>NC_141161.1:119466694-120118569 GCF_053477565.2 Lygodium microphyllum
TTACTACTATCTTTCTAAACATAGTAGGGCCTTACATCTCATGTCCAACATGAGCACTCAACTTGTCATTTTGCTCTAATTGCATTGAAAGAGGCTTACATATTGTTATACCATACTTGGATAACATACCCAAGCCATATTGTGTTTGGGATAGCCATATATAATAAATACATCTAATCACTTCAATGCTAAGAAAGCACCTTAGCTCCCCAAAATTCTTCATCTCAAACATTTGCTTTAGAAGTCCCTTGACATTAGCAATCCCATTATCACTATCGCCTATAATAATCAAGTCGACCACATAGATGACTATGACAACCAAATCTACATCACCTTCCTCACATAAGTGAGTAATCTACATTTAAAATATAAAAGCCAATGTTGGCAAGATGTTCTTTGATCTTGTTAGGCCATGCTCTAGGTGCTTATTTTAGTCCATAGAGTGCCTTCTTTAACTAGCACACATATGTGAGGTACTCTATATCCTTAAACTTGGTGAACCTTTGGCAACTATTAAAGTAATCACACATCTAACGGTTGCCATCCTAGCAATTGGATTGAATATCTCTTTATATCTATGCCATATGTTTGTGTATAGCCTTTTGCAACCAAGTTGGCCTTATATATACTAATATAACCATTTTGATTATGCTTTATTTTATAGACCCACTTACAACCAATAGCTTTCTTGCCCTTGGGCAATGGTAATAGATCCCAAGTCTTGTTGGCCTCTAATGTAGCCATCTCCTCATCCATTGTTGCATCCCAATGAGCATGACCAACAACATCCTCAAAATAAGTGGGCTCAATATCCTCAATCACCTATACTATATGTGCATAATGGCAAGCTACATAACCTTGAAAACCAAATCTTTTAACAAGTATTTGACCTTGCTAGATCTAGGCATCACTGGATCACTCAATGGATGTAATACAACTAGTCATAATATGATAAAAATCAATACAATTTTCAAGTACAAAGAGAAATCTATATTATAATTTGAAGGAAACATAGAAGCAACGCATAGCACAATTAGAAATTGCACTTTGATGCAGAGCTCAAATCTCTCGGCCACCCCAAAGCTAATTTCATGTATGTGGAAGAATCACAATCTCACTCTCACTCACAATCACAATCAAATTCATAGTCTCAATCTTATATTTTAAAAGAAAAAAATGATAAATATAACTATTCATTTAGCTTTTCTACCAAAAAATGACTTTACGCGTCTAGAATAGGCTTTTCTAAGAAGGACACATTTTTCAAGAAAAGTGTGTGCCAAAATTGAAGCGATTCTCCCAAATCATCATTCACATCATGCAACCTGTCAAAAAGAAAAATAAAGCATAAAAAGTAGGATATGTTTTTTTGTTAAAAAAATTATTTGTTATTTTCAAAGGCTCATATCTCTAAAATGATGAAGAATTGAATTGAGCTTGTGAGATGACAAAATATTCTGCATAGTCTTCTCTTCAAACTCTATGAGGGGAACTTTGACCAAATTGTGCTTTGTTTGATCACAAACCAACTTTCAAAGATAGGTCTTATGCCTAAAAGTTAGAAAAAAAATTGATAAAAATTGTACCATCACCAAAAAATTTTCAAAGCACTTAAAATGTTCTAAAAATCATTTCCAATACTATCTACACATATGCCTCAATATGACAGAGCATATCGCAATGGAACCTTTACATTACCATGTGCTTTGTACATACCTAGTGTCTTGATTGAAGGAATACTAAGCTCATCATCTAAACTCGTTGAACTACTGGATTCTCCATTGAATCCCAAAGTGACTAGTAGATAAATCATTACCATCTAACACTTTCTTCCTCCCTTTATCTTTACCTGCAATACTAGTAGATGTACTTGAAGATGTGGGACTTCTCCTTAGTCTCCCAAACCAAAGGTGAATTATAGTCAATCTAGTAGCAAATAGGGTTTCTAGTCTATTAAGGCTTCATGATTCTTGCTTTTCTTTTTGCACATGACTATCATGATCATGATTATTATCCAATGCATCACTACTAGATGCATACCTGTTCAAATTCAAAGAGGCAGATAGATGACAGACAGAGTGAAGCAACTAGCTTCCTCTCTCACACTCTATTATTCATACCACACTCAATAGTGAAAGATACAACCTACGGTCATAAGACCATTCACACCAAAGGCACCGACTTATTTAATGTATCTAACTACTATGGCTAGACTAGCTGTGTCCAGCTCATGTCGGTCAACACACACAAAGTGAGCTTGATATTCTAACACTCCCCCTCAAGCTCAAGACAGCATATGTACTCCAAGTAGCTGTCTAAAACCACAGAACTTATCTTTACCCAGAGACTTGGTAAAGATATCTGTTACCTGCTCATCAGTCCTCACATGCATAAGATCAACCTTTCCTGCAAGGACCATCTCACGAATAAAGTGGTAGTGTACCTCTATGTGTTTTGTCCTGGCATGGTAAACTGGATTCATGGCCAGGAGTACACTACTCAGATTATCACATAATAGTTTCACTGGAGCATCAACCTGAATATCCAAGTCAGCCATAAGCTTGAGCAGCCAAGCAATCTCACATGCTGCCAATGCAGCCCCCCTGTACTCTGCCTCAGTACTAGATAAAGCAACCGTAGGCTGCTTCTTGCTGCTCCAACTGATCATGCCGCTACCAAAGCCAAAGGCATAGCCACTCGTAGATCGTCTGTCAGTTGAGCATCCTGCCCAATCTGCATCTGTGTATCCAATCAGTATCAAGGGCTTATCTCTGACATAGAACAGCCCATAATCTACAGTGGACTTAACATACCTCATAATGCGTCTAACTGCATCCAAGTGCGGCTTTCTCGGCTTCTGCATAAACTGGCTTATCAGCCGTACTGCATAGCTCAAGTCAGGCCTAGTGATGGTCAAGTAAATCAGACTGCTGACCATCTGCCTGTACATAGTCACATCTTCTACTTCAGCCCCAGTGTTCATGTCTAGCTTTACATTCTGGTCCAGAGGTGTATCCAGTGGTTTGCATTCAGCCATGCCATACTTCTTAAGCATTTCCATGGCATAGTGCTTCTGCATTAGCCATAAGCCATTTTCAGCTGGTACGACCTCAATATCCAAGAAATACTTCAGATCTCCCAGATCTTTCATGTCAAATTCAGATTTCAGCATCTTCATAGCATGCTGAATTCCCATGTCATCATCTCCAGTGATTATCAGGTCATCAACATATATGACCAGCACTACCAAGCCACTGTCAGTCTTCTTTGTAAACAGGCTGTGATCAGCCCTGCCAACAACAAATCCAAGACTCTGCAAGTAACTGCTGATCCTAGCATGCCAGGCTCTCGGAGCCTGCTTCAGCCCATACAGTGCCTTTTTCAGCCTACACACATAATGCTGAAAATCAGGGTGCTCATACCCTTCCGGCTGAACCATGTATACATCCTCTGCTAAATCACCATTGAGGAATGCATTCTTAACATCCATCTGCTGCAATTTCCAGCCTTTTGCAGCAGCCAAGGCAATAACAGTTCGTATGGTTGCCATTTTTGCAATCGGGCTGAATGTTTCATCATAATCCAAGCCATATTGCTGAGCATATCCTTTAGCGACCAGCCTTGCTTTGTACCTTTCCACACTGCCATCAGACTTACATTTGATTTTATAAACCCATTTGCAGCCAACAGGCTTTTTCCCTTTAGGCAGTGGTACCAAATCCCAAGTCTGATTTTCAGCCAAGGCTTTCATCTCTTCGTCCATAGCCATGCACCAATTTTCATCCTTTGCTGCTTCAGCATAAGTACCTGGTTCTTTGATCTCCATCACTTTTGTCATGTATGCATAATGCTTTGCAGAATAACCAGAGTACATCAACCTGTCAACAGGGTATCTGACCCTCTGCGATCGTCTAGGCTGTGGTGCACTACTCGATTCACCTCTCTCATGAGGCGGAATGTACCTGTTCTGCATCGTGCCAGGCGTATAGACAGTCGGAATACCAAGTTCGCTGTCTAAAGTATCACTAGACTCATAGCCCGAAGTCATTCTGCCAGGTGTCATCATACCATCCTCAATAACTTTCTCTTTTCCTTTGCTGTCCAAGACATCATGTCTCCCCCTCACTGACATACTCGTGTCAGTGGACGGTGAGCTCCTCAATCTCCCTGTCCATGGGGATACTGTCTGACTGATAGGCCCTGTCATAGCAGTGCTCTGCTGCATATCAACTGTAGAGACATGAGTGGAAGGCAGATCGGATGGCACTGCAACTGGTGAGACATACCAAGAGCCCAACTCATCAAAGATGACATCCTTGCTTACCAACGTCTCCCTGGTAGAGGGATCATAACATTTGTATGCCTTCTTCTCCTGCGAGTATCCAATGAACACACTCTTATGCGCTTTGGGATCCAGCTTTTTTCTTTTCTCATCTGGAATGTGCACATAAGCAAGACAACCAAAGACCTTCATGTGTCTTACATCCGGCTTATAGCCATAGAGCCTCTCAAACGGTGTCATGTCATGAATGCCTGCAGTGGGAGTCCTGTTCAGAATATATGCGGCTGTCACAACAGCCTCTGCCCAATAGTAAAGCGGCATATGCTTCTCATTCATCATGGCCCTAGCAGCTTCCATCAGAACCCTGTTCTTCCTTTCAGCTACTCCGTTTTGCTGCGGAGTGTAGCTGCAGGTTAGCTGCCTACGAATGCCATTTTCAGCCAAAAAATCAGCAAATTCATTGGAGACATACTCCCCACCGCTATCAGATCTCAAGCAAGAGATGTAACACTCAAATTCCTTCTCAATCTGTGCCTTAAATTTCTGAAAAACAGCAAAGACCTCATCTTTTGTTTTCAATATGTAAAGCCAGGTATATCGACTGTAGTCATCAATGATAGATACATAGTATCTGGAACCCCCCATAGATGCATTATGAGCTGGTCCCCAAACATCAGAGTGCACTAACTGCAGTGGTCGTGTACTCTGTCTTACATGCCTGACAAATGGCAATCGTGACTGCTTACCAAACTGGCAAGCCTCGCATACATGACCAATATCTGAATATTGGAATCTAGGTAACCCTGTTACTAGCTGCTTCTTCTGCATGGTCTGCAGCCTCTGCAAATTGACATGCCCCACTCTCTTGTGCCAAATCTCTAAGTCCCTGATAGTACTAGAACCCTGGGCAAACATAGCGGAATTCAGCTCTGGCAGTGTAGCATCAAGAGTGAACATTCTTCCATTTCTGTGGCCTTTCACGATCAACTTGCATCCATTGCTAAACTCTTCAATAAAGCAGCCATGCTTATTGAAGCGAACCTGCAAGTTCTGCTCTGTCATTTGGCCCACAGACAATAGGTTCTTCGTAATCGAAGGAACATGCAAAATATCATGAAGATTCTTCTTCCTGCCATCATGTACAACCAGAGGCACTTTGCCTTTATGCTCAATGCTATGTTGCGTGTCATCACCTGTGCATACATAGCCATGCTTTTCAGCCACCATATCCGTGAACCAATCACCATGGGGGGTCATGTGATTCGATGCCCCCGAGTCAATGTACCACACTACATCATCAGATGATTTTTTAGCAGCCTTATCTTTGACATATTGCATGGCAAACAGTCTATCACCAGAGTCATCTGCCTGACTGGACGTAGCATAATGTCCATGCTGCTTGCCCTTCTGATTTCCCTGCTTTTTTCAGCAATCCTTTGCAATATGCCCATACTTTCCGCAGTAGTGACAATCCTTGTCCTTATTTGGATTGCCTGACTGACGCTGTTGCTGCCATGAGCCTCTGCCACGGGAGTTTGATCTCCCCCTCCCTCGAAAGTTGCCACTACCTCTTGCATTTGATGACTGCTGATTGCTATTACTATAGGATGCATTCTGCTGGCCTCCTCTGCCAGATCCATAGCCTCTACCACGGCTACCACGACCACGCTGATTCGAATAAAAAACTGCATCCTTATTCTTTGAGCTGCTTGACCCTGTAGCTAAGCCAAGCTTTACCTCTTCATGAATCAATAATGCGACCAGCTCATTAAAATCAGGCATCTCAGCCCGCATAGATACTGAAGTGTCAAAAGACTTGTACTCCGGACCCAAGCCATTTAAGGTCACTGCAACCATATCCTCATCTTCTACCTGTGAGCCAACAGATGCGAGCTGATCTGCTAAGGTTTTAATCTCCGTGACATAGTCCTGTATGGATCTGTTCTTCCTCTCTATGTTGTTGAATTTTTGCTTCAGTTGTATCTTCCTGGCACTCGTAGTTGTGCCATAGTACCTGACCAATATGTTCCATGCATCTGTTGGGGATTTACAGTTCATGATCTGCATCACCATAGCATCCGAGATACATAATGACAGCCAATGTAACACTCTGCGAGCTCTTTCCATCCAGGCTCGATGCACTCGTCTTTGATCAGCGGTAGGATTCCTATCTGGAACTTCAGGTTCAGCCTCAATACCTGTCACTAAGTCCCAGTATCCTTTGCCTATCAGAAAGTTATCCATGCGGAACTTCCATATTGCATAATTGTTACTATCAAGCTTTTCTCCCACAATCTGGGTTACATTATCAGTTCTATCAGCATTTGCCATGTTGTAGACCTTGCCTGACTATCTACAAACCAAGATCTTCTTAACAGTTCAACTTCAGCCCGGAACTATTTATGATAGTTTTCTGCAATTAATTGCAGTAAAAAACCAGGGTATTTCAGCCCACTAACAGTCCAAAATAGCTCACACCAAGTGGCTTAACCTGTGAGTAAAGCAGTCAATGCAAATACTATGTATCCACTTCGGTTTGAACTCCTGCAACCTCACTGCCAGGGTACATATATGCAGTCTGAAAACTGTACTTCTGTGAGTGACCAGCAGTGATCTCAAACCCAAAACTGAGTAGTATACATGTCATACATGTCCCAAACTTCCATAGATTGCTGCTAGTACATGTGTCAAGCCATGCATAGGCATAGAACCTCAAAACAGTATATAACCAGCATATATGAACATTGTAAATAAATTCCCAGATTTCAAACAGCCAATGCACTGGCAACAGGGATTAATTTCAGTCCCAAGAAACCATAAACCATTTGCATCACTTCTGTTTCCAATGCTCAAGCATTCAACAGTCATAGACCAAGTCTTCAAGTACCTGTGGAACAAACCCAGCCAACTAGTTCTTCAAAAATACCCAATTTGTGCTTTATGTCTGCAAATTTTTTTTTCAGTTTTCAGCCTATCACAGGCTCTCAGATCAGGCCATTTCAAGCTCCAAGTTTATGTCAAAATACCCAAGAAATATGACATGTCTTCTACCAAGCATCAAGTGCTACATCCAAGTTCAATGTACATGCCAAAGAGCATCCAAAAATGTAGACTTCCCAAGTGTATAATGTCACTGTAAGTTCAATGACAGTTCAGCCCTGTGTATTCAGATCTGTACACCTCTATTATAGCTCCCACATGAGCTCCCACAAGAGCAATAGTAAGGTATACCCTTCAAGAACCTTCCTTGGTATGCATCCAAGCTCTATGCCACCTGACAAGTGCTATACTTCTTGAACCTCAGCCAAAGAGAGCAGCCTGTTCATAGGCACAGTCCACACAGACTGTTCAGAGTACATTCAGATCAGATTTACCCACTTGTTGATGCTCAGAGAAGCTTTGGTGAATCTCTAGACAAACCACACTGCTGGTGATGCTCAATAGAGCCTTGGTAAGCAGTCCATGTGCTGAATCTCAGCCATGGAGTTCAGCCTGGAAACAGGCGCAAACACGCTGGCTGGGCAGATCTGTGCTGCTGCACATCTTGCTCATTACTATGACAATGATGCACTCACTGATGCTCAATCAGTCCTTGGAAGACTTCTCAGCAAGCCACAACCCTGCTTCAAGCCATGAGACTCCAATGCTTCACAGTACATACCTCTAGTGTGACCTTTGATGGAAATGACAGTCAGTCCTCTTCTTTTTCCAGCTCTTCAGTTCACTCTTCAAGTCTTCTTATTGAGTGCATTCCACCAGTGAGCCCATTCATGGCTCTGATACCATGTTCAAATTCAAAGAGGCAAGTAGATGACAGACAGAGTGAAGCAACTAGCTTCCTCTCTCACACTCTATTATTCATACCACACTCAATAGTGAAAGATACAACCTACGGTCATAAGACCATTCACACCAAAGGCACCGACTTATTTAATGTATCTAACTACTATGGCTAGACTAGCTGTGTCCAGCTCATGTCGGTCAACACACACAAAGTGAGCTTGATATTCTAACAATACCAACTACTCATCTCATAAAAAATAACATCTTCCCTCACTCTAAACTCACTTGTGATTAGATTATAACAACCATATTCTTTTTTCTCCAAAGAATGAAAATACAAAATTTTAGCCTTTGGATCAAACTTTTTTTGTAGCTCATCTAGCACATAAACATATGCAATATAACCAAACAGTTTCGAGTGTGACACATTTGGCTTCTTACCTATAAAGCATTCTTTGGGGGTCATTCAATGAGCTATAGTTGTAGGAGTTTTGTTCATAATATAGATAGCAATATGAATAGCTTCAAACCATAAATATTTTTACAAATTCCTTTTATTCATTAATGTTCGTGCAACTTCTAAACTATGCATATATTTCCTTTTTGCAATCCCATTTTATTGGGGAATATACATGCAAGTAAATTGTCCCTTTATCCTATGAGACCTCAAGAAGTTACTGAAGTCATTAGAGAGGTACTCTCCCCCTCAATCTGACCTCAAGAACTTAACTTTCAAACATGTTTATGTTTCAATAGTAGCCTTAAAAGTTTTGAAGTACTCAAACACATCACTCCTTTCCTTCATAAATTACACCCTTCGCTTTCTTAAAAATCACCAATAAACATGAAAAAATATTTACTACCACCAAGAGATATGTTTTGTGTAGGCTCCCAAACATCTATATGCACAATATCAATTATATTTCTACTCACATCTCTATCATGTGAAAATGTTGTCTCATCTGCTTACTAAATTGACATGATTCATACACTTTATGAAATTCTACAACTCTAAAAGTAGACAACCTTCTAACCGACCCTTCAGATTGCATTAATTTCAGTCTTTGCACATTTGGATATCTACTACATTTGTGTCAGATTTCAATGTCTCCAACCACTCCTTTGCCTTTAACATATATATATTAGCATTCATAATAGGAATTTTGACATTCAAAGTAAACATGTGACCAAGTCTACTTACTTTTGCAACCAACTTGCACTAATCATTAAAATCTTTCACAAAATAGCCTTTTGTATTAAATCAAACTTGCACCCTTTACCATTTGACCAACAAATATTAAATTCTTTATGATGGATGGCATATGTAATACATTTGATAGACTCTTTATTTAACTTTTTTGGAAGGACAAGGAAACTTTTCTAATGTGTAAAATTGGGTGGCATGAATCACTACCCATATGTATATAACCTAAATTTTGTAAATCATGCATCTCTCCAAACTATTTAATATGGCTAGTTATGTGATTAGATGTACTTGAATCAACATACCATACATAATCATGTGTCTCCTTTCCTGTAACATCATTCATCATATATTGCATAATAAATAGATGCTCATTTTTATCTTCATTTTGTCTTGAAAATGATGCATAGTTTCCTTGTTGTAAATTTTTAATGCGGATATCATCCTTCTTAGCATAACATCGGTGGCAATATGACCTACTTTGCCAAAATAATGAGGCAAACAATACCAGAATTGCTAGAACCTCTATTCTACCATCTGTCTCTTTATCTAGATCTCCTATTGCCTCTAAAGTTTCCTCAGCCTCTTGAAACTTAAACTGTTGATTTAACCTACTTTACTACTTACCACTAATACATCTAATACCATGACCTCTTAAAGAAGACCCGCCACATCTCCTTTTTGAACTAGAGTAGAAGGCTAAAACTTGCTCATGACTTTTTTTGATGATTCACCCTGCATGTTAATCTCTTCAGTGAGATCAAGAGAGAGACCAACTCATCAAAATTAGGAAATGGCTTCTATACATATACAAAAGTAATAAATGATTTCCAAGCCTTTTCATTATTAAGGCCACCCAAAGTAGATGAAACCAAATCATCGTCATTAGGCAGTGTATCAATAATTGCTAAGGTATCTACTATGATTCTCACCTTTAAAACATTCTCATTTATAGACATATTTCATTTCTTCAAGATATTCAACTCTTTCTTGAAATGAATCTTCTGTGTGAGTTGTAAATATGCCAACTATAGGTATAAGTAACAAAGAAAATATAATAAGTAGTAAATTAGTAGCCATGTAAGGATCATAATGGCCATTGACATGCTAAGTGTAGACATGTGGACCTATCTAACCAAGCGACATTATAACTATAGTGATCATGAGAGAGACTAATTTATCAAAGTCTAGAAATGGCTTCTATATATACACAAAAGTAACAAATTATTTCCAAGCCTTTTAACCACATATTGAGAAATTTGGAAATTTTCATAAAGTTTGGAAATTTCTAATGTGATTAATATTTGGATACATGGTAAAATCTTATCTACTTACTTGAAGGTTAAATTTTTCCTAGATACTATATAAGCAATCCCCCAAGTCCCACTCTCAAATATGGGGTTAATAAACACTTGGTCAAATCTTTATTCCTTATGTGAAAGTGGAACTTGAGAAATTTTCAAATTCTTTAAGTTAATAATTTTCCATTATTAAGTCTACCCAAAGTAGATGAAATCAAATTATCATCATTAGGCATTGTATCAATAACTACTAAGTTATCTATAATGCTTCTCATCTTCAAAACATACTCATTTATATGCATCTTTTCTTTCTTCAAGATATTCAACTCTTTATTGAGTTGAATCTTCATTTCTTCAAGGTTTAAGTTGCATGTGAAGTTTCTATATTTCTCATATATCCCAGGACAGTTTTATCGATGAATACAAATTAGACAATGAATACATTTTCTTTTTATCTTTTGCATTTCATTCTTTCCATGCCTTTTCTACAATTGTAGGATTACTTAGCTTTGGTTCCTTTTCTTCATCTGAAACAAGCTTGAATAGGTCTTTTCTAATAAGGAAGTTCATAATACTGAACATACATGATTGATAGTTGTTTCTCTACCGTTTTCACATAATTGATATAAAATAGTAAGTAACTCTTCTACAATCTTTCACAACAAGTGTACAACAACACACCAAGCAGTCTTTTTTACTGATTGCTCAATAGTATATGTAATCTTTAACCTGTTTGTAAATTCAACTTGTATTTTTTTCCTAAAAAATACCTTAGAGCTTATTGATTTGAAAATTGTAATTTGTGCACCCTTAGTTAATCTCCACAATCGAGATTGTAGTATACCTTGAAATTGTTGCTTGCAATCTTGTAGGTCTAAAAGGGACTTGAAACAGCCTCATATGGCCCAAAAAGTAGTGGCAAATCATGAAGGATTAATTTGTACAATATATAGTGCTTTATTTATACATTAAATCTCATAACAATATGAGATTTTTGCTTTGTCATACTTTCAATGCCTCCATAGGAGAAAGAGTGGGAGAATGGGAGAGCTTCTTACTTGTTGATTGCTTACTCGAATCCTTGCCTCAACCTCCAAAACAAGCCTCTATTAGTGGAGTAGCTTTGATACCATGTCATGAATTGGATGGTGGGGGAACTTACTCAAGCTACTAGATCGAACATATAATATACACAAGGAGAAGCTCACTCAACAACACACAAAAGAGAGATGGAGACCAAAACGTTTTTTTACAGGTTTTTTCTAAATCTTTCTCACACAATATAATGTACATAAAGTAAAGATAAGATACAATATAAAAGAAAGCAACCTACTAAGTTAAACAACCAATAATCGATTATACTAATCGATTGGTGCTATAACTATACCAGCTATAGATAGATGTAACAAACCAAATATAATAAGTGCTAATCTAGTGGCTATATAAAGATTATAATGACCATCAATATGTTAAGTATAGACATGTGAACCCATCTATCTAGGTGATCATCATCAGTATTCACACATATTGAGGTTACCATCTCAACATTTCTTGGCTACTTTTATTTAATAGCACTGATAGCACAAATTATTACATTAAGAGTATATATCCAAGAAACTATCAAACAAGGTAAGCTGTGTCTTTTAGCACCACTCTCTTTCCATTCCTAGGACCTTTTTTTTAAATTCTATATGATAATGGGTCAAATTTTACAACTTGTTCTGACATTTTACAACAAGAGCTTGAGTGCTGGTAACCTTCAGTAATAACTGCACAATAAACTATGATTCCCTGTTTTTGTTGACCATCTTATTGAGCATGCCCTTATAGATTTTTAAAGATATTTTTGCGTAAGCATGGTGGATAGTTGGTATTTTCCTATTGTTAGTTCAATTAATTTAGTTACGTAATTGTTCACTATTAAGAATTCATTGCCCTTTCATTATTATATCATGATAGAGGCATTTTTCTTGTTTAGGAACACATGTTGTGAAGCTAGGTCAACAACATTGGGTTGCATTAGGGAGGCACATGCTAACTTGAGCCAAGATCTAGATAAGTGTCCATTTTGTCATCATCAATAACAACAATCCAATTCGATATTAGTAACAGAAAGCTTGAGCTATGTCCTTTTATGGTGATTTGTGAACTTATCTTTGTCATCACATTATGTCTTCTTGTGAACATCACTGTGCTATATGTTGCTATTGGTAGCACAAGGGAGGATGCCTCGGTGCCAATACTTTGTGATCTAGTAACGTATCATATTAGTTTTGAGCACTATTATTGAGTTCTCATGGTTATATTCAATGCATGTAAATTTTAGGATTGCTATGGTTCCTTGTAAATGTCTGCCAAAGGAGTCCGCACCTCCTCCACAAGATCACGGGTTGCTGCTGAGAGTGAGATTTTAAGTGGGATTTTAAGCCAAATCAAGGGCCAAAGCATGCCAAAATTCGTCATTTTCAAGTGGAAATGCAAAGCCACTGGAAGCAAAAGAAGAGGCAAATCCAGTCATTTTGAGCAGTTGTGGAAAACGAGTTTTAAAAGTGCTTTGAAGACGAAATTCATTGTAGTTTGAGATTTTTATAATTTTCTCAGAGCAATAGGTTCAGTAAAGGCAAGTGCCAAGAAGTACCGGAGTTCTAGACAAGCATGCATAACTTTTTAGACCCCAAATCGGACATTGGGAGATGCAGGAGAAATTGACATCCAAGAGAGAGAAAGAGGAAGGAAAACGTGAAAGTGGTTTCTCTAATGGATTGGCCCCTAAAATTTTTGTGAAGGAGGGGGGGCATTTTTTAGGGCACATGCAGGGAAGAAGGCACCATGGGGAATAAATGAGGGAGAGATGGTGAGGAGAGCCGCAATGTACCCATAGCAGCAATTTGATCACAACACGATTCTCCTCAACTCTTTTGCTCCCCATAGCCACCCTTGGCTTTAGATGTTGGCCTGACCAGAAATCTACATTTCTAGTCTTTCTCTCTCCTCTTATGTGGGTTGTTCTTGTGCAAATGAAAGAGAAGATCGACATGAGATATGGTTGTCCAACTTGAACCAAATGAAGACGAGATGATGCTAATGATGATATGTGATGAACAACACTAATTAGAGCTTGAATTTGGACCAATTTGTTGACCATGTATGCGACTATAAAAATATAAAAAGTAAGAAATCTTGGCAAGTCTTTTTATAAGTAAAAAATTGATTCTTTTTTATATTTAATCATGGAAATGATGTGCATATGGTATGAAATTTGATATAAGAGTAGTATGTGATGTGTTCAGTGGTGTCATAAAGAAGATTTATAAATTGACATTAGATTAGCAAGAGATTAACTATCTAGTACATGCAAAACACGTAAAATAGAGAGATATGATGATAATTGATCATATTGGTGGAAGTAATATTGTATATGGATGAAATAGTGTATCTTGGTTACCACGATTAGTCTCTATTGTTATATGATTAGAAATTGCAAAATTAAGATAGAAAATTAAAAAATTATCATATATGGATGTATAGTAGGCTATAGGGCATGAGATTTAGCCTTAATCTACACCCATTTTGCATGTTAAAGTGTTTGTTTAGGGAGTGTTTCTATGGAGAGATATCGTATAATATAAAGAATTTTCCATATAATGAATCAATGTGCAATGAAGACTCAAATGCCAATGCCACATTGCATTAGGGAAAAGCATATAAAGAATGTCTTAACTAAACATCACATGGCTAATGTTTAGTTAAGATTGTTTGAACATGCTAGGGCATGACACCCTACGTATCCACAAAGCACGATATTAAATAAGAACACTTGGATGCATAGCACTTGTTTGCCAATTGACCTACATTGAGAAAAAGATGTTCCTTTGTCATAGGTTAGAGTGACTATTTTTGGGAAAAGTTTGTGTGAGGAAATAATAAACCTCCTGGATTGGAAAAAAAAGAGAGGACTATGTTTTGTTGTTCTTTATATGTTAAGACAGTGCATTTGTTGAGATATCGAGCTCCACTCGTGATATGCCAGGGTGACCGTTGTGCATTTATGTCACCGACGTGTCAGTTGCAGATGCGGTTGGTACACCGCCCATGAATAATAGCTACATGATAGCTATCCTTATCTACTCTAGTTCGTGGCTCAGTTAGTATGCCACCTTAGTTAGTTGAGTTTGGTTTGAGACCCATATATAGGGTTCTTCTATTTCTTTGTATTAGAGTTCTTTTGGCTTACACAACTAAGAAGAGGAAAACTGTTTTCAGCCTCCACCTTCTTTGTGTATTCCCCCATTGTGCAAGCAAGAAAGCTACAAGTGAGACTCCTTCCTTCTCTCCCACAATCTTGACATGGTATCAGAGCCTTGTTCGTGGTAAGGAGCTCAAGAAAGCAAGCCAAGCTCGCAGTGTTCTGGTAAGAGGAGCAGTGTTGCTTTCATTTTCTGTTTTGGGAGCAGATCTCTGCAGGTAGCACAGCCGGAAATTGCAAGAGTGCATTGTCTCAGGTTGAGACGCCCTTCAGGTGAAGCAAGAGGGCAGTATATGCTGCGGGCGAGGGCTTTAGCCCTCGGCGACCTTGTTTTTTTGATTTGAGGCCATTTCGGGGCCTGTTTTGGAGGCAAAAGTTTTCTGCACGCACTCAGTAAAAGGCCCAGTTTTATGCTGTGCGACCACTGTTCTACAGGTCGGTGAAAAGTTACTGTAGAAATTGCATCGTATGCTTGTGTGCAGAGACATTGGGAGTTACAGAATCATCCTTGTTGCCTGTTGATGCAAAATCATCACTAGGAAGTGACTGTGTGGTCAAATACCACTTTCGCCAGTTTTGCAGATTTGCCCTTGTGAGGGTGAAGCTGTGTTTTTTGCAGTGACAGAATTTTTTGCAGTGTTCTATAATGGCGTCTGATTCTCTTTCACAGATTGTAACTGAAAAGCTTGACAAGAACAACTTCCAAGCATGGAAGTTTAGAATGACAAATTTCCTTATGGGAAAAGGATATTGGGAATTTGTTGCAGGAAATGAAGAAGAACCAGTTCTTCCTGATGTTCCCAATCAACAGCAAATGCAGGCATTTAAAGCATGGCATGAGAGAGCTAGGAAAGTTATGTATTGGCTGTCTATCAATATTTCAAACTCTATGATTGTGCATATTCAAGATGCAAGTACGCCAAAGGAGGCATGGGATACCTTGTCAAAAATGTATAGCACAAATACGCAAGCCAGGAAAATGCAGCTCAAGCAAGAGTTGCATAATGTGCAAAGAGAAAGTATGAGCATCAATGACTACCACATGAAGGTGAAGAAGATTGCAGATGCACTTGCTTCCATTGGGTCTCCAGTGGAAGATGATGATTTAGTTTCTGTGACCTTGAATGGTCTAGGAAAGGATTATGCACAGTTTCGGACATCCATTTCAGTTCGTGAAAGATTTCCTGATTTTGAGGAGTTGATTGCTCTTCTAATTTCTGAGGAGCAGAGAAATGGTGGTGCATCTTCTTCAGGAGGAACTTCAAAAGAAACTGTCTTCTACTCAAATGCTGGAAGAGGTAGAGGCAGAGGTAGAGGAGGCCGATTTGGAGGCCGTGGTAGAAATCAGAATATGCAACAAACTCAAGAAAACCAGTCCTATGGAGGAGGACATGGTAACTCTAGAGGCAGGGGGAGCCAAAGAGGTCGTGGTGGATGGCAAAGAGGCCAAAATGCAAACAGTAATGTTGAATGCTACTACTGTGGTAAAATGGGTCATATGGCTAAAGACTGCTATAAAAAGCAGAATGACATCATGAATGGAAAACTGCAACAAGGAAATTATGCATCTTCTAGTAGACAGGGTGATGACAGAAATGAGCATTTGTTTATGGTGCAGCACATGAACAATTCTGTGACAAGTGCAGAAGAAAGCAATGATGTATGGTATGTTGACTCAGGTGTATCAAACCACATGACAGGTCATGCAGAATGGATGGAGGATGCAAGGAAAATGGAAAAACCAGGATTTGTGGAGACTGGTGATGATACTGCACATCCTATTGTGCAGATTGGAAAAATTCCTTTGTCTATGCAGGATGGGAAAAATAAATACCTGTCCGATGTATTTCATGTCCCGAATATCACCAAGAATCTGGTTTCTGTTGGTCAAATGGTTGAGCAGGGCTTGCAGGTCAGATTTAATCCTCATGGATGCTTTGTTGAGGATACGAAAAATAAAGGTCGCTTGATAGCAAAAGGAAAGAAGAAGGGCAGAATGTTTACGTTGGATGCAGACATGTCTGAATTGAGTGCAGCAATGTTTGCACATGGGACCGGTGTAGTTGCAGATATTGATATTCGGCATAAACGCATTGGTCATGTTAATGTACATCGACTTAAATCAATGCAGGCCCAAAACATTGTTGCAGGATTGCCTAAATTCAAGGTTGCAGAAATGCATAAGGTATGTGAAGCCTGTCAGTTTGGAAAACAGGCAAGGAAACCATTTCCTAGACATGTTCAAGAGAGTAAGAAGCCATTGGAATTAATCCAGTCTGATGTGTGGATGACTAAAGCTGCATCTCTTGGAGGCTGTCATTATTTTATCACTTTTATTGATGACTACAGCAGAAAAGTTTGGGTGTATTTTATGAAAAAAAAATGAAGTTTTTGGGCATTTCAAAACTCTTAAAGCTATGGTTGAAAAAGAAACAGGCCTGCAAATAAAATGCCTAAGGTCAGATGGAGGGGGAGAGTACCTCTCAAATGAGTTTGCAAGGTTCTTGCAGGAGCATGGCATAAAGCAGCAATATTCATGCAGTCATACCCCACAACAAAATGGAATTGCAGAAAGGAAAAACAGGCATATTGGAGAGGTATCTCGTGCCATGCTCAATGAAAAAGACCTGCCAGATTTTTATTGGGCTGAAGCAGTTGCTAGAGCAGTTTACATAATGAACAGGACTCCCACTGCAGCAATACATGGGATGACTCCAGAGGAGAGGTATACTGGTAGGAAACCAGATATTTCTCATTTGAAAATTTTTGGTTGCATTGCCTATGTACATGTGCCAGATGAGTTGAGATCCAAGTTGGATCCAAAAGCTGAGAAGTGCATCTTTATTGGTTACTCTTTGCAGCAAAAAGGGTATAGATGCTATAACCCTTCTACTCGTAAGTTTACAGTGAGTAGAGATGTTGTTTTTGATGAGATGAGTAGTTGGTATAAACCAGTAAATGTGATTGATGATGTAGATGCACAAAATGGTAATGCTGCACAGAATTCACAGCAGCAGTCACAAAATATTAGTGGACCTAGAGCATCCTCTAGCAGTGGTTCACATTCTTTGCCATGGACAGGCAGATTGAGATTAGGAGAATCTTCTCAAAGCAATGCATATAGTATGCAGGTATCACGAAAAGGAAAAGAGAAGGTAGATTAGCCCATGTTTGATGTGAATGCAGGTCATTCGTATGTGGATGGTGAATCCAGTGGCTCAGAACAGAGCATTGATGATGAGTTGGGTATTCCTTCTATTGTTACACCTGGGGTAAGGAAGACCAGGGATGTTTTGAGAGCACCTGGGAGTGAACCTACTTTGCGCAGGTCTACAAGAGCTAGGTATCCTGTGGATAGGCTGAAATATGATGGATTTACAGCCATTCACTATGATATATGGTCAAAGTGATACGGGAACCAGAACCCACTTCTTTTGAGCAAGCCATGGGAAAAGAAAAATGGGAGAAAGCCATGGATGAAGAAATGGATGCCTTGGAAGCAAATGCTACATGGGAATTAGTACCTTTGCCTAAAGGTAAAAATGCAATTGGATGTAAGTGGGTTTATAAGGTGAAGCACAATGCAGATGGTTCTGTGAATAGATACAAGGCAAGATTAGTAGTCAAGGGGTATGCACAAACATATGGCATTGACTATGAAGAAACATTCAGTCCGATTGCAAGGATGGCAACCGTAAGAGCAGTCATTGCTATGGCTGCATCAAAGGAATGGTCTTTACATCAGATGGATGTAAAGAATGCATTCTTGCATAGTGATTTGCAAGAAGAGGTCTATATGGAGCAGGCACCAGGTTATGTGCATGCTGTTCATCCTGAGTTTGTTTGCAGGTTGAAGAAAGCCTTGTATGGCTTGAAGCAAGCACCTAGAGCATGGTCTGACAAGATAGGACAGTATCTTGTCACTATTGGCTTTCAGATTTCCAAGGCAGATTTCTCACTTTATGTGAGAAAAACAGAGAAAGGTATTATGCTACTTGTCATTTATGTTGATGATTTGATTATAATAGGTGACAGTGATGAAGATATCCTTCATGTGAAAATGCTATTGAAGCAGAAGTTTGAGATGAAGGATTTGGGAGAGCTGCGTTATTTCTTGGGCATTGAGGTGATTAGATCACCAAGTGGGATACAGCTCTTGTAGAGGCAGTATTGATTGGACATGCTGTCCAAATATGGGATGACAGGCTGTAAGCCTATTTCAGTTCCTTTGGAGCAGAATGTGAAGCTGAGCACAGATGCAGGTGAGCTTCTGGAAGACCCTACTATGTACAGACGCATAGTAGGAAGCTTGATTTATATGACTATTACCAGGCCAGATTTGAGCTATGCTGTTGGATTGGTAAGTCAGTTTTTGCAGGCTCCAAGGAAACTGCATTTGGATGTGGCTAGACACATACTCAGGTATGTGAAGTTCACATTGCAGTATGGACTATTTTATGAGACTGGGGTTCAGATACAGTTGCATGGATACACTGATGCTGATTGGGCTGGTAGTATTTGTGATAGACGATCTACCAGTGGGTATGTGTTCTCTTTTGGGAGTGCTGCAGTCACTTGGAGTAGCAAGAAACAGCCTACAGTTGCCTTGTCGAGCACAGAGGCTGAGTACAGGGGTGCAGCAATGGCTGCATGTGAGGTAGCTTGGTTGCATAAGCTACTTTATGATATGCATCAGCCTACAGATGGGCCAGTTGTCATTTATTGTGACAACATGAGCAGTATACACTTGGCAAATAACCCAGTCTATCATGCTAGAACAAAGCACATTGAGGTGCATTATCACTATGTGCGGGAGAGGGTTTTACTAGGTCTTATTGATCTAGTTTATGTCAGCACAGAGGATCAGGTAGCTGACATATTTACGAAGGCATTGGGCGCAGAGAAGCTGCGCAAGTTCAGAGACCTGCTTGGTGTGCAGGAATTGGGATTGAGCTCGAGGGGGAGTGTTGAGATATCGAGCTCCACTCGTGATATGCCAGGGTGACCGTTGTGCATTTATGTCACCGACGTGTCAGTTGCAGATGCGGTTGGTACACCACCCATGAATAATAGCTACATGATAGCTATCCTTATCTACTCTAGTTCGTGGCTCAGTTAGTATGCCACCTTAGTTAGTTGAGTTTGTTTTGAGACCCATATATAGGGTTCTTCTATTTCTTTGTATTAGAGTTCTTTTGGCTTACACAACTAAGAAGAGGAAAACTGTTTTCAGCCTCCACCTTTGTGTGTATTCCCCCATTGTGCAAGAAAGAAAGCTACAAGTGAGACTTCTTCCTTCTCTCCCACAATCTTGACAGCATCCTGGGGCCAATCTTTGGGGTGTAGGAGAGTTATAGGGGCCACAACATTCAATTAGGGGATGCTCTCTATATGTAATGTGCCCGCCTATTGACTGTCCAAGCATGTTTTAGTGGTCCATCGAGAAATGATTCTAGGCGTCACTACCCGGTACTCCCATGGAATGTTTTGGGGTTTGTTGCCTAGGGTTTCCCGAGTCTGCCTTGCAATGGAACGTCCATGGTTGGAACTCACTAGCACCGACCTAAAATTTGGGTTCCTAATAGACAAAGTCTCCTGACAGCATCCTAGCGTCCGGTTTTGGACATCATACTTTATGTAGAGATACCCAATCCGAAGCAGATCCATACCGCACTTGGTTCAAAGAGAATGGGAAACGAGAGGGATGCATTGCCCAACCTCTCTGCCCGTAGGGCATAGTCCCATTTCGGTCCCCTAAAATAACATGAATCGGATTTTGACTTAACAATACTTAACATCAATCGGAGATAAATCCTTGTGAGAAGCCTCCTAGCTCTCTGGGACCACCCTGCCGTAGGACGGACCCGTTGGGGATTCTGTCCACCCTCTTTCCTTGATAGCTTTAGTTTTCTAATTAGGTCCTACCACATTTATGTGCGACATTTAAAATCAACTTCATTAATCAAGCCTTTTAGGAAACATGGTTTGTTCGTGTAATTTACAGCATAGACACCAAAACACAACAAGCAGATCTTTTAACAAACAAATTCCTTAATTTATCTTCAAGTAAATATTTGTCTCCTGCCCATACATGAGAATTATGTATCCCTTCTCTCCAATAGAAATACCTAGTCCAAATCACATAGCACCCAAAATTTCCATCCTTTATCTACAATAGGATCTTCCAACGCCCCAGATGTTGGGCTCATGGGGATCTCCAACTCCATTCTAGACAGGCAAGGGGTGTCTAGAGCTCCACCTGACCCACAACAGGTCTAGGAGTGAGATGCCATTTCCGTGGTTGGCTTTTTCACCATTGGACCATCGGCTTGTGAATTGAGCAGCGCCCTCTGGGGATAATCCACGGTGCGATTTTGGAGATGATCCATGCGTGCAAAATATCCTTAATTAATCCAATTAAGAATCAAGCATAATCAAGCCAATCAATCCTAATATCATCTTCTAGGAAAACATTCCTTTATTTCCATGGCTACTTGTCATTACAGACCCATGCCATGCATTTGCCATCAACACAAACCTTGGAATATTTATGCAAATCACAATGCAACAATCAATTGATTGAAAGAAAAACATTTAGGGTGTTGTTCAATCAACCAACACAACTAATTGTATTTTTCCCAAACAATACAAGAATAGATGCGAGAATAATTCCATCTCATATTCACTCTTCCCCTTGGGATCAAAGAGCGATTCAATGCAAAATTTACTTAATACTTGAATGCATAATTCTTAATGTCATTATTTTTAAAATTATACTATTCATAGCCCTTGACCGATTACTCTATCAACAAATAAGCCATATACAACTAAGTGCAATTAACTTCCTTATACATGCACTTTGCAAACTCCATCTTTCAAATATGTGAGAAGAGGCTTATCCCCTCCCATGACCTATTCTCATGTATCATTGTATGGAGCCTAATGTATCTCATGTGAGAATCAAAGCAAGCATCTATCAATTTAGAAATACATTACTTATGACCAAAACCGCAATTGGATTGACAATGATGCCTTTGCCCGAAGCTTCGTTGCTAGTTGTAGGATTGCCATCCGCACACGGCATTCTTCACTTGGAGGTCATCGTCCACAAGTAGACTCAACAGATTTACAAGGCGGAATAGATTTGAGATGGGAGAGCGGAAGAGAAGATGGACAAGACGAGGATTGAGATAGAGAGAATTTTGCAGCCTCTCAGGGTAACTCTTCTCTCTTGATCTTTCTCTCTCTCTCACAATCTCTTGGAGGGGTATCCTTCTCTTTACCTTTCTCTCGTAGCCTCTCGGGGTCTCCTTATGCTCCTTGTGCCTCCCCATGCCTCATATTTATAATGAATTAGAGAGGAGGGGATAAGGCTGAGAACAAGAGTGGAGGGGCTCTTTAAAGACTCAGTGATTTGATGCTCATATCATAAATTTGATGGTTGCATTGGCTCCACAAGGGGGTAAAAGTCCTAGACACTCGGTTAGAAAGCTCTTAGTTCACTCCTTCTTTTCTCTGTTCGAAGTGCTGTCTACTGCATGTATATTGCGATTGCGACGCGTGCGATTTTGCGAGTCACTATTCTTTATTTTTCCTTTTATGAAATCTCCAAAATTAACTAAAACATCACGTCTTTTCTTTTAAATGACTTTCAATTCTATCTTTTTGGGATAATATCTAAAGTATACTAGTTTTTTTTTTGCCCAAAAATCTAATATTTTTGGACTGTCCAACTATACACATTAATACTAGTGATTAATATGACTCATAAGTCTCATTCACATTGCAACTTCTGTGAAGGGTGGCTACGGTCCTTGTTAATCTGAGAAAAATGTCAGATTACGACTCTCGATTTATTAAATAAAATTAGTAGCTATTAATGTTAGTTAGTTTTTACCTTAGTTAGTCTTTAGCCAGCTAACTTATTAATTGACCAACTAACTTTCGAACTAATTAACTAAATTTTATTGCGTGGAAATACTACATCCTCCTCCCCTTAGAGAAATCGAGATGTCCTCATCTCGAGAGAAAGTGGGTTATGGGCCTACCATGCTTTCACTGCGCTACTCTTAATGTTTCAAGTAGTGCAACTTATATTATCCCAATTAACCATAAGTACAAGAATAGGATTTATTCTCAATTGTGTTACATGTCGATTAAGCTTCTAGGATTATTAGTAATCCTGAAGAGGTGTTGTAGGTTCTATGTCTTTGTCTTCATCTGATTTCTCTATACATCCATAGAATGCACCTGTGTAGCTTCGTTTTGTTTGTGGCTCAATGTCTTTTGGACTTAGATCAAGGCAGTCTACTTGGATGTGTCCTAGCTCATTACAATGGAAGCTTTGATGGTAGGGACATCTCCTACGGATGTGCCCTATCTCTCCGTACGTATGGCATCTCTTACCCTGATCTCGAGACTCATCTTTGCTACAATTGCCCAATTTAAGTCCTTGGACAATTGGATTCACTCGGAATAATGCACCTTGCAAGTCCGTTGGATGCATTGCTTTAAGATGGTGGTTCAGAGGAGTGTTCAGGCCATGGCAAAACTTGGATACTTATTGTGCAATATCCATAGGTGGCTCATATTTTAGTAGGGTTAAAAACTTTGAGTACTAAGCTTTCAGGGTTAATTCCAGCTGCTTGAGCTTGAAGAATTCATTCATCTTCAAAGTCTGGTAGGTTGGCAGAAGGTATCGTCCGCGTAGAGCATCGTTCAACTGAGTCCATATTACAGCGGCTTCAGAAACACCTTGATCTTTGCACCATTGCTTCCACCATAACCAAGCTTGGCCAACTAACTTCAGTTTGCCAATCATTGCTTGATTGGTAGTAGCAGTTCCTGAAGCAGAGAAATAGTCATCCGTGACTCAATCCATGTCTCCTCTTCCGCTGCGATGTTTAACCCTTCTCCATGAAACTCGTGTGCCTTAATTTGCTTGAGAAGGAAATTCTTCTCTTGCATGTAAGCCTTCGTGGGTGCAGAAGGTGCCTAATAATCAAGCCATACTACTTAGGTTATTTCTATTTAGGATATGTCTATGAACCAAATATTAATCAATCATGTATCATCATGAAGTTTTGCTCTGATACCAACTGTAACATGCCTGCCTATCGACTGTCCAAGCACGTTTTAATGGTCCATCGAGAAACGATTCTAGGAGTTCCTACCCTGCACTCCCATGTAATGTTTCGAGGTTTCTTACCTAGGGTTTCTCGAGTCCGCCTCGCAACAAAACGTCCATGTCTAGAACCCATTAGGACTGACCTGAAATTAGGGTTCTTAGTAGACAAAGTCTCCTGATAGCATCCTAGCATCGGGTTTTGGACATTCTACTTTATGTAGAGATACCCAATCCAAAGCAGATCCATACCACACTTGATTCAAAGAGAATGGGAAATGAGAGAGATGCGCCACTCAACCTCTTTGCCCATAGGGCATAGTCCCATTCCGCTCCCCTCATACAGTATGAATTGGGTTCTAACTTAACAATACCTAAAGTCAATCGACGATAAATCCTTATGAGAAGCCTCCTAGTTCTCTAGGACCACCCTGCCATAGGACGGACCTGTTGAGGATTCCGTCTACCCGCTTCCCTTGATAGCTTTAGTTTCCTAATTAGATCCTACCACCTTTATGTGCGACATTTAAAATCAGCTTCATTAATTAAGCCTTTTAGGAAACATGGTTCATTTGAGTAATTTAGAGCACAGAGACGAAAACAGAGCAAGCAGATCTTTTGACAAACAAGTTTCTTAATTTATCTTCAAGTTAATGTTTGTCTCCTGCCCATACAGGATAATTATGTATCTCTTTTGTCCAACAAAAGTACCTGGTCCAAATCATATGGCATCCAAAATTTCCATCCTTTATCTAGAATAGGATCTTCCAATGTCCCAGACATTGGGCTCATGGGGATCTCCAACTTCATTCTAGACAGGCAAGGGGTGTCCAGAGCTCCACCTGACCCACAAGCGGTCTAGGAGTGAGATGCTGTTTCCGTGGTTGCCCTTTTTACCACTGGACCATCGGCCTGTGAATCAAGTAGTGTCCTCTCGGGGTAATCTGCAGTGTGATCTTGGAGATGATCCACATGTGCAAAATATCATTCTTTAATTAATTAAATTAAGAATCAAGCATAATCAAGGCAATCAGTCCTAATATCATCTTCTAGGAAAACATTCCTTTATTCCCATGGCTACTTCTCATTACAAACCCATGCCATGCATTTGCCATCAACACAAGCCTTGGAATATTTATCCCAATCACAATGCAACAATCAATTGATTGAAAGAAAAACATTTAGGGTGTTGTTCAATCAACTGACAAAACTAATTGTATTTTTTTGAAACAATTTTACAATTATGCTATTCATAGCCCCTGATCGATTACTCTATCAACGAATAAGCCATATACAACTAAGTGCAATTAACTTTCCTATACATGCACTTTGCAAACTCCATCTTTCAAATATGTGAGAAGAGGCTTATCCCTTCCCATGACCTATTCTTGTGCATCATAGTATGGAGCCTAATGTATCTCATACAAGAATCAAAGCAAGCATCTATCAATTTAGAAATACATTACTTACTAGTGGAACCACAATTGGATTGACAGTGATACCTTTGCCTGAAGCTTCGTTGCTAGTTGTAGGATTGCCATCCACACGTGACATTCTTCGCTTAGAGGCCATCGTCCACAAGTAGACTCAATAGATTTAGAAGGTGCAATAGATTCGAGATGGGAGAGCGTAAGAGAAGATGGATAAGTCGAGGATTGAGATGGAGAGAATTGTGCAGCCTCTCGGGGTAACTCTTCTCTCTCTCTCTCTCAAGCTCTCTCTCACAATATCTTGGAGGGGTATCCTTCTCTCTACCTCTCTCTCGCAACCTCTCGGGGTCTCCATATGCTCCCTTGTGCCTCCCCATGCCTCATATTTATAATGAATTAGAGAGGAGGGGATAAGGCTGAGAACAAGAGTGGAGGGGCTCTTTGAAGACTCAGTGATTTGATGCTCATATCATAAATTTGATGGTTACATTAACTCCACAAGGGGGGTAAAAGTCCTAGACACTTGGTTAGAAAGCTCTTAGTTTACTCCTTCTTTTCTATGTTCGAAGTGCTGTCTACTGCTTGTATACTGCGATTGCGGCACGTGCGATTTTGCGAGTCAGTTTTCTTTATTTTTCTTTTTATAAAATCTCCAAAAGTAACTAAAACATCACTTGTCTTTTCTTTTAAATGACTTTTGATTCTATCTTTTAAGGATAATATCTAAAGTATACTAGTTTTCTTTTGTCCAAAAATCTAATATTTTTGGACCATCCAACTATACGCATAAATACTAGTGATTAACATGGCTCATAAGTCTCGTTCACGTTGTTACTTCCGTGAAGGGTGGCTATGGTCCTTGTTAATCCAAAAAAATATCAGATTACGACTCTTGATTTATTAAATAAAAATTATTAGCTATTACTATTAGTTAATTTTTACCTTAGTTAGTCTTTAGCCAGTGATCTTACCAACTTATTAATTGAGTAACTAACTTTTATTGCATGGAAATATTACATCCTCCTCCCCTTAGAGAAATCGAGATGTCCTCATCTCAAGAGAAATCGGGGGTATAATTTTGGAACCTGTGGGTTATGGGCCCATCACACTTTCGCTGCGCTACTCTTAATGTTTCAAGGAGTGCAACTTATATTATTCCAATTAACCGTAAGTACAAGAGTAGGATTTATTCTTAATTGTGTTACATGTTGCTTAAGCTTCTAGGATTTTTAGTAATCCCGAAGAGGTGTTGTAGGTTCTAGGTCTTCATCTTCATTTGATTTCTCTATATATCCACAAACTGCACCTGTGTGGCTTCGTTTTGTTGGCCACTCAATGTCTTCTGGACTTAGATTAGGGCAGTTTGCTTGGATGTGTCCTAGCTCATTAAAATGCAAGCTTTGATGGTAGGGACATCTCCTACGGATGTGCCCTATCTCTTCGCACATATGGCATCTCTTAACTTGATCTCGGGAGTCATGTTTGCTACAATTGCCCTATTTAAGTTTTTGGACAATTGGATTCGCTTGGAGTAATGCATCTTGCAAGTTCGTTGGATGCATTCATTCAAGACGGTGGTTTTGAGGAGTGTTCAGGCCATGGTAAAACTTGGATACTTGCTGTGTAATATCCATAGGTGGCGCATATTTTAGTAGGGTTAGAAACTTTGAGTAGTAGGTTTTTAGGTTTAATTCCAATTGCTTGAGCTTGAATAATTCCTTCAAAGTTTGGTAGGTTGGCGGAAGGTATCGTCCATGTATAATATCTTTCAACCGAGTCCACATAACAGTGGCTTCAGAAATGATTTGATCTTTGCACCATTGCTTCCACCATAACAAAGCTTGGCCAACTAACTTCAGTTTTCCAATCATTACACTTGATTGGTAGCAACAGTTCTTGAAGCAAAGAAATAGTCATCCATGGCTCAATCCATATTTTCGCCTCCGCTGCAATGTTTAACCCTTCTCCATCAAACTCGCGTGCCTTAATTTGCTTGAGAAGAAATTTCTTCTCTTACATGCCAACATTCATGGGTTCAGAAGGAGCCTGACAATCAAGCCATACCACTTAGGTTATTTCTGTTTAGGATATGTCTATGAACCAAATATTAATCAATCACGCATCATCATGAGGTTTTGCTCTGATACCAACTGTAATGTGCTTGACTATCGATTGTCCAAGCACGTTTTAGCGGTCCATCGAGAAACGATTCTAGGCATCTGGAACTACCATGGAATGTTTCAGGGTTTGTCGCCTAGGGTTTCCCGAATCTGCCTCGCAACGGAATGTCCATGACTGGAACCCACTAGGACCAACCTAAAATTAGGGTTCTTAGTAGACAAAGTCTCCTGATAACATCCTAGTGTCGAGTTTTGGACATCCTACTTTATGTAGAGACACCCAATCCGAAGTAGATCCATACCGCACTTGGTTCAAAGAGAATGGAAAATGAGAGGGATGCACCACTCCACCTCTCTGCCCATAGGGTATAGTCCCATTTTCGTCCCCCAAAACGGCATGAATTGGGTTCTAACTTAACAATATCTAAAGTCAACTGGTGATAAATCCTTGTGAGAAGCCTCCGAGTTTTGTAGGACCACCCTGCCACAGGATGGACCCATCGGGGATTCCGTCCACCCGCTTCCCTTGATAGCTTTAGTTTTCTAATTAGGTCCTACCACATTTATGTGCAACATTTAAAATTAGCTTCATTAATTAAGCCTTTTAGGAAACATGTTTCGTTCGCGTAATTTACATCACAAACACGAAAATAGAGCAAGCTGATCTTTTGACAAACAGGTCCGTAATTTATCTTTAAGTTAATCTTTGTCTCCTGCACATAAAGGAGAATTATGTATCCCTTCTGTCGAACTTAAGTACCTGGTCCAAATCACATGGCACCCAAAATTTCCATCCTTTATCTAGAATAGGATCTTCCTAAGTCCAAGATGTGTACGCTCACGGGGATCTCCAACTACATTCTAGATAGGCAAGGGGTGTCCAGAGCTCCACTTGACCCACAAGAGGTCTAGGAGTGAGATGCCATTTTCGTGGTTAGCCTTTTCACCACTTGACCATCAGCCTGTGAATTGAGCAGTGCCATGTCGGGGTAATTTGTGGTGCCATATTGGAGATGATCCACACATGCAAAATATCCTTCCTTAATTAATCCAATTAAGAATCAAGCATAATCAAGGCAATCAGCCCTAATATGTTCTTCTAGGAAAACATTCCTTTATTCCCATGGCTACTTGTCATTACAAACTCATGCCATGTATTTGCCATCAACACAAACCTTGGAATATTTATCCAAATCACAATGCAACAATCAATTGATTGAAAGAAAAACATTTAGGGTGTTGTTCAAGCAACCAACAAAACTAATTGTAAATTTTCCAAACAATACAAAAATAGATGCGAGAATAATTCCATCGTATATTCTCTCTTTTCCTTGGGATCAAATAGCAATTCAATGCAAAATTTACTTAATTCTTCTATGGACAATTCTTAATGTCATTCTTTTTACGATTATGCTATTCATTACCCCTGACCGATTGCTCTATCAATGAATAAGCCATATACAACTAAGTGCAATTAACTTCCCTATACATGCACTTTGCAAACTCCATCTTTCAAATATGTGAGAAGAGGCTTATCCCTTCCCATCACCTATTCTTGTGCATCATAGTATGGAGCCTAATGTATCTCATGCGAGAATCAAAGCAAGCATCTATCAATTTAGAAACACATTACTTACGACCGGAACCACAATTGGATTGACAGTGATGCCTTCGCCCGAAGCTTCATTGCTAGTTGTAGGATTGCATCCGCACATGACATTCTTCACTTGGAGGCCATCGTCCACAAATAGACTCAACAAATTTAGAAGGCGCAATAGATTCGAGATGGGAGAGAGTAAGAGAAGATGGATAGGTCGAGGATCGAGATAGAGGGAATTGTGCAGCCTCTCGAGGTAACTCTTCTCTCTCTTTCTCTCAAGCTCTCTCTCACAATCTCTTGGAGGGGTATCCTTCTCTCTACCTCTCTCTCGCAACCTCTTGGAGTTTGTAATATTCCCGTGCTCCCCATAGGAACCCCCCACTAAGAGAAAATTTTCACAAATTTTTAAAATTTTTACCCCCTCTCTCTCCCCCTACCGACTGCATGGTGAGGAGAGAGAGAGAGAGTGAAAGTAATAAAGAGAGGGGGACATGCAGCCCCCCAGGTGGTGGGAGGACGCCGTCTCTCCCCCCATACCACCTCCTCTATGAAGCCCCCCCGGTGGGGGCTCGTCGTCAAGGGGGGAGAAGCTCCCCCCCTCCCTGCGGACTGTCAGAGTGCCTCCCCTCTCCCTGCTGTGCCATCCCCCCCTCGTGTCGAGATACTGCCCCCTGGACATCCGCTAGAGGCTTCCCCTCCTCCCTCGACAGTATGCACCCCCCCCCCCCCCCCCCCCCCGTGATCACAGGCGCAGGCCTTGGTCCAGGGACTTCAGCACCGGCCCATCACCATCGTCAAGGAGAAGAAGGAGAAGAAGAGAGAGAAGGGGAAGGGAAGGAGAAGAAGAGGGAGAGAAGAAGAGAAGGAGAAGAAGAAGGTGTAAGGAGAGAGAGAAGAGAGAAGGAGAAGAAGAAGGAGAAGAAGAGGGAAGAGGGAGAAGAGGGAGAGAAGAGAGAGAAGAGAGAAGGAGAAGAAGAAGAGAAGAAGAGGGAGAGAAGGAGAAGGAGAGAAGAGGAAGGAGAGAAGGAGAAAAGGGAAAGAAGAAGAAGAGAGAGAAGAGGGAGAGAAGAGAGAGAGAGAAGAGAGAAGGAGAAGACGAAGGAGAAGAAGAGGGAAGAGAGAGAAGAGGGAGAGAAGAGAGAGAAGGGAAGGAGAAGAAGAAGAGAAGGAGAAGAAGAGGGAAGAGAGAGAAGAAGGGAAGGAGAGAGAAGGGAGAAGGAGAAGAAGAAGAGAAAAAGAAGAAGAGAGAGAAGGAGAAGAGAGAAGAAGAAGAGGAAGAAGAAGAAGAGGAAGGGAGAGAGAGGAGAAGAAGAAGAAGGTGAGAAAGAAGAGAACTTGAAGGAACATTAGAAGACGACATTGACCACCCCCCTCAAAAACGGTGTCCTCTAACCCTCCCACTATATTTATTACTTTTTGTTCATGGTTTCTCTTCTATACTTAAAGTGCATGATTATGAAAACTCAAGTGTGTGAGTTGCATGAAATATTGACTAGCCTAGTACATGAAATATTGTCATATGGAATCTTGCATTATTTTCATGAAAAGGATTGAAGCCTCGCATCGAAAGAGATAAAAATATGCCCTTATATAAAAAATGCAATAGCATCCTAAGATTGCAAACCAGTTTTTCATGCGCAAGGATGATAGAGTACATTAAAGTAATAGTTAGATCATGCACATGGCGATATATGTTAACTTGTACACTCAATGGGATTGCACGATAAACATTGATAGAATAGTAGTTCTAAGAGAAATTCCATTTAGAGATCCTTGTCTGAACTCTAGCCGATAGATGAAGATTGGATAACCTATGGCTAATTAGGTTGAAATCTCGTTAATGTACTCTTGGTGATGTGCTAGCAATATGGGTTAGTGCTTGGTGACCTGTGATATTAGATAGCTACTCTAGGAATTGGGTTGATCTTCTACCCTAAATAGATAGCCAGGATTAATAAAGGTCAAGATGAAATCACTTAGTTTATTTAAATTAAAGGTTCTGGAAGGAACTTGTTAAATCAACCTTGTGAAGCCCTAACCCAAGGGGGAGAGCAAACTTTAGGGTAGTTGATTCATGCTAAGCATGTTGCTTGGAACTATTGAAATGGTTTTAACGAAGGTTGATCTAGTTAAAGATGGATTGTTGACCCAAGTAATGCTTGGTTGTTTGAAAAGGTTGTAAAAGTGTTTTGATACATCCAAGTTAAATTCTGGTTGTGCATGCAATGGGATTGCGATGCCTTGAAGCAAGTGGTTGTGTGTTCCACTATTTTTTAATGTTGTTTTGGATGTTAACCCAAGTGGGGTGTGATTGATGATTGCATGGCCGGGTCTGAGATGACTGATTGCCATGGAAATCCCTAGTAGAGATCCTTGTCTGAACTCTAGCCGATAGATGAAGATTGGATAACCTATGGCTAATTAGGTTGGAATCTCGTTAATGTACTCTTGGTGATATGCTAGCAATATGGGTTAGTGCTTGGTGACTTAGATAGCTACTCTAAGAATTGGGTTGATCTTCTAACCTAAATAGGTAGCCAGGATTAATAAAGGTCAAGATGAAATCACTTAGTTCATTTAAAGGTTCTGAAAGGAACTTGTTAAATCGAACTTGCGAAGCCCTAACCCAAGGGGAAGAGCGAACTTTAGGGTAGTTGATTCATGCTAAGCATGTTGCTTGGAACTGTTGAAATGGTTTTAACGAAGGTTGATCTTGTTAAAGATGGATTGTTGACCCAAGTAATGCTTGGTTGTTTGAAAAGGTTGTAAAAGTGTTTTGATACATCCAAGTTAAATTCTGGTTGTGCATGCAATGGGATTGCGATGCCTTGAAGTAAGTGGTTGTGCATTCTGTTTGTTAATGTGGTTTTGGATGTTAACCCAAGTGGGGTGTGATTGATGATTGCAAGGTCGGGTCTGAGATGATTAATTGCCATGGAAACCAAAGGGATATTTTCCCTAGTAATTGTTTTTAAGTTGGTTGCTTCAGCTGTGGTTGATTTCCTAAAGGGATAATTAAGGAAGGATGGCGCTAGCTACCCCCCGCGAACCACCAAACCCTAACCAAGGGGGTTGTGAATCCGTGTCGGGAATGTGGACCGAACCCGCTGCGAGAGGTCTCTCCGTGGAAATTACTTGTCGTAGGAGGACGCTTGGGTGCCAGTGGGGTCTCTGGCCGTAAATCCCAATGCCTTCGGGCCCTACACAAGTATTCTAGGTGACTCGAGATGGGATCTCGAGGCCTTGATACTAGTTATAAGGCAGAATCTTGGCAGGATAAACCTTCGGGTTTTGTTACCACCAGGAGATGAAAGGATTTTTCTACGGAGGCAGAAAGGAACACTTAATTCTCCTGTATGGGTGGGAGACAAACATTAATCTAAAGATAAGTTAATGAAGTGTTTGATCTTGTTTTATTTTGCTTTCATGTCAGTGCCCTGAATTACGTAAAGGAACCTGTGATTAATAGGTTAATTAAGGAAGTTGCTTTTATGTGTCAAACATAATGTGGTAGGTAATTAGATAACTAAAACAACCCTCGAGGGAAGCGTGGTGGATGTGACCAATGGGTCTATCCTACGGAAGGGTGGTCTCGGTTAGCCGAGAGCTTTCCTCAAAGGAAACGTTAACGAGGAACGTTAGGAAAGGTCGGACGATGACCTTAGACAATGTTGGTTAGAACCCTGATTCATACCATTTTAGGGGATTGGAATGGGACTATGTCCTACGGGCAGAGAGGTCGAGCGATGCATCCCTCTCATTTCCCATTCTCTTTGAACCAAGTGCAGTATGAGTCTGCTTGGGTTCAGTTGTATCTATGCAAAGTGGAGTGGCTGTCGACTGTCGCTAGAAGGCTGTTAGGAAGACTCAATTACAAGGATCTCGGACTTCAAGTCGATCCTAGTGGGAACGATCGGATAAGTTCTGTTGCGGGGCAGACTCGAGAGACCCTAGTTGGCAAACCCCATGTCATTCCTTGGGAGTGTCGGGTAGCATCTTCTAGATATATGTTTCAATGGACTGCTAAGACATGTCCCATGATTTGAGAAGCAGGCACGTTACAGGGTCTTCTTACGCTCCTTTGTGCCTCCCCATGCCTCATATTTATAATGAATTAGAGAGGAGGGGATAAGGCTGAGAACAAGAGTGGAGGGGCTCTTAGAAGACTCAATGATTTGATGCTCAGATCATAAATCTGATGGTTGCATTGGCTCCAAAAGGGGGGTAAAAGTCCTAGACACTTGGTTAGAAATCTCTTAGTTCACTCCTTCTTTTCTTTGTTTGAAGTGTTGTCTACTGCCTGTATATTGCAATTGTGGTGCGTGCGATTTTGCCAATCACTTTTTTTAATTTTCTTTTTATAAAATCTTCAAAATTAACTAAAATATCACTTTTTTTTCTTTTAAATGACTTTCGGTTCTATCTTTTAAGGATAATATCTAAAGTATACTAGTTTTCTTTTGTCCAAAAATCTAATATTTTTGGACCATCTAACTATACACATTAATACTAGTGATTAATATGGCTCATAAGTCTCGTTCACGTTGTAACTTCCGTGAAGGGTGGCTACGGTCCTTGTTAATCCGAGAAAAATATCGGATTATGACTCTTGATTTATTAAATATAAATTATTAGCTATTAATGTTAGTTAGTTTTTACCTTAGTCTTTAGCCAATGATCTTACTTACTTATTAATTGACTAACTAACTTTCGAATTAACCGACTAACTTTTATTGCGTGGAAATATTACATCCTCCTTCCCTAAGAGAAATTGAGATGTCCTCATCTCGAGAGAAATCAAGGGTATCAGTTTGGAACCTGTGGGTTATGGGCCCACCAGGCTTTCGCTGTGCTACTCTAAATATTTTATGTAATGCAACTTATATTATTCCAATTAACCATAGGTACAAGAGTAGGATTTATTCTCAATTGTGTTATATGTTGATTAAGCTTCTAGGATTTTTAGTAATCCTGAAGAGGTGTTGTAGGTTCTAGGTCTTCGTCTTCATCTGGTTTCTCTATATATCCATAGACTGCACCTGTGTAGCTTCATTTTTTTGGTGGCTAAATGTCTTCTGGACTTAGATCAGGGAAGTGTACTTGGATGTGTCCTAGTTCATTAAAATGCAAGCTTTGATGGTAGGGACATCTCCTACGGATGTGCCCTATCTCTCTGCACGGATGGCATCTCTTACCCTGATCTTGGGAGTCACCTTTGCTACAATTGCCTGATTTAAGTTCTTGGACGATTGGATTCGCTCGGAGTAATGCATCTTGCAAGTTTGTTAGATGCATTGATTTAAGACGGTGGTTCAGAGGAGTGTTCAGGCCATGGCAAAACTTGGATACTTGCTATGCAATATCCATAGGTGGTGCATATTTTAGTAAGGTTACAAACTTTGAGTAGTGAGCTTTCAGGGTTAATTCCAGCTGCTTGAGCTTGAATAATTCATTCATATTCAAAGTCTGGTAGGTTGGTGGAAGGTATCGTCCACGTATAGCATCTTTCAATTGAGTCCATGTAACAACAGCTTCAGAAAGGCCTTGATCTTTGCACCATTCCTTCCACCATAACCGAGCTTGGCCAACTAACTTCAGTTTGCCAATCATTGCTTGATTGGTAGCAGCAGTTCTTGAAGCAGAGACATAGTCATCCATGACTCAATCCATATCTCCACCTCCGCTGTGATGTTTAACCCTTCTCCATTAAACTCGGGTGCCTTAATTTGCTTGAGAAGAAATTTCTTCTCTTACATGTCAGCATTTGTGGGTGTATAAGGTGCATGACAATCAAGCCATACCACTCATGTTATTTCTATTTAAGATATGTCTATGAACCAAACATTAATAAATCACACATCATCATGAAGTTTTGCTCTAATACCAACTGTAATGTGTTTTCCTATCGGCTATCCAAGCACGTTTTAGCGGTCCATCGACAAACGATTCTAGGAATCCCTGCCCGGCACTACCATGGAATGTTTCGGGGTTTGTCGCCTAGGGTTTTCTGAGTCCGCCTCGCAACAGAATGCCCACGACTGGAATCCACTAGGACTGACATGAAATTTGGGATCCTAGTAGACAGAGTCTCTTGATAGCATCCTAATATCGGGTTTTGGACATCCTACTTTACGTAGAGATACCCAATCTGAAGTAGATCCATGCCGCGCTTGGTTCAAAGAGAATGGGAAACGAGAGGGATGCACTGCTCAACCTCTTTGCCCGTAGGGCATAGTCCCATTTCAGTCCCCTAAAATGGCATGAATCGGGTTCTAACTTAACAATATCTAAATTCAATTGGTGATAAATCCTTGTGAGAAGCCTCCGAGTTCTCTAGGACCACCTTGTTGTAGGACGGACCTGTCGTCGGGGATTCCGTCCACCCGCTTCCCTTGATAGCTTTAGTTTCCTAATTAGATCCTACCACATTTATGTGCGACATTTAGAATCAGCTTCATTAATTAAGCCTTTTAGGAAACATGGTTTGTTTGTGTAAGCAAGCAGATCTTTTGACAAACAGGTCCCTAATTTATCTTCAAGTTAATCTTTTTCTCCTTCCCATATAGGAGAATTATGTATCCCTTCTGTCCAACAGAAGTAGTTGGTCCAAATCACATGGCACCCAAAATTTCCATCCTTTATCTAGATTAGGATCTTCAAACATCCAAGATGTTGGGCTTACGGGGATCTCCAACTCCATTCTAGACAAGTAAGGGGTGTCCAAAGCTCCACCCACAAGTGGTCTAGGAGTGAGATGCCATTTTCATGGTTGGCCTTTTCACCACTGGATCATCGGCCTGTGAATTGAGCAATGCCCTCTCGGGGTAATCCTTGGTGTGATCTTGGAGACGATCCATGCGTGCAAAATATCCTTCCATAATCAATCCAATTAAGAATCAATCATAATCAAGGCAATTAGCCCTAATATCATCTTCTAGGAAAACATTACTTTATTCCCATGGCTGCTTGTCATTACAGACCCATGCCATGCATTTGCCATCAACATAAGCCTTGGAATATTTATCCAAATCACAATGCAACAATCAATTGATTGAAAGAAAAATCAACCAACAAAACTAATTGTATTTTTCCTAAACAATACAAGAATAGATGCGATAACAATTCCATCGCATATTCGCTCTTCCCCTTGGAATCAAAGAGGATGCAACAGTTACTTAATACTTGTATGCACAATTCTTAATGTCATTCTTTTTAAGATTATGCTATTCATAGCCCCTGACCGATTGCTCTATCAACGAATAAGACATATACAACTAAGTGCAATTAACTTCCCTATACATGCACTTTGCAAACTCCATCTTTCAAATATGTGAGAAGAGGCTTATCCCTTCCCATGACCTATTTTTGTGCATCATAGTATGGAGCCTAATGTATCTCATGCGAGAATCAAAGCAAGCATCTATCAATTTAGAAATACATTACTTACGACTGGAACCGCAATTGGATTGATAGTGATGCCTTCGTCCGAAGTTTCGTTGCTAGTTGTAGGATTGCCATCCGCACACGACATTCTTGGCTTGGAGGCCATCATCCACAAGTAGACTCAACAAATTTAGAAGGCGGAATATATTCGAGATGGGAGAGTGTCAGAGAAGATGGATAAGTTGAGGATCGAGATAGAGAAAATTGTGCAGCCTCTCGGGGTAACTCTTCTCTCTCTCTCTCTCTCTCTCACACACACACACACACACAATCTCTTGGAGAGGTATCCTTCTCTCTACCTCTCTCTCGTAGCCTCTTGGGGTCTCCTTATGCTCCCTTGTGCCTCCCCATGTCTCATATTTATAATGAATTAGAGAGGAGGGGACAAGGTTGAGAACAAGAGTTGAGGGGCTCTTAGAAGACTCAGTGATCTGATGCTCAGATCATAAATCTGATGGTTGCATTGGCTCCAAAAGGGAGGTAAAATTCCAAGACACTTGGTTAGAAAGCTGTTAGTTCACTCCTTCTTTTCTCTGTTCGATGTGTTGTCTACTGCCTTTGTAGACTGCGATCACGGTGAAAGGGATGTAGGAGATGCGGAAGAGAAGAGCACACACAATGTAGGTGTTGTCAACAATGTTATGACAACCTTATTGCACTTTCATATATATATGAATAAAGAATATGAGTGGTCACTGTACACGGGCAGGCCCAAGGGCCTTTTACCCCAACAACCTTTCACTAAAAGGCCAATGGGCAAGGGAGTGAAAAAACAAAATAAAAGAAAAGAGACAGGGTGAGGAATTATGACATCTCACACAATGCCCAATCGGAAAGCGAGCTGTGCAATAAGTATCGGGAATCTCTAAGTCCAAGACATTCAGGAGGCAAGTGATCCCATAGTTCCATACAATGGAGGAATCCAACACAACTCATGAGTGAAAGGCTGTATATCATCATCATTAGAGTAGCGCATAGCATCAGCGTGGCATATACAAGACATTGGAGAGCATCAAAACTCTCCAAAGTCAATCATTGAAAGAGGGCCAACATTCAAGACACAAGTCAAACGGGGTCTCAAGACAGTATGCAGCCTCAGCGAAGTGAAAGATTGACATACGGCTGTAGAATCAGTCATAAAGCGCACTGAATATGCATGAAGAGGCCTGACAGGAGCTTGCATCTCATAAAAGACAGCATGACGACTGCGTAGAACCTATTGGCCATCCAAATCCTAAAACGTGTAAGCCGTAAAGTCACCATCTCCATAACCAAGGAGTATGCATCTGCGTGACATAGGCTCATGTGGCATATTGACAGATGCCTGGTAGCCAAACATCCTCAAGTGATCATAGGAGGGTCTCATGCCACTCCATGCCTCATGCGGAGTAATAACATCCAAAGAGAAACACGATGTCTGATCAACTAAGTAGACTACCATCATAAGGGCCTTAGGCCAAAATCCATAAGACAACCTAGCTATGGTAAGCATAGAAGCAACGTTTGCCTGTAAAGTCGGGAACATGCCATGAGCAATCCCATAATATCGTGGGCATAAGAAATCAAAGCCTGCTGATAAGAGATCCATAAGAGGGGAGAGATAGCATGACTCTCATAATCCATCTGCAAGCATCTAGGCCTGCTACCAATAGAATCCATAAACTTGTCAAGCATAGTAACAACATCCTCAATCCGTACCAAAGGGTAAGCCCAAACACGATGGGTAGCATGATCCATGAAGGTCACAAAATACAACGCTCCACCAAGTGACTGTGAAGGCATAGGTCCATATACTGCAACATGGACTAGATCTAGAGGAGGATGCCTCACACGATCGCCATAAGCCAAAGAAGCTCTGCACGGACCATGAGTACAATGAGGGCAAGTAGCATGGGGAAGAGCAGGAAATAAGCCCATATCACATAAAGCATCCATCTCAGTGTGTCGTACATGGCCTAGGTGACAATGCCATAACAATGCATGTGGTATCTGCTAACTACAACCATAGAATCTCCCACATGCAAGACATGCACTACATAATCACTGCCATATCTAGCACCTCTGGCCAATACCAAGCAGGCACGATGGATTTTCCATGAAGTATCCCCAAGAGAGACATAATATCTTGTACCATGCAACTGATTGACAGAGATCAGGCTCTTACTGAGCGTAGGTATATGCAAGACATCACGGAGCATAAGAGAAGACCCATTTGGCAAAGCCAAGTGTATATCCCCTGTACCAATAACGTGACAATCCTGCTCAAGGCCCAAAGAAATACATCTGTCAACCTCCCTGTAAGAAGAGAACCAAGCTCTATCCAGAGTAACATGACAAGATGCCGTACTATCTAAAAGCAATCAAAGGTATAGGCCGTTTCACTGAGCAATTAATCTGTAGGGTAACACGATGCCAGGAGTCTAGGCTTAGCTACATCATCATGGGTAACTACATGCACCATACCATTATCAATAGTGGTCTCACCTACTGCATCACTAACTTTGCTCTCATGTCTAGTGCAACACAATCTTTTCTGCTCTCTAATCCACTTGAAGCATTTACGCTTCACATGCCCTGTCTTTCCACAATGAAAGCAAATAGAACCTGTAAAACCTGTAGAAGAGGACAATTGCTCTATAATAGCATGAGTAGGGTTGTCCAATACATCCAAGGAGAATCAGGGGAACTCTCATTACAGAGAACAGGCTCATCAAGAGGACCGTCTGCATGACTAGAAGAGCTGGAAGTCGTCATAGTATACTGCAAAGGGGACTCATCCAAACCAGAAGGGGAGAACACAAAGGCATCAACCACGGATGCAAAAGCTCCCACATGGACAAGCCTAGTAGACAAAAGCATGACATATCCAACCAATGTAGCTCACAGCCATAAAAGCATAGGTATGCCTCGGAGCCATAAATGCATAAGTATCCCCGAACATAGGAGTATACATAACTTTGCAGTGTCTCATACCATGTATTGACATACATGTCCAGCCAAGAATGGCAGGTGGCAAATAAACCTGCAAGAATCAAGCTCCAATAAAAGCCCAAATATCTGTGTAAAAGCATCCAGGTAAGAGGCTCTATAGTAAAATACATAGCAGCAGGCCATGTGTATACATGGGTGGCCATAAAGATCAACTTCCCTGACATACACGGGCAATAGCAGCCCAAATAGCATAGATGTCATACAACAGAGATGCAAGACGGCCATAATTGTAAATCCCAAGCGCCAAGTCTACTGATCAGTAAGTATCCCGCATATCAAATGCAAACGAGCAATCACAACTCATTAGGCAACTGCCAAAACAAGGGAGCAATTCATTGCTCAATAGCTGTAAGTGCATCCAAGTAATATCCAAGATCCATAATCAGAGCATCAAATCTCATATAGCATCCAAGGTCATAACGGGAAAAGCCAAGTCATAATGTAAAAAACCGAGTCAATGTCCAACTGCTCAAGGGGATACTCAAATGAGTGTCAAGATGAGGCTTAAACAACTGCCATCCACAACCAAAAGCATTCACCAAGACATCATAACCCGCACTGGGTAGCCTAGGCATAAACCATGTCATGACAGTGAAATGCCTACTGCAAGTAAGTGACAGTGAACCATAAAATCAAGCTCTAATCTCACCTGAAAACAATTTTGGAGCATAGAAGAACCATGTGGCATCATCCAAATGCGTGAATACATCAACCCAAGTAGCCGGGAGCACCCCGTATGCAATAGCATAACCTGGCAAATCATTAAATAGCTTCAGCCCTGAAGTTTCCAGCAGCATATAACCTTTGTAAACTGAGAAAATCAGTGCTCAATCCAAGCTCAAATCCATAGGCAAACCATAGGCATACATTCCCGTATGTATAGGCACCAACCGGGCATAGTGGGGCATCAAATGCCAAAACCTGTAAGCATAAAATTGAAGTAACAGGTGGCTGTCCTGTTTTGGACAGATCTGGGATTGTTCAAAACAGTAAATGGCTGAGCTAAATCAGCTCCAAATGCATCTCACATAAGAGGCATAACATCCAAAAGTGATCCGGTATCAATAGACATCAGTAGAAGCATCACATAAGCCATAGGCATACAAATACATGTTGTCTCAGACCTGAAATTTGTTGAAGAATATTATGTCATCAGAATTTGGCAAAGCCAAAATCACCATCGCATCCAGAGCATGCCAAAACCCCAACTTAGACTCTTACCTTGCCTGAATCGGGTTCTAAATGCCCGAGATATGACAAAAAGAGTGATTTTTGAGCCATTTTTGCAAATAGGTGCAAATAAAACGTGAGCATGCTGCTGTACTTGAGGGGCCAAATCAGGGTGGGTAGGGGATAAGCAAGAGCCCAATGAAGGCCTATAATAGGTCTATACAAGCCTAGGACAAGTCCAAGCAAGAGGTGAAGAGAATAAGCTTCAATGATGGAAGCTATGGCTACCTCTTCATGAAACCCTGCTATTCATGACAAAGAATGGCTGAGAACTGAGTGAGAAGTAAGCTCCCATACCTCATGTAGATGTCGGGAAGAGCTCGCGAAGGAGTAGCTCTGATACCAGTTGAAAGGGATGTAGGAGATGCGGGAGAGAAGAGCATACACAATGTAGGTGCTGTCAACAATGTTATGATAGCCTTATTGCACTTTCATATATATATGAATAAAGAATATGGGCGATCACTATACACGGACAAGCCTAAGGGCCTTTTACCCCAACATGTGGCGTAGACGATTTGGCCAGTCACTTTTCTTTATTTTTCTTTTTATAAAATCTCCAAAACTAACTAAAACATCACTTGTCTTTTCTTTTAAATGACTTTCAGTTCTATCTTTATAGGATAATATCTAAAGTATACTAGTTTTTTTTTTGCCCAAAAATCTAATATTTTTGGATCATCCAACCATACACATTAATACTAGTGATTAATATGGCTCATAAGTCTCATTCATGTTGTAACTTCCGTGAAAGGTGGCTACGGTCCTTGTTAATCTGAGAAAAATGTCGTATTATGACAGTCGATTTATTAAATAAAAATTATTAGCTATTAACGTTAGTTAGTTTTTACCTTAGTTAGTCCTTAGCCAGTGATCTTACTAACTTATTAATTGACTAACTAACTTTCAAACTAATTGACTAACTTTTATTGCGTTGAAATATTACACTATATGTGTAAATCAAGATGGAGCAGTCACCCATGTATGGGAAGCTCCTTGTGCTTAGACTCGGGATGGGAAAACCATAGAACTAGAGTTTAAAACTCATGTCTACAAAGGCATTAATTAGATAAACCATTTTGTATCATCCAAAGGCTCCTGGGTGCGAGGTAGTGAGGGTTCCTTTATGTATGTATGAACCCAACTAAAACTAATAGAGCCATTGTTGAGCCCATTTTTGGTTGTGACAGATGGTGCATTTATCGAAAGTTGCTAATAAGTAGTAGTTTTTGAACCTTGGCTAATAGAAACCTAGTTGGTTATAGAAATCGGCAAGCTAAGATTGAATGTTAAGAAAGAGCCGAAAGGGCTAGACAGAGAGTAGAGATCCTTAGGAGGTATTCTCCTAAGTGCAAGAGTCCAATATCGCTAAGAGTGAGAGGTCTTATTGACCCAAATATCTCACTTAGTCCATTAGGGAGAGGAGGAAGCTCCACTCATCCAGCTTCCCAAAGTCAGTCTACTCTGAGTGGAAGTGTAAACCCCTCTCTTGATACAAACTTCTAGAGCAAACTTGGTCATTATTATGGCACAACCAATTGCAATACCTACAAGAATCGTGGGTTGACCGATGCTTGGTTTTCCCTAACAATTTTCAATGGTCGTTATTATGGCACAGCCAATTGTGATACCTGTAGGAATTGCAGATTTGCCAATGCTTAGTTTTTTCCATTTTAATGGGTTAGCAGAAGAGGATACGGAACTCACTACAAGGATTTGAGCTAGTAGCGACGGCGATTAGCGACGGTGGGTACCGCTATTTGCATTGCTATTGGTGTCGCTATTTGCAAAAGCGACGCAAATAACGACGCCAATAGCGATGCAAATAGCGATGCTCCACAGGGAAAAAAGCGTGCCGAAACCGAGCGCGGTTTTATTTCGCGTTTGCACGTTTTGTGTTTTGAGAGCGAGAGCGAGGGAGAGAGCGACCATCGTGAGAGAAGGAGAGGAAGAAGACTTGCCGCCACTGCCGCCGCCGCCGCCGCCATTGTTTGTGAAGGAGAGGAGGAGCCTTCATCGCAAAGAGGAGCCGCCCCACACTCGCCATATCTCATCGGTGAGTCTCCTTCTCTCTTTCTTTTGCTTGTTTAAGGTTTAAATCACTTTCTCTTTTGCTTGTTTAGGAGAGGAAATGAGAGAGAAAGAGAGGGAGAGGGAGAGAGAGGGAGAGAAAGAGAGGGAGAGGGAGAGGGAGAGGGAGAGGGAGAGGGAGAGGGAGAGGGAGGGAGAGTGCATTCTCTCTCTCCCTCTCCCTTTTGCTTGTTTAAGGTTTAAATCACTTTCTTTTTTGCTTGTTTAGAAGAGGAAATGTGAGAGAAAGAGAGAAAGAGAGGGAGAGGGAGATAAAGAGAAAGAGAGGGAGAGGGAGGGGGAGGAAATGAGAGAGGGAGAGAAAGAGAAAGAGAGGGAGAGGGAGAGGGAGGGAGAGTGCATTCTCTCTCTCCCTCTCCCTTTTGCTTGTTTAATGTTTAAATCACTTTCTTTTTTTCTTGTTTAGGAGAGGAAATGAGAGAGAAAGAGAGGGAGAGGGAGAGAGAGGGAGAGAAAGAGAAAGAGAGGGAGAGGGAGAGGGGGGGGGAGGAAATGAGAGAGGGAGAGAAAGAGAAAGAGAAAGAGAGGGAGAGGGAGAGGGAGAGGGAGAGGGAGAGGGAGAGGGAGGGAGAGTGCATTCTCTCTCTCCCTCTCCCTTTTGCTTATTAAAGGTTTAAATCACTTTCTTTTTTGCTTGTTTAGGAGAGGAAATGAGAGAGAAGGAGAGAAAGAGAGGGAGAGGGAGAGGGAGAGAGAGGGAGAGAGAGAAAGAGAGGGAGAGGGAGAGGGAGAGGGAGGAAATGAGAGAGGGAGAGAAAGAGAAAGATAGGGAGAGGGAGAGGGAGGGAGAGTGCATTCTCTCTCTCCCTCTCCCTTTTGCTTTTGGAGAGTGTTAAGATATATTGTGAGAGGGAGAGGAAATGCGAGAGAAAGAGAGGGAGAGGGAGGGAGAGGGAGAGAGAGGGAGAGAAAGAGAAAGATAACATATATTGGAATGATAGCATATCCATGATTATGGTAATGGTATCCACTTTGCTTTTTTTATGGGTACTATTACATCGACTCCTTAAGAGGGCTAAAAATTAGTCATACACTTTATAAAGTCTAATTAGGAGATTTAAGATGCACGATAATAGACTTATCGATAATGGTATGCAATGTGCTTTGCCATGGGCCACGTACATTGGTGACTCTTTAAGATGGCTTAAAATTGGTCATATCCTTCATAATGTCCAAGTAGGGGATCTAATTGTGATATGCATAATTCATTGTTTTTGTATTAACTTTATAGGCATAACAAATTAGAAATCATGCCAACTAGTCAACGGAAGGACTAAAAGAAAATGATACCCTAGCTAATGGTCATTACGGTACTTCATCAAAATGAACCCAAAAGTATTGTTATAGAAGAAGAATCCCTTAAATTGAGCATAGGATATTTTCTCTCAGGTCTTATGACTATGAGTAGAATTGATTGAAACAAATTTTATTACTATAGTTGATAAATTTCATAGATGGCATTAATTTTAATACGTGATCCTAGGACAAAAAAACCACATTTCTAAGATGCTTTTTGTTAAGACTGATTTATTATTAGACTAAGAGATCCTCAATGATGCTCATAAATGGATTACTTATACTCAAAGCCCTCTAGTGTAGTTGTATAAGTAATCCTAGTAGAGCCCCTCTAAGATACTCAAATTACATAACCTAGAGACCATAGCTAGGTATATAAGGTATAATGGTTGTACAAGAAGACACCTCAATAATTGACTTATCACCATTAAATCCCTAAGAAGAATCGTGTTCCATCCCCTTCAACTCTATATTCACCTCGTGAAGAACTTCATTAATCATAGCATCCTTGTCACCAATCTTTTTGTTGCAATGATGAAGTAACATATTCATCACTTTTCCTTTTAGCATTTAAGCCATTATCCAATCTTTTAGTCAAGTCCAAACATTTAGTCTTCGACTCATGAACCTTATGAACCAATGCCTTTTTTTTTATACAATAACGAATAATTATCTATCGGGACATACAAATCCTTGAGCATGGTATAGGGCCAAGATATAACATCAATAAATCTCTCAACTACTATGTACAATGCAAGAGCTTATGGTCAACTTGCAACTTGATATACATCTCCATAAAGCTATCCATTTGAGTCTCGTTTACTGTAATGTAGATAAGATGGAAAACAAAGAAGGTCTTATCGTTCAAGATCGCAAGGCGTATCTTAATCAGTGTGTCCCATGTCCTTGCTCTCAATGCAAGTTGGCAATTAGACGAAAATGCCGATTGTCTATAGAACACGTACGACGATTTGGCGAGTTTCAATCTGAGATCATTTGATAAGGCAATTGCGGATTTTCAACAAATGGTAATTTGAAGTTAATATTAATCATGCATTGTACTTGCAAGCTAATTGAAAACCATACACAATAAGATTGGGTCTTGTTGGAAAATTTTCTATCCAGGGGGGTGATGTCTCGTCCCAAGGGGGAGTGCACCCTTTGCGGCCAATTAGAAGAGTTCGTGGATGTGCGATGGGTGGATTGCAGGAGCCAATCCACCACTTGCAAGGCCAATCTATACCATCAATGCCAGAGGAAACAGACAACCTTCCCGACCTACCTACAATCTTGGAGCCTGAGATGGAGGCAATGATTGATGCATTGATTTCAATGGATGTCGAGACATCTGATCCGCTTAGAGAGGAAGCATCCATACCATTATATGATGGGTGTCGAGTATCTCGGTTGAAGACATTGCTTGCACTCTTAAGTGTGCAAGCAAAATATGGGTGGAGCGATACGAGTGTGACCAAGTTATTCAGGTACCTTGCACATAGGCTTCATTGATTATTTTTTTTTGACACTATTATTACAAAAAATTGTGCTTTTTCAAGGTGTTTTAGGATTTTTTTCAGGTTATTGAAATATCATATATTACCACCTGCAAATACCATGCTTGAGTCTCGTGATGATGCACAACATGTTTTACGAAAGCTTGGCATGGACTACAATAACATCCATGCATGTATCAACGATTGCATACTGTTTCGAGATGAATACGAGACTATGGAGACATGTCCAAAGTGTGGTGCTCATAGGTATCGACAGGACTTGCAAGGGCAAACCATCCCTCAAAAAGTTCTCAGACACTTTCCACTCATCCCCCGCATAAACCACATGTTTCGCACGTCCAGCATGGCAAGCTTGACAACGTGGCATGTGCAGAATAGGTCCACGGATGGAGTTCAACGAATATCAATGGATTCACGCACATGGAGCCACATTGACTCTACCTTCCCAGGCTTTGCGTGAGAGCCAAGGAATATTCGGCTCGGTCTCACAATGGATGGTGTGAACCCATTCGGTCTGCACTCAACTTCTTACAGTGTGTGGCCTATAGTGCTTGTCAACTACAACATCCCTCCATGGCTTTCTACGAAGAAAGGACATCTCATCCTTAGCTTGCTCGTGCCAGGCCGCTACAAAGTAAAAAAATATGGACATGTATCTTCATCCATTAGTCGACGAGCTTAAGATTTTGTGGGAGGAGGGGGTCACTGTGCAAGATATGAGCAGGCGCGATGGTCGGCGGTCAGCCAACATTCGAGCCATTCTCATATGGACGATGCATAACTTTCCGGGATTGGGAGAGTGCTCAGGTGAGCAGACCTCCGTTCTTGCTGGTAATATCTATATTTTATCTCATTCAATCAAGTATTCACTAGGTCGTGGCTCGCCTTACAGGTCTGGTTACCTCAGGTTATCATGTATGTCCATTGTGTGGGCCATAGTTAGACTTCTGAAGGTCACGGACCATGAAGAAGATGGTATATCAAGGACACGCCGCTTTCTTGCCAGAGGATCATGAACTCAGGGAAGGTTTCCTTGGACGACCTCCAACACGTATGAATGCCGCAAGCTGGTACGAGCTGAAAATGGTAAACCCGGAATCACATCCAAATGGAATGCAATGGTTCTCAGTTTTCTACAAGTTGCCATATTGGACCCACTTACAGGTCAACCACTTGTTGGATCCCATGCATATTTTCAAGAATGTGGGCAGCTTGCTATGGGACCACATCACAGGAAAGAGAGCCATTATAGGGGCACGAATGGATTTGAAGGAGGTAGGTAAAATGGAGGCGCTTTGGCCGTAGTCGAGTGCTGATGGTGGAGTGCAGCTTCCTCGTGCTCCTTGGGTTTTGTCCACTAAAGAAGAGCGCATTGTGAAGCAAGTAATCAAGTCTATTCGCACTCCGACGGGTATGATGCATTCTCTCAAGTCTGCATTTTCTAAAGATGACCAATTGTCGGGGCTAAAATCCCATGATTGGTATAAGATATGTCAGGTTTATGAACAGAATGGATTGTAATTAGAGTGGGCATTTTGCAGTTTGAAAAGTGGCCATTATTCATAATGCTTTCTCATTTGTGTGGCAGTTTGTCCTACCGATCGCGATCGCAGGATGCCTTACTCCAGAAATTCGCGGGGCCATTTACAAGTTGTCGACTTTGGTGCAATGGATCTCACAGAAAGAGATTAAGACGTCCTCTATTGAATCCGCGAGGCGGGGAGCAGTGGAGACGGTTTGTCTCTTTGAGAAATACCTGCCCACTAGCATGCTCACGATACAAGTCCACCTTCTTGTGCATCTTGTGGACGAAGTGGAGATTGTTGGACCTGTCCATACACGATGGATGTTCTTCCTGGAGCGCTTCATGAAAACCCTGAAAGGCTTTGTGCGACAACGAGCTCAGCCAGAAGGTAGCATGGCCGAAGGTTGGTTGGCGTCAGAGACATTAGTGCATATCTCACAATGGCTACCAATGGTGGAACCAGACAATGAAATGCTATAGATGCTGAAGGACGATGATAGACTGACTGGAGATGTGGTGGTTGGAAATGGAGTAGAAAAAAGAATGGATGCCTCAATGGTTTGAACTCGCTTTGTACGTGTTTGTGAACATGTAATCTTCTATCCAAACCCCCGACAACCTCGATGGTGGTATGTTATACCTTCAACTCCCCGAAGTGCGAGAGTATATGATCAAAGTGATGTTCTGAGCATAGATGAAGATAATATGCAAATAGAGGGGGCGATATTACAAGGGGTGGAGGCCGCCGCAAGCTTGGAGCCCGCATTGGCTAACAATGATGGAAATACAGGAGTCCAAGAATTTTTTGAGAACGAGACAGACTCATTCTTTTGTGGTGACATGTCTATCGACCTTCCAGTGTATGTGAAGTTGTGTCAGGAGATTAACATGGGACCATAGGATACTTCATTCTTGGAGCATCCACTTACTCACTTCGTTGTTTAGATCTCTTATAAAGGTACATAAGATATGCATTTTAAGAGGGATTTTTAAAAAATGATTTATATTACTATGCTTTGTATAATTTAAATTGATTATTCTAACACCATTTTTTATATGTTCAGATGATATTTTCAGGATGAGTCGAGGGATGAGCCATGAGGAGTTGTAGGACACCTTCGCACGCATGTCTCTAGACCAACTCGCAAGATTTAGAGAGATGGCAGACCAGGAGCTATCTCGTTCTTCGTCAGGGTGCTCTGCTAGATCTGCTTCAGCGCGATCAGATGCTTCAGCTTCGAGCATACGATCTCGACGCTCACGACTTGGGCCAGAGGGAGGGACTGCATCGGGATCAGGGGGATGCTGCTGTGGAGACACGGATGTGGTGTCTTCGTCTCGTCGTTCAGCTGGAGCTGCATCACCTCTAGGATTTATCACACCTGTGGGGATGTCTACTCCAGTTACTCCGACTTTTGCGCAGCTGTCAGTAGGTGGCACCCCTTATGGTGGCATCCCTTTGGGTGCCACTCCAAGAGAGGTTACCCCGTCAGTACACCGGATGTAGAGGGGTTTCCTGGATATGCCCAGGAGCGTGGACAGAGATGTGAGAGGACCCATCTTAGGCAGACTCCTAGGGGTTATGGATATCTGGTCGATAGTAGGTCAGGAGCTATCATCATGAATGATGAGGGGAGGAGGGTGATGGCTCGCATGAGAGAGTTGCGCCAACAAGTTTTTCGGCATAACGTCCTGGATCATTGGAAGAACATACTGGAGGGGAGCAAGGACTACATAGTAGAATCCTTGCACGAGGATTTTCCGGTGCTAGCCGCAGTAGATAGATTCTCTACGGGCTGGATGATGGATTGCATGCGTGTATACATGTCACATAGACGATCCGACGCACGCAAGGCAATCAAGAGTGGGGCTGCAAAGCTCGAGTGGTTAGATGCAGACGACTAGCGCCGACTGAGGGAGGAGGCTACAGATTCGCCAGGACGTTGGAGTTAGCAGCACGAGGCGGCAAGGGCACGACTCGAGGCCGGAGTGGTCCATCATCTTGGGAGTGGCGGCCACAAGACATATTTGGAGGACTTTGTAAGTTTCTGTTTTGTTTTGCTTGTTTGTTTTTTTGAAATATTCTTTGTACTGACAATCATGTTTTTAACAATTAGCATTTTTTTTCTTTGCAGCACTCCATTACAAATCGCAATCCGCAAGGCCTTGAGACTCGATATGCAGATAGACACGGTCTCAATGCATTGATCGACCGATTGTATAGACGTGGCGGCCCACTCATCTTTCTTGTCCATAGTTACCATGAGATATTTGAATGCATTATTGTATGGTGGATTGATGTGTTGTTTCTTTTTCTGCAGAATCCGTTCGATGCTCCTTTGCGGCGGGACGAGCTTTCGGGGGACGAGGATTTCTAGCTCGCCCTTGGATCCTTGGAGCTCACACACCTTTATTTTTTAGTCGCCTGATCTATGTAGACATTTTCTATGTATTAGTGATATCCTGTCATGATTGTACCAATCGCTTTTTATGCGATCATGTATTTATTTCATGTATCAGTTTTATGATTTCAGTATACATTCTTTTTGTTTGCAAGCGCTTTGTATACAGCAGTGCAGAAACTATTTTGTATGGCTCTCATACAGCACACAGGCCACAAATTTTTTTTCCCCCTGTTACCATTGCTATTTGCATCGCAAATTTACTGCTCGCGTCACTATTGGCGTCACTATGTGCGTCACAAATTTACTGGTTGCGTCGCTATTGGCGTGCCAATAGCGACGCATATAGCGACGTTTTTATGGCATCGTCAATAACGATGCTTTTTGCGACGACGGGGGCAAATTTTGTTGTTTGTATTTTCGTCGCTTTAAACGTCGGTATAAGGTCTATATCTTGTAGTGACTCCATATTAGTGAGTTCCAAAAGTTAGTGTTCAATTGTTGGATTCATGATGAAGGATATCTTATGATGTTCTTTAATATGACCTTGAAAGGAAGAGCTATGGTGTGGTATCATGGTTTGGAAGCTAGAACAATAACTATGATTAGATCTATTTTATGTGGTCTTCCAAAGAGAGTTTGTCTTTGAGAGAGGTGGTCAATATTGGCTACGTGTTTTGAATGTAACATGTCAAGAGCCTCATGATAATGCTTGAGCTTATACTAAGAAATTGAAGGAGATGTTTCGCAAATAGCAAGCCTCTATTCAAATTCCTCTTGCTGCCCCAACTACCGTACTTACTACATGGATTGGATTTAACATCTTTCTAGTAGCTCAACTTTTTTGGCAAAGGTCTAAATGTAATTTCAAGTTGTGGAATGATTTAGAAAAAAATTAAGAATATGAGTTTGTCCCTCATAACTCATTGAAATACTCCTTAGGGAAAGTAGACTGATGAATTGGTGAGCTTAAATGGTTCATCCACCCCTTATATTAGTATCCTAATTTTTCTATTATTAGATAAAACATTTAAGAAAGTATTTTGGGTTTACTAGTTACTTGAAAATTAAAATCGTGTACATAAATCATATTCATAAATTTTGTTTGTTAATGACATATTTTGTTAAGAGAGAGAAAATGGGTCTCACAATGATATTTTTTGGAGTTTTTGGGCCTTCAACGTACTCTGTGGTAATGGATAGTTATGTGGCCTACTAGTTATGCAGCTAGCTCTTTCTACTGTATGATGTTCTTTTGAATGTTGGATATGGTTTATCATAAGTAGATAGCTATGTGATCTATTGGTTCTTTTGAACTAGTGAGATTGATCTACATATTATTTAACCCATATCTTCTACTTCTACCTGCCTATGCTCCAATGCCACACATCTCTATACTGAGCATCTCTAGTATTGCCACGTTGACTTGGAGAGTAGATGGAACATGTGTATAACACCAAGTTTGAATGTGGAATGAGGAAGTTCTTTTGAGTGCAAACTACCTCCAATGTCAGGTGCTCCATGTTAACCCTCAAATGAACAAGGTGGAAAATTCGGAAAATCTAAAGCAGAAGACAAGGCCAAGGAAAAAGTGAAATGGAAGACAAAGGCATGCCAAGAAAAATATGGAAATACAAGGTGTAGAAAAGTCCTAAATCAAGGAGAAAGGCATACAAGAAAAAGCGCAAGTCAATACTTTTGTAAAAGAGCGCAAGGTGCATCATGATTTATTTTAAGAGCTCCGGGCTCTCACCCGTGCAAATTGTAAAGGTAGATGGGCTGTAGGAAGGAAGCTAGGAAGATAGGAGGACAATGAGAAAAAGGGCCTAGGCCATGGCCGCCCATGTAAAAAAGGGGATAAGGGGATGACCGCCCAAAAGGGATTTAGGATTTTGTATATAAAGTTGAAAAGTGAATGAGAAGCTCATTCTTGTGTGTGGCCAAGAGTAGCTCTCCTCTTCTTCTTCTTCTTCTTCTTCTTCTTCTTCTTCTTCTTCTTCTTCTTCTTCTTCTTGCTTGCTTGCTTGAGCTTGTGCATGTGAGAGTGAGTGTGAGTGTGAGGGAGTGAGTGTGTGAGGGTGAGGGATTGTGGTGGAGAAGCTATCCATCTTCTCCTCTCTTCTTCTCTGCTCTTCTCTTCTTTTGTCTTGCTCATGGCAATGGAGCTTGGAGCTTAGAGCTTGAGGATCAAGCTGACTTGAAGCTTACACTTGGATCGTGGAGCTACCGGAGTGCTTGGGAGAGGAGGCAACTTGATCAGGCATGGAGGTAAGCTCACTACACTCAGCACATCAGCTATGTGAGAGGTAGCCATTAGTGCTCGCTTGAAATGCTTCAAATAATAATCGGTCCATGGATCTTGGTGGTTGAGCTTGAGCTCGCCTCTACATTTTGGTTCCAACCAAGGGATTCAAGCCTTGAGTGCTTGCACGCTTCGAATCAAGCATTGAAGTAGGGTTTTCCCTGAATCAGTGCTTGAGGTAGATAGGTAGGAAGCGAGGGAGTTTGAAGAGGTATTCGATCTCTTTACCAAAGAGGTTTTTGGTTTTTTGGATTTGGAAAAGTGGGTTGGAGTAGTGTAGGTGTTTTCTTTGTGATTTGAATGCATTAGGATAGAAAAAAACAAAGAAAAAAAGGAAAACATGCATTAGGGTTTCTGCTGCCATTATAGGGCAACATGGTTTGATTTGTTGATTTGTGTTTTGGATTTTATTTGCTATTCCAAGTATATGCAATCCTTCATTAGGGTCTATTCTTACATTCTGGAAGTTTGTGTGATCCCTCATAATCAAAATCATTAGAATTGAGTTGATTTTTGGCATCTTGGAAACTTGTTCGCAGGAATCAGACACTATTACCAAAGTTCAATTCCCAGAATCGAGCTCGAATGGTCCGATTCCCAGAATCAGGCTGGGACGGTCTGATTTTCGAGCTCGGACCAACTCATCATGTCTGATCGGACATACCCTATCCAATTTTGAAAATCAGACATTCGAGAATCGGACACACGAAAATTGGACCATAACTAAAATTGGAGACCCCATAATTGGACGTCCGATTCCTAAAATCAGATGTACGAAAATCGAGCACACAAAAATCAGACACAAAAATTAGACCATCTAGAATTGAACACTCCAAAATAGGACACCTGTCAAATCGACATCTACTTTCCAGAATTGAACGCGCGAAAATCAGACCCAACCCAAAATTGAACCACCCGAATCGGACCACCAGAATCGGACCAACTCATAATCGGACCAACCAAAATCGGACCACTCGAACTCGAACTGTGTCCAATCGGCCAATCAGACCAACCCAAAATCGGAAGTTCAATTCTAACAATCGGACCTTTGAGAATCAGACAGAAAACTATCAAAATCGGACATGTGAACAGAGTACAAATTTGACATATCTAACCCCTGAATCAGACCCAGATACCGTATAGAGCCAAAAGCACATCATAGATCCATCACTGGGCTGAAATCTAGAGCAAGAAATTCAAAATTTGGCTACAAACTATCCTTCAAATTGTGCATGGTATTTAGCGTAATGGCCATGCGGGCCAAGGGGGATTGCTCCCCTTGACCCCCGCAGAGGGGGATATTCCCCCTCCACACCTCCTCGAAGTAGATTGGAGAGAAAACATGCACCATGACAGGTCCTCCAATGTAGATCCTAGTGTAGTAATGCTCTACACAAGCATAGATTCTCACTTGCAAAATAACTACCAAAAACCCATACCCAAACAAAGACAAACAGAGACCCTAAAACCTCAATGGGCCAATCTAGCCAACAAGGGCAAAAAGGCCACACCACAAAAACTTGTATATGTTGCATTCAGAATGCATCTAGTCAAAGCAAAACACAACAACATCAAGCTACAACTGCGAGGATGACTAGACATGGCAGTTTTGATGATAGATGCAACTTGAATGGCACTACACAAACAATCCAAGACATCAGTAGAGAATCCACATCTGGTTGTGAAATTGGGGACTCAAGGGCATGTATCAAAAGACTTGAATTTATGAGACAAGGCCCGAAAGATGAATACATAGTACCGCCTGCTTACCTTAGGATCAAACTCATTGAAAAAAGAGAGCATAGTGTCGATGCTCTCATCAATGAAGGAGCTGATTTTAATATCTTAACCTATGAAGCATGGACCCTACTAGGCTAACCAAAGCTCACATCGATTAATACAACTCTTAGTCCTTACGGGGGATGCCCACAAGTACTTATAGGGAAGTGCAAAATCCTTGTAACTATTGAAACGGAAAGCTTGCCTATCCTATTCCATGTTCCTCCAAATAGTGCTAATTGTGGAAAGGAAACCATCTTAGGAAGACCCTTCAAAAGGGCGACAAAGTGTGAGGCTGATTATGTAGAGTAGAGGATACGCTTGACACTACTGAGCGTGAGGATAATCATAACCTTTAGTAAGGGTGACCTCATCAAACCTCGAGGGAAAGACAAGGAATGTTCTGACATACCAGGCAAGCCTAGTAACAAGAGCAAGGACTTGTTGGAAGAGTTGATACTAGCGCACGTTGAATAGAGAGAATTGGTGAGCAAGGCCATGCTTGAAATAAGAAGGTCAAGAAACAATGCCAAGGATAGGCTTTGGATTTACAAATATCGTAGAAGACCACACAAGAAGCCCAAGCCTTATAAACAAAGATATCGATGGAGAGTCGTCACAATGCCGCGATGGATATCCAAAGCATTGCTATGTGCTCAAGGGTATTACGCAGGTAATTGATGGATTTGGGTACCAAAATCCCCTGCTAAACCACCTCTATCAGTTGAAGGCCAGGTTGTCTCAAGAGCAAAGAGGCACAAGAGGAAATCTAAATGAAAATCCAAGTCTTGAGTCAAAAACATTGGAGTGACTGAGCCCCTCACGATTGAAATCAAGAAACCAAATAGGACTATTTGAAAGGTAGATCCTTAGACTAGCATGCTTAACAAGTAGATATCAGATGTAACTGTAGAGTGTGCACAAAATCCACTAGTGCCTAAGGAGCCTTTGATTTCCCAAGAGGATAATGAGCACCATAGGCACAACGTAGCTTATGGTAAGGCTGATTGCTTAACAAAGTAAATGGCAGAATCGCCTCGTAGCCACGAGCAAATCTTCTAGCCACTGCCAAGTCCACCTCTAGGAGTCCCAAATCTCCTACACCCTCTTTTCCTAAATGGACACAGGAAGCACAACAACAGTCATCAAGTGCAGCTGCTCAATCCCAATCTCTATCTCCATTTGAGCTTCCAAATGTCTAAGATGTGGGACATGACACCACCCTTAGCTCTCAGCCTAAGGATATGCTTGTGCAATCCACCATGACTAGCTCCACTAATGCTTGATCTGCACAAGTGAATGCACAAAGGGAAACAAAAGACATGACCACTTCTGATCTGCTTATGGACTTAACACTGTAGCCTACCAATAGTGGCCAGTCCACTGAACTAGCCGCTACTACTTCCAATCAAGAATCACAGCAGTCACAGCCTTTGGCCATGATGATGTCCCTTGCGGAATGTGTCCTTAGCAATTCGCCTGTGGAAGAGGTGTCGCAACCAATATCCTTGACACCTCCAGCACTTCCAAAGCACCTAAAGCCTAGGCTTGATGAGAAATCTCTCGAAGATTTGGCCAAGGAGATGGCACATTTGACCAATGAACTAAAGATGAAGTGCATGATGAAGCTTGATCACAAGCTGACAGCCATCACACATGCATACATCAATGTGGATATCGGAAGGCCACCAACACCAGAGCACACAAAGCTCATAGCCGAACCCCTGACTTGGGACAAGCAACAACATGTTTGCTCCCGCTATGTAGTTGTTGTTGAAGAAGTCATCAAGGACATCCCAAAAGCCACGGCTAGAGAATTGTGCTTGATACCCTCACTCTATATTGCTCAAAGTGAGACAAACAAGGAAAAGCTCAAAGCAATCAAATGAAAAGGGAAAGGACAAGGTGACTTTTTGCAGAAATGGTACCCCAACCAAAGTTTGGCAGCCAAAATTGGTCATCGACTAATAACACTTGCCGAGCAAAAGAAAGGCCTTTGGACATCAATACATGATCCCACTTACGTTGCCTTGACCTCATTAAGAGTGTTGGAAATGGTCCATGAGGTCCAGCTTTTTTCCACTTTCCAAAAATATCCATTGTATAATAAACTGCTTCTAGAAGAAGATCTACACGTGGCTAGCAGGCTAGGAGTAGGGAGCATAGTTCTTGATGTCAGTGCATATGTCTTTAGCCTCACTCAAGACCCAGCAATCCTAGATCTCTATGCTTCCCATCAATACAACCTTGACTTCTTTAGTTGGTTTCGTCCAAACCGACATGATAGGAACCCTAAACTGTCTCTTGGTTCTACACTAGAGTCACCCGAACCTCCAGAGCAAGAGAAAAACAACTCTAAACACAACACCCGCTCTAATAAGAAGTAATGGAGGCATGTTCCAATGGTTATGAACAAGAGTCTAGAGCAAGCGCCCGACCAGAAGCAATTGCCAATGCAATTGGATGAGGGGCTAAATGAAATTGGCTAAAGAGCTAGACTCCCCACAAAGAGAGGCAGTTGTACCCTTACAACCTAGCGAGGCTATTTAGCAGGCCACGGCTATGTTCCATAAGGAAATGCCACAAAAAGAGAATGCTGAGGCCCAACCAAGCACATCAATGACTGACCTAGTTTAGGGTCTTGAGTCTTTAAAGGATACACCTCAATTGCCCAAGATAAAAGGAGAAAACAATGGCAATTGCAAGTGGCTGTAGATGCTAAGAAGATTGAGACCAAGAGTGCTAAAGAGCTGAGGAATAAAGCATCGAGTCCACCCACCATGAATGAACCCATTGCCATCTCTCCTAATAGCAGTGAAACCTTATACACATCCGCGTATTCTGATAAGTCAAAGTAACCATTACGATCAACGGTTTCTTGCAACACTCAACAACAACAAAACTTGCATTGATCAATCAAGAGTGGATACAACACTGCCACAACAGGTTGCCAAAACTATACCAGTCAGATCCGAGGAGAACCATGACACAATACTAGCAAAGCCTCAAGAGAAACATGAAAACCCTGAGGACATAAGAAATCCTAGCATTGACCAATCTTGCTCATCTAGGCATGAGCTCCCAGCTATGCTAAAGCCTAGGGAAACTCCCAGAACCTTGCATGAGATAGCAACCGAGCAAGCCTTCATAGAACATAGAAATGTCATAGAGTGCTTGAACTAGTTGGAGGATAAACTCAAATTATTCACACATGCTTCCATCCTTACAGACATGGGAACATTCCCTAGGGAGCTGCTTGAGGAATATTTGTCATATCCGCTATCTTGGGAAGAGTAAGAATATCTTAACAAGCACTATGATAAGCCCCTACATGAATGCATGTATCTCATCTTTGACGAGGAAGCCAATGAACTACACTTAACTGTGAAATTCAAGAAGTGCTTTGCCAACCAAACCTCTTTGAGATAGAGCAACTAAAGCAAAAATCAGAGAGTTGAAGTCAATTTGAAAAATGTTGGTTTGAAAACCGTGCTACAATGGTTGAACTTGGAGCCCAAATTATAATAGTCTCAAAGGAGCGATTGGCCAAATGGTAGTCTCAAAGAGACCCAACCTATGTGGTGCCAACTTCCTTTTGAGTACTAACTGCTATTTGGGGTATGGACTTAGCGGGAGCTAGCCAAGAGAACTCTCTAATCGATAAAATTCTCACTGAGGAGGAGCTACATGCTGCTAGTAGACTCAAACAAGGTACCATGCTACTCGATGTTGCAAAATATTTGTTGTTATTGAGTAGGCTGCCATGAGTACTAGATGTGTGTGCCACATTCTAGTACAATCCTAAGGTCTACAATTGGTTTTTATCCTTACGAAGTGACATGGATTTACAAACGTGTATATAAATAAACAATGTGTTTTGTGACTGTGTATAATAAATACCAAAAGAAGCAAAGCTAGCATACACACAAAAGCAATGATAATCAAGCGCAGGTGATATGCATCGAAGTCAACACCATGGGATTCAAATAAGTGATGTTTCTTTGAGCTACACCTGTCCATTATAATTGAAGCATATGACTTGCATGTACTCTCATGAGTTGCCAAAGTAAATGCACGACAACACAAGTCTTTGTATGAAAGCGTTCAATGTCCAAGTCACCACAAGACCACCAAACCCACAAAGAACCATTATGGAGAAAGTGAAAAAAATTCCAAGAACAAAGAGCCATGAGACGGAATCCCCCCGAGAAGAGAAATTCACCTTTACAGAAAGCACACATTGCATTTGGGCATGGCCCAAAGCATTGTCATCAGCTATTCTCTCTTTCTTAGCCAAGCTCTACATCCGGGGCAAGATTAAGGTGGCAAGATCCCATTCACGGCAGTGGAAGAGCAAGGAAAGTACGGCTTAATGGTGGAAACGAGGGGTTTCAACTAGTTTACATTCAAGCTTACCCTAAATCTAAAAGATGCCATCATGGAGGAGCCAACCATAAAATAACTCCAAGATGAGTACAATCTACAAAAGTATGTAGAGAAGATCGGGCAGGCTATTGATTACATCAAGTGCATAGAATTTCTGAGAAGCTTTGATGCCAAAAGAAATTGTGGCATGGTGATGGTAAGAAGAGGAGAAGAAGCTCGTCAAGTAGAGGTGGAGTGGAGCCCTGCGATGGTGGAGAATGCCCTGGATTTAGCCAATAGCAGGATTGAGAAATGCCCAAGGAGGGATGTGTTGGGGGTCTGCCGTCACTAATCCAAGAACAAGAGGGAGACAAAGTCCACAAGGAACAATAGGACAACATGGAGAGAGTTACTAATAAAAGGGAGAATGATCAACCATCTCAATAGCAAGAGAGAAAGAGGACAATCCATGAGTAGCAAGGCTAAAAAATTGTCAAGTCAAGTGGAAAGGAAAGATCACACTCTCAAAATCCCCATAAGAAGAAGTCGATCCACCTCCAAAGAAAATAGAGAGCTTCAAAGGATGGAGGAGGAATCAAGGAGGTTAAAAGAAGAGTACAAGCAAATGGCAGAAGAGGAGGAAGAATGACTAAGGAAAAAAGGGAGGAGGAGATTACTCTAATGAAGATGGAATCAAAGATTTAACCTACAAGTTGGTACATTGCTGCAACATGGACTCCATGCCATGATACTAAGCCTAACACTAGCTTAGGAGTAGAGGAGCAATGTGCTCCCCTAATCTCAACTAGATGAACCTCACAGGAACTCTCCTTGCTAGTGGTTTGGGGAGCCAAAATAGCAAATGCAGCTGCCTCAATAGGAGCCATTGGAGCTGGTCCACGAAGAAGGGCGTGACTCTAAATTAGATCAATGAAAGAAAGAATGAGTGCAGGAACCAAGCCCCCTTTGTGGCCATAGCAAGTATAGTTAGAAGAGAAAAGGGTTCCATGCCAAGCCATGTATTCTTTGGTTGAAATGTAACTACTATAGAGCATCACAATGATGTCTAGCATGCCCCTCCCAATGCATCTCCAAAACAAAACAAAAAGAAAAAAAAAGAGAAAGAAAAAAGAAGAAGAAAATAAAGAGAAAAAAAACAAAGACTCGCACAAAGAAAAAGGAAAGAAACAATAAGCTTTTCCATGTATATCAGAGTGCCACAAACAATGCACCTAGGGGTCCTTAGGTTAGAGGCATGATCGGTGGCCTTGGTCAGCTAGCTCCGTACCTAACCCCCTAGCCCTTCTTATCCCGCCACTTTACACTTAGGATAGATCAAGGGTAGAACACACCTAGGGAGTTTGTGCTCACCTATGGTTAGATCTGTCTCCCTAAGTGACACCCACAACACCTCCCTTGTACACAAACTGGGTCCTCAAGTATGGGACAACACCATAGGCTTCCTTGAGGTTCATTGACCCAACTCCCAGTTTTACTAGCACGGACACCATGTAACACTGCACAGTGAGATAGATGCACCCCCAGGTAGTGCACTTCCTTTTTCTCTTTCCAGGTATACTCAACAATGGTGATCAACCACCATCGACATTGAAGGCCCCCACTACCCAATCAAATCTAATCTTAGCCTCTGCAATCTAATCTCGATGTCAATGAGCTCAATTATCCTACATCATGTCAACAAAAGCACAAATAATGTCTCAAGAAGCCTTCAAGTGTACTTCTCCTCAACATCGACAAATTTTTCCACCCCATTGAATCCTCACTTCATCCACACATTGCTACGAGGAACTTGACTAGTAGTTTTCTGACTACGTAATATCAAAGTATGCACATGCACTCACATAATATCTGCACCACAATCTATACATAGTTTGCATCCTCAAGTGCAGGACATTACTCTTGACTTTCCTAGAGTCTCAACTTGTCTCCCAAACTAATCAAACTACGTCTTGTGCACGATAAGAAGACTAGCACTATCCCCAAGGAGAGACCACATGTGAGAGGTTTTAAATTATGTAGGTATTAAGACTGACGAAAGTACCGTTAGCTCGTTATCAACACTCAACTCTAAATTCTTATCCTTTATCATCTTGCTAGACCACCAAAGAATCGTCACCTATGCCAACCCATGAGTGCAACTCCCAACAAAAACCAGCCTTATCACCGACTTCAACAACCCTATCACTAACCAATTAGGCCAACAAAGTGCCACCAACCACCTTCATTTGCACCACCACCAAAACTCCCCCAAGGCAAACCACAGCAGTCCCTTCCATCGACATCTTTGATGCATGCCAAAGCCTGCTATCTATGACGGTGAGTGCCATGGGAATGGCAATCGTCTAAGAGGGAGGTAATGTTAACCCTCAGATGAACAAGGTAGAAAATCTTGAAAATCTAAAGCAGAAGATAAGACCAAAGCAAAAGTGAAATGGAAGACGAAGGCGCGCCAAGAAAAATATGGAAACACAAGAAGTGTAGAAAAGTCCTAAATCAAGGAGGAAGGCACACAAGAAAAAGTGCAAGTCAGTACTTTTGTAAAAGAGCGCAAGGCACATCATGATTTATTTTAAGAGCATCGGGCTCTTACTCATGCAAATTGTAAAGGTAGATGGGCGGTAGGAAGGAAGCTAGGAGGACAATGGAAAAAAGGGTCTAGGCCATGGTTGCCCATGTAAAAAAGGGATAAGGGGAAAACCGCCCAAAATGGATTTAGGGTTTTGTATATAAAGTTGAAAAGTGAATGAGAAGCTCATTCTTTGTGTGGCCAAAAGTAGCTCTCCTCTTCTTGTTCTTGTTCTTGTTCTTGTTCTTGCTTGCTTGAGCTTGTGCTTGAGAGAGGGAGTGTGAGAGTGTGAGGGTGAAGGATCATGGTAGAGAAGCTCTACATTTCTCCTCTCTTTTTCTCTTCTCTTCTCTTCTTTTGTCTTTCTTGTGGCAATGGAGCTTGGATCGTGGAGCTTGAGGATCAAGCTTGCTTGAAGCTTGCACTTGGATCATGAAGCTATCGGAGGCAACTTGATTGGGCATGGAGGTAAGCTCACTACACTCGTAGAGAGGGATAGTGTGTTGACTATATGAGAGGTAGCCATTAGTGCTCGCTTGAAATGCTTGAAAGAATAAGTAGTCCATGGGTCTTGGTGGTTAAGCTTGAGCTCACCTCTACACTCCACATTATAAGTTGCCGAGTCTAAAAGTTGTCACTCTGTTGGGGTTAAAGGCGCCTCTGCCTAGCCGCCTGAGAGGCTTGCAAACATAGCGCCCGGGCCATAGTTAGCAAACCACTACCGGCTGTGACTAATAAGTCCCAGCTAATTTATCGACCAAAGCAATTGCTAAAAGCCTCAAGCTTACATCACTCAAAAGAGTTGAATACTTCCGTGACTGTGCACTCAGAACCCAGCACAACTTCCATGCCACCAGAGCTTCCTACAGCACTTCAAAGTGCTTCGGAGTGCAAAGCCATACCCGTGACACCAGCAATGGAGTCACTGCTGTCCAGCTCAATTGCACCATCATCACCAGTAGGTCTTAGGCCTTCCTATGCAGTACGATCTTTCCTTTCCACACTGCAAGTGGCAGGCACTTGTCACCCTCACTTTATTATTTATTCTTTTAGTGATAGATGAATAAAGGAAAGGCTAGTCACACATTGTGACTGTTGGACTTCCCACATTGTGAGTCTCTCTCTCTCTTGCTCTTGCTCTCGTGCCATAGCTCTCCCGTGCAAGCTTTGATCCTTCTCACCTTTCAATTGGTATCCAAATATGGTTGCTTGAGCATTCGAGCTTAGTTTGTGACTCCAGCATTTCATTCGAATCCCTACACCATTGGTTCTCACTCTTGGCAGCCATATTCGACTCCTTCGAGCTCTTCGAATTCCCGATCCTGACCCATTTTGGCACCCTCAAGGCATTCCTTCAAAAGTATTGAAGCATTCTTTTGAGTATTTATTTTAGTTTTCCTAGTATAGCAGGAAGGGGCAGCCATAGCTTCAACCATTGGAGCTCCCCCATTTCATATCTTGGCTCATGCCTGATTAGGCTTGACAAGGCTTTGTGTAGGCCTTCTTTAGGCCCTACTTGAGCCCCCCTTCCACCCCATTAATGCCACGTGGACCAACAACATACCTAGCAACATCAGACCTATTGGGGCTAACTTAAAGACATGCAAAAAAAAAAAAACTTCAGCCCTCCCTTGGCACTCATTGGCAGCTTGAAAACACTTTATTTGGCACTTGGGAATACCCCCTTGATGCTCGGCATTGGTGGTTATCATTGACATTGATTTATGGACTGATTTACCTTAGTCTCGAACTATTTTCCACAGTCCACATGCAGCCACAAATAGTGTTATATCAACACTTTATGTTTATGCTTGGTTGGTCCCAAATGGTCCACGAATGTTAGGAGAATGTATTCCTATTGATTGGCCATCATTTGGAGCTGATTTAGTGGCCTGAAATACTCAATTTTATACAGTATACCACTACTGACACTCTAGGGCTGAAGCTTATTTAGTCACTTTATGCTTTGTCTATTGGTGGGTGCTTCACAGGTGTTTCATATGACTATTGGGATGAAAATGAAGGTTGGAAAATGGATGGTTACGAAATGTATTTTGAGCCTTATTTGAGCTCCATATTGGTTGGCATTTACTTGACATTAGTCTACACTGGCATGCTTTGTGATAGAGGTTATACCTATGGTCTATGTATGACCCGTTGGTACATGCTTGATGCCTATGTTACCTACACATGCTAGTTACATTGTTTGGACTTGAATGCTATTGGAGCTTCATTTGGGCTTGACTTTGGATATTATGGAGCTTATTTGGTCTTGTTTTGGCTCGTGAAAGATTGATTGAGATTGTCTTCATGACATTGGATGCTATCATTGGATACTTGACCGCTCATATGCTCTGGATGTCTTCTGATATATGATATTGGATGCTCCATCATTGGTGCCCTTACATGATTTGTTTGAGCTTATTTTCTTGACACTTATGGCTTTTGTGCCAGTGGGAGCATCTTTGTACACTTATCAGACATTGAGTAGTGCAGGTTATGCATATTGAGATTTTGGATCTTTGAGATCGAGATCTCCTCGTAGATGATGTATAGTTGATATACCTTGGTATGTGTAAATGTACTTGGACTGATTTGGCTTTGTATTCACTGAGCAGACATCGACTTGTGTCAAGTCTTGGCAGTGGTATGTACATTTTGCCTTGTTGATTGGGGGTGTACCGACTTTACTGACAGACTTTGTCTTACATGCTTGAGTGTTAGCTCATGTTAGTTTGACTATTACATGCTTGTTTATACCCACTCAATGTTGGTTTTGCATTGAAAACTTCTAAAAGTTATCCCTTAGGTTCCCACATGCAATTGTTTCCCTACCCCAAAGGCTCCCTTCCACTACTTGCCCAAAAAGCACAAAGAATCCACCCAAAAGCATGCCTCCCAAAAATAGACAATTATGTTCAAAGAGAGGGGAAGAGATAGACAAGAATGGGAGCCATGAATAGAGAGCAATGTACTCTCTCTTCTTCCATTATTTATTCATTGTGCAACACACCAAAGTTCTAAGTCTAAGTCACACATACAGTGTATGAAGGTAAGTCACTAATTGACTACACATCTTTAACTTGAGTTAAGTCTGATTGACTCATTTCTATGTCACACATGATTGGTAACAACTAGCTATAGTTATACTAAGTAGAGTTGGTATCAATACCATTAACGAGCTTGATTCTCAACACTCCTCCTCAAGTTGAAGTCAATGGTTGTGCTCAAAGTAGCTCTTTGAAGAAAACAAACTTATCTCTACCGAGTGATTTGGTAAAGATGTTAGCTACCTAGTCTTCAGTCTTCACATGAAGTGGATCTATCTTTCTTGCAAGAAACATTTCCTTGATGAAGTGATAATGACTTTCTATGTGCTTTGATCTAGCATGGTAAACTGGGTTGCTAGCCAATAGCACACTACTCATGTTTTCACAATGCATTGTGACCTTCCTGTCCATCTCAGTATATCCCAAATCTATCAACATATAATAATATGGATGATTGACTAGCAAAGTAGGTTGTTCATATAGTGTTGTTTGATCTTTCCTTCTTCAATGAGGTTGAATAAGAAGCTAAACAAGAAGGACTCAAGCACTGTGAGCTTAGAGAGATGCATTCGAAACTTAGAAAGGCGCATGGAGTGAATAGAGTGGAGGTCATGATTTCAATGCGTCAAAGGAGGAGTTGGGGTAATGTGTTGTCGATACATATATTATTATATCATGTAACAATTTTAAGAGCCAAATTGATTCACACATAGCTAAGACTACACCTCTATACTATGCTTCTATGCTAGAGAGAGGAACTCTAGGCTGCTTTTTACAGCTCCAATTTACGACATTACTTTCAAGACTGAAAGCATAACCACTAGTTAATCATCTGTCATATGCACACCTAGCCTAATTAGCATTTGTATATCATGTCAACTCAAGTGGCTTTCCAAACTCATAAAATAACCCATAATCAATATTGCCCTTTACATACCACATAATTCTCCTAAGTGCATCCAAGTGAGGTTTGCATGGCTTCTGCATAAATTGACTAATTAGTCCTACTAAATAACTGAGATTAGGATAAATAATGGTAAGGTAGATCACGCTACCTACCATCTGCCTATACATTGTTGTAACACTCTCTATGTCACTACCAATATCAAATCCAGCTTTACATTACGATCTAGTGGTGTTTTCATGGGGTTACAATCAATCATTCCATAATTGATCAGCATATCCTATGCATATTGTTTTTGTAGCAGCCAACTTCCTCGAGATGCAGTCACTACCTCAATGCTAAGAAAATATCTTAGCCCTCCCAAGTCTTTCACTTTGAACTTAGTCTGTAACATGGATTTAATTTTAGCAATACCATGGTCATCATCTCAGATCAAGTCATCTACATAAATAACCAAGACTACATACCTTGTCTCTATCTACATAGTGAGCAGACTATGATTTGCATTTTCCATTTGAAATCTGAGTTGCTATAAATACGAGCTGATCCAAGCATTTCATGCTCTCAATGCCTGTTTTAACCCATAGAGTGCCTTTTTTAGCCTACACACATGATTCAGGTAATCGGGGTGTACATAACTCTCAAGTTGTTTCATATACACTTCCTCAATCAAATCTCCATTTAGAAATGCACTTTTGACATCCATTTTCCAAAGCTTTGATCCCTTAGATACTGCCAAAGTAATGATAGTTCTCACAATTTCCATTTTTGCAACTGGAGTGAAAGTCTCCTCATAATCAAGACCATATTGCTGCACATACCTTTTAGTAATTTGCCATGCTTTGTATCTCTCGAAAGATCCATCTACTTTGCATTTCACTTTATAAACCCATAGCCAATGGGTGTTTTGCCTTAAGGAAATCTAACCAAATGGCAAGTGTCATTTTCAGCCAATGCTGCATATTCCTCATCCATGGCTTCACACAATTCTCATCACCAAGTGCTTCACTAAATTTCATAAGCTCTTTGTGACCCATCACTTTAGTCATGCAAGCAACGATTCGGGCTGAATACCCATGATAAGTCAGCCTATCAATAGGGATTATGACTCTCTTTTAACTTCTTAATAGTGGTGCACTATGCAATTCCCCCTCATGAGGTGGTACATACTTGCTTTGCCTAACTCTAGGTGTAGTAATAGATGGTATACCAAGTTCACTATCATGACTCTCATTGCTAGGAGACTTATAATACGAGAAGTAAGTGGTCTAGTAACATCTTCTCTTTACCTTTATCTAATCTTCCCCTCATTGACATATTCATGTGAGTGGATATAGAGCCATGACTATGCAAGCGATCCATCCATGGACTAATAGTAGAGGATGTGTCTCCTGCAGGTCCATTAATAGTGGTACTATCCATAGTACAAATTTTAGCATGAGTATCATCTACTCATCCATCAAAAACAACCACATTTGGACCACCATACCATGAAGCCAACACATTAAACACTACATCCTTGCTAATTAATGTCTCATGGGTAGTTAGATTGTAGCATTTGTAGGCTTTCCTGTCCTATGCTTATAGCCAATAAAGACATACTTAGTAGCCTTTAGATCTAACTTCTTTCTCTTATAATCTGTCACACATACATAAGAAATACATCCAAAGACAAGATTGTTGATATCTGGTTAATGCCCATACAACTTCTCGTATGGTGTAAGATCATGAATACCAATTGTAGGAGCTATGTTTAAGACATGTACTACAATTACAACAAGTTCTTTCCAATAATAGTTTGATAAATTCCTCTCATTTAGCATGGCTCTTGCAGCTTCCATAAGCACCCTATTTTTTCTCTCTACCACATCATTTTGTTGTAGTGTATAGCTACATGTAAGTTGCCTTTTAATGCACAACTAAGTACTTGTCAAATTCACAAGAGACATACTCACCACCTCCATCATATCTCAAGCATGAAATGTAACCTCAAAACTCTTTTTCAACATGCTATTTAAAATTCTTGAAAATATCTAGCACTTCATCCTTGTGCTTTAGAATATACGGCCAGACATATTTGCTAAAATGATCAATAAATGAGACATAATATCTTACATCATTGAAGGATGCATTATGTGCCACACCCCAGACATCTACATGGCAAACCAAAATATAATGCTGATGGTACTAACTTGGAAACCTTGATGTTTGACTTATGGGGCCATCTTCCAAGGTTTTTCAAAACTAAACATATAGCATCACAACATTCACCCCCTCTAAACCTCCAAATCCCCTGAATGTGCCATACCATGTAGCCCTACGGGATCAAATGCCCATATGATTATCGTCCAAATGAGCATGTGCATAATCATCCTCTCATCAGGATCATAAATCCAAATAGCAAGCATTCTCAAAAACACACAGTAATCCCAAGCACTCCCACTCATATCATAAGGTATTAATAGCTCACGACATCCAACCCAAATCAATGAGCTTGTTAGGCCCTCCAAGTTCAAATGGAAAACCAAAATCCCATTACAACACTTGTATCCAACAACTTCCTCTACATAAACCATGGTTGCATCAACGATATGCACAACTAAATTCTCTTCCAAAGCATATATCTCTTTTTTCATCCTTAAGAACCATAGCATCTTTCCTCTCTTGCACTATAGCATTTGTATACTCCATCATCGCATCATCTGTAGACACTTTCTTGTCAACCATTTTGCACTTTCTTGTCAATTGTTTTGTACTTGGTCTAACTAGTAAACCCAACTCCTGTTATAAATGAACAACACCCAACTCTATTGGCTAAAATAAACAAGCCCTATTCTTTTTGGACCATAGACAAATGGCCCCAAACTCTATATGTTGATATGAATAAGCATCACACTCGTTTCGTTGAAGTAGCTTAGCTCTCTACAATCATGTTGGCTGAAATAAATCATCCCTTTTTTCAAATGTCTAAAATACATTAGACAATGATTGTTTTTGTTGAAAAGGCTTAGCATCCAACCCTTTATGTTGCATCAAATCTGCAATCTCATGCTACATATCTTTGGAATGAACCTCCACAAAACTAGAACCACTTTGCACCTTAGTTTTTAGCACATTATCAATCTTTGTAATAGTATCTGCACAAGATATCCCATCCCATCAATGCATGCACCATCCAACAATGAACTTTCTTTTCTCAACTCCCTCACTTTTCTTCTTACATAATGCTTGTCAGCTTTAGGAAATTCTATAACCTTATGGAAATAAACAAAACTCTCAATTATAAGACCAATAAAACCTAAAGAAGAAGAGTTACTCCCAAGAGGTGAGATCTTTTATCTCCTTGTACCACCACCATCCCATAGGATAGTGGTACCTAGTGAAAATGAGGCTCTCTTATGGCAAGAGAGGAATCGTGCAACGTGTCTCTATTTCTTGTGCGATTCACACAGATTATAAAAAATTGTACAACTATTTTTCTGTCTTTATTTGGGACCCATGCACATACAAATCCATCATCTATGAACTTTGTTTTGACCTTTGTTTCTATTTGTGCCTCAATGGTAACTGTCTGCCCCAAAATAACATCATAAGAACATGAGTCTTGTAGAAAAAAAATGGTAATAATCCTGAACATCTCCTATAGTCACCCTTATTCTCGGACATGCTACATAAAGCTCTCTTAAAGTGTTCTTGGGGGCTCCCATTTGCCTCTATTCTCCACATCTATGAACCAATTCCTACTCTCATACAAATTATGAATGATGTCATTTATATTTGATCCATGATCTAGCAAGGCAACACATAGTCTCTCAATCTCTCGAAGCTTAACCACTGTCTCCATGGTTTCGTGTGCCCAATGGCTTTTAGAAAAATGGACAAAAATGGATGCAAGAATTATCACACGAATTCTGTGTGTAAATACTCCAATGACCTGAAAAGAACAGTCCTAACCCTTGGGGATGCAGAGATGCAGTGAGTAAATTCTCCCATCTTACGTGTCCGCCTCTGGATTCGGGAATAGCTACATGAATTAAGTGTCTCGCCCAAGCCAAGGAGCTTACACCAAAAAGCCCTCATAAATGATGATTGAGGCGAGACTCAGCATTTTTGAACCAGGAAAGGTTTGGTTTCCATTTAGGTTGTAAGTGCAATCGACCCGCTGATAGAAACAAAGCGGAAACGGTTAGTAAGAAAATAGCTCCGTTATAAAGATCTTGATTGTCGCGTAAACTGATAGTATACCACCACTGGTGTAACATCCTCAACAAGAACATAACCGTCACTCTCTTCAACTAGCTACTCAATTATGATACCCTACATGATAAGATTCTCTATAGTTTGAATCTTATGTTTCTTTCTCTTAAGGATATCTATAATGTCCTTGTGAAATTCTCTATTTGCAATCCCCAAAACCTCTCCTAGTGAGAACTCAACCTCGCTATTCAAGATCCTCTCTTCTAGCACTTTTTAAAGATATGTCGCAAACTCAATATCTGAAGCAAGGCTGTTTCTTCAATCTAGTATTCTCCTACTTTTATCTTTTATACTCTAATCAAGATTCGGTCTAGAAGGCGATACTACAGGCTCACCCTCTATAGTTTTCTTGGAACATTGTCATCCCTCTTATATTTTTCCTCAACAATCACCTTTGTGCCCTAAGTCTTTACTAAATAAGCATAAACCCAAATGTGTCAACTAGAGAGTCCTACTTAATCTTTGATTTGATGCTCTTTCCTTGCACTAGACAAATCAACTTGCTACACTTTGCCCTTATTTGTGGTTCGCAAAAAAGCAAAAGCCCATAACTTTGACTTACATTTTCGTTTCTTCTTAATTTGAACACCATGACCTAAAGCATCACCTATGGCTACATAAGATATTTTATGACTCATATCCTCAAAAACTTTTCACATTTCTCCCTTTCTAGAATTAGTAGCAATAGGCTTTCCTGTCATGGATGCACAAATCTTTCCATCTTTCCAAAAAACCAACTTCTTTTGGGCAATGTACATGAATGGTTCACATTCTCTACATTTGTGTTCAGGATTATCACACCATTTGCATCTTCTCACAAAAGTATTTGTAGAAAAAGTTTGTGGAGGGCATCCAAAACCTTAACTTTCCCATTGAGCTAGTGTTGTCTACACTATCTCTATACACTACCATTTTTTCAATGATATCCTCCTTTCCTAAAACATGTGCAAATACCAAGATTGTGGTCTTGGCAAAGGCTCAGACTAGAGAAGTCATAGGAGCAATAGATCCATCTTGTAGTCTGGCTTTTTACATTAGTCTCTTAATCAACATAGAGATGACATCCTTGGCATCCTGTCAATCTCTCTTAAGCCTCAAATGGCTTAGTTCTATCCTCAAGAAGTTTTCCTAATTCCACTTGCAATGGTGGATCAGCAGCATGCAAAAACAATTCAACTTTTTCCAATTACAAAGCTACTTAGGATGCAATATCCAAATAACTAAAATTCTCTTCAAAAGTCCACAACAACTTTGATGCAACCAAATCCTTTCTTAGGCTTGCAAATCAACTCCTTGAATTTTCTTTGAATATCCGACTATAGGTCCTCCAAGAAATACTCCTCTTTTAATGCTTTCTTAAATGCATTCCATGTAGCATCATATCCATAGATCTCATTTGTGCACATCTTCAATGTAGTAGTCCAAAAGAAACAAAATATTGACTTATCAATGTTAAGGGACCCCAAAGGGATCCATTTGTGCCTCATAGAATTTTCAGTAACTAGAAACATTCCTACCATAAAAAAACTTCTTTTCATTAGACATAGCTTGCATTGCTTTAGTCGCTCCATTTTCATACTATGTATTAGCTTGCAATAGCATTTGTTGCATTATTTTCTATTGATGTGTCAATAGTTGTTGTTGCAATTAGTGCTAATGTTGTTGCATATATGTGTTGCTTGCAAAATATGCTTCATATCATTAGTAGACTCAAGTATTCGTTTAGATCTCAAAGAATCTCCCATCTTGCAATTCTTGATGTGACTTTTCACGTTAGGTTCAATATATTTACTCCAGTTTAGGAGAAGAAGACATGGTAGGTTATGTTTAAGAAGTCATGGTATGGGATATGCTGGTAATAACTAGTAAAACAAGTTTAATTAGTATTTTGGTGATATGCAAGTTTCACAAGGCTGTGGAAACTTTAGAGGTAGAGGGAGCTTTAGAGAAAAAGGTGGATGGCAGAGCGTAGGTTCTAGAAATTTTAGTATTGTTTATAATGATTATAGTAAAATAGGTCATATTACAACCCAGTGTTATGCTAAGAAGGATGATATATGTAATAGTAAATTGTAGTAAGGAAACTGTGCATTTTCTTCACAACATAATAAAGTCAAAAATGATTGTCTATTTGTTATGCAACATATGATGAATGCTATTACAAAAAAGAGGACATGATGATGTATAGTATATTGATTTAGGTCCACCTAATCATGTGATTACCATGCTGAATGATTTTGAGAGATGTAAGATTTACAAAATCTAGGTTATATGAAGATGGGTGATGATTCATGCCACCCAATTTTACACATTGAAAATTTTCCCTTGTCCTTGTATGATGGTCAAACAAAGAGTCTATTAGATGTATTACATGTCATCCATCATAAAGAATTTAGTGCATGTTAGTCAAATGGCAGAGAAAGGGCTACATGTTTGATTTAATGAAAAAGACTATTTTGTGGAAGAATTTAAGGATAAGTATTAAGTATAGATCATTCACAAAAAGAAGTAGCGTTGGCCACATGTTTACTTTTGCTGAAACTTCTACTATGAATGTTGTTATGTATGCTAAAGACAAAGAAGTGATTGCAGACATTGAAATATGGCACAAACATACTGGAAATGAAAATATATAAATACTAAAATTAACATAGTCCAAAAGGTTGGTTACATGATTGCCTACTTTTAGAGTTGTAAAATTTCATAACGTGTGTGAAGCATGTCAGTTTAATAAGCATGCAAGACAATATTTTTTACATGATAGAGATGTGAGCATGAATATACTTGATATTGTATATATAGATATTTGGAGATCTACACAAAATATATCTCTTAGTGGTAGCAAATATATTATCACATTTATAAATGATTATTTAAGAAAGCTATGGGTATATTTCATGAAAAAAAAGAGTGATATGTTTGAGAACTTTAAAAATTTCAAGCCTTTTGGCTTGAACCTTAAGTGCTTGAGATTAGATGGAGGGGGAAAGTACCTCCCTAATGAGTTTAGTAACTTCTTGAGGTCTCATGAGGATAAAAAGATAGTTTACTTGCATGTTTATCCCATAATAAAATGAGATTATAGAAAGAAAAATTAGGCATATTATAGAAAATTGCATGGGCATTGATGGACAAAAAAAAAAGTCAAAATATTTTTAGCTTAAAATTGTTTATATTGATATCCATTATTATGAAGAGAACTCCCACAGTTGTAGTTCATGGAATGACCCCTAAAGAATGCTTTATAGCAAGAAGCCCAATGTGTTATTCTTAAAAGTGTTTGGTTGTATTGCATATGTTTATATGCTAGATGACCTCCAAACGATGCTTGATCCAAAGGCTAAAAAATGTATTTTCATTGAATAATCTATAGAACAAAAAGATTATCACTATTATAATCCTATCATAGGTGAGCTTAAAGTAAGTAGGGATGTTATTTTTGATGAGATAAATAGTTGGTATGCATATAGTGGTGATGCATAGGATAATGATGATGATCATGATTATTCATGTGTAGAAAGAAAAGTAAGAATCTTAGAGCCATAGAGGACTAAAAATATAATTTGGTATTAGATCTATAGTTAGCTCGTAGCTTGGGAGACTAAGGAGTAGTCCCATATCTTCAGGTGCATCTAGAGTTGCATGTAAAGACAAAGGAAAGAAGAAAGTGCCAGATGGTAATGATGCATTTGCTAGCCACAATAGAGTTAGAGACAAAAGCAAAAAAGTAGAAATAGAGAACTTGTTTTGCTCTTGCAAAGCCTCTACAAAAGTAGAGATAGAGCCTAAAGCAAAATATGATGAATCCGAAGATGAAGTTAATGAAAATAATGAAGAGTAAGAATTTCTTCCATTTGAAGAGGATACCCTTGAGGACATGACTGAGGCTTCAGAGGATGAATAACCTCTACTCTTGGATGGAATGACCATGGTCTCTTTTGAGCTTGTTAATGGTCCGCAACACATGTAGAGGATGTACACAAAGTGGAAGAGACAAATAGCACCAAATCAATAGCATCAAAGAATCTTAGTAGGTCCCTATAACATTACATTATTGGATTAGAAGATGAGTCCTTAGTCAAGGAGTGAGTACTCCATAAGTCACATCACAGACAATCATCATAAAATTTTAATAGGCAAAAGGATCTTTAGAGTTGTAGCAGAGAGTAGAGAAACTTATGGCTCTAGTGGAGCATCTGAGGAAGAAGCTACTCCCTTGAAGAAGTTAGATCTGTATCCAGAAGCAGTCTATGGAACCTTCATAAGAGAAATCAAAGATGAAAAGTAGTTGACTTTTATTGATGCAGATGGCACGAAAAGGCATCTCAAAGTGGGTAACAACCTTTTAGAGGAGTTATTGACCCTTTATAACCTATTGAAGAAGACTTTGGATATTTTTAATTGGTCTTACAAAAACTTAAAGGGGATTTATCCCATTATATATCAACATCACATCAACCTAAAGCCTGATGCTAAGTTAGTATCACAACGCTAAAGGTGAATGCATCCTAACTATTCAGTCCTAGTCAAGATAGAGTTACTGAAGCCCTTAGGAGCTAAATTCATCTACCCAATGGCCAATAGTGAATGGGTTTTGACCATCTGGTAGTACCAAAGAAGAATGGAAAGCTTCATATCTATGTGGACTTTCGAAAGCTGAATTTCAAAAGAAAGAAAGATGATTTTCCTACCCCCTTCAGTGACTAACTGTTAGACATAGTGGCAAGTCATGAACTCTATTTCTTGTTGGATGGTTTTAGTAGATACAATTAGGTGTAGATTGAAGAAGAAGACCGGTCTAAAATAACCTTCATCGTAGAATGGGGGACTTATACTTACAGGGTGATTCTATTTGAGCTCTGTAACACCCCTCTTATGTTTCAGTGAGTCATAATGGCCACATTCCAAAACCACCTATATGATCTCATTGAGATACATTTAGAAGATTTTTGTATCTTTAGCCTTCTCTATAAGAATTAGGGACACTTGGAGCATTATTTTGATTGATGTTAGGAGTATGGAATCTCTCTCAAGCTTGACAAATGCATCTTTGGGGCCTCTTCGGGGTCCTATTGGCCCACATTTTCTCTACACATGAGATAGAATATTATATTAGAAAATTTGGAAATTTCTATGCACTTTGGGAATGGAGCCCCAAGAGGAACACCAAGGAAAAAGGGAATTCTCTTGCAAGAAAATCTATCTTGTAACATCAACAAGCTTTTATTTCATTCTTCTAATCATCAAAACAAAGAAAACAACAAATCTTCACGCAGCATCATAGTAGATATCTCCCACGGATTTGATAGAATCAACTATATTCTCCAACATCTTCACAAAATCCATCAATAGAATAAAGAACACAAAGGAATACACCATCTTTGAATGGAAACACATCACATATTATTCATCTTCAATGTCTTCATAGTCTTCTCTCTCAATCTCTCATGTACAATCACACTGCTTTGATAGAATTGGCTATCTCTGACTCTCTCTCTCTCTCTCCATCAATAGTACATCATATCCTCACTACAATCACTCAATAATAACCCTCAATAATCCCTCTTAGATTGTGGATACACCTCTGAGAGAGGAATTTTGGTACCGAGAAGTGCTTAAAAATAGCTAAAAATTATGAATATCAAGGGAAAAATATTCAACGTCGAAGGCGGCGCCTCGATCTAGGACGATTTTAAGCGCCAAAGTGCTTTAAAGGCGCCCGAGCAACACTTGGTGATTTTTCATAATTTTTCAGACAGTCGTGCAGATTGACAAGAGCTACTGGCCAATGCGAGATGCCAGGCCGAACGCCCAGGATTTTTCAGAGCTCAATTCCGAGTCCGGACGGGGAAATGGCCAAGAATTGGTCAAGATTTGAAAAGGTGGACATGAGTTGGGCCAAATGGTAAGTGACCTTTCGGATCTTGGGGGGCATTTTATGCCACAACAAATCATGGCATGAAAAAGAAGAGAAAAAAACATGATGAAGGAGAGAGACAAGTTGCGCCCGAAAATCACGCCATGTGGGAGGATGAGGGTGGTCTCTGTGAAGAATTCTGATTTCAGTCTTTCTCTCTCCTCCCTCTCTCTCCCCTAAAGGCAGATTCATGTGGTGAAGAAGAAGAAGAAGAATTGATAATGGATGCTTGTCCAATGAAGACCGGATTGCTCCATGGTGTAAGAAGAGTGAAGATTGCTGATGGTGGACTGTCATGAGCATTAATGGTGGCTGGAAATCAGTCCCGAGATATGGCAAAAAAAAAACCCGCAACCCGCAAAGAACGGTAATCTCATTTTTACAAAGGAAAATGGTGTTTTTATGTAATTTGCTTCATGAATACTTGTTCCCATGAGATGATTATGCATTATAATGTTGTTTGCAATGTATTTCAACTGTTTATGCTCAGAAGATCAGAAAATCATAAGTGTTGTGGATGAAATTAGTAGTGAAAAACCCGTAAATATGCAAAATATGGGAAAATTGGGTGTTTTTGAGGTATCAATGGAAAATGTAATAAGACACACCAACTAAATTTATTTTTTTGCTGCAAATGAACCTAAGGGCCACAGCCCATAACTCATTTTGAATTTTTAGTCATTTAATATTGAGAAAAAATACAAGAAAAATAGGGAAAAACCACTAAAAATAGGAGAAAAATAGATTTTGAGTGTCGAAAATTAGGAAAAAATAAGATTCATGTTTGTGGATGTATGAAGGGTCTGAAGTATGAGGTTTAGCCTCATTTTGGCCCTACCTCTATGTTTTAGTGAGTTTTTATGGCTTTTTATACAATAAAAATGTGGAAAATGAACCCTAAACCTATGCACCATGCACAATCTAAACGGGTGAGGGGGTAGAGTGTATGAAAGGTGTTTAAATGCTGGAGGAAATGATGAAAAGATTGCTGGTTTTTTATGCATATCATATAGATCGGTTGATAATTAAAAATTAAGGACCTAGTAGCCCGAGGGTTTCTCGGTGCTAGGTTCATGCAACGCTGCATACGAGTAATAGTTGAAATCATTAAAAGAAGTGTTTTCCACATGTGCACCAATGCTAATTTTCTTAATTTTTTGAGCACATGGACATTCACAATTTGAATGAAGCATGAAGTTTAAGAAGTATCAGATAATACCTTCTGGTTGCATGGCAATTGCTTTCTAGAGACATGACCAACGTTGAGTGAGTAAGGTTGTCCAAGTTGTAGGCTAGGCGTTGGGTCTAAGGGGAAAGTAAAGTGAGGAAACATGGTATATCTCCTGGAAATACACGAATCATAAAAGAGAGAAGTTTGTGTGCGTATGTTATATATGTTTAGCGACGCATCAAGGGGCCAATCCCCAAGGTGTAGGAGAGTCGCAGTGAGGTAGCGGCATTCAGCCGTTGGAGGACCTCCTATGTTTGTACTTTGTGCCATTGGGCAATGTGTAGGGACTCCCTCTGAGGAGTGTTAATTGGGTTAGAGTTGGACTACAAGACGTGATACAAATGCAAGATGTTTAGGAAGGCAATGTATGTGTCATCCACACTCCTAGCCGCGAGGCCGTGGGGTTGTTGAGCGCATGATAGAGGTTTGGCTAGTGCAAGAGCCAGTGCCGGCCCGTTTCAGGTCCCATTAGTGGTGCGTCTTTCGGGAGCTGCTTAGAAGTGGCGGTCCTCGAATCTTGGTTGTCTAGGGACCAGTTAGCAGTTTATGCCAAAGGATACTGAGATTGATTCGTTATTCATCGATAAGCATCGTCTAGCAAAAATCCAAAAGCAAGAAAGAGACGAAAGAGCTAGGCGACATGCTGAAATCTTTAGGAGAGATTCCCCTAAGCGTAGCGGTGCTGAACCCTTACGAGGGAGTGGATCTAGTGGTCTTGGTGCCACAAGCAGTAAGTTAGGAGAAGGTGGAAGTTATAGTGTTTCTCTTTCTTCCATAAGCCAGTCTACATCGTGCAGGAGGTGTAATCCCACCGTCCCCTATTTCTAGTGCAAATCCAATCTCCGTCATGGCGCAGCCTATTGCAATTCCTGCAGGAACGACGGATTTGCCGGCTCTAGGTTACCCACTACCCATTTTTAATGGGCTAGTTGAGGAAGATGCGGAACTCCACATCAGGGAGTTTCAAAAGTTGATGTTTAACTGTCATATCCAAGAAGAAGGACATTTAATGATGTTCTTCAACATGACTCTCAAAGGAAGAGCTGCCATATGGTATCATGGTTTAGAAGCCGGAACCATATTGAATATTGATGCATTTTATGGAGCTTTTCGAAGGGAGTTTGCCCCTGAAAGGGGTGGGCAATATTGGTTGCATATACTCAACGTAACCCGCCAAGAACCACATGAGGATATTCGTGCTTATGCGAAGAAAATAAAAGAGGTTTTCCGTAAGTTGGACACCTCTATCCCTATCCCTGCAGCTGCCCAATTGCAATATTTTTTGCATGGTTTGGATTTTAACATCCAATTACAGTTGAATAGTGTCCCTTTGGGGGATATAGATACTGCCATTATAAGAGCACAAGAAGTGAAATCCTGACTACAAGCAGCCTATGCCTCTCGAGGAAATTTGAATATGAGTCTAGCATTGGGAAGTAATATGGCGACGGGGCCAGTGGCAGTAGTAGCCAAGGGATAGCGATGGCTAATCCTAATGGGAGAGGGAACATGATGCAGAATGTGCCTTTATTACCAGCTCCCCCTAGCATGTCGATTCCTACCAGCAGTCAAATGGCTCCAAATGGTGGAAGCTAGGCGGTTAATCCTAATAGCATGCCTGTGGCTCAACAATTAGTGCCTAATCGAATTGTTAGGCCGATGGAATGACAGGGTAATGATCAAGGCTACAAGTCGAGCCCTTCCAATGTTCTTGGTGAGGTTAAGGACATGATGAAGCATTATACCGACATGATTACGGAGCAGTATCGACAAATAGCCGTTGATGTCAACTTTCTTAAAAAACAACAAAATTTGATAGGAAGTAGATACCCGGATGAGGGTGCACCTTCGAGGTTTAGCTGCAAATGGTGTGGTGGGCAACATTATCCAAGAAATTGCCCAAATGTCAAGTGCGACATCTGTGGAAAATCCGGCCATTTAGCAGCCACTTGCTGGAGTAAGATTAGTTCTCTCCAGCGAGGTAGTTGGCAACCAGGGCCTATTAATCATTGTGCGCAAGGAAATGATTCCCAGCAAGAAGATGGGCCTAAACAAATACTCCAACGACCAAAGGCGGCAGTGGAGGAGCTGTCTAGTGGTAGTGGGGTTAGTTTGATTGAGGCTGTGCATGCTAATGACACTGAAACCTCTAATCTATGAGTTGTCCTTACAAGAGGTCAAAAGGGTAGAGAGGCCGACAAGGATAAGCCTGTCGACAGAAACCCTAAACAAGGCGACAAAGGAACGCAAGTTCTGGATCCTGCCATGGAAGGGGGACCTCTGAAGCTCGTGGAGAGTAAAGCCGATGTTAAGAAGGATAAGGAACCACCGAGGAAGAAGGTGAAAGCTAAAAAAGAGGCAATAAAGCCGGTTCAACAACCTAAAGAGTGGATGGTTTGGCATGAAAAGCGAACTCTGTCGAACTATTGTGAATTTGATTTGGCGAGCTCTCTTTGCGAAGTCAAGCCAGATGTGAATCTTTTACAGCTTATTAAGCTTTCCCCAGGAGTATGCAAGGAATTTAGAAAGATCCTGCGTACCGGGTATATCGTAGAACCTTTGGGTATTGCGTGAGTTGGTGATGACTGGTTCGAGCATGCTGAGAAGCATTGCCCAAGGGTTGCAGCCTATGTCGATGGGATATTAGTAGATTATGCCATTGTCGACACGGGATCATTTGTTAACATTATGAGTTCTGAACTGATGGAAAGGTTGGGTCTTGCGATCCAGAAAGATACCTCCACAATTCTCAGAATGGCGAATGATAGTTTGAGACAGCCGGAAGGCTGCATTACTAAGGTCCATGTCACTGTTGCAAATGTAGAATGCCTGTTGGACTTTAGGGTGATTCGTTTTGCAGGGCGTCCAAGTTACCAAGTATTACTTGGACGACCTTGGATCTTGCAAGCGGACTGCCAAGTGGATATACCTGCCGGTCGACTGATATTCGGCAGAGGTGCTCAGCGCGTGGTGATTGATGCCTATCGTGAGTCCCTGCAGAGTGAGAGAGCTCCTCTATCTTCCACAGAATTGGAGACATTAGAGGATTTATCCGCCAGTGAGACATCATCGAGTGATGAGTCCAAAGAGGGATCCACCACGGAAGATGTCTATCAGATCACTCTGAACGAGCCGATAGAGGCCCAAGATCATATAAGAGATGCAGATGTTATCGAGCTAGACCTTGGTACGCCAAATGATTCGCGGCCAATTAAATTAGGTTCTATGCTTAGCTCAGTAGAAAGGGAGGACTATGTGTCCTTAATTCAAGAATTCCGCGATATCTTTGCATGGAGTTATGATGAGCTGAGGGGTATTCCTCCTAGCCTGGCTGTTCATACAATTCCGTGTAAAGAAGGAAGCCACCCTGTGCGTCCAAAAGTAAGGCATATGCCTTTCGAACTGAGGGACGGTCTTTTTGAAGAGTTACAGAAGCTAAGGAAAGCGAGTTTGATTTTTCCTATGCAACACACGGAATGGGGTTCGCCAGTCGCGATAAAAAAGAAGAAAAATAATCAAATCCGATTATGTGTAGATTTTAGAGAGCTGAATAAGCAGACGGTTAAGGATTACTATCCGTTGCCATTTATTGACCATATTTTGGATCAATTAGCAGGTAGGGAGATATATTCATTCATGGATTGCTTTGCAGGATATAACCAGATGGCAATTGCAGAGGAAGACAAGTTGAAAACAACTTTTATTACTGTCTTTGGTACTTTTGCGTACCACGTGATGGCCTTTGGTTTATGCAATGCACCTGGATCGTGGCAACGAACAGCAGACAAGACTTTAGGTGACATCTCCCCAGATGAGTTGAAAGTATTTATTGATGACCTAGGGGCAGCCACTGTAAGGGAAAGGATGTTGATTATTTTAAGAAAATGCTTTGAGCGCTGCAGACAATTTTGTATCGCTCTTAACCCACAGAAGTGTGTTTTTGGAGTACCTTATGGGCTATTGCTAGGCCATGTGGTTAGTTCAATAGGAATCGCAACTGACCTTGAAAAGATCAAGGTTATAGTCGCTATAAGTCCGCCACGTACTCCAAAAGAGATACATAGCTTTCTGTCGTCGATAGGGTACTATCAGAGGTTTATAAATGCCTTGGCAGAAAGAACGTTGCCATTAACAAATTTATTATCCTATAACTGTCTATTTGCATGGAGTGATGCTTGCAAAATATCATTTGAGGATGTGAAGCAGGAGCTAGTAAAAGCAACCGTTTTAAAAGCACCTAAAAGAGGCGAGGTGTTCTATATATTTTCAGCAGCCAGCCACTATGCATAGTATTAGCTGCTGTTTAGCCCAAATTTGGGAGGAAAAGTGGTATCACCCGATAGCTTTTGCTAGTCGGAAATTGGGGATTTCAGAGATCAATTATACCTACATGGAGAAGTTGTGTCTTGCGATGGTCTTTGGGACCAAGAAATTCAGGCACTATATCCTCTATGAGAAAGTTGTACTTTAAACGAAGGCAGAGGGGCTTCGATTATTGATGAATAAGCTGCAGCCGCCTGATCGTCTAGCGAAGTGGTTAATCACTTTGCAGGAGTTTGATTATGAAATCAGGAGTAAGCCACCAAGGTTACAGGGTATTGTGGAATGTCTTGTGGACTTTGGGGAGCCGAAAGAATCTGTGGCTGAAGGTAGTGACATGGAGTCGTTATTTAAGATAGATACGACGTCTATTCCCTCCTGGTATGCTGCAATAACGCATTATTTATCGACAGGAGAGGTTGGATCCGAACTATCTAAAGCTGAGAGAAGGAAAATTAAGTAGTAGGCGTTAAAGTTTGCCTTGATCGCAGGTACATTATATCGGCAAGGGGTTGATGACATCTATCGCCGATGTGTGATGCCTGATGAGGTGCCATTCATTTTGGAAGAGTGCCATGATTCCGCTTGCGGAGGTCATTTTGTTGGACGGCTTACAGCACAAAAGGCTTTAAGAGCAGGTTACTGGTGGCCTGCCATCTTCCAGGATGCGTTTGCGTATGTTAAGAGATGCGATGTTTGTCAACGACATGATAGTCGAGAGAATAGGAAAAGACCACTCACCCCTATTATGGCGATACTTCCATTTGAGAAGTGGGGAATAGACTTTGTGGGTCCTATTACTCCGTCGTCGACTGCACAAAAGAGGTATATTATTGTAGCAACTGACTACTTCACAAAGTGATCAGAAGCACGTGCAACAAGGAAAGATGATGCTAAAGAAATTGCTAGTTTCCTTTTACAGCAGATAATATGCCATTTTCGTCCCCCGAGAGAATTGGTGTCGGACCGTGGAACCCATTTCCTGAATAAGGTGATCAAAAGCTTGACCGAGGCTTGGCAAATCAAGCACAATAAAACGACTCCTTATAATCCGTAGGCAAATGGGCAGGTTGAAAGTACCAACAAGCAGCTTGTGGGTATCCTATCGAAAGTCGTATCTGAAAAGAAACGCGACTGGGATAAGAAGCTATATGTGGCAGTATGGACATATAATACCACGTTCAAGCGAGCCACTGGCCACATGCCATTCAAACTAGTTTATGGTGAGGAGTGCATTTTACCCTTAGAAATTGAGTTACCAACCATTAGATTCGCAATAAACCATTCTTTGGATAGTGAGGACGCTCTATTAGAGCGATTTACGACTTTAGCACACCTAGATGAACTTAAGTTGCAAAGCCTGTTACATCAAGAGGTGGCTAAGCGTTGCATGAAACAGTTGCATGACCTAAAAGCAAAGAAGTACACCTTTAAGAAAGGGCAACTGGTTTTATATTATGATGCACGTAGGGAGCTGTTTCCAGGAAAGTTGGAACCTAAATGGGATGGACCCTACAAGATCGTCAGGTTAGGGAAGAACAGGTCTACAGCCCTATTAGCTGATCTATAGGGAGTAGAGTTTAAGAATAAGGTTAATCTTAATAAGATTAAACCTTACTATTTCTGAGTCTACTAATACAAAGAAAATGCATTGCAGGTCCATGCTGGGAATGATCTGAGACCTGCGGAAGAGCTTAAAGTCGGTTGATAGGTCGGTTAATCCCTTATTTGGAGCACCTATATCTGGAGCAAAGATACCATCAGGAGAAACTCATCTGGTGGAGCAAAGGATATAAAGTGATTGAGCAGGAAGACGGAACCTTTGTGTGGGAGATCAAAGTCTTCTGCCATCACTGTTTACGGCTATTGACGAGTATCCCTGTTGACTTCAATGAAGAAGGTGGGATGGAGCCGCCAGTTCATCCTCTCAACATGCTAAACTTCAATTACCATAATTATGAGTAAAGGAGTTCGCGATGGCCGGCTGTGTAAACCCATTGTGGACGTTTACACTATATTTTCACGGAGCGTCTAGGGGCCCTAATAGAAAAGGAAGTGTGGGAGTAGTAATCCGAGACCCCTGACGTAGAGTGACGATGAAGTTAGCTGCTTATCTCGGGGTAGGATTCACTAACAATATGGCGGAGTATAAAGCCTTGATTATGGGACTGCACATTGCCAAGCAAGGTGGTATTCGTCGATTGTTAGTAAAAGGGGATTCCCAGTTGATCCTGAATCAGCTAGATGGGACATACACAGTGAGGAATCCCATTCTTTCTATGTATCATCGGACTGCTATGACCCTACTTGAGGAGTTTGAGATTGTGTCTTTTCAGCTGATTCCACGTTACTGGAATCAGTTTGCGGATTCATTGGCAAATATTGCTTATGAAGAAGACCTCTTCTTTAATTGTGGTCCTAGTTTGGATATTGTGATCAATGATGAAATAGGACCAGGTCGCTTGTGGGGTATGTTAGCAGAGCATGCAATATATGGCAGACGATGTTTGATATGGGTAATGTAAAAAGTAGCCGAGACCAATCTACCGTTATTATCTGGGACCCATAAATTAATTCGACAACATATTATGCGTACGCCTCTTGCTATCTATGCAGGAGGGATGGGTCATAACCTTATGCATTTAGTTTAGGGCTACGAGCCTATTTTTCCTCCTTGCGAGGGAGCCTATTATTGTATATTTGGATTCTTCCAGGGGAGGATGTGTAGGTGATATTCTATTTGATCTCGTTAGGCCAAGAGGGCCAGTGTTGCGAGGTTTTGAATGTTTAATTTCATTAGGCCAAGAGGGCCGATTCAGTTTTGTAGTGAAGTGTCCTATTTCATTAGGCCAAGAGGGCCAGTTGTCTGTTTAGTGCGGGTGCAGTTAATGGTTTCTTGTTTGAGTCCTGTGCTTGACAGATTCTGTGGAGCTGGAGGGAGCCTTTGTCGCGGCATCGACACTTCTCGTGGCCCTATCCAGGTGATATCTATCCTTTATGAGTACTGTGGTTTTCATGTTATATGTGTTTGTGTACTTGTTAAGGGGTTTTTCGTTTCTTATTGGGGACCGACGTCCAAGGCATGAAGTTCCGAGGTTTAGGTTCAGTATGTTCGAGGGAGGTCGGAGTAGTCGTTGCCTCTTGTGAAGACATTGTTAGGCATTGAAAGACCTGTTTTAGAAGGGAGTTCTAGTGACCCTATTCTGCTAGCCTGCTAGGCAGCCATTCTAGGAGTTCTTGTTAGTTGTGAGGCCGTTAGGGAAGCCTACTAAAGGAAAAAGATGATAAAGAAAAAGAAACCCTGAAATATCTTAAAGAAAATAAAAATATACAAAGGTGTGTAAAAAGGGGTTCTAACCTCTATCAAAGAAAAGAAAAGAAAGAAAAATTTATGGGCGGTTGATCATTGCCTTGCGAAGGTCTGGTAGGTTCCTAGGGACGAGTCAGACCCGGGGCCGATGCCTTGTCTTCCTAGGGGTAGCATCTTGCTGGAAAAGCAAAATAAGGAAGGTTGGAGCGAAAATAAAAGTGAGTGTCAAAAAAGGAATAAGTGTCGCCTTGCGAGGGCTTGGTAGGTTCTTGGGTACCGAGACAGGACCTGAGGCCGATGCCTTGTTCTCCTTGGGTCACTACGCTCAGCTCCCTCCTTTTTACATATCAAAGTATAGAAAATGGAAACCCTAAAAGAAGAGATGTGCTATAAGAAAATACCTCTTGATCAGGCTATAGGAGTCCTCGCCTAGTAGGAGCTCCTGGATTGTGTTGTCCTTAGTTAGGTAGGCAGTTCAGACCACCACTTAGGGCAACCTCTTTGATAGTTCTTTTTCGTTTGGCTGTGTTGGAGTAGTTGGTTAGTGACTAGCTTTGGCCTTTTATCAGATTATGCTAGGCCTACTCCTTGTGGATGTCATGCCTTGGTTCTGTCAGGGGTAGGGTGAGCATTGTGCTGAGTTTTATTATATATTTGTTTTGTATCAGCTTGATGCTTCCTTTGGTTGTTTATGTGCAGATATGTTTGTGGGATTCGACGGGCTGAGTCGGCCTATCCCGTGGTTGCCAATGAGAGCAGAATTTTGGTGCCGAGAAGTGCTTAAAAATAGCTAAAAATTATGAATATCAAGGGAAAAATATTCAACGTCGAAGGCGGTGCCTCGATCTAGGACGATTTTAAGCACCAAAGTGCTTTAAAGGCACTCGAGCGACACTTGGTGATTTTTCATAATTTTTCAGACAGTTGTGTGGGTTGACAAGAGCTACTAGCCAATGCGAGATGCCAAGCCGAATGCCCAGGATTTTTCAGAGCTCAATTCCGAGTCCGGACGGGGAAATGGCCAAGAATTAGTCAAGATTTGAAAAGGTGGACATGAGTTGGGCCAAATGGTAAGTGACCTTTGGGGTCTTGGGGGGCATTTTATGCCACAACAAATCGTGGTATGAAAAAGAAGAGAAAAAAACGTGATGAAGGAGAGAGACAGGTTGCGCTCGAAAATCACGCCATATGGGAGGATGAGGGTGATGGTGGGTTGCAAGCAACCCACCCAACTGATCATTGGCCTTGTCTACCTTCTCCCTGCTGATCATATCGCCGCCTCACACCCGTCAAATGGTGGTCTCTGTGAAGAATTCTGATTTCAGTCTTTCTCTCTCCTCCCTCTCTCTCCCTTAAAGGCAGATTCATGTGGTGAAGAAGAAGAAGAAGAATGGATGATGGATGCTTGTCCAATGAAGACTGGATTGCTCCATGGTGTAAGAAGAGTGAAGATGCTGATGGTGGACTGTCATGAGCATTAATGGTGGCTGGAAATCAGTCCCGAGATATGGCAAAAAAAAAATCCACAACCCGCAAAGAACGGTAATCTCATTTTTACAAAGGAAAATGGTGTTTTTATGCAATTTGCTTCATGAATACTTGTTCCCATGAGATGATTATGCATTATAATGTTGTTTGCAATGTATTTCAACTGTTTATGCTCAGAAGATCAGAAAATCATAAGTGTTGTGGATGAAATTAGTAGTGAAAAACCCGTAAATATGCAAAATATAGGGAAATTGGGTGTTTTTGAGGTATCAATGGAAAATATAATAAGACACACCAACTAAATTTGTTTTTTTGCTGCAAATGAACCTAACGCCACAGCCCATAACTCATTTTGAATTTTCAGTCCTTTAATATTGAAAAAAATACAAGAAAAATAGAGAAAAACCACTAAAAATAGGGAAAAAATAGATTTTGAGTGTCAAAAATTAGGGAAAAATAAGATTCATGTTTGTGGATGTATGGGGGGTCTGAAGTATGAGGTTTAGCCTCATTTTGTCCCTACCTCTATGTTTTAGTGAGTTTTTATGACTTTTTATACAATAAAAATGTGGAAAATGAACCCTAAACCTATGCACCATGCACAATCTAAACGGGTGAGGGGGTAGAGTGTATGAAAGGTGTTTAAATGCTGGAGGAAATGATGAAAATATTTCTAGTTTTTTATGCATATCATATAGATCGGTTGATAATTAAAAATTAAGGACCTAGTAGCACGAGGGTTTCTCGGTGCTAGGTTCATGCAACGCTGCATACGAGTAATAGTTGAAATCATTGAAAGAAGTGTTTTCCACATATGCACCAATGCTGATTTTCTTAATTGTTTGAGCACATGGACATTCACAATTTGCATGAAGCATGAAGTTTAAGAAGTATAAGGTAATACCTCTTGGATGCATGTCAATTGTTTTCTAGAGACATGACCAATGTTGAGTGAGTAAGGTTGTCCAAGCTGTAGGCTAGGCGTTGGGTCTAAGGGGAAAGTAAAGTGAGGAAGCATGGTATATCTCCTGGAAATACGCGAATCATAAAAGAGAAGGTAGGGACTCCCTTTGAGGAGTGTTAATTGGATTAGAGTTGGACTACGAGACGTGATACAAACACAAGATGTTTAGGAAGGCAATGTATGTGTCATCCACGCTCCTGGCCGCAAGGCCGTGGGGTTGTTGAGCGCATGATAGAGGTCCGGCTAGTGCATGAGCCAGTGCCGGCCCGTTTTAGGTCCCATCAACCTCCCAAGAGATATGTCTGATATGAAGAGGCACCAGAGCCACTACAATGACTCTTCATAGCTCATCACTATCACTTCACTTCAGTCTTCAGCAGCTACTTCTTTGACTTCTTTTAGCTATTTTGCACTTGTATTCACCTCTTTCCAAGGCTAGAAAGCTTTCCCAAGCTACACTCTCATCCAACAGAACACATACAGAGGCATACAGAAGCATACAGAAGGTCTACAGAAGCTCAACAGAGAGTTACAGAAGCTCAACAAAAAGCATCAGAACCACATAACTCATACCAAAACCATTCCAAACCATAAAAAATCACTCAATAAGCTTTCAAAAAATCTCAAACCCTATCAATCAATACTCCATCCTCCCATACAGAGAGAAAACAGAACAAAACAGAAGCTCAACAGAAGCTATCAGGACCAAACAGAACATATTAGAACATCAATAGAACTTCACATCTCTACTAATAAACATTATGAGCTTAATAAAACCATTCCAAACCTATCCAAAACACTCTCAAAACACTTCCAAACCAATCAATCATCTCATAAAATAAACCATTCACCTCTCAAACACAACAAAAATCAGTCAAAAAATAGGTCATTTCAACACTCAACATATCCCCACACTTAATAAGGAAGCGTCCTCGCGACCTAGGAAAAAGGGAATACAAGTTCATTCAAGAGCTCAACTTTAATCTTCAATAAATCTTCAAAAACAATCCATCCAACCACGACCCCAACTTATAACCTGTATTTGATATAAGAATACAACTAAAGGAAAACCCTTTATACATTAACACTTCTTATCAAACTGGAAATCACAACAAACTTGTAAAGGATATAAGAGGTTTCTTCTTCTGCATCAGCATCTTCAACTATCCAACCAGCAACACCATCATCGCAATTCTCCAAAAATGTAGCTCGCACGAAAGCAAATCGAATAGGAAACCACCACGATCTTATCACATAAATTGACCCACAACACAAACACTACACACAACACAACCATCTAAATGACTCCTCCAAAAAGAGAGATTTATCATTAAAAATCATCCACAATACATTGCAAAGGTATCAATGAAGATGATCCCTTTTGAAAGCTTGGTGATTTCGAAAACGATCCATGGACAAGGATTCATCTACAAATGTCTTGGGAGGATTCTGAAAAAATTGAAGGCAACACATCCTTTCCAATAAGACAAGATATCTGCTAGGCAAACAGAGGGCATGAAAGTATAAGACATCCAGTTGCTGGGAATCAATGCTCACATTGACATTCATGCACAACTTTGGAATAGGTTTTGAATCATTATGGGAATGCCTACGCATATACGTCAGGTACCAAGTAAAATGAGCAGTTAAGCGCACAGAAGGATTTGCAGACTGAGAATATTGCTGAGCAAAATGCAGATAATTCTGATAAGCTTGACTAGCACTTATCCATTCTCCTGGGATCAATGGCCAATTGATTTGAGGTCCAGTAAGGGAATCATTTGAACTCCAGCCTCTTCTTCGAAGAATCTTCTGATCAAAACCTTGATACCCACTAACCAACTGAGGAGGATTAGGAATAGAAGTGTTAGGAGACGGAAGAGGGACTAATGAAAGAGGATGAAGCGATGGATATGCAAAATCATAATGAAGAATGGATTAAAGATAGATTTGATGAAAATTGAGGAGATTCGGTTAAGAAAGGAGTTAAAAGATAAGCATGAAAAGTTGATAGAATGTCAGGGGATGGGGAAGGACAAGGATCAGGAGGTAGAAAAACTCGATCTTCAATAAAAGAACAATGGGTAAATATAGGAATTTGAGGAGATCCTTGAGGTTGGAAAAGAAGGGGTAAAATGACCTTTGGGTTAGATTGAAAAAGGGAAATATAAGCATTATACCTATGAGCCATTTGTTGATAATGAGTTAGGCATGGTAAGGACGGACCTAAAGCTGATCTATGATGATAGGCTTCAAAGAAAGAAGTATCAAATGGGGGTTGGTTGGAGAGATAGGCTAAAAGATCCACCCTCAGTTGGTTAATGTTCTGGGTATGAGCTGAAGCTTTGACCTGACGGTGACTCAAAATGATAGCATCAACCATAGTGTGCCATGAAAACTCAGGACACTTAGCCACCTTTGAAGAATACCCCTTGAACATCTCATCAATCCTCAACTCCAAATGTCGAACATACAAAGAAGCTTGCAATACCACATCTCAGACATACCAAGCCAGATCTTCATCATCTGGAATCAGTAAATCACCCCTCAAATACATATAAAATAGAAGCATCGTATCTGGAGTGACAGAGTCTTCAAAAACCATCCTCACTACTTCTATCAGCAAATCAGATGACTAGGCCCCACTCCATCCATCGTCTGGAATAGGTAAATCCATCGTGGAAAGTTTTATATAGAAGGCCAACTTCTGTTGTTGATAATGGACAAAAAAGGAATGATCTGGTGGAACATATTCTTGATACTGCTCAAAAGAAGACCATAATAAATCCATGCGAGATTGCAATCTTTCCACCTTGGCCTGAAATAAGGGACATAATGTAGCCTGTCTCTGAAGAGCTGCCAAGTCTGCAGGGGATAAAAGAGAAATTGGTTGCACCGGACTCTGTGACTAAGCCAACTGATCTTTGAGTTGCTGGATTTGAGCATTGCTCTGGTCTAAGATAGTTGTGGTGGATTTAAACTTCTCTGCTTGGGCAGCTATCACCTCCTTCATCTCTTGACTCTCCTTCTGTAACTTATCCCTCTCCTCTGTTACAACAACCACTTGAGACCTAGCTTCTGCCAACTCAGCTTTCAACTTAGAGATTTCAGCTTTCTGAGTATTTATGAGCTTACTCTGCTGCTCCATTTGTGTACAAAGGTCAGATAATTTCTCTTGAGTAGAGGCTAACTCAGTATTGGTCTTATTCAGTTCCTCCTTAGACTGTTGAACTTCATCATAAAATGAAGAATATAATTGCTGGATACAGACAGTCATCGAAAGTTCAATAAAACTCTGGATATCCTTGCACAGAAGCGGAATAGCATCTCCTGTTACCAAGAGGTGAACAGAAGGAATAGTAAGGTCTAGCATCCCGTCTTTATGGGCTCTGAAAAGATTTGGCGTCTGAAGGAATGCAGGCAAGGTGCTGCAAGACTAGGCAGGAACTGTCACTGGAACTGGAGGAGGAGGAATGGGCACTAACTCAGCCACCCTCTTGAGGCGTTTTCTCTAAATGACAAGAGGAGGAGGAGAACCATTATCCTCAATTATCACATCATCATCTTCATTATGAGGCGGAGGAGGAACTTCTGGAGGATCAATTGGAGGTAAAGGAACTTCCTTTGTAGGGGCAGCATGTAGCAAGAAGACATAGAGGAAAGACCCAAATGTAACATTAGTCACATTTTTTCGAGTAGCTCGGATAAAGTGGTGATCCATCTTGGAGAGGAGGTAGGTACTCCAATCAATAGTTATGCCTTTCAAAATCATTCGTGAAGCTGTAAACAACTCCTTGGAAAGATAATGAGATGGGGATTTTGCAGGCATGAACCTGTCCTGAAGGAATTGGCATAGCTGTTTCCATAGGGGATTGGAAATCATGGAGACACTGACTCCTGACGTGGTAATGACCTTCTTCGGATCAAGAACATCTTGAGTTTGCTTCTGCAACAGCTTCAAAATATCGTCATTGGCGAACAACTATTTGGCAGCAGGGACAGACTCCCCACGATATGGCAGACCAAGAGCCTTGCCTAGACTCTTCGGTGTCAGAAGAACAGTAGTGCCACGGACTGGACCACCTCTTACTGTAAGAGGTTAAAAACTCGTCACAAATGGTAGGATCATCTGGAACCAGTGGGAAAGAAAGGCTCACGAATTACTTGGACAAGCCCGCTTTAGTGATAATGTCCGAATCCAGTAACAAAGAATAATCATGTAAAGCCAAAGGAACATATTGGATCGGGGGAGAAGTACGAGAGGGCGCCATTCAGATGGTTACACACACACACTACAGACAAACAAAGAGAATGCCTACAAAGTAACACACGAAAACCAAGGATAAGATATCAACCAAGGTGGTAAAACGTGACTCGACCAACTATCCCCAAGCAAACCACAGTCTAGAAAAAATTCGACATGACCTCTACACATATGCGACCGAAAGCTTCATGCTATGCAACATGCAAGCACCTAAATCCCCGTATCAGGCAATAAAGAAAAGAACTACACACCGTACCCTTAACCGTATCAAAGAAACTGAATCAAAACATAACAACAACCCACACATATCATGACCACAACTTTGATAATCAGGTTTGACCATGGAGACAACTCCGAAGACTTCACGTACCCATCCCACGAAGCGAGTTCATTAAAAAGGGAAAATAAGTGCAGTGAGGGGGAATTAATTTAATGAAAGGTTCATTTTATGACTTATTAAGAAATGGGTGAATTTTTAATTAAGTGTTAAACCTTAACAAGAAAACGGCGGTTCCTTCTTAAAATTTTAATTACAAATTATTAGGTTGGAGCGGTGCTTTAACGCAACCCCGACTTCGATACCAGACTGGGTCTCTAAATGCAAATTCATTTATTAAAAATTAAGGTGATGTGGAGCGCTTTTTTGCCAGTGCGTGCTCTTGTGACGGCTGGTTCATTGTTATTAAAAATATTAAGGTGCCTCTGAAGCGCACGTAGCACGTGCTAAGTGAACGACTGGTTGATTTTAATTAGAAAAATGTGTGTTTGGCGCGAGCGCGCGTGCCATGGTGGTGTTTAAGATTCATGTTAAAGATTAACTGTGAATTTTGGGATAGCGAAAAAAATAAAAAATATAAAATGAAAAATACCTGAAAGTGGGTGTATGTGTATGCAATGAATGCGCACGTCTGAATCCCCAAAATGTAGGTCAGCAATCCAAAAAGAAAAACCACAAACTGAAAATAATTGGACACATGACATAGCAAGATTAGTGTGTATGAATTTGTTTGAATGACCGATGGCTTATATGTTGTTGTTGTTTTTTTTAAAAAAAATTGTTGTGTATTGTTGATTGTGTATTTTGGTTTTTATGTGTTTTTGTTTGTTGTAATGTTTTTTTTCGTGTTTTTGTGGATCTTTGTGGCAAAATTTTGACAATAAAACACATATAAAAATGTTGAAGATTTTCAGCATCAATCTACCACATGTGACCAAGGTATCTGGATTTTTCCAGATTATTCAGCTTGTGTTCAGAATTTAAGAGGATTTTTCATGAATTTAGGCATTTAATGAAGCATTTTTGCCATAAAATAATAATGGAATAAATTGGCACAATATTTTCAACTTAGAAAATATTCCAAAAATAAGCAAAGAAGTTGATGGAATTTTCAAGATTTTTTTTGCAATTAAATTGGTAATTTTACCAATTTTAATGAATTTTTGCTCATTTTGTATGTATTTTTGAAAGAATTTTTACTTAAATTTTTTTTTGAATTTTTTTTCTGAGATTTTCAGTTTGGAAAAATATTTCAATTGACTGCAAAAATATTGGAAATTTTGTAAAAGATTTTTTTGTAATTTAATTGTTTTTAAATGATTTTTTGAATTTTTAAAGGTTTTTCGAATTTGAAAATTAAAAATCCGGGAATATACCTGGGAATGGACTGCATGTCAGCTGCGTGTGAACAGCTGGCTGGTGCACACCACCTCACGGACAAGCGAACGCGCGTCCCCGCGCGTGAACGGCCGCTAAGCACGCACACGAACCCGCGATCACAAACGACTCCGCGCGCACACACACCTTGCGTGTGATAGGGGTCTAAGAAGAGGTTCAGCGGGTTTTTGTGGGTTTCATCTTTTTGTTGTGGTGTGGAGGTCTTCTGCGGGGGGTACGGGACGTAAGAGGGACTGGGGGGAACGGGGGCCTGTGGGGGGTGGTGGGGTGGATGGTAACTTGGGTGTGAAGGGGGGCTTATGGGGGGTTGTGAGGTGGGTGGGAATTGGGGGAAACGGGGGCTTGTGGGGGGTTGTGGGGTGGGAGTGGTGGGAATTGGGACTTGTGGGGGGGAAGGGTGGGTGGGATGGGATTGGTGGGGGTGTGGGGAAGTGGGCGGCCCCAGGCGACACCAGGCGGGCAGAAGGGCAGGGAGGCCCAGACGACGCCAGGCGGGGGGCGGCGACAGGGTGGCACCATAGGAGTGGCGCGCACAGGGCGTGCCAGGCGGGGCTGGGAGGCGTGGTGAGAGGTGGGAGCCAGGCAAGCGTACGGGCGGCGCTGTAGGGGACCAGGCATGGAGTGGCGGGCGCGGGCAGGGCGTTAGCAGCAGCAGCGTCCGGGGGCGGGGAGCGTCCACAAGGAGGCGGCGGGAGAGGAGGGAGGGAGGAGAAGAGGAGGAGGAGGGAGAATGGAGAAGAGGAGGAGGAGGAGGAAGAGGAAGAGGGAGATGGAGAAGGGGAGGAGGAGGAGGAAGGGAGAGGGAGGGAGAAGGGGACGTTGGGGGGGGGGGGACGGGGGGAAGGTGGTTGGGGGTCGGGGAGAGAGAAAGGAGGGTAGGGGGGATAGGGGAGGGTGGCGGGGAGAGAGAAAGATAATAAATTGTTTTTTTAAAAAATAATAAAATAAAGAAATTAAAGAAAAGAAAGGCGTGCCCCCGTCCCGCGCGCCTGCGCGGAGCGCGGTAAAAAAATTTACCGTGACGGAATCGGAATGGCATCGGGATGTCGGTACGAGGCACGTGGACGCGACGGGGGCGTGTGGAGACGCGTGAAATCGAAAACGGGCGCATTCACGCGCGGGACAAGTCGCGTGAAACACGTATAAACAAGGAAAAATTAATATCTCACAATCTGGGCGTCGAAACGAAATGATGTAAAAACAAAAATTGGGTAGGACGGCAGGGGAAAGATAGTGAAAAAGCGCAACGGGGGTTCGGGGGGGTAAAGGGCGTTCACATGCAAAAAACACAAAAAACGGGTCCAAAAACGCAAACGAAAATTAATATCGAAAGTTTCGAAGTGCAAAAAAAAGGAAAAATGTGCAAAAACACATGCTCGACAATCCTATCATGTCAAAACATGGTTCCGACTGAGATAAGATGCGTTCACATGGAAAAAACCCAAAAAACAGACCCGAAAATGGAATCGGAAAATCATATTGGACGAACCGCTTGCCGGAATGACATGCAAAAAAAAGGAAAAATGGCCGCAGGAAGGGGTGGCACATGGTTGTCATGTTAAAACGCAGTTCTGGCAAGGGTTCACATGCGAAAAACACCAAAAATACACCCGAAAACACACGAAAAAATTAATAATTAAAAATCCAGAAGTCGAAAGAGGGAGGAGAAAAAAGAAAAAAGGTGGGAAAAGGCTCGATGGACATGATCGTCAAATCAAATTGTAATTCCGATGCAAAAAAGGCCAGGTTGACATGGAAAAATGTCAAAAAGACGCACGAGAAAGTCTCGAGAAACCGCAAAAATTAATATTGGACAAACCGTGCATCAAAATGACATGGAGTAAAAAGGAAAAATGTCAGGGAGAAAGTGGTTGGCAGGGCTATGATGTCAGATCACGGTTCCGAAACAAAAAAAGTGCGTTCACATGGAAAATCGGCTAATGTGCGTAAAATCCGTAAAAAATTAATAACTCGAGAACCGTGCATCGGAACAAGGGTAGGTAAAAAGGAAAATTGGACAGTCCAAAGGGACAAACAGGTTTATAAAGTCGGATTGGAAGTCTGCTGAACGGAGGGTCCGTTCACATAGAAACACAGCAAAAATAAGGGAAAAAGAGAAATGGAGGAGGAACAGCCCCAAGGGAGGGGTGATAGTGGACGGGGGGGTGGGGAAGGGACCCCGGAGTGTAATAGAAAGTCATGGCATAGAGGCATTAGCAGGTTGAGGTATATGCAGGGCGGTATGCAATGTAGACGCGCAGGGACGCGTCCCCATACTTAAAACCTTAACGGATAGGGTTGACCGAGCAATGTTGAGATATCGAGCTCCACTCGTGATATGCCAGGGTGACCGTTGTGCATTTATGTCACCGACGTGTTAGTTGCAGATGCGGTTGGTATACCGCCCATGAATAATAGCTACATGATAGCTATCCTTATCTACTCTAGTTCGTGGCTTGGTTAGTATGCCACCTTAGTTAGTTGAGTTTGGTTTGAGACCCATATATAGGGTTCTTCTATTTCTTTGTATGAGTGTTCTTTTGGCTTCCACAACTAAGAAGAAGAAAACTGTTTTTAGCCTCCACCCTTGTGTGTATTCCCCCATTGTGCAAGCAAGAAAGCTACAAGTGAGACTCCTTCCTTCTCTCCCACAATCTTGACATGGTATCAGAGCCTTGTTCGTGGTAAGGAGCTCAAGAAAGCAAGCCAAGCTCGCGGTGGTCTGGTAAGAGGAGCAGTCTTGCTTTCATTTTCTATTTTGGGAGCAGATCTCTGCAGGTAGCACAGCCGAAAAGTGCAGGAGTGCATTGTCTCAGGTTGAGACGCCCTTCGCGGTGAAGCAAAAGGGCAATATATGCTGCGGGCAAGGGCTTTAGCCCTTGGCGACCTTGTTTTTTTGATTTGAGGCCATTTCGGGGCTTGTTTTGGAGGCGGAAGTTTTCTGCACGCACTCAGGAAAAAGCCCAGTTTTATGCTGTGCAGCCACTGTTCTACAGGTCGGTGAAAAGTTACTGTAGAAATTGCATCGTATGCTTATGTGCAGAGACATTGGGAGTTACAGAATCATCCTTGGTTCCTGTTTATGCAAAATCGTCACTAGGAAGTGACTGTGTGGTCAAATACCACTTTCGCCAGTTTTGCAGATTTGCCCTTGTGAGGCTGAAGCTGTGTTCTTTGCAGTGACAGAACTTTTTGCAGTGTTCTGTAATGGCGTCTGATTCTCTTTCACAGATTGTCATTGAAAAGCTCGACAAGAACAACTTCCAAGCATGGAAGTTTAGAATGACGAATTTCCTTATGGGAAAAGGATATTGGGAATTCGTTGCAGGAAATGAAGAAGAACCAGTTCTTCCTGATGTTCCCAATCAGTAGCAAATGCAGGCATTTAAAGCATGGCATGAGAGAGCCAGGAAAGTTATGTATTGGCTGTCTATCAGTATTTCAGACTCTATGATTGTGCATATTCAAGATGCAAGTACGCCAAAGGAGGCATGGGATACTTTGTCAAAAATGTATAGCACAAATACTCAGGCCAGGAAAATGCAGCTCAAGCAAGAGTTGCATAATGTGCAAAGAGAAAATATGAGCATCAATGACTACCACATGAAGGTGAAGAAGATTGCAGATGCACTTGCTTCCATTGGGTCGCCAGTGGAAGATGATGATTTAGTTTCTGTGACCTTGAATGGTCTAGGAAAGGATTATGCGCAGTTTCGGACATCCATTTCCGTCCGTGAAAGATTTCCTAATTTTGAGGAGTTGATTGCTCTTCTAATTTTTGAGGAGCGGAGAAATGGTGGTGCATCTTCTTCAGGAGGAACTTCAAAAGAAGCTGTCTTCTACTCAAATGATGGAAGAGGTAAAGGCAGAGGTAGAGGAGGCCGATTTGGAGGCCGTGGTAGAAATCAGAATATGCAGCAAACTCAAGAAAACCAGTCCTATGGAGGAGGACGTGGTAACTCTAGAGGCAGGGGGAGCCAAAGAGGTCGTGGTGGATGGCAAAGAGGTCAAAATGCAAACAGTAATGTTGAATGCTACTACTGTGGTAAAATGGGTCATATGGCTAAAGACTGCTATAAAAAGCAGAATGACATCATGAATGGAAAACTGCAATAAGGGAATTATGCATCTTCTAGTAGACAGGGTGATGTCAGAAATGAGCATTTGTTCATGGTGCAGCACATGAACAATTTTGTGACAAGTGCAGAAGAAAGCAACGATGTATGGTATGTTGACTCAGGTGCATCAAACCACATGACAGGTCATGCAGAATGGATGGAGGATGCAAGGAAAATGGAAAAACCAGGATTCGTGGAGACTGGTGATGATACTGCACATCCGATTGTGCAGATTGGAAAAATTCCTTTGTCTATGCAGGATGGGAAAAAGAAATACCTGTCCGATGTATTTCATTTCCCGAATATCACCAAGAATCTGGTTTCTGTTGGTCAAATGGTTGAGCAGGGCTTGCAGGTCAGATTTAATCCTCATGGATGCTTTGTTGAGGATATGAAAAATAAAGGTCGCTTGATAGCAAAAGGAAAGAAGAAGGGCAGAATGTTTACATTGGATGCAGACATGTCTGAATTGAGTGCAGCAATGTTTGCACATGGGACCGGTGTAGTTGCAGATATTGATATCTGGCATAAACGCATTGGTCATGTTAATGTACAACGACTTAAATCAATGCAGGCCCAAAATATTGTTGCAGGATTGCCCAAATTCAAGGTTGCAGAAATGCATAAGGTATGTGAAGCCTGTCAGTTTCGAAAACAGGCAAGGAAACCATTTCCTAGACATGTTCAAGAATGTGTGGACTACTAAAGCTGCATCTCTTGGAGGCTGTCATTACTTTGTCACTTTTATTGATGACTATAGCAGAAAAGTTTGGGTGTATTTTATGAAAAAGAAAAGTGAAGTTTTTGGGCATTTCAAAACTCTTAAAGCTATGGTTGAAAAAGAAACAGGCCTGCAGATAAAATGGCTAAGGTCAGATGGAGGGGGAGAGTACCTCTCAAATGAGTTTACAAGGTTCCTGTAGGAGCATGGCATAAAGCAACAATATTCATGCAGTCATACCCCACAACAAAATGGAATTGCAGAAAGGAAAAACAGGCATATTGGAGAGGTATCTCGTGCCATGCTCAATGAAAAAGACTTGCCAGATTTTTATTGGGCTGAAGCAGTTGCTACAGCAGTCTACATAATGAACAGGACTCCCACTGCAGCAATACATGGAATGACTCCAGAGGAGAGGTATACTGGTAGGAAACCAGATATTTCTCATTTGAAAATTTTTGGTTGCATTGCCTATGTACATGTGCCAGATGAGTTGAGATCGAAGTTGGATCCAAAAGCTGAGAAGTGCATCTTTATTGGTTACTCTTTGCAGCAAAAAGGGTACAGATGCTATAACCCTTCTACTCGTAAGTTTACAGTGAGCAGAGATGTTGTTTTTGATGAGATGAGTAGCTGGTATAAACCAGTAAATGTGATTGATGATGTAGATGCACAAAATGGTAATCCTGCACAGAATTCACAGCAGCAGTCACAAAATATTAGTGGACCTGGAGCATCCTCTAGCAGTGGTTCACATTCTTCGCCATGGACAGGCAGATTGAGATCAGGAGAATCTTCTCAAAGCAATGCAGATAGTGGTATGCAGGTATCACGAAAAGGAAAAGAGAAGGTTGATCAGCCCATGTTTGATGTGAATGCAGGTCACTCTTATGTGGATGGTGAATCCAGTGGCTCAGAACAGAGCATTGATGATGAATTGGGTATTCCTTCTATTGTTACACCTGGAGTAAGGAAGACCAGGGATGTTTTGAGAGCACCTGGGAGTGAACCTACTTTGCGCAGGTCTACCAGAGCTAGGTATCCTGTGGATAGGCTGAAATATGATGGATTTACAGCCATTCACTATGCATATATGGTCAAAGTGATACAGGAACCAGAACCCACTTCTTTTGAGCAAGCCATGGGAAAAGAAAAATGGGAGAAAGCCATGGATGAAGAAATGGATGCCTTGGAAGCAAATGCTACATGGGAATTGATACCTTTGCCTAAAGGTAAAAATGCAATTGGCTGTAAGTGGGTTTATAAGGTGAAGCACAATGCAGATGGTTCTGTGAACAGATACAAGGCAAGATTAGTAGTCAAGGGGTATGCACAAACATATGGCATTGACCATGAAGAAACATTCAGTCCGGTTGCAAGGATGGCAACCGTAAGAGCAGTCATTGCTATGGCTGCATCAAAGAGATGGTCTTTACATCAGATGGATGTAAAGAATGCCTTCTTGCATGGTGATTTGCAAGAAGAGGTCTATATGGAGCAGCCACCAGGTTATGTGCATGCTGTTCATCCTGAGTTTGTTTGCAGGTTGAAGAAAGCCTTGTATGGCTTGAAGCAAGCACCTAGAGCATGGTCTGACAAGATAGGACAGTATCTTGTCACTATTGGCTTTCGGATTTCCAAGGCAGATTTCTCACTTTATGTGAGAAAAACAGAGAAAGGTATTATGCTGCTTGCCATTTATGTTGATGATTTGATTATGACAGGTGACAGTGATGAAGATATCCTTCATGTGAAAATGCTATTGAAGCAAAAGTTTGAGATGAAGGATTTGGGAGAGCTGCGTTATTTCTTGGGCATTGAGGTGATTAGATCACCAAGTGAGATACAGCTCTTGCAGAGGCAGTATGGATTGGACATAATGTCCAAATATGGGATGACAGGCTGTAAGCCTATTTCAGTTCCTTTGGAGCAGAATGTGAAGCTGAGCGCAGATGCAGGTGAGCTTCTGGAAGACCCTACTATGTACAGACGCATAGTAGGAAGCTTGATTTATATGACTATTACCAGGCCAGATTTGAGCTATGCTGTTGGATTGGTAAGTCAGTTTATGCAGGCTCCAAGGAAACCACATTTGGATGCGGCTAGACGCATACTCATGTATGTGAAGTCCACATTGCAGTATGGACTATTTTATGAGACTGGGGTTCAGATACAGCTGCATGGATACACTGATGCTGATTGGGCTGGTAGTATTTCTGATAGAAGATCTACCAGTGGATATGTGTTCTCTTTTGGGAGTGCTGCAGTCACTTGGAGCAGCAAGAAATAGCCTACAGTTGCCTTGTCCAGCACAGAGGCTGAGTACAGGGGTGCAGCAATGGCAGCATGTGAGGTAGCTTGGTTGCATAAGCTACTTTATGATATGCATCAGCCTACAGATGGGCCAGTTGTCATTTATTGTGACAACATGAGTAGTATACACTTGGCAAATAACCCAGTCTATCATGCTAGAACAAAGCACATCGAGGTGCATTATCACTATGTGCGGGAGAGGGTTTTACTAGGTCTTATTGATCTAGTTTATGTCAGCACAGAGGATCAGGTAGCTGACATATTTATGAAGGCATTGGGCGCAGAGAAGCTGCGCAAGTTCAGAGACTTGCTTGGTGTGCAGGAATTGGGATTGAGCTCGAGGGGGAGTGTTGAGATATCGAGCTCCACTCGTGATATGCCAGGGTGACCGTTGTGCATTTATGTCATCGACGTGTTAGTTGCAGATGCGGTTGGTATACCGCCCATGAATAATAGCTACATGATAGCTATCCTTATCTACTCTAGTTCGTGGCTTGGTTAGTATGCCACCTTCGTTAGTTGAGTTTGGTTTGAGACCCATATATAGGGTTCTTCTATTTCTTTGTATGAGTGTTCTTTTGGCTTCCACAACTAAGAAGAGGAAAACTGTTTTTAGCCTCCACCCTTGTGTGTATTCCCCCATTGTGCAAGCAAGAAAGCTACAAGTGAGACTCCTTCCTTCTCTCCCACAATCTTGACAAGCAATAGGGACCTAATACCACACAACAGACCAACCACTAACGTCCCCACACTTAAAACATGAACATCACTGACAACAGAAGGTATAGGGTTAGAAAAACTTGGCCCATGTTGTCGAGAATCAAGGTTGACTGTCGATGGCACGTCCTGTGTTGTTGTCGGCTTTGCAGGAGGTACTAAGGCATCTTCACAGCACACATCCGTCGTGGCAGGGGCCACACGGCAGCACCCAGGGAGGTAGCTAGTTGAAGGAATCGCAGAAAATTTGTCGATGATGAGAAATGTTGCGCTCAACGCACAATCACTCAAATGGAATGAAAGAGCAATCACTCCCCCCATGACTAATATCACTCGAGGAAAGCAAGATGAAAACCCATGTCTCACACCCCGGTTTAGGAATTGACAAGGGGGATGGTGCAGAGGGAGTATGCCAGGGTGCACAGTTGATGGTGCATTAGTGTGTCCAACCCGTCTGGCATAGGTGCAAGGAGGAAGGCAAGGGAGCTTGACAGTGCAGTGTACAGAACAGGGTGACGTGCCCTGTGATGACGGTAGAGACCCACCCCGTGGGTGCATAAGGAAACGAGAACATACCTGACTCCAAGTGTCGTAAAGTCCCTCAAATCTCGCCTCTCAATAAGTGATTGAGGAAACACCAGTCACACTTAGCCCATCCTCTGTCTCACACTCTGCTGAAAGATACAGAGGGCAGCCCTTTCCTGAAACCCATTGATGTAATCCTCACGGTCACTTGTGCAGAGGTTGTATGCCTTGTGCGCATTTGATGGTGCAACTGTGCATCCCGCCCTATGTTGGCATACGGTGCGAGAAGGAAGGGCAGGGAGCCTTATGGTGCAGTGCACAAAAACAAATCGTGCTTTGTGCATTGAGAAGCCCATCCCGTGCGTGCAACACTCTGTTCACACTTCTCACCTCTCATTTGATTTGAAGGGAAAAGACTGGTCTCTCGCCCCACCCTCTGTCTCACACTCTGTTGATAGTTACAGAGGGCAACCATACTTACTTCCCCATCCGGTTAGGATGAAAGCTTGCATCACTCGATTGTTTATCGATGAAGATCGCGTCGTCGGTTATTGAAGAGGCGTACGCAGGGAGGTAGCCATCAGATCTGGTACTTCAATTGGTTGTAGAAAAGATTGTCTGCGACAGGGGGCAGACAGACTGATAAAGTTGCAAAGACAGCACACCAAGGGAGGCGGCTTCAAATTTCTTCTGGACAATTTTCTGCTCTGGTGAGTCAGTTATCTTGAACTACGGGGTGTTACCACCTTTTCCACAGCCAGCTTCCCGCCCAAGGGTGTTAAACACCTTTTCTTGGAGCGAGGCTTGCTATGACAGGGAATTTCTTCCTTTTCTCCCATAACGGTTTTTTTCATTTCTTGTTTTTTTTTCTCTCTTTTTTTTCTTGTTCTCCCCTATTCCCGAGGGTGTCTCCACCTTTTCTCGAAGAATAGGTCGGCATGATAGGGACCAAAGTCCTTTTCTCCCATGACCGATATGTATATATCTTTTTTCTTTTTTTTTCGAATTAAGCAAGGGAATGGTAGAAATACCATTTGTCAGAACCAACCTCACTACTGTCGTTGGTGGAAAATAGAGGATAAGAGATCAGGGTTGGAAGGTGAGGCTGAGGGGACAAAGGGTTGCGTCCACCTCATCAGGAGTGGCTGAAGAACGGGTATCAGAAGTAGCATCATAAGAGTTACAGTGCCACGCCAACGGGGGAAAGGATCAGGTGACCGTGATTGCCAAGATCCCCAAGGAGGGAAGTATTCCTTCAGGCGCTATCCATTGATCAGGAAGGGATCATCAGAGGCATCAATGGTCTGTACTTGGATAGAGCCATTAGGGTTGACACCAAGTACCTTATATGGGCCCATCCACCGCTGTTGAAGCTTGCCAGGAAACTTACCAAATCGTGAATCATAGGCTAGGACCAAATAACCTTCCTTGAACTCCTTCTGCTTGATGAAGCTGTCATGGTAAGCCTTACGTTGAGCTTGCGTGGCTTCCATGCACTATAGAGCCATCCTGCGAGTTTCGTCCAAACATTCCAGGTGCAGGAGATGGTGTTGCAGTGAATCATCATCTCCCAAACGCTCTTTAATAGCCACTCGCAAAGAGGGCAATTCCAGTTCAATAGGGAAAACAGCTTCAGTACCATACACCAGCTGGAAGGGTGTCTGTCCTGTTGCTGCTTTATGGGAGGTTCTGTATGCCTAGAGGGCCTCTGTAAGTCGATCATCCCAATCACGATGATGTGCGGAAATTTTCCTTGTCAGGATTGAGCAGAGGATGTGATTCGTGACTTCGACTTGGCCGTTGGCTCTGGGGTAATAAGGAGTGGACTTGCGATGGCGGATCTTATATAGCTCTGTCAACTCTTCCATGGACTTTGTCACTTACCAACTCTAGGGGACTGCCAAAACGGGTGTTGATATTCTCGTACATGAACAGGGCCATGCTATTACCATCGTCCCGCTTCAGAGCTTTAGCTTTACACCACTTTGTAACATAATCCGTACATACCAAGATGTATCTGTTCTGTTTTCTTCTGGTGGGTGGATCGATTGGGCCGACGAAGTCAATGCCCCACTTCTCGAAAGGCTTCAAGGGAAGGATAGGTTGCAATGGCATAGCGCTTGTTTTGGTGGGTTTCCCCATTCGGTGACAAGCATCACATCGCTTGCAGTAATCATAGGCATCCTTGTGGATGGTCAGCCACCAGTAACCTACTAACAGAGCTTTCCTGGCTGTAGCTTCTCCTGCAAAGTGGCCTCCACACGGCTTGTCATGGCAAGTCTTCAGAACAATCCCAATCTCATCTCCTGCAACACATCTTCTGAGCACTTCATCTTTGCCTTTCTTGCACAGTGCATCGCCTAACAGGGTGTAGGGGGCTGATTCTAACATAAGCTTCTTCATGTCCCGACTAGAAATGCCAGGAGGGTACTGTTGGGTTGCTAGCAGATTGGCAATGTCTGCATACCAGGGGGTTACAGTTTCTACTAGGAATAGGGAAGCATCAAGGAGGTCCGGATCATCCTGCTCCTCGTCTGCAGTCTGTGGGATACGCGATAGATGATCAGCCAGAATATGGGAATGACCAGGTTTGGTAATCACCTCAAAGTCGAACTCCTAGAATAGAAGGAGCCATCTCATCATTTGTCCTTTCACGTCTGCTTTGTTCATCAGGAAGGACAGGGCCTCGTGATCCACATAAAATTTAAAGTGGGTAGACAGTAGGTAGTGGCGAAACTTCTCTAGGGAAAACACCATTTCCAAACACTCCAACTCTGTCACTGTATAGTTCCGTTCCCTATCAGTGACTTTTCGGCTTGCATAGTAGATGGGTTGATCTAATTTGGAGGGGCCCTTTTGACATAGGACAGCACCTAGCCCTTCAACTGATGCATCAGTGTGTACATGAAACTCCTTCGTCCAATCAGGAGGTTGCAGAATGGGTGCCTAAATCAGACACTACTTCAGAGTGTTGAAGGCTTTGTCACATTCTTCCGTCCAAATAAACTCTGCATCTTTTCTCAGAAGCTTGTGCAAGGAGGTTGCCTTTGTTGCAAAATGGGCTATGAACCTTCTGTAGTAATCCACGTGGCCTAGGAATCCCCTTAACTGTTTGAGATTGGTGGGTGCTGTCAGAGCTGCAATCTTCTCAATCTTTGCAGGGTCTGTTGATATCCCTTGTGCAGAGACAATGCGGCCCAACAGAACTCCAGAAGAGACCCCAAAGATGCATTTGTCGAGGTTAAGGGAAATCCCATACTCTTGGCATCGGTCAAAGCATTGTTCCAAATGTCCCCAGTGTTCACGGATCAAACTATAGACACACAAATCATCCAAGTATATCTCAATAAAGTCGTGCAGATGATTTTGGAATGCGGCCATCATGACTCGCTGGAAGGTAGCAGGGGCATTGCAGAGCCCAAACGGCATCACTCGGTAAGCGTAGGTCCCCCATTCTGTGGTGAAGGTTGTTTTGGATTGGTCTTCTTTTGCTATCTGCACTTGGTTATATCCACTAAATCCATCCAGAAGGGAATAAAGCTCATGCCCTACCACTTTTTCCAATAGTTGGTCTGTGAAAGGAATCGAAAAGTGATCCTTCTTGGTCTTGGAGTTCAACTTGCGGAAATCCACACAGATTCGCAATTTGCCATTCTTCTTGGGTACTACTACGATGGGTGAGACCCATTCACTGTTTGCCACTGGATAGATGAACTCGGCTTCCAGAAGCTTCAGCAGCTCTGCTTTCACCAATGTGGAATAATTTGGGTTCATTCGCCTCTGTCGTTGCCGTACTGGCTTGGCATCAGGCTCCAAGTCAATATGATGCTGACATATTGTGGGATCAATCCCCTTTAGGTCTTTGTAGGACCACGCAAACACGTCCAAATTCTTTTTCAACAAGTTGTACAAAGTTGAAAACTCCTCTTCTGGTAGGCTGCTACCCACCTTCAAATGGCGTTCAGTGCCATCTGCATCCACAAAAGTTAACTGCCTTTTACCTTCTACTTCACGGATGAAGGTCCCACGGACTACTTCTGGATACAGATCCGACTCCTTCAATGGAGTGGTGTCCTCATCTGATGTCCCACTAGACCCAACGTCTTTTTGCAGTAAGGACTTAGGTTGCCCCTTGAGATGTTGAAATGGGATTAGAGCCGTCTCGGGTTTAGTTTCAAGATTAGTTACGTCTTGGCTTGAAGACTCATCTTCTGATGACACGTCCAAGAACATCACATAACAGGGACCCTTTGATGCCTGTTGGGTTTGTAGGACGGGTGCTTGTTGACACGGTGCATCATCATCATCTTTCTTTGGCAAGGATGGTTGAGGACGGTAAGAGCCACTGCTGAAAGACGGCTTGTTATTCTTTAACCATTTCTTATAAGGATTTTGCATATGAGAAGATCCATTTACCAGACCAAATGGTACCATCGCTATTCTGTCCCACAGCATGAGCTCGTCTTCTTCTGATGCTTCTGGAACTTCTTTTTCATATGTATCCTCTTCAGGTGGGATAGATTCTTCCATCTCGCTTTCATAACCTTATTCTTCAATATCATCTCCATCCTCTTCGGTCTCTGTCTCTGTCTCTGTCTCAGTCTCTATCTCTGTAGGAGCTCTGAAGAGAAGAACAGGTTCTCTATTTCATCTTCTGCCTCTGTCTTTGGCTCTGCTATAGCCATGTAACAGGGAGAGCAGTACATCCATGCTTCTATCTCACTGTTAGAAGTGCTTTCGAAAATCGTTCCTGGTTCAGGAAGGAAGTATTCACCCATTGACAGGGACTTTGCATATTTTGGAAGTTGGCTTACAATATCCACTGTTAAGGAACGTGCCACTGTTTTCTTAGGAAGGATCTGTTTGACAGCATCTTCATCTATTGATGTTCCATCTGTAGCCTCATTAGGGGAGTCAGAAGTTAATTCCAAGGAGGTGGATCCATGTCCTTTTTGAGCACCATATAACTTCAGCACCACTTCATTGGGTCCTCTACCCAAGGTCAAGGTTCCTTTGAACCAATCCGTCCTTGCTCTGGCTTCAAAAAGCCATGGTCTGCCCAGTAACAGGGGATAGGATGTACCATAAGAGTTTGGCTTCACCACCAGATAGGTTAGCCAATAATCTTTTCCAGCCACTGTAGTCTTCACATATGGGAGAATGCCCAAAGGCTTGATTCTACTCTGATCCGCCAGTCTGATGAGCCATTGGGTTGGTTGCATACCTTGTAGGCCTAGATCCTTCATTGTCACATCCGTTATAATGTTCACTGATGAGCCACCATCAATCAGTGCATTTGCAATAAAGCAGCCTTCTATCCACACGCCAGTCTCTGGGGTACCCAGATCTAGGAAGGCGTTAGCCACGTCCACTTCTTTTACATGCTCTAGAGCTTTGTTGGACTTTGTTGCTGTTGAGGGAGCAATCCTTAAGCCACGTCTTCTTGTTAGTATACTTTTGAACCTTTTTCGGCAACTGGGAGACAACATCAATAATTGTCAGAATGTGAGGTTTGGTTTAAAGGTATCTAGATCTCTGACCAGAGTGTATTCCTTAATAGGATCCACTGGCTTCTCTAACCGGTTAGGGAATGGGGCAACACCCATTTTTATTTTTCTTTTTTCTTTCAACAGGGGCATCATGGGAACTTCTTCTGCCACTTGTGGCACTTTCTCCTCTTCTATCTCCTAGACCTCTGGTCCTGTCTCTGGAATTGTCTCTGTGACTCTCTGTGGCACTGTAGTGCTCTGTACGGCACTGTAAGGCTCTGTTCTGTTCTGTTCTTCTGGTGGAAGATTGAACTTCACTGTTCTGGCTGGAGGATTATTTTCTTTCTGGATAGGTGGTTCCTTATTCTTTGCACGCGTGATGGCAGCAACTTCCAATTCCACTAAATTGGAGGTAGGCTATTGGGCCTTGGCCGGACTATCAGTAGCACTATTTTTCACTGGGGCTGGGCTTGGATAGTCTTTTGCAGTGTGGCCTTCTCCTTTGCATCGACTGCATAAGGGCTTATAATCCACTGACCTTCTGGGATTTGGACAATTTGGTGAAATGTGTCCCTTTTCTCCGCATCTATGACACTCCACTTCTGATCTCTGACCTCCGCCAGACTGTCTTTCTCTGTAACTTTGGGATGGAAATCTTCTTGGACCGAAATTAGGACCAAACTCTCTAGGATTGGGTCCAATATCCTGTGTTGTCATTTTGGATTCCAGCAAGTTGAACCTTGCGTCTTCTTCCTTCCATCTCCTATCATGCATCTCCTTCAGAGAGCAAATATCCTCTGTATGGTTCTTCCGCAAATAGTAGGAACAGAAAGCTCCAGGGACTGTTGGCTTTCATGTACATTCAGTGGCTAAATGGCCTGCTTGATGACACTTACCACACCAAGTATTTGACCGCATCACATCTCTTCCTGCTCACGCAACGTTGGATATGCTAGCGGTATTCACTTTCAGCGTCTGTAGCTGCTCTATAATCACATCCATCAACTCCTTTTTGATATTTGCAACTAAGTTGGATAAGTAATCCTTCAAGCTTTCTCCTCCTGAGGTACTGGCAGTAGGGTTTTGAGGAGTCTTTGTAATCACTGCATAAACAGGATGGGCTGGTGCAGAGGGGTCTCTGTTCTAATTCTGATTCAGAGCTCCTGTTTGAACTGTTGGCTGTTGGATCCAGTTGGTAGGGTTCCATTGTTGCTGCTGATTTGGCATTGGGGAAATTGGTTGGGACCATTGTTGTTGTGGTTGAACCATCATTTGAGGCATTAATTGTGGCCACTGTGGATTTGGTGCACTGTACTGTGATACTGGGGGCATCTGTTGGTAGGGGTAGGGGACTGTCCCTGGGACTGCATTTGGTGGGTACATCATTCCTGGCATCAGAGGAGGTAGGACTCCTCTTCTTGGATTCATCGCCAATCTAGCTTCCACTTCATCGTACAGTCTTGCACCTTCTGTTGCAGCTTGCAGTGTGGCTGGTCTTTGCAGCTCCACAAACTTATGGACTTCTGGTTGTAATCCTTTGAGAAACACCCCCTTCTGAATGCCATCATCTAGATTATGGTTAGTCCATCTCTTCAGGATGGATTTCATTCGTGAGACATAAGCTTCTACTCTTTCTCCAGAGGACTGACTTAAATTCATAAATTCCTCTCGCATTCGCTCTTCAAAACCTTCACGTCTGAATTTAGTGAGGAAGGCCAACTTTAGGTCGTCCCATGTGCCAAAAGTTCCTGCTGCTTGTCTCTCATACCACTGAAATGCCACGCCCTTGAAAGTGGTGGGGAATATTGCTAACCAATGCTCAGGGGTTCTGGCATTGTTAGCCACACATGCTACCATAAACTCTGCTACATGAAGATCAGGGTCTTCATTGTACTCTCCCTTGAAAACTGGCAATGGGACTACATTCGCTGGCCTGTCTCATCAATATTTCTAGGATGGATCTGGCTTGGAAGTGGACCTCCAGCAGGAGGAGGAAGGGCTTGATGTGCCATTGGGACTTCTGTAAAGAGTTCCGCAAGGGCATCGAAGGCCGCTTCTCCTACGAGCTCATTCTCGGCTTTGATTTTTGCTTTCTCTCTTCTCACGTACCTTTGGATTCGTTCTAACGCTTGCCTCTTTATTGCGTCATTCATCAGGGGGTTGGCTCCACTATGTTGTTAGTGCTCCACAGAGGGATAACAGAAGGCTTCAGTCTCTGGAGGACTCTCTTGCCAACATTTCTTCTACTTCTTCCTTTTCAACGTCTCTGAATTCTGCTTTCATGCCACTGCACAGAGGAAGGTATTCGGTTCTGAAGGTGTCAAAATGCATACGTCTAAGCATTGTGGTGGTGCCATCATCATAGTAATGCCAGCTTCTGATGGTTTCAACAGTGTTGTAAAGAACACTCTGTCTACCAACTTCTACTGGGTTGCTAATTGAACAAGCAGAAGATTATTAGTGCACCAAGCATCCCATGTATCTTGCTGTTGAGCATCCACGAACAAATTCCAACTTTTTTCCTTCTTGTCTTCGTGAACCTCTACAAACCACGACTCCTGAAGCTTCTTCACAATCTCCCACTTGATGGTGTCTGGAAACTTCTCAACGAATGCCAAATCTTCCATGGATGGTCATTCTCTCTGTTTTTTCTCTTTCAGTTTGTTCCCAAACAGTTTGCCACCAAGATGCAAGTTTCTGCTGCTTCAACAGGAAGAGGAAACTGTCCCCCACATAGAGCATGCATCATGATGGTGATGTGTTTCCGCCATTGTGGGATGAACTTCTTGTGGAAAGTGGCTTTGATTATGATAAATTCCAACTCTTCAGTGGAAGAAGGAACTTTGCAAACATCCATTGAATTCTTCTCTTCTTGGCAATGCCATTTCCTTAATTTTCAGCCTCTTCTGGTGCTTGTTGATGGCAAGTATCCCCTGCTGCGCACCAAAAACATGGAGCCCCAAGAGGAACACCAAGGAAAAAGGGAATTCTCTTGCAAGAAAATCTATCTTGTAGCATCAACAAGCTTTTATTTCATTCTTCTAATCATCAAAACAAAGAAAACAACAATTCTTCACGCAGCATCATAGTAGATATCTCCCACGGATTTGATAGAATCAACTATATTCTCCAACATCTTCACAAAATCCATCAATAGAACAAAGAGAAAAAAGGAATACATCATCTTTGAATGGAAACACATCACATATTATTCATCTTCAATGTCTTCATAGTCTTCTCTCTCAATCTCTCATGTACAATCACACTACTTTGATAGAATTGGCTATCTTTGACTCTCTCTCTCTCTCTCTCTCTCTCTCTCTCTCCATCAATAGTACATCATATACTCACTAAAATCACTCAATAATAACCCTCAATAATCCCTCTTAGGTCGTGGATACACCTCCCAAGAGGTATGTCTGATATGAAGAGGCACCAGAGCCACTACAGTGACTCTTCATAGCTCATCACTGTCACTTCACTTCAGTCTTCTCTTCAGTCTTCAGCAGCTACTTCTTTGACTTCTTTTAGCTCTTTTGCACTTGTATTCACCTCTTTCCGAGGCTATAAAGCTTTCCCAAGCTACACTCTCATCCAACAAAACACATACAAAGGCATACAGAATCATACAGAAGGTCTACAGAGGCTCACAGAAGCTCAACAGAGAGTTACATAAGCTCAACAGAAAGCATCAGAACCACATAACTCATACCAAAACCATTCCAAACCATCAAAAATCACTCAATAAGCTTTCAAACAATCTCAAACCCTATCAATAAATATTCCATCCTCCCATACATAGAGAAAACAGAACAAAACAGAAGCTCAGAAGCTATCAGGACCAAACAGAACATATCAGAACATCAATAGAACTTCACATCTCTACTAATAAATATCATGAGCTTAATAAAACCATTACAAACCTATCCAAAACACTCTCAAAACACTTCCAAACCAATCAATCATCTCATAAAATCAACCATTCAGCTCTCAAACACAACAAAAATCAGTCAAAAAATAGGTCATTTCAACACTCAACAGGGAACCCCCAATATCTTTATTATTTGACCACATGGTCAAATATTATTGTCTTACTCAAAGGAGGATTCTACCCTAAATACTACATAAGCTACGTTCCCAAATTCCACTTTCAAATATGGATCAAGATTTAGCCACATGGTAAAAAATTTATCACTTATTTGAAATTGAAAAATGAAAAATTTCCAAATACTTTAGTATGATGTTATAGCCATAGACCCTACCAAGATTGAGAAGATTGTTGCCTTACCTTCGCCCAATAACCTCAAATAATTAAGGAGATTTATTGGCCCTGTGGGTTACTACAGGAGGTTCATCACCCACTTTGTGACAAATGCATCTCCCCTGCACAAGCTCTTAAGGAAAGATGCAGAGTTCATCTGGATAGATGATCGTGAAGAAGCCTTTAATACCTTGAAGCAGTACCTGATCAAAGTGCCTATGAAGGAATTCCATGTGTACAGTGATGCATCAATTAAAGGGCTAGGTGTAGTTCTCTATCAAAAAGGCTCCTCAAAGCTGGTCCAACCAATTTATTATGTAAGCCAAAAAGTCACTAATAGACAGAGAAACCATACAGTGATAGAGCTTGATGCTATATCCTTCCTGATGAACAAGCGATGTGAGGTAGAATGATGAGATGGTACTCTTGTTCTAGGAGTTTGATTTTGAAGTGATCACTAAACTTGGTCATTCCCATGTCTTGGTGGCCAATCATCTATCGTAAATCCCTCAAAGTGACAAAGGGGAGCAATAAGATGATCCAAACCTTTGTGATGAAGCTCTATTTCTAGTAGAGACTATGACCCCATGGTATGCCAACATTGCCAACATATTGGGATACAATAATACGCCATGCTATCTCTAGTAGAGAGAAGAATAAGCTTCTATTGGAATCGACCCCCTATACCTTGCTAGGTATGGCTCTCTATATAAGAAAGGTAAAGATGAAGTATTGTGGAGATGTATAGTATGAGATAAGATTGAAATCATACTAAAGACATGTCATGATAAGCCATGTGGTGGAAAACTTTCGAGAGAAGTGACATGCAAGAAGGCTCTACTCATAGGATACTGGTGACTAACCCTCTACAAGGATACCTATGATTATTGTAAGTGCTATGATGCCGGTCAATGAATGGGAAAGTCCATAAAAACCAGTGCAATGTCATTGGTTCAATCCTTTCCTTAAAGCCATTTGAGAAATGGGACATTGACTTTATGGGACCAATTAACCCTCTAATCGAACAAAAACAAAACAAATACATTTTGGTATGTACTGTATATGTGACCAAGTGGTGTAAAACCGAAGCTCTCAAGCGAGATAATGACAAGAACGCGGCTCTATTCCTGTATGAGAATATTATCATCGACTTTGGTAGTCCTTTGGAGTTGGTCAATGAGAGATGCACTCAATTTCTAAACAAGATCATGGAATAGCTTATTGAGTGCTTATTGAGACCTACAAGATCAGGTCCCTCACAAGTCCACACCCTATCACCCCAAATCCAGTGGCCAAGTCAAATTCACCAATAGCATCCTTTTTTCGATCCTTAGAAGGATGATTGTTGCACATTGTAGTGATTGGGATGATCGACTTATAGAAGCCCTCCCATAAGGCCACAACATGACACATACCTTTCTAGTTGGTCTATGGTATAGAAGCCATCTTTCCTGTCGATCTGGAATCATTCACTTTGAAAGTGGCTATCATAGAATGATTAGGAGATGTAGAGTCCCTGTAGTGCTATCTCTTGCACTTAGAATTTTTAGACAAGACTCAAAGGATGGCCTTACAGTGCATGGAAGCCACACATGCTCAACACAAAGTTTACCATAATAGCTTCATCAAATAGAAAGAATTCAAAGAAGGTAATCCTGTCCTGGCATATGATTTGTGTTTTGGTAAGTTTCTTGGAAAGATTCAACAGGGTTGGATGGGATTTTACAAGGTTCTTGCAACCAGCTCTAATGGCTCTATATAGATACAAGTCGTAGATGCCTCTGATGTTCCCTTCCTGATCAATGGCTATCACCTGAAGAAATATTTTCCTCCCTAAGGATCCATTTTTTTACCTTCTCGTATAACATGGAGTGATACAATAAATACTTTTGTAATGTCAGCTTGTTTTTTTTCATTATGAGATCAAAATTAATTCCTCATCTATATTTCAAGATCAAACTATTTTCTTATGACCTTCTTTGTGAGATGAATATGTATTACCCTTTTTTGTGTCATTAATGGGCTAAGTCATGTGAGCACATTTTATGTCTTCATTATATTTAAATTTAATCTACGACTATATTCTTTATTTTTTAGTCATGCTTCAAGGGTGGGTATGCTAGAAGGTGGCTTGTTGCTTGCTTTTCTAGCCTTGCTCAATTCTCATTGCTTCCTTTTTGGTTTTCCTCAACTATCGACATCCTTCCAACTTAATTTGTCAATAATTGACTTCCAAGCATTTATCAACCTTTGTGTAGGCTAAGATTGTGCCATCATTAATTTTTCTAAGTAAATTTCCCAATGGTTCACCCTAATAAGACCCTCAATAATAGATATGGACACCATATCTAATGGTGCATGATAGAAGCCTAAGGCTAATCACTATGTCCCAACCTCTTTACGAGTTTGAAATGATAGCATGGTAGATAGATAGCTCCCTTTCTCCTATTGCTTAATTATTTTCATATTGCTTTGATATTCATTATCATGTGGATTCTATTAACAAAGCGAATGATTTCTGTTGTATCCTTTGCTTGAGCTCTTGTTCTTATTAAGTTTCCCTTCCTTCCAACCAACAAATGTGGCATGGATAGTTCTGAGCACTCGTATTTGTGTCCTTGAAAAAATAATAAAAAAGTAAATAAGAAGGAAATAAAAAAATATAGGTTATGGGAGAAAGGGACTTTGGTCCCTTCCATGCTGACCTACTCTTCGAGAAAAGGTGTAAACACCCACAAGAGTAGGGAGAGAAAAAGAAATGAAGAAAAAAAATTAGTTATGGAAGAAAAGGAAGAAATTCCATGTCATAATATGCCTCGCTCCAAAACAAGGTAGCAAACACCCTTGGGTGAAAAGCTAGCTACGAAAAAGATAGTGACATATTGTAGTCCATATACATTACATATCTAGATGATTTTAGTTCCAAAGCCACCTCGCTTGGTGTGATGTGTCCCTATTACTTTAGTGGACATATGACTTCTAATAGCAAACAAAAGATCTTCATCCAATCCAAGTTCTTACTTTATCGACTATCTCCCTGGGTACATATCTTCTTCAACAGATGTTTGAAAGATCTTTATTAACAACCCCCTGAGTGATGTGAGCTTTCATCCTAACTCGATAGGGATGTGAGCGTGTGTTGCCCTTTGTATCTATCAAAAGACTGTGAGATAGAGAGTGGGAAAAGTGACTATTAATTTTCCTTCAATTAATAAGAGGTGAGATGTACGGAATGGAGTGTTGCATACATGGTTTGGGCCTCTTAACACACAAAGCACGTTCTTTTTTGTGCACGGCATTATAAGGCTCCTTGGCCTTCCTTCTTGCACTGTATGTTGATACAGAGCAAGCTACATGACTGTACCATCAAGTGTACATAAGGCATAAAATCCTTACACAAGTGACAACGAGGATTACGTTAATGGATATTGAGAATCGGATTGTGCTTCTATATCAATCAATAGAGCATGAAGTAGAGGGGGGGATAGAGCATGATTGACATTCTATTTCCACCAACATAGAGAGCTGAGGATTGATGAATGTTATGACAATGGTGGCGGGTACATTCTCATTTCTCTTTGCACACGTGATGGGCCTATGCAACTGCAACAGGATGCATCACTCTCTTCTGTCCACAGTAGTACAAGGCTTCCTAGCCTTCCTTCTCAATGAGATACATTATGCCATCATCAATTGTGCACGCTAGTATACTCCCTTTGAGCCTTGAATCTTCTCCATTTCTAAACAAGTAGCATTTGTCACATTTTAAGTGTGAGGACGTAAGGGTTGGTTTGTGTGTTAGTGTTTAGACCCCGTTAGTAGTACAAGGCTCCCTAGCCTTCCTTCTCATACCTATATATACCAGATGAATGAGATACATTATGCCATCATCAATTGTGCATGCTAGTATACTCCCTTTGAGCCCTGAATCTTATCCATTTCTAAACAAGTAGCATTTGTCACGTTCTAAGTGTGAGGACGTAAGGGTTGGGTTGTGTGTTAGTGTTTAGACCCTGTTGATCAACATAATTGACTTGTTTAAGTTTTAAGTATTGGGACACATCCTTGCATGTTAGTTCTAGATAAACTCATAATAATGCCTCCTACAGCCCTTCAATTTTAATGTGATTTCCTTTTGATCCTCTACTAGGGTCCCTTTCCCTACCCGCATATCATGTTATGCCCCATTCCTAGGGTTTTCACTTCCTTATTTTCTCGTTTTCTTATTTCTTTAGTTTTATTTATGTGAATACACCAAAATTGGAATTTGTCCTCATGAGCCGTTTGTCCCTTTGAATTGAATCACTTTTCCCTCTTACAATCCTTTGTTTTGAGTAATGATGCATAATTACCGATTTTTGAAGGATTTTATGTGAGTCAGATGTATTTCTATGCAAACATGCATTTTTCACATCAAAATAGAGATTTGACATGACACCCCAACCTTCTTCCCTTGGACATTTTTCCTTTTGACAGCCTGTACTTAATGCATGGTGTTGGGGTGCTATATGCTTGATGGTCGGACCATGGGCAGAGTCTTGTGAAGCGGGCATGTCAAGGCTCAAGCTTAATGCACGGTGTTGAGGTGCTATATGCTTGATGGCCGGACAACTTGTGAAGTAGGCACGGTAAGGCTCAAGCTAGTATTTCTGAAAAATAAGATAGAAAACTAGACAAAACACTAGAGTATACATACCCTGTCAGGTCATTTTGACCCAAATCACATTCTCATAAGAGAAATATAAAAATCACTTTCAATTGTTAGCCCTCCACTTCATCCAAGCGTACTATCACTTAGGAGTGGTCAGAGCTAATCCCAAACTCTAGTTAGCCCTCCACTTCTTCTAAGTAGACTCTTGCTTAGCAGTGATCCTAACTAATCCTCTCAAATTCATCCTATTTTAAACACATCGAGTCATTAGGCATTTGTCTAGTATGAGATAGAATGCGGATATTTGTATAGCTTTCTCCTCATAAAGCTTTAATCATTTGGAATTAGATAGTTCTTGCAAGTGCAAAGATCAAAAGTGAAAGAAGTAGTATGTGGAACCATTAGCAACAATCCTTATCTCATCAGCATTGCTAGGTGAAAATCCAAAGTGTCTCAACTCTTTATAATGACACAATCAACACAAAAGTGCTAATAAATACTCCCTTCTAGTGGACACAAGGGTAGGCATAGGGAACCTTCAAGGTGCTTACTCATGTACTTTTTCACTTAAAGGCTCCACTTAGGGTATACATGGTCATTACATGGATGCATAAGGATACTTTTCCACTTAAAGGCTGCACTTAGGGTATACATGGTCATTACATGGACACATAAGGGTACTCCTCGAGAAAACAAGGCAAATGCTTGACTTAGTTTAAACATGAGTAGGGGTTGAAAGATAGTGGTCAAGCTTGTTTAAGCAAGAAACAATAGAAGGGCATGCATTACGATCAATTTCCACCCTATTTAGTTCATTGATTGTGACATTGGTGGAGACTTCTGTTGCATCATCTTGTATTTTACTCCAATCATTCAATTAAGTGGAATCAGCATGGGCCAAGCAGGCATTAGTCTTGAAATAGCCTTGTGTGAGATGGATGTCATGGTTCAATTGTCTCCCTCTATGATATCCGTGCAGGCAACTGGTGCTAATACTTCTTCTATTTACTCCTGGCTTGAGTGTGAAAACTTGGTACTTGAACTAGTGTTGTTACCCTTTGCACGTGTTGTTACCCTTTGCATGGCAAGTTTCCCTTGCACCCAAACATGTGCTCTTCACGTTCGTCCAAACCAGTAATTTAAGATCCCACTTTGAAGTGTGAATTTTTAGCAAGTCTAAGCTCAAGCAAGATGCTATAACATTTTCATCTCGAGTGTCATGCTCCTCTAGGAGCGGTTTCATCAGCGCTAGAATTCCAAGGGAGAATATGTTAGCTTATCAACCAAATGTAAAGCTTGTATGACTCCCTCCTACTTTTAAGGATTACTGGTGATATCTTTGCTCCCTTACACAAGCTCCTTTAAGTCAGCTGTAGACCTCTCCACACAATTGATCGGCTTGTAGTTACTTATGATGAGCATAGAGCCCCCTTATCACGGAGCATGTTGTATAGCACGCGGACTCATCAAGCCACTTTTCAAATAATCATAGAGTCTCCAGCATGGTCGTCAGGCCTCCTCCTCCATCACGGACACTGCAACTCCCGAATTTTGCGCTACTCTTAATTCATCAAGTTGATCACATGTGCTTTCTGATCAGAACTGGCGGAAGAATCTGATTACTAGAAGGCGACCTTCCTCCCCATGACTTGATCATATTCCTGTTCTGAAACTCATGACGGAAGCAGTGCCGCACTGCCTGTGAGTAGTAGACTCAACCCCAGCAACCACTCTACCAGCAAGCATTCATGTACTTTGCTTTCTGAGAACTGGCGGAAGAATCTGATTACTAGAAGGCGACCTTCCTCCCCATGACTTGATCATATTCCTGTTCTGAGTAGACCCAACCCCAGCAAGCACTCTACCAGCAAGCATTCATGTACTTTGCTTCCCCTTGAAAGCTCAGATGATGATCAGTATACGTGCCGTGCCGGCTATATACAGTACAGCCTTCTGGTTCACTCCCCCTTCCTTGCTGCCATAATTTCTTGGCTTTCTCCTATCTTCCTTGTGTATCTATAGATCTACTATTGCTTTTTTTAAACCATGCAGTTGTCTTCATATCCACAACGCATGCAAAAATCCAGCTTAACGCTCTCCACCTACCCATTCATCCACAATATCGCCCTCCTTTTCACTAAATATACTTGAATAAAAGCAAGTGGTCACATAAAGTGTAACCCTAAATGCAAAAACAAAGCTAACCTTCATTAGCTAAGGCTTAGGAAAATAAGCGTTGCACTTTCTCAGCTCCAAACAAGACTAAGGTTTGTTACCCCTTCGGAAGGTTCCGAAGCATTATTGTCTTCAAGATCACAAACTATAAAAGTTAGGAAATGAAGCCATGGCTTCCAAGATGGATACTATATATTATTTTCAATGCTCAAATTTATTGGATTCCTCTTTGCTAGTGACATTGTCCACATAATCTTGAAGTTGTCCCCAACACAAGTTACATCCAGAGCTTTCACAGGGAGGATGAAATTCCATATGATAATAACAGATTGGTTGTTATTAATTTTTGCATGATTATGGGTATTTTTTGATTGTGTCTTTGCCATTTTTCCATTTAAACATGTTTTATTTTCACTCAAACAGTGTTTTGACTTGATAGCCCTCTATGGCTCATCAAATCAAAACTTTTTCCTTTTTCCTGCACCCCGTTTCGATACACAGATTTTCCTAAATTAATTTTTGATTCCTTTTGCATGTGCATTGTTTGATGTTTTCCCATGTGAATCCATCCTTTTCATGTCCAACTTGTGTTCTGACTAGATAGTCGTGTGTGCGGCTCATCACCGTGGCTATTTTTCATTTTTACTGCACTTTGTTTTGGCGAAAAGATCTCCTGATATTCATTTTTATGCACTCATGTATGTGCCTTTTTTACCTATCTTTCATGTGAACTCTCCTTTCTAATGCCATCTTTCTCATTCGGGTCATCGATCATGATCTCGCTCTTGCATTGCCCACTTTTTCTTTTTTCTACATCTTCATTTGATAGTCAAAATTTTCAGCATTAAATTTTTCATACTTTTGAGTATTTTGACCTCTCCATGTGTCTGTGTAAATGCCACTTTTCACCTCGTGCTACACATTGTTGTGTTTGTGATGCATTGCGTCTATCTATCTATGCTCTCATGCCTTGTTTTGGATTCATTAGAGAAAAAGTTTAAACCCCACCCGCGTGTGTGTCCGCGACGCAAGGGGATGCACACCCACCCACTTCTTTATTTATCTCTATTCATTTATCTATTTGTTTCTTTACCTTAATTTTCTCTCTCCCATTCTTCATATGTTTTTCTATTTTTAAAATAAAATTTTCAAATATTTTTTCAAAACAAATTGTATTAAGCGCTAAAATGATTGCATTTTTAGCTATTTTTAATTGGATTTTGGGTGATTTTTGATAAATCTTAGATATGATTGATTGGTTTTTGGATGGTTTGGAAGTGTTTTAGAGTGTTTTGGGTTAGGTTGAGTAGGTTTGAGAAGCTCATGATAGTTTTTGATTGAGTTATGATGTGCTGATTGGTTCTGTGGTATTTTGTTTAGTTTTGATAGGTCTATTTTTGCTTCTGTTTTGATAAGTTTTCTTTCTGTTTCACAGGTTATGATTGTGAATGAGTGGTTTGGAGAATGATTGAGAGCATGTTGGATGATTTTCGATAAATTGAGCTTGTGTTAGTTTGAGCTATATGGTCTTTATGTCTTCTTTAGATCTTCTATAGTGTGCTATTGAGCTTCTGCATATCTTTTGTTGTCTTCCACATGCTTCTGTAGACCTTGTATAGTGCACTATTGAGCTTCTGGATATCTTATGTTGTCTTTTGGATGCTTGTATAAGTGTTCTAATGGATGGATGCTTAGCTTGTAAAAGTTTTCTAATCTTGAAAATGGAATAATATTAGCTCAAAAGAGTTCGAAAAAGTAGAAGAACTAGTTGATGAAGAATATTTGAAGTAAAGATTGAAGTGATAGAGTAACAATAGTGAGCCTTGAGAGGTCATTGTAGTGGCTTTGGTGTTTCTTTATATTAGACATACCTCTTGGGAGGTATACCCATGAATAAGAGAGGATTACTGAGTGGTATTCTTTGTTATTCTCGTGTAGTATGGAGAGAGAGCATATGCGAGAGAGAAGTGTATGAGAGATATCCAATTTCTATAAAGAGACATTATATCTACATGAGAAAGATTGAGAGACAAACTATGATGACTATGAAGATGATGAAATATAAATACTATGTGATGAATTCCATTCAAAGTTGGGCATTCTTTTATGTTCCTTTGGTTCTTTGGTGATTTCTATGAAGAATATGTTGAAGTTTTGTTCTGATAAATTCGTGAGGGATTCGTTCTATGATGTTGTGTGAAGATTTGTTGTTTATGGTGTTGTTTTTCTTCTTGTGATTGATTAAAGTATGAAGAACATGCTTGTTGGTATTATAATATAGATTTTCTTATAATATTTTTTTCCTTTTCTTGTTGCCTCTTGGAGCTCAAAACAGGTCCAAGCATTTTACTTAAGTTCAAGAAAAGAATGTTGCAAATTCTCGTCAAGAGGTTGTGGTATAGGTTGTGCTAGTGGTAACCAATAAAACATGTTAACTCAAAAGTTTGATGATATGCAAATTTGAGGAGGCCATGGTCATTCTAGAGATTGGGGAAGCTCTAGAGGAAGAGGTGGATGACAGAATCGAGGTTCCAGCAATTTTAGTATTGTTGACTATTATTGTGGAAGAATGGGTCATATTGTAGCTAATATTTTGATTAAAAATGTGATATTTGTTGTGGCAATTGCAACAAAAAAAGGAGCATTTATTTGTTATGTAGCATATGATAAATATTGTTACAGGAAAGGGGGCATATGATGATGTATGGTATTTTGATTTTGGTGCATCTAATCATATGGCCAACCATGTTGAATGGTTTGGAGAGATGAAGGATTTACAAAGTCAGGTAAGCAACGATTCATGTCATTTGATTTCACATATTAAAAATGCTCATTTATCATTGCATGATTGTCAAACAAAGTATTTGTTAAATGTTTTACATATGCCATCCATCATAAAGAATTTGTTATCTGTTAGTCAAATGATAGAGCGAGGGCTGCAATTAGAAAATGAAGAAGAGTTGGATACATGTTTACTTTAGATGCTAGAATGACAGCTATAAATATTGTTATGTATGCTAAAGGCAAAGATGTGGTTGCATACATTGAAATATGACACAAATGCATTAGGCATACAAATCTACAAAGATTGGAATTAATGCAATTGAAATGATTGATTACAGGTTTGTTTATATTTAAAGTTGCAAAAATACATAAAGCCTATGAAGCATGGTAGTTTGGGAAGGAGGCAAGGAAATTATCTCACATGATAGGGATGTAAGCAAGAATATACTTGATGTTGTGCATATAGATATTTAGGGGCCTGCCCAGAATATATATATTGGTGGCAATAGGTATTTTGTTACATTCATTGATGATTACTCTATGAAACTCTAGGTATATTTCATGAAGGAAAAGAGTGAAGTGTTTGAACAATTGAAAACTTTCAAGGCTATTGTTGAAACAGAAACAAGCTTGAAAGTTGAGTGCTTGAGGTCAGATGGAGGGGGAGAATAGCTCCCTAATGAGTTTAGTGATTTTTTGAGGTCTCATGGAATAAAGGGATAATTTCTATGCAAGTTTACTCCACAAGAAAATGGGATTGTAGGAAGTAAAAACAAACCTATTGCAAAAGTTTAATGGATATTGATGGCTAAAAAGAAAATGCCCAAGCATTGTGTATCTTAGGTTGTTCATACTACTACATATATTATGAAAAGATCTCTCACACCTATAGTTCAGTGTTGTAGGTCATGACAAATGAAAGAATAAAGTTTTTGATGGTAATAATGCATTCATTAGTCATACAGTTCTTGATGAAGACTCTAGTGGATCATAGAGTTTGGATGATGAGCTTGATGCTCCTTAAGTGAGGACACTAAGTGTACATAGATCACATGGTAATGTGAAGTCTCCATTGAGTGATCCAATGGTATGCAGGTCTAGCAAGGTGAGATATCCGATTAGAAGATTTGGTTTTGAAGGTTATACAACTTCATTATGCTTATATGGTAAAGATAGTTGAGGATATTGAGCTAACTTGTTTTTAGGAGCATGTTGTCATGTTCATTAGATGGGATGCAACAATGGATGAAGAGATGGCCACACTAAAGGCCCACAAGACTTGGAATCTAGTACCATCATTGGCCAAGGGCAAAAAAGATATTGGTTTTAAGTGGGTCGATAAAGTAAAGCATAATGTAGATGATTCTATTCAAAGTTATAGGGCTAGGCTAGTTGTAAAAAGGTTATGCATAGACATATGGCATAGATTATAAAGAAACATTTAGTCCACGTGCTAGGATGGCAGATGTCAAATGTGTGATTACTTTGGTAGCAGCCAAAGATTGGAGTACGAAAAATGGATATGAAAAATTCCTTCTTGCATAGTGATTTGCAAGAAGAGGTGTATATGGAGCAGCTAGTAGGTTATCAAGACTTAGAGCATCCCAAATATGTGTGTAGGTTAAAGAAGGTGCTGGCCTAGTAAGCACCTAGAGCATGGTTTGACAAGATTGGCAAGTATCTTGTCAATATTGGCTTTTATATCTCTGATGCAAATCACTCTCTTTAAGTCACATGATCACCATGTTGTGGCATTGTGATGGAAGTAGAGACTCCTTCAAAAGCTAGAGGAATTTGACAATGCCTTTGAAAAGCACTAGGAAGTATAGGAACAATCAAGCATAGCTCCACGAGATGGATTAAAATATTGAGTCTCTCAATCATATAGGGCACTTGCAGTTTAGATGTGCTATCAATTGTAAGAAAGAGAAAAGGTAAGGATTAATTATCACACCTTTGTCATACTCCAACTGTACCAACATACACATCACACAAAGTCAAACACAAATATCATAGTAGAAAAAAGATTGATGGTGTAGACCACTAACTTGTCATAAATGCAAGATTGAGCCAATCACCACATAAAATAACAAGCAAAGCATATCTCAATCAACAAACTATAAACATATGATAACATGTTAGAAGAGAAAATCATGTAATAGAATAATGAAATACAAGATTGATGAAAGAGACAATGCATAAGATGTAATGAGGAATAGGAATCCACTATGATAAGAGTATAATAGTTGAGCACTAGCTCACACACTCCTCAAGCTCCCTCTCTCCACATCAAGAATTTGCAAGTACCTAAATGGGTAATAATGAATGATGAAAGAGACAATGGATAAGATGTAATCAGGCATAGGAATTCACTATGACAAGAGCATAATAGTTGAGCACTAGCTCACTCACTCCTCAAGTTCCCTCCCTCCACATCAAGAATTTGCAAGTACCTAAATGGGTAATAATGAATGTGACTAGACTCCCTCATTTTATAGATAAAAATAAAGGAGTTATTGTACCAAAAAATAGGTTGGCTAATTCATTATCAAATAAAGAATAACAAGTGCACCTATAAATAATCTCATGGGTGCTTGTGAGCCTGTGATACGACCAGTTCCAACACTCACCCCTCATTCTTGGAAAGATGATATTGTTGCTATTTTGTAGAATGGACTCCCTTATCACCCAATTGAGAAGGCTTGCCTCCTTGCTTGTTGATTAAGACACGACCCTATCAGGTCATTACTCACCAACTTTATTGGTTACATGAAATAGAGGATATATTATGAGAGGCTCATTGAGACATTATTGGCAAATACTTTGATGGCTAGGTTATAGCTTGCAAGGTTTTACAAGCTATCGTGACATTATTAGCAAACACTTTGATTGCTAGGCTATAGGTTGCAAGATTTTGTAGTCACAATTGTGGTGGGCCATCTTGTTGAAGGATACAATACACTTTATTAAGTATTGTGATGAGTGCTAGTACACCAAAATTTTGATTTATAACCACAAGATGGAGCTATCATTTGGTGATTTCCATACAAACCTTCAAAAAGTAGGGCTTACTGGTGTCAGGGGTAAAGGTACTTATGTCTATGTCACCCTGTATTTACTACACACATCATGATTACACACCTATACATTGCAAGTGGTGGGCACTCACATCAATATCACCTTATTTTTTAATTATTTTAGTGACTATTGAATAAGGAAAGGTCAGTCATACATTGTGACTATTGGAGTTCTCCATTCTCCATAGCTTGCATCTCTCTAGCTTCTCCTTGCTTGTGCTTCCATTTGTGCTTCACCCCTTCAATTGATATCAAATCCTACCATTTGAGGAGCTTCTTTATCATTCACTTCAGCCTAGCTTTGAATATCTACAACTCAAGTTCATGGCAATCATTACTTTAGCCCATCAAGGTAACCATTGATGTTCAACTCTCTTTAGGATTCTCTATACTTATTGAGAACCTTCCAAGGGATACCTCAAGCATTGCTAACAATTATTTCAGCTCCAATAGCTTTAGCTCACTGATCAACAAATAGATGAGCAAATAGGCACTATTTGAGCATGCAGCTTCTAGCTCCCTCTTTGTGGCCTACAACACTCATTCAATCACTCCCCACTGTTCTCTAGTAGGTGAGAAATACTTTGGTACCTTCCTAGCATCAATATATTACACTTTGACACTTTTTGGAGCTCATAAACCTCTATTCTCTATTATATAAGATAGCAAACCTAGTATAATATAGGCCTAAACTATGTTTGCTCAGTGCTTGGAGCTCTTGCATACCTCTATTGATGAGCATTTGATATATTGATGCTTGGAGGATATTATGGGAATGCATCAAAGTGTAACTAGTTTGTTTTGAGCTTAAATAGCTTAATTTATGCAAGGTTTTATTGTTGCTGATTGTTTGGGTAGCAAGCATTTAAATGGAAAAGACTTATGTATTGAAGGCTTACATGTTTCTCAAGTATGTCATATGCTTATGCAAATGCTTGGTGCTAATGTATGTAATTAGACATGTTTATGGTGACATTTGAGGCTCCACTTTGAGCTACATTTAATGTCTGGTAACTTTGGCTACATACTTTAGTTTCTTCAGTGATTGATACTATGGCTTTGAAGATTTAGTTGAGTTTTATGTTCCAAATGTGTCAGTTGATGTCTCTGGGTACCTGAATGTTATGTAGTTGATATACTAGGCCTTGCATTGCTCTTTTACACTTTGGATACACTTTAATGGATGTGTTTTGAGATATTTGCATTTACTTGGATGTTTTGCATTAGATATTTGGATTTTCTATGCAATTGAGATTGGTTTTCTACTAAGACAGTGGGACTCTTGCCTTATGTATATACACTCTTGTATTCTATTGGATATGGTTACACCTACTATTGGAATGATTTTATTTACATGCTTTGGAGATTGGCACTTATAATTGTCAGCAAGATTCACTGATGTATACATGCTTATTGGTTATGTATTAAGCTTCATTACTTGCTACTTAGTCAGTTATGTATTTGATATAGATCTATGCACTTGATCTTGAGATCTCTTATATACATGATATCTATGGCTATGAGATGCATTGGTTACTGACTCCCTTGAGTTGAAAAACTTTAGTACCAGTTATATGCCTCTTCAATGCTATTTGCTTTTATATATCCCAATTACTACTCAAATATTCGTAGTAGTGGGAGTTTGGTATTTCCTGATATTTGCCCATAGTGGTCTTAATAATACTATTCCATTGTTTATAGTAATGCTATAATTACAATTTTTAGCATTGTCTTGGAGAGCAAACATTGTACTTTGACAGGTCCATTGCTTGCACTTGGTAGACATCTCTATACTTTGGTATTCCCCTTGTTTTGCCCTTGTTTTGGATAAAATTTGGGGGCTGCTAACTTATAGTCATTTTTAGCAACCAATTCTCTTGGATTTTGCATTGATATACTATCATGATGGTTGATTCTTTGAATGATAGCACTATTTTCAATATTAAAAATTTTGATGGCACAACTTTTGCCTATTAAAAGATGCAAGTATGGGAGGTACTAGTCTAAAAGAAGTAGATTAGGTAATTGAAAACCCAAGTGTAAAGCCCAAAGGCATAGACCATGATGATTGGAATGAGTTGGATGACCTATGTGGATCCACCCTTATACTGTCATTGTCTAAATAGGTTTATTTCAATGCTGTTACATTTGAGGATAATGCCTAGTAGTTATGGGAAAAGATATGTAATTTTTATGATAAGAAAAATCTTGCATCATAGATGTATTGGTTGAAACAAATTATGGACCTTCACATGAAGGAAAAGACTAGTGTATTTGTATATTTGAATAATTTTCATTTGCTTTTTAGCTAGTTGACTTTGTAGGGCATTGAGTTCAAGGATAACCTATCTCCCTTGTTCTTGCATTGACTGTCAGGGATAGACATGATAAATAGAAAGAATGTGGATGCAGCCCATACTTCTCATGCATTGACTATTAGGGATAGACATGATGGTAATAGTAGTAATGACCACTGTGGTAGAGACTCATAGAGATATCAATCTCATGAGTAGTCCCATAGTAATTGTGGTAGTCGTAAGTCCTCTTTGACACGTCAATATTGTTGGAACTAGGATTATATTTGGATGCAATGCATAAGATGCATGATGATAAGCACAAAGAGAAAGGCAAAGGCAAAGTACAAGACAAGTTTGATGATTGTAGCGTCATTGTTTCCAGTAAATCAAACGTAAAAATTAAAGAGATAAACCTAATGCAATCTGAGTCAAATGATGAGCACATATTGCCAACTTTCCCTCTTAGTGCTTCTGAGTTGATTGATGCTTCATCTACATATTCTTAGTATTAGCAACCTAATCACGAGAGCTCATTTTCATGTTACTATGCATAGGGATCGATTTTAGTCCTATCATAGCATGACAAGTTTTGTGTAGCTAGGAAATCTGGTAAGAGCGGATTTTAAAGTCCGCATTTAAGTGCAAAAGGACCTTGGAACCCGTAAAAGAGGTGGTTTTGGTACAAAATGAAATGGTTGTGGATCAAGGAGCTAGAGTTTTTCTAGATGTATTTTGATGCTAGAAATCCAATGCAAGTGTCCATTTATCAATCGAAGTCCATTTGACCTCCCACTTAATGGCCACAAGGTTTGACATTATAATGTAGCTACTAGATCCGGAAGCTGGAAAGCATGTGACGGAGGTCATATTGATAGATTTTGATACTAGAAAACCATTCATCTAGTCGGATCATCATTTTGAGACCATTTGCCTCTCTAACCAAACCAGAACCACTTTTAAGAAAGTGTGAACGTGGAAAAATGGAACTAAATGAGTTGTAGGTTGTGGCTTAAGCTTAATTAAGAGAAGAAAACTCAAAATTTTACACGACATGGGGGGCGTTTCTTTTGGTGCCTCCTCCTCATAAAAAGAACAATTTTTTGCACTTGTTGAGATCATCCCCATCCTCTTGGACCTGGGTTGCTCCAATTATTTACCATCAATCGCTTCAGATTGCATAGAAAATGATGTAGTAATCATGAATATCAATATTTAGTCTTTCTCTCTCCTATTTATTCCTTGTTCATATGGATATTTATGAGAGAGAGAGAGAGGGATGATTTCATGAATCAATGATGGGTGATTGATAATAAAATCGCAAAATTCAAAACACGTGATTTAATGGAAAATGACATTGTTCTTGGGTTTTGGGAGAGTCAAATGATATTCATATGGCATGAAATTGAATATGCTGATGGATCATACTTCACATAAGTCATACAAATTAGAAAACTCAAAAATATTAATGATTTATATTGAAATAAGTGGAAAAATTTCATGAAAAATAGTTAAATAAATGAAAAAATTAAGGAAAAATAATTGATTAAGACATTATTTTTGAATGCGAAATGAAGGTGAAGCATGAGGGTTTACCTCAGTTTGTCTTTATTTATATGTTAAAGTGTATGTTTTATGGCTTGTTTCTATGAAAAATTATAACGAAATATCCCTACATTTGTGCACGCAATCTAAATGTAAATGGTAGGGGGGATGGGGCTAAAATGGAAAGATGTTTTACTAAGTTACTGATTTCTTTGCATATATTAGTATACAGGACATGGTTTATATAAGTTTCAAGAAATTCAATAGCACAGGTTAGGATGGTGCTATTCATTAGCAAATGCAGCATGACACTAATAGAAATAAATCATGAAAATATTGTTTGTGCACTTCAAATTGGCTAGTTTCTAGTTAAGTTGTTTGAGTATAGAGTGCCATATACTTTGCATGTGCAATCTAAATGTGGTATTAGAATATAAATTCTTGGATGCATAGCAATTGTATATTTAAATAATGACCAATGTTGAGAGTGTAAGATTCTCCTTTGCTATAGGGTAGTTCAATATCTTGGAAAAATTGATTAAGTGAGGAATATATTCAGTGTCCTAGAATGTTACATTTATATTATGATGAGAAAACTTTGTTAGGTTTGTGTTCTATGTGTAAGATGACGCATCCTCGGGCCAATCCTTTGGGTGTAGGAGAGTCATAGGAGCTACAACATTCTACTGGGGAAATCTCTTTGTATGTGAAAAGAGGTGTTGATCACCTGTATGTTGGGATGCTCCCTTTGTTGGAGTTAGAAGAAGGGGAATTGCTAGACTACAATCAATACAAATGCACAATTTATTTAAAGTAGTGTACAACCTCAAGACGCTTTTGGCTATGCAAGGCCATGAGGGTGGCTTGATGAGCAGAGGAGGCCTATGGCTAGAGCCCTATAGCTAGTGTCGGGCCCATTTCAGGTCTTGACAAGTGGTGCATTTACTAAGAGCTACTGATAATGGTGATTTTCTAATCTTGATTAATAGAAACTAGCTATTCAGTGTAAGCCAAATAGCTCCAGGGGTTACTGATACAAACCCCTGGAGCAAACCTGATCATCATGATGGTGCAACACATTGTAATACCTATAGGAATGCCAAATTCGCCAACCCTAGGTTTCCCTCTACCCATTATTATTCGGTTAGTAGAGGAAGATGTAAAAATTCACATCAGTGAGTTCCAAAAATCAATGTTCAATTGTTGAATTCAGGATGAAAGACATCTCATCATGTTTTTCAATATGACTCTAAAAGGAAGAGCTGTAATGTGGTACCATGGCTTGGAGGTTAGAACCATAACTATGATTGATTTATTCTTTGCGGCCTTCCAAAGAGAGTTTACCCTAAGGGAGGTGGTTAGTATTGGTTGCATGTTTTGAATGTGATGTGTCAAGAGTCTCATGAGAATTCTCAAGCTTATGCCAAGAATATGAAAGAGGTGTTTCACAAATTGCAAACCTCTATTCCTATTTCACTTGCTACCCAACTATAGTGCATTTTACATGGATTAGACTTCAATATCCAAGTGCGGTTGAGTAGCGTTGCTCTTGGCGATACACATATTGCTATTACACGAGCAGAAGAGGTAAGGTCTCACTTAAAGTGGCCTATACATCTAGAGTCAACCTAAATTCAAGTCTAGGTCTTGGAAATAATTTGGTATTGATCAGTGGACGTCAAGGTGTGTCTAGTATACCTATGACCAATTTGAATGGAAGAGGAAGTAGAATGCAAAATGTGGCCATGCTATTGACTCCTCTTAATGTTGATATGCTGATGGCTAGCCAAATGGTTTTACTAAATAATGAAAACCAAATGATGAACCTAATGTTATGCTAATTAATCAGTCCTAATCAGGTGGTTAGACTAGCTGAACGACAAGCGGATGATCAAAATTATGAGTCTAGTGTGTCAAATATTCTTGGCGAAGTCAAGGACATGATGAAGCATTATACCAATATGATAATGGGACAGTATAGACAAATAGCTAGAGATGTTAATTTCCTAAAGAAGCAACAAAACTTGATAAGAAGTTGACATCCTGAGAAGAGGGTGGTCCATCAAGATTTAGTTGTAAGTGCTATAGTTGCCCTAATGTCGCTTCCACTATCTCTTCAAGGAGGGATTTGGACCACTCTCCCAAATACTAGACTTCCTCGACCAGAAATGCCTCGAACTCTTCCTCCTGGAGCTACGCCAACATAGGGACCACCTTCTACGGGTTCGAGACTAAACAGCTATGAACATGCAGCAACGCACCCTCCAAGAGTTCTATAGACCCTCTGTCACCCCCTCTACAATGAGGACTTCAGCCAAGCAACCAGTGGCCCCACCTCAAGGAGTCACCTTGAATAGAGCTACAAAGAGAGGCAGAGCTCGCCACCCACACCAAGTAGGCCCATGTCCCTGCAAGAGACACCACCTACAAATACAACGGATACTACAGCGCCACCGGGGAACCATACCCTACCACTTCAGCCTCTCCATGCTAGATAGGACCATGCGAGAAATCTTAAGATGACCCACTCCATGAGCAGTTCCACACTGCACTTGAAGTGCATCTAGATTGTATCGAGTCTGTATACCATTTTGTACCTACTCACCTAGTTCACCATAACACCAGATAGTAGCTTTACTGGGACTTGGAAAACTTCCCAGACATTTTGTATGTAACCTTTTGGTGTCATAGGCCAACTTGGCCTTTTGTAGATGCTAATATAACTTTCTTCCTTTCTTTCTCCCCCTATCTCTCTCTCATTGTTTCTCTCTTTCACCCTTCCTCTCTCTTCCTTCCTCCATCTCTCTATTTCTCTCTTCCTATTCCTCTCTCTCTCTCTCTCTTTCTCTCTCTATCTTTCTATTTTTATGAAGCTCCATTTCTCTCCCTTCTTCTTTCTCTCTTCCTCCCCCTCCCTTCTTCTCTCTATTTCTCTCTCTCTCCCTCCCTCCCCCCTCTCACTCAATGCACCTCTCTACAAACATAAGTAAAGAGAGAAAATAAGAAATTTAAAAATAAAGAAATAAAAAGTAATATCTCCCTCCCTCTCTTTATCTCTCTCTCTCCCCCTCCCTCTAATTTTTTCTCTTTTCCCTTTCTCACATTTTCTCATTGTTTCCCTATTTCTCTCTCGCTCTCTATTTTTATTTTTTCCTCCCTCTCTTTTTCTCTCTCTTTCCATCTCTCTATATTTGTGTTTCTCCCTCTCTCTTTTTTTCTCTTTTACCCATGTCTTTAATTGTCTCTAATTTTCTCTCTCTTCTTTTCACTCTCCTCCCTCTCTTTACCTTGCCCTTATTTTCTATCTCCTTTATCTCTCTTCCTTTCTTCTCTCTCCCTCTCTCTAGTTTTATCTCTCCTTCCTCTCTATTTCTCCCTTCCTTCTCTCTCCCCCTCTCTATTTTTCTCCTCCTCTATTTCTCTCCCCACCCCTCTTTTTCTCTATTTTTCTTTCTTTGTTTCCTCTCTCTTTGTTTCTCCCTCATCCCCTCTCTGCCTCATTATTTCTCACTCACCATCCTCTCTCCCTCCCTTCATCTCTCTATTTGTCTATTTCCCTCCCTCTTTGTTTCCCATCTCGTCTTTCTCTCCCTATTTCTCTTTTCCTCTCCTTTCCTTCTTCTCCCTCTCTCCCTCTCTCCCTCTCTCCCTTTGTCTCAATGCATCTCTCCACAAACAAAAACAAAAGAAAAGAAGGAAACACAAAAACAAAGCAAGAAGAGACAAAGTATCTACCTCAAGGCTCAAATATAAAACCCTTTGTGCCTCCCTTTTGTAGCTTTCCTCCCTTCTCCTTTGCACCCTTCTCCTTCTTCTTCACATAGTATGGCAACAGTGATGGCAATAGTGGTGATGAGCTCTCCCTCTTAAATCTTTGGGCTCTCTTACTCTCTCTTTCATTGTCTTTTGCAAATGATTTCGACAAATGTCGTACTCAGGTTTTTGTTGATTTTTTTCTCAAAGAAGTATCATTATTTACATTGCTATTAGCATCACAAATACAAATTAGCCACCTATTAGCATCACTATACGCATCATTATTATCATCACAAATGAAAATTTGCTATATCATAGTGAGGAATATAGCGATGCTGTTAACCCTCAAACGAACAAAGGTGGAAAATCTGGAAAAGTTGAAGCAGAAGACAAGGCCAAGGTAAAAGTGAAACGGAAGATGAAGGCATGCCAAGAAAAATATGGAAACACAAGAAGTGCAGAAAAGTCCTAAATAAAGGAAAAAGGCGCACAAGAAAAAGCACAATTCAATACTTTTGTAAAAAAGCGCAAGGGCACCATGATTTATTTTAAGAGTGTCGGGCTCTCACCCGTGCAATTTGTAAAGGTAGATGGGCGGTAGGAAGGAAGCTAGGAAGATAGAAGGACAATGGGAAAAAGGGCCTAGGCCACAACCGGCCATGTAAAAAAGGGGATAAGGGGATGACCGCCCAAAAGGGATTTAAGGTTTTGTTTATAAGTTGAAAAGTGAATGAGAATCTCATTCTTATGTGTGGCCAAAAATGGGTCTCCTCTTCTTCTTCTTCTTCTTCTTCTTATTCTTCCTCTTCTTCTACTTCTTCTTCTTCTTCTTCTTCTTCTTCTTCTTCTTCTTGCTTGCTTGCTTGAGCTTGTGCTTGAGAGAGGGAGTGTGAGAGTGTGAGGGTGAGGGACTGGGGAGGAGAAGCTCTCCATCTTCCCCTCTCTTCTTCTCTTCTCTTGTCTTGCTCGCGGCTATGGAGCTTGGAGTGTCGAGCTTGAAGATGGAGCTTGCTTGAAGCTTGCACTTGGATCGTGGAGCTACCGGAGTGCACGGGCGAGGAGATAACTCGATCGACATGGAGGTAAGCTCACTACACGCGTAGATATGAATGGCGCGTCGGCTATGTGAGAGGTAGCCATTAGTGATAAGCTTGGAACTCTTAAAATAATAAGTGATCCGTGGGTCTTGACAGTTGAGCGAAAGCTCCCACATTTTGATTCTGTTGTCAGGACCAACGGATTCAAGCCTTGAGCGCTTGCACACTTCGAATCGAGCATTAAAGTAGGCTTTTCCCCGAACCAATGCTTGAGGTAGATAGGTAGGAAGCGAGGGAGTTTGAAGAGGTATTCAATCTCCTTAGCAAGTAGGTTTTTGTTGTTTTGGACTTGGGAAAGTATGATGGAGTAGTGTAGGTATTTTCCATATGAATTTTTCTTGCATTTAAAAAGGATAGGAGCAAAACATTGGAGCAAACAGTAGGATTTTCTGTTGATGTATAACAGGTTGAAACAGGGAAAAGAAGGGCAAAAAATGAAAATTTGGGTTAAATGTTAGTAAGGGAAGCAAGATTAAGGTGAGTGCAGGCCCGGGTAGGGTGATAAGGGGCCAAGAGTGGCAAGAAAGGCCACATTGTGCATTGCAGGGTTTCAGGAGAGTAGGAGAGAGGGAGAAAGCTTTGTTGAGTGAATCCGCTTTGATTTGGCCATCCAGGAGTTATTTGCCCAGCCCAGGTAATTCCACACCTTCCACTGTATGAGTAGGTTGGATCTGGAGCCACTCGATCAGTAGGAAGGCCTCCATCTCTCAGCGTGATGAAATTTTTGAAGTTTGGTGAAAAAACATGTTGCGCTCGGCCCGTCTGAGTGACGGCGATTCTGGGCCGAGTCCTAGAATCGGCCCACGGACCGCTTGGCCATTTGGCCCTCAGACCATCCGGCCATATCGGCCCACTACACTACTTGGATGCCTTTTACTCGGCCCATCCGAGTGAAGCATTTGGACCAACTTTGAAATTTAGCCCTCAGCCCCGCCGACTCGGCCCACTTGACTCGGCCCACCTGACTCGGCCCTTGGCCCACTCGGCCACTCGGCCCTCGGGCACTGGCCGAATTTGACATTCGGACCAATTACATTTAGCCCCTTCTACTCGGCCCTCAGAAGGGCCAAATTAGGGATTTGGCCCCTGCAACTCGGACTTGGCTGAATTTGGATTTTTTCAAATTTTAACCCGTAGACCTGAAACTGACCGAGAGACCATATAGAGCTGAAACCACATCATAGATCTATCATTGGGCTGAAATCTAGAGCAAGTAGTTCAAAACTTGGTCAAAACCGGTCCTTTAAATCGTGCATGGTGTTTACCGTAACGGCCCTGTAGGCCGGGGGGGACTACCCCCCCGGACCCCCGTACTTTGCCCCCTCTGCACCTCCCCCAAGTAGGTTGGAGAGAAAACTGCGCCGTGACAAGTCCTCCAAATTAGACCCTAGTGTAGTAATGGCTCTACATGAGCATGGATTCTCACTTGCAAAAGAGCAACCAAAAGCCCATACCCGAATAGAGACAAACAAAGACCCTAAAACCTCAATGGGCAAATCTAGCCAACGAAGGCAAGAAGCCCACACTACAAAAAAACATACGTGTTGCATTCGGACTATATCTGGTCAAAGCAGAAATCAACAACATCAAGCTACAACTGCGAGGATGACTAGATATGACAGTCCTGACGATAGATGCACCTTGAATAGCACTGCACTGGCAATCCAAGACATCAGTGGAGAATCCACATCTGGTCGTGCAGTTGGGGACTCAAGGGCATTTGTTAGAAGGCTTAAATTGACAATCCAAGACTCGGAAGATGAAGACATAGTACTGCCTGCTTATTTTAGGGTCAAACTCACCGCAAAAAGAGAGTACACTATCGATGCTTTGATTGATGAAGGAGCAGATTTTAATATCTTGACCTATGAAGCATGGACCCTACTAGGCCAACCAGAGCTCACACCGACTAATGCAACTCTTAGCCCTTATGGGGGACACCCACAAGCACTCATAGGGAAGTGCAAAATCCTTGCGACAATTGAAACTAAAAGCTTACCTATCCTATTTCATGTTCCTCCAAATAGTGCTAATTGGGGGAAGGAAACCCTCCTAGGAAGACCCTTCAAAAGGGCGACCAAGTGTGAGGCAGAATATGTAGCACAAAGGATACACCTGACACTATTGGGTGTGAGAATAATCACAACCTTTAGCAAGGGTGACCTCATCAAACCTCAAGGGAAAGGCAAGGAAGGTGCTGACATAACAGTCAAGACTGCTAATGAGAGCAAGGACTTGTTGGAAGAGTTGATACAAGCATAGGTGGAACAACGAGAACCAGTGAGTGAGGCCATGCCTGAAACAAGAAGGTTAGGAGACAATGCTAAGGACGGCCTTTGGACTTACAAATATCATAGAAGACCCCAAAAGAAGCCCAAGCCTTATAGACGAAGGCATTGATGGAGGGTCAACACAACACTACGATGGATATCCAAAGCGTTGCTACGTGCTCAAGGGTATTACGCAGGTAACCGATGGATTTGGGTGCCAAAACCCCTTGCTAAACCTCCTCTATAGACTGAAGGCCAGATCGTATCAAGAGCAAAGAAGCGTAGGAGGAGATCTAAACGAAAGACCAAGTCTCGAGTCAAAAACATTGGAGTGACCGAGCCCCTCACGGTCGAAATAAAGAAACGAAACTAGACTAATCGGAGGGTAGTTCCTCAGCCTAGCGTGCTTGACAAGCAGATATCAGATGTAATCATTGAGGATACACAAAAGCCACTAGTGCCCAAGGAGCCTTTGATTCCTCAAGAGGATAACAGGCATCATAGGCACAACATTGCTCATGGCAAGGTTAAAATGCTCAACAAAGAAAATGGTAAAATCATCTAATAGCCACGAGTAAATATTCCGCCAATGTCGAAGCCACTTAGGAGTCCCAAGTTTCATACACCCTCTTTTCCTAAAATGGAAACAGTCATCAAGTGTAGCTACTCAATCCCAATCTCTATCTCCATCTAAGCTTCCAAATGTCCAAGAGGTGGGACATGACACCATTCGTAGCTCTCGGCCCAAGGATATGCATGTGCAACCTAATGTGACTAGATCAACTCATGCTCGATCTACATAGGTGAATGCTCAAAGGGAAACAAAAGACATGACCACTTCCAATCTCCCTAGGGACTTGACACTGTAATCCACCAAGAGTAGCTAGCCCACTAGACTAGCCGCTACTACTTCCAATCAGGGATCACAACATTCACAGTCCTTGGCCGTGACAATGCCCCTTGCGGAACGTGCCCTTAGCAGTTCACCTGGGGAGGAGGTGCCGCAACTAGTATCCTTGATAACTCTAGCACTTCCAAAGCACCTAAAGCCTAGGTTTGAGGAGAAACCTCTCAAAGATGTGGCCAAGGAGATGGCGCATTTGACCAATCAACCTAGCAAGGCTGTCCAGCAGGGTGCAGCTACGTCCCATGAGGACACACCAGAGAAGGGGAAAGCTGAGGTCCAATGAAGCACATCAACAGTTGACCTAGTTCAAGGTCCTGAGTCATTAAGTTATGCACCTTCACTGACCAAGAAAAAGAGGAGAAAACAGCAAAAACAACAACAGTTACAGGTGGTTGTGGACTCCAAGAACATTGAGACCAAGAGCACTGGAGAGATGAGGAATAAAGCATCGAGTCCATCCACAATGAACCCATTGATGTCTCTCCTAATAGCAGTGAAACCTCAGACACATCCGTGTGCTCTGAAAAATCAAAGCAGTCGTTACCATCAACAGTTGCTTTCAACACTCAATCCACCAACAATAGAACTCGCATTGACCGATCAAGAGTGGATACAATGTTATCACAACAGGGTGACAAATTTATACCAGCCACATCCAAGGAGAACCATGACGCAATAACAAAGCCTCAGGAGAAACATGGAAACCCCGAGAGCATAAGAAATCCTAGCATTGACCAATCTTGCTCATCTAGGCTTGAGCCCCTAGCTATGCTAAAGCCTAGGGAAACTCCTAGAACTTTGCATGAGATAGCAACCGAGCAAGCCCTTGTTGAACATAGAAGTGTCGCATAATGCTTAACTGAGTTGGATGCTAAGCTCAAAGTATTTGCACGTGTCTATGTCCTAACAGACATGGGCGCATTCCCTAAGGAGTAGCTTGAAGAATACTGGCCATTTCCCCTATCCTGGGAAGAGCAAGAACATCTTGACGAGCACTATGACAAGCTCCTCCATGAATGCATGCGACTCACCTCTGATGAGGAAGCCAACAAACTACGCTTAACTGTAACATTCAATGATGTGCTCTGCCAACCAAATCTCTTAGGGATAGAGCAACTAAAGCGACAATCGGAGGGTCAAATTCAATTTGAGAAACATTGGTTTGAAAACCGTGTTGCAATGGCCGAACTAGGAGCCCAAATCATGATAGTCTCAGAAGAGTGATTGGCCAAATGGCGGTCTCAAAGAGACCCAACCTATGTAGCGCCAACTTCCTTTTGAGTGTAACTGCCATTCGGGGTACGGACTTAGTGAAAACTAGCCAAGAGAACTTCCTGTCTGATAAGGTTCTCACTGAGGAGTTACATGTTGCCAGTAGACTTGGACAAGGTTCCATGCTACTCGATGTTGCAAAATATCTATTGTTATTGAGTAAGCTACCATGAGTACTGGATGCATGTGCCACACTCCCGGAGTTCTACAATTGGTTTTTATCCTCGTGAAGTGACATGGATTTGTAAATATGTACATAAATAAATAATGGCTTTTGTGACCTTGTATAGATAAGATCAACACACACAAGCAATGATAGTCAAGCACAGGGAGAATAGTTGGGTTTGGCAGACTGAGCTCCTCAGGTCCTCCTCTCACCACACATTTAAAGGTCACATGACCATTCCCACCTCCAGGAGGAGGGCATGGAACCCTCATTATCGCCACATACGAAGCTCTGACCAACATCTCTGATGGTGTAGATGGGGCACCATCCCTTTCTATACACCTTTCCCCTTTTTCGGTCTATCCTTCTAGGGATGAGCCCTGCTCCACTCCATGAAAACCAGTCCATGCAACTTAGCATAAGCCAAGATCTGCTAATGGCTGGAGGCAAAACGAACATCATCATGGGGCCATCCCTCTACAACAAACACTACATGCCTCACCTCTCCCCTCCTCATCATATGCGCTTGATAACCCACTATATAATCCCTTCCATGCAAATAGTTTTATCCTGCCTCAAGGCCTAATCCTTGGTTTGCACTTTTTAGGTCCCCCTACGGTAGTAGTCGTGGACCACATAGTGCAGCTAGCATGCAAGGAAGCTCTTCGCCGCCGTCGGAAAGAGCATAAGGCACTAGCGCCCCCACCAGAACGCTACGTGCCTACTCTAAAGAGGTACGTGCTGGAAAGAGGCCCTAAATGACACCGCCTAGGATGCAGGCCAAAAACCCCCCAAGCCAAGAGGATGAGGTCTCAAGGGAGCATATGGGGTGTGGCAATACCAGCCGTGCGTAGGCTTCCACCAAACGCTCGGGCACTAGGTGCTCGAAAGAGGAGAGGGTAGCTCGAGACAAGTAGGAGTTTGATGTATTGTTTAAAAGCATTCTAGAAACAGTTGTGGCCAGGGACTACACCATCTGGGTCCCAACCAACATCTTCCCCGCCCAGCCTCACAGGAGCCCCTCACCGGCATAGCCTCAATCGCCCGACCATCCGGACTCGCCACACCTCGTGCAAATAGAGTAGCCCCTATGATATATAAGCAGCTTAACAAAGGCCATCCTGCCATAACTTTTTGTCTTTAAATGGTTAAAGGGGCACGCTCCCCACCTGTATACACTTTCCTTACCTAATGCTAATATATGCCACATCTTTAACAAGCACCAGAATATGCATCGCAATCAGTATCGTAGGATTTTGATGAAAAGATACGAAGCACCCACAATCACAGCACAACACCTAGGGGTCCTCAAATTAGGTATGTCCACAGTGAACTTGGTCGGTTTGCTCCGTCCCTAGTTCCCTAGCCCTTTAGCATTACCCACAATTGTTCAGGGCACATCAAGGGCAGGACATACCTAGGGAGCCTGTCTCGCCTATGGGTAGACCTGTCACCCTGACCCATTCGCACGCCTCTTGCACTTTGCCTTAATACCATTGCAATCAATTGTGGTAAGCACCGCATGAATGGCCATGCCATCCTCATCAAGTAAGTCCAATAGCTCCCCGCTACCGAAAGTGCGGTGTCCCTATGTTCAATTATGCTACGTCGTGCAGTCACAACGCAAAGGATGTCTCATACACCTTCACGTGTACTTCTTCTCCACATGGACAACTTTGCTTCATCCACACATTGTTACGAGAAACCAGCCCGCAATCTTCTAACTACATAATATCTAAGTATGCACGAGCACTCATATAATATATGCACCAAAATATATACATAGTTTGGGTCCTTAAGTGCAGGACAATACTATTAGCTTGCTTAGACTTAGACCTATCTCCCAAACTAATTGAACTATGTCTTGTGCACTATAGAGAAGACTAGCACTACCCCTAGGGAACCACCTATGAGAGGTTTTCAATTGCAGGTATTGAAGACTCCAATGAAAGTGTCATTCACTCTTCATCGACACCCAACTTTGAATTCTTATCCTTTATCATCCTGCAAGCCCACCAAGAATCATCATGTGCAGAATCCCCAACAAACCAACACTTATGCTGGCCATCAGTGAATCCCCAACAAAGAACAACCCTACCATCAACTCCAACAACCCTGCCACCAGCCACCTAGGCCACCAACGTGCCCCCAACGACCTTCCTCCACACGACCACCAACACTCCTCCATGGCAACCACTGATGTCCCTTCCATCCACGTCTTCTGTGCATGCCAAAGCCTGCTACCTACGACGTTGAGTGCCATGGGACTAGCACTCGTCTAGGAGGGGGATAATGTTAACCCTCAAATGAACAAAGGTGGAAAATTTGAAAAAGTTGAAGCAGAAGACAAGGCCAAGGAAAAAGTGAAACGGAAGACGAAGGCGCGCTAAGAAAAATATGGAAACACAAGAAGTGCAGAAAAGTCCTAAATAAAGGAAAAAGGCACACAAGAAAAAGCGCAAGTCAATACTTTTGTAAAGAAGCGCAAGGGCACCATGATTTATTTTAAGAGTGCTGGGCTCTCACCCGTGCAATTTGTAAAGGTAGATGGGCGGTAGGAAGGAAGCTAGGAAGATAGAAGGGCAATGGGAAAAAGGGCCTAGGCCATGGTCGGCCATGTAAAAAAGGGGATAAGGGGATGACCACCCAAAAGGGATTTAGGGTTTTATATATAAAGTTGAAAAGTGAATGAGAAGCTCATTCTTGTTTGTGGCCAAAAGCGGGTCCCTTCCTCCTCTTCTTCTTCTTGTTCTTCTTGCTTGCTTGCTTGAGCTTGTGCTTGAGAGAGGGAGTGTGAGAGTGTGTGAGGGTGAGGGACTGGGGAGGAGAAGCTCTCCATCTTCCCCTCTCTTCTTCTCTTCTCTTCTCTTCTCTTCTCTTCTCTTATCTTGCTCGCGGCTATGGATCTTGGAGTGTGGAGCTTGAGGATGGAGCTTGCTTGAAGCTTGCACTGAGATCGTGGAGCTACCAGAGTGCGTGGGAGAGGAGGTAACTCGATCGACATGGAGATAAGCTCACTACAAGTGTAGATATGAATGGCACGTCGGCTATGTGAGAGGTAGCCATTAGTGCTCGGCTTGGAATGCTTGAAACAATAAGCAGTCCGTGGGTCTTGGCGATTGAGCGAAAGCTCCCACAGATGCTGATATTTTTCATTAGAATGGACTGTGGCTATTGGCCCATCCCATTGTAGTGTGTGCAGATTGTGAATGACACTCCCAAAACTATAGTGCATGATATGACATTAAAGGAGAAGTTTACTATGGCAAGGAACAAGATGTATTTAGATGCATTATATATGCACATGTCCCTGATGAGCTAAGAAAGAAGTTAGACTCTAAGGCTAAAAAGCATACATTTGCTAGCTATTCCTTAATTAAAAGGGTTATCATAGGTAGTACAATTCAATTACATGTAAGGTATGCATGAGCTCATGTGTAGTATGTCATGAGATGAGCATTTCATATAGTTTTAAAAAATAGGTAATTATAGATTATGTAAAAGATAATATGCTTGCATAAAATGTTGTCCACACTCATAAACATTGAGTGGGCTAGTAGAGTTCTCTTCTAATAAGTCTACTAAAAGGCATTGAGTGGTGGGTTGCATCCAAATAGCACTCCTATAAGTGGAGAAAATGTATCATGAAAGGGAAAAGAAAAAGTGATTGAGTCACCTGGTGTGCCAGACGTTTCTATAGGTTATTTATACGTAGAAGGTGATTTTGATTTGCTTAGATCAACGTATGGATGAGGAGTTTGGAATTCTTATTTTCTTACACCTAGTGTGAGAAAAGTGAGAGCTGATGGAAAGGGATCAATGAGTGCTCTATATGTGTGTTGATGACAGTTTAAGACGATGAGAAGGTTGCATTACCAAAGTCCATGTGGCTGTTCCTAACTTGGAATGCATTTTGGACTTTAGGATTATTAGGTTTGCAAGGTGGCCAATTTATCAAGTATTATTAGGAAGGCCATGGATCTTGCAATCTGATTGCCAAGTTGATATACTGGCTGGTCATTTGATTTTTGGGAGAGGTGCTAGACATGTAATAGTGGATTCATATCTTGAATCTCCTCAAAGAGAGAGAGTACCTTTATCCTTGACATAATTAGACGCATTAGATGATCCTTCTAGTAGTGACACTTTGTCAACAAGCGATGAATCAAGAGAGGGGTTCATATAGGAGATGTCTACCAAGGGACTCTAAATGAGCCAATAGAAGCTCAAGCTAGAATCAGAGATGCAGATGTGATTGGGCTAGATCTTGGTACATTGGATGAGCCACAATCAATCAAATTAGGATCTATGCTTAGTCTAGAAGAGAAGAAGGAATACGTGTCCTTAATCTAAGAATTTCATGATATTTTTGCCTAGAGCTATGATGAACTGCCTCCTAGTCTGGATGTGCATACTATTCCCATAAAGGAAGATAGGTGTCCTATTCGAAAAAAATTGAGACACGTGCCTTTTGAGTTAAGAGACGGACTATTTGAGAAGCTACAAAAATTGCATAAGGTTGGCCTGATATTCTTGTATAACACATGGAGTGGTGTTCACAAATAGTTAATAGGAAAAAAATCTACAAACCACAAGTGAATCAGACTAGGCCTTACCTCTTAATTGAAACAACTTGGTCACACTCGCATTGCTATATCCATACTTTGCATGTACACTAGGAGCACAAGTATCGTCTTTAAGCAAGATACCACACATCCATCATTTAATGGTAAAGACACATCCTCTCTCAATGGATCAGATAACTTAGCATCCATGTGCAATAATGCATTGATGGTTGCCTCCATCTCAGGCTCCAAGATCGGATAAAGGTTCAAAAGGCCCACCATCTCTTGTGGTATCGAGGGCATAGTTAGGGTCATGCCCTTCAATGATTTATTGTCTTAAGCACTTCATCCATTGTAGGCCCACGAACTCTTTTTACAGGCTGCAATAGGTGCATTTCTTGGGACTAAATGGTACCTCTCTGTAGATATTTCTAGGACATGCCTAATATTATTGTATGTGATATTTAATTATAGTGCAAATGTAAAGCATGATTGGTGCACACGTTTCTTACTATTAGCTCAAAGTACGAGATTACATGATCAATGATCTTCAATTGGAACCCGCCAAAGCGTCGCACTAGTTTATAGACAAGCAACACTTTTTTCAAATTGCTAGATTGCACTGAGTGCAAGGGCACAAGATACGTTGATTGAGATATGCCTCACGATCTTGGATACCACCACCATCATCATTGTCTATTTCGTCTATGCTATTGCAAACAATATGCTTTTATTTCCCTCATTGTATCCCCTTCCCTCTCTATTTATTTTCCCATTTATCTCTCCACAAACAAAAGTAAATAGAGAAAATAAGAAACTTAGAAAACAAAGAAATGGGAAGCAAGGTCTCCCTTCCTCTCTTTATCTCGCTCTTTCCCTCATGATCTCTCTTTCCCTCTCCCTCCTTTTGTCTCTCATTATTTTTTCTTTTTTCCTCCATCTCTCAATTTTTATCTCCTTCCATATCTCTTTAACCCTCTCTCTCTCTCTTTATGTTTCTCTTTTTCTCCATCTCACTATTTGTCTCTCCCTCCCTCTCCCTTTGATGGGACCTAAAATGGGCCGGCACTGGCTATGGCACTAGCCGGACCTCATGCTCATGATACACAAACACCCTCACGGCCTTGCGGACCAGGAGCATCAATCTAATGCTAAAGGACAAACTGCCCTAAAGCTTAATTCATGTGTTTATAGTTTATAGTCCAACGGTTCCCTTAAACTCCTCAGATGGAGAACCCTTACACCTTGGCAATGCCACGATCACACACATATGGAGGCAACCTCTCGGTAGAAACACCACGGCCCCACTGCAGCTCTCCTACATCGCAGGGATTGGCCCTTTGATGCACTGCTTAACATATAACACAAACGAACACAAACTCCTCTCTCTTATATTTCTCGTATTTCCAGGAGATATACTATGTGTCCTCACTTAACAGTCCCTTAGGAAACCGACCCTCTATCCTACGGCAAGGGATAACCTCACACTCTCAATCGTGGGTCAAAGTCCTAAGAAGACAATTGCTATGCAGTCCAGGAGATTTTTCCTTGATACCATGAACCATGCATAGTGCATAATGTGAATGGTTTAGTGCACAAACATAAGAAAATCAGCATTGTGCATCGTGCAAAACCAATCTTTTTATGATTTCCATGCTAACGTTTATGTATTGAAACGAGGAGAGACACCGAGCCTTATGCTCATGCTACCTTTTCCTTTATTTTAAAACCACAGCCTATAGGCATGATGCAACACATAAATCAAATTTAAGGTTATACTTTGGCGCTCAAACTCCCCTCTCACCCTACTGTTTAGTGTTTTGCATTTGTTGATAGGTGAAAGAGTTGTTTTATGAGTATTTCTAGAGAAAGCGATAAACACGGACAAAAACATAGAAACGAGGGTAAACCAAGGCCAACCTCGTGCTCTACCTTTATTATACATTGCACAAACACTTATGTAATTTTTTGAAATTTTCCTTTTATCATTTCCTAATTTTCTCCCATTTAAAATCCATTTTCACCATTTTTTGTTATTTTTTCTTCTATTTTATTCAATAAAAAATGACTATAAACTAAGATTGATTGTGGGCTGTGACCCTTAGGTTTCTTGACAGCAAAAATCCAGGTTTTGTAGATGTTATGTCTCATATTTTCCATTTATTTTGCAAAAAAACCCATTTTTTCCCTTAAACGCATATTTTACGGGTTTTATACCATTAATTTCAGTCATATCACTTATGATTTTTTGAGCGCCACATCGTGTCCACGTATGCCAAGCGGTTCCCTAGAGGCTTTGCATCTATCTGGAAGGTACGGCATGCTTCAGTGGAGTAGACGTTGACCTAGGGGCATCGCGTGCAACTCGCGGCCCGTCCAACTAGCTCGTCCGAGTCCCAAAATAGGATTGCTTGATCTTTGGAGTCGGACCATCCGACTTCGAAAATCGGACCTCTTTGAAAACCGTCTAACTCCGAAAATCGGACCACCTTTCCGATCCGATTCCCAAAATCGGACCAGTCCCAGAGTCGAACCAGCCCCAGAGTCGGACCAGTCCCAGAATTGGACCAGCCCCAAAATCAGACCACCTTTGCCTATCTGATTGGACACTCGACTGTCCGATTTTGAAAATCGGACACTCGGACCCTGAGAATCGGACACACGAAAATCGAACACAAGAAATCGGAGGAGTTCAGAATTGGACGCCCGTCAAAATCGGACGTCCGATTCCAGAAATCGGACGTGACCAAAATCGGACCACTGGGCCGATCGGACCAACCAAAATTGGACATCCCATTCTGATAATCGGACTTCTGAAAATTGGACATCTGAGAATCGGACAGAAAAATGTCAAAATCGGACAAGTATTTAGAACACAAATTTTGACGCATCTAAACCCCAAAATTGATCCCAAAGGCTACGTAGAGCTAAACGCACATCACAGATCCATCACTGGGCTGAAACTTAGAGCAAGTAGTTCAAAATTTGGCTATAAACGGTCCTCCAAATTGTGCATGGTGTTTATCGTAACGGCCCTGCGGGCCGGAGGGGACTACCCCCCCTGGACCCCTACAGAGGGGGCTCTGCCTCCTCCGCACCTCCCCCAAGTAGGTTGGAGAGAAAACGCGCATTGTGACATGTCCTCTGGATTAGGCCCTAGTGTAGTAATGGCTCTACACAAGCATAGATATTCACTTACAAAGCAGCAAACAAAAGCCCACACCCAAACAAAGAAAAAAGAGACCCTAGAACCTCAACAGGCCAATCTAGCCATCAAAGGCAAAAGGGCCACACCACGAGAACACAAAGACATTGTGTTCAGACCGTGTCTGAGCAAAATGCAACATCAGCAAGCTACAAATGCGAAGATGACTAGACATGACATTCTTAACAAGAGATATACCTTGAGCAGCACTGCACAGACGACCCAAGACATCGGTGGGGAATCCACATCTGGTCGTGCAGAACCAAAATGTGGGAGCTTTCGCTCAACTACCAAGACCCACGGACCGCTTATTGTTTCAAGCATTCCAAGTGAGCTCTAATGGCTATCTCTCACCTAGCTAGCGCGCCGTCGATCCTACGAGTGTAGTGAGATTACCTTGATGCGGATATAAGTTGCCTTCTCTCTCGCATACACCGGTAGCTCCACAATTCTAGATGCTAGCTCAAGCATGCTCAAACCTCCTCCATCTCCAAGCTCCATCCACCATAGCCACGCACGCAAAAGAAGAGAAGAGAAGATAAGAGAAGAGGAGATGGTGAAGAGCTTCACCCTCTTGATCCCTCACTCCCACATACTCACCCTCTCACACTCTCAAGAGCACACACAAGAAAGGAGAGGAGAAGAAGAGAAGAGCTCTTGTTAGCCACACACCAAAGAATGAGCTTCCATTCACCTTTTCAACTTTATATACAAAACCCTAAATTCATATGGGCACCCATCCCTTTCTTTTACATGATCGGCCATTGTGGCAAGGTCCTTTGTCTATTTCCCCCTTTTAACCTTATGTCTCTAGCTTGCACCCGTTTAATACTTTACAATTGGCACAGGAGGGAGCCTGGCGCTCTTTTACATGAGCTTTTGGAGTTTTTTGAGGCGCCTTTCATTTAAAATTATGCCTTTGGCCCCAGCTTAGCTTTAGAGGCCGCATGCGTGTCTTTGCTATTTTTCCATCCTCTTCCAGCTTTTTCATTCATTCTTTGGCCTTCTTGACTTGGGGTTAACAATAGTATAATATGAAATAACCCTAAGAAGAAAATACTAGCAGGGCTAGAGCACTAAGCAATCGCATCATTTTGCTTAAATGCAATTTACTTAGGCAAACTCCCATGCTCAATCACAAGTTGTCATAAGATGCAGGCCCTCAGTCCACAAGCTATTGTACAATGCAGGCCCAACTTGTGACCAATGCTTAGGCTCAATAGCAATAGGATATTGCCTTCATCTCCCAATCTTGCAATAGCAGATGTCTCCAGATACGCATAGGTGGACCACAATGGTGGTCATGTCCAACAAGTAATTTCCAATTCTTCAAAGAGGTATCAATAGGAGCCGATAGTGGTCAAGAAGCTCTTATCTACGACCATGTCTCGCAAGCAATTTCCAATTCTTCAGAAAGGCATTATTAGGAACCGATAGTGGTCAGGAAGCTGCCATTTTCTCAAGGGCATGCTCTTATTGCCAGTGCGTAAGAAGAAAGATGAAGGCATTGATGTGCTGCTACTACTTCAATCACGCACTAGGTTTATAGGTGCTTTGACCAAGCAAAGAAGGGAACCAACTTTACTATGCAAGAAATTCAATACTTGTACTTGACATGTCCATTCCATTTAAACGACATTTATGATTGTGGACTCATAGAGGAAAAGAAATGGCATGCTATTGCTCCCATTGCCAAAAAAGAAACTATCTGTTGTTGCTCCCATTGCCAAAAAAGAGGCATCCCTCTTGCTAAGGACCGGAGCATGAAAGCTCATGGATAACATTTGCATTCTAGAATGTACCTTCAAAAGGCAACAAATGAAGCAAATGCTTCTGTACAACAACCTAGTGTATGACCTGGCTCTGTCTTCTTCCCCTTCTATTTGTTATTGTTGTTGTAGGCTATCCTTGATGAAGGTCAAGTAAATTCCCTTCTTGTTCTAGATGCAGCTCCGTTTGAAGCCCTTATTGGTCAAATTATGAGCCATGGCAATGAAGATTGTGGTCAGGTTTGGCAGCTCTTTAACCTTTTCCAGACTCTCATCTTGACACCTTCTTCCCCAAGCTTGTTTGGACAGTTCGTGCCTCATCCAACTGACTTGTGTAGACTAAGCATAATGAGAAGGGTTAGAGAAGAAGATGAGGATGGAAGTGACAAGACTAGATCTATCAGACCAAGAGCCAAGGCAATGTGAAAATGACCAAATGACTGCTTGGAATGAAGCTCAAAATCCCTGGGAAGCTCTGGTAGAAGCCTTTTGATCAATGAAGATGGGAGGGAAAAGATCTAAATTGATTTTTCTCCATAGATGCTTGGTTGAAGCTTGAGAATGAAGAGAGAGAAGACTCTTCCTGAAAAGTAACCAGGACTTTACCCTCTTCTACTCCATTTACCACTGTCTTTTAGGAAAATACCTTCAAAATTGACCAAAAATGACCCACAAGCTGCTAAATCTGGTCTTCCAGCCTCCAAACTTGGTCCAAAACTCCATTAATGCTCCAAACTTGCACTCCTTGTGGTCCAAAATTCCTTGATAATTGCATTGCTACTCCATGTCATATTTGTACTACCTGTGTACCTATGGCTCTTAAATCTGTGTGACTGAAAAAGGATAACTGAATGGAATGTTGGCCAATTGGATCAAGAACCTATGGCTGTGATGCCAATTGTCAAGGAGAGGATTGGGTCCAAATGTCAAGTCCCTTACATCTTATATACTCACCCATGTAGTAGTATTTCCCTCCATTATTTTATTCCCCTATTCCCCCCTGTATTCTTCATCTCTTACAATTTTACAATAATTTGAAAAATAATCAATAATAAATCAATTTTTTGAGAATAATCTTAGAAAATTAACCATAAATTGAGGAACTCAATGATTAATAAAGATATTTCAAAATTTTATTATTGACTCTTAGAAAATTCTAAAACAAAACTAAAATTTTTTACTTTTTAAAAATCATAATTTAATCATAAAATTGATTTTGAGCTAGTTGAATACTCATTAGCTTAGTTTGAGCTTTTACGAGGTTATATGAATTTAAAAAATGTATGAAGTTTGTGGATGAGTGGCCAAGGATGAGAACAGGGCCAAATTGCACATATTAGACTGACAAAATTGGGTATTTTAAATTACAACTCTAAGTGACCAATCTTGAATCAAGGAAGCCATGGAAGATTGAACTCTTGGAGACATGCTTTTCAATACCTAGTGTAGGTGCATCCTTTAACAAGCTTTGAAGGTCTCTTTTATAGATCTTCATGTCTTCACAAAGGATTTTCAAGTACTTATTTGTCCATAAAGCTTTTGAGAAGAGAAAACTCAAGGGAAAAAGGAAATGTCTTTGCATCAAGACTTTCCAATAGTGTTATAGTTCAATCTTGGAGCTCTGAAGTAATGATTTCTCTTCTAATCTTTGAAATTTTTTGCTAGGAAATAAGGAACTCTAGCTGCTACCATATCTAGTGTATTGGAAGAAGATAAAATGGCATAAAAGTGAAAGAATCCCTTCGAGACTCATCAAGAGTGATGGCCATGGAAGGTGGACATCATAAGAACCAAGAAAAACATCAAATCATGGAGTAATCTCATGAGTTACATGCTACTTCCCTACTTGATGAGGTTTTAGAGAAAGAGAGAGTAGAAAATAAAGTATAGTAAGGTCCTCATTTCTTGGTTAGTAAGCTCACTATATTATTGATTTAGCAAGAGCTCAAATAACTCTCCCATTCACGATCATTAGTAGTCATTTGCTGCTATTTATCTACCCTAGGCAGTGGAATAGCTAGATTATTGCTATTCACCAAAGAGAGAGCAATATGCTTTGCCATGTATTGATCATATGATTGAGTCAGTAGTAGGAAATAAAAGCTATAACTTTTGAGATGGATTCTTAGGTTACAATGAGGTACAAATCTATTTGAACTATAGACTAAAAATTACATTTGCCACTGAATGGGCGGTATTCACTTATATTATCATGTCATTTGGATTGAATAATACTCCAATAATCTTCCAAAGTTTCATGTGCACAATCTTTAAAGATATGCTATGAAAGTGGCTTGAGGTGTTTGTCAATGATCTTTGTATCCATTTTATCTGGGAGGAACACCTTGTAAAACTCCAACTAGTCTTTGAGAGATGTTGGTAGTATAATATATCACTAAATCCTCTAAAGTGTTAGTTCTGGGTGAAACAAAACATTATCTTAAGTCATGTTGTGTCCATAAATGTAATCACAATTGACAATGCTAAAATTAAGGTCATTATGAATCTCTTTGCACCCACTGAATCGAAAGGGGTGGAGTGGTTCCTTGGCCATATTGGGTATTACCATCACTTTGAGTATTGATTTACATTGCCATTTCTCATCAACCACCCTACAAGTTATTGATTACTAGGGACTAGACAAAGGAATGCCAAATCTCCTATGAAGCATTGAAAAAGGCTCTCATGATAGGTCCCATCTTAAGAGCCCCTGATTATATGATAACATTCCATGTATATATCAATTACACCTCTAAGACTGTAATTGGAATGTTATGCTAGCTTGGTGAGCATAATGTGGATTTTCTAGTGAGCTTCACCAATCAAAAGCTCATTAACAACAAGATGAAGTATTCCACCACTAAATAGAGGGTTTATCGATTGCTTAAGCTATGAAAAAGTTTTAATATTATCTCCTCAATGCACTTTTCACATTTTTGTCAACTCAAGCATTGTTATACTTGATAAACAAGGCATCTGCTATTGGATGCATCACTCCATGGCTTCTAATTTTATTGGAATTCGATTTCTTTATTTTTGTGCAAAGGTGTATAACACTTCATTGTCAATCACTTGTCACAAGTGACCAGTGGGCAAGAAGGCCACATGAGTTGATGACCAAATCCTTGATGCTCATATGTTTCATGTTAAACAAGAATCTTAGCCCTTCAAGGGGCTGACTTATACCTCACTAGGTAGATACAAATCAAGAGAACTTAACTCACATGCCTCCTAATTAAGATCTAATCTTACCAATTGATTGCTGGTCAATTGTATCATAGAGGGCAAGATGGTCTCCTTAAAATATGTTTTGTAAGTATGAAATTGAGGATGTGTTACAAGAAGAACATGATGGCATCATTGGAGGACACTTTGACACAAGTTCCACAACATAAAAAGTCATTTAATTCTAGTTGTGGTGGCCCACACTCTTTAAGATGCGGCCAAATTTGTCAAACATTGTAATGATGCTAGAGAATAAAGTTACCCAATGTAGAAGGATAAGTTGCAACTCACACCAGTAATTGCTTGCCAACCCTTTGAGAAGTGGGATATCAACTTCATGGGATCCATTACCCAAACTGCACAATACTTGTAGGCTCTATATATTATTCTAATTATGGTTTGTATAACTAAATGGGTTGAGACCAAGGCAACCCCTAAGAATGATGCATCAACCATTACTTGGTTGTGAGAGAAACTCATTTCATGCTTTGGCTTCCCCATTGAGATCGTGAGTGAGACCAAGGGATACATTTTATTAATTAAGTAATTGAGCATCTACCACCTATAAGAAATCATCTATATAACGTGATTTCAAAGGATAGTAAGAAATACCCTTTCTTTACATGCTATAAGGCCTCAAAATGACCCCTTTTACTTTACTAAAGTTAAGGATTTTTTCAAATTATGTAGATTTTATTAAATATAATACTCTTTCTTTTGAACCATGTGGTATCTTACATATTCTATAAAGTGGACTTCCCGAGGCATCTACTATCTACATTCCATGTCAACTGCCACCATAGGATGTATTTGATTTTAGGAGAGTGATTTTGGTGGAGAGGCTAGTAGTAGAGCTAGATTTCTTGGGGGAGGACTAGAACTAGTGGAGTTCATATGTTTGTGGGTCTTGCTCAAAAGGGCTATACAATGGATTCTTTTTTGAGGACTTGGTCTTTGCCGCTCTTCATTGTGGGATACTCCTTCTATTTAAGCACCTAGGGGGTTTCTATGGTGTTATCCACAAGGTTGGGAATGGGATTTACCACAGCTCCTATCTCTAGATGAGAATGTAAAACTTCTCTGCCTAAGAAGAGAGTGGACAAGCAATATTGAAAAGGGCAAGAGGGAAAAAGAGTAGGGTGAAGTATTGGTTGCACATCACCTTGATGGTTCTAGATTGTTTTGCTAGAGCAATGCTTGGCCTCCATAGCAATGTGATCCAAAAGAACATGCACCCATGCAATAAAAGAATCAAGGGGGAGAAGAAAATTGCAACTACCTTCTATGAGACATTAAAGGCCTTGGCCTATAGGTAGAGGGCATCAATCATAAATTTGAGGGCGTCGAGCTTATTATTGTCATCATCAAACTAGGTTCTTTAGGTGATACTCCTTGATGATGATGGGACCAAAGATTGCCTCCATGGTGGCAATGGTAAGGGATGGTGGATCTTGTTCACCATTGGTGGGCTATTAAAGCATTCTCTACACTATTTTCATGGAGGGCTTGTATGTGTTTCCCTGAATCTCCATAATGGAGCCATTGCTTGTCTGCTCCAAGATGGATTGTGAGTCACGGTGGATAGGGGTAGAGCTCCATGGGAGGTTGGAGAACTAGGTGAGCTATAAGGACTGTAGCCATGATTTAACATCGATAAACATCATATAGTGGGTGTAACCTCCTCCATAGTAAGCTGGAATGATGCCACGGTATAGAGAAGGAAAGGATACAAGAGACAAAGAGGGAGAAAAGAGACAAAGAAGAGATATGCATAAATGTTGAGCATAAAATTGTTGAGATATCGAGCTCCACTCGTGATATGCCAGGGTGACCATTGTGCATTTATGTCACCGACGTGTCAGTTACAGATGCGGTTGGTACACCGCCCATGAATAATAGCTACATGATAGCTATCCTTATCTACTCTAGTTCGTGGCTTAGTTAGTATGCCACCTTAGTTAGTTGTCTTTGGTTTGAAACCCATATATAGGGTTCTTCTATTTCTTTGTATGAGAGTTCTTTTTGGCCTACACAACTAAGAAGAGGAAAATTGTTTTCAGCCTCCACCCTTGTGGGTATTCCCCCATTGTGCAAGCAAGAAAGCTACAAGTGAGACTCCTTCTCTCCCACAATCTTGACATGGTATCAGAGCCTTATTTGTGGTAAGGAGCTCAAGAAAGCAAGCCAAGCTCGCGGTGTTTTGGTAAGAGGAGCAGTGTTGCTTTCATTTTCTGTTTTGGGAGCAGATCTCTGTAGGTAGCACAGCCGGAAATTGCAAGAGTGCATTGTCTCAGGTTGAGACGCCCTTCGCGGTGAAGCAAGAGGGCAGTATATGCTGCGGGCAAGGGCTTTAGCCCTTGGCGACCCTGTTTTTTTGATTTGAGGCCATTTCGGGGCCTGTTTTGGAGGCGGAAGTTTTCTGCACGCACTTAGGAAAAGGCCCAGTTTTATGCTGTGCGACCACTATTCTACAGGTCGGTGAAAAGTTACCACAGAAATTGCATCGTATGCTTATGTGCAGAGACATTGGGAGTTACAGAATCATCCTTGGTTCTTGTTTATGCAAAATCGTCACTAGGAAGTGACTGTGTGGTCAAATACCACTTTCGCCAGTTTTGCAGATTTGCCCTTGTGAGGCAGAAGCTGTGTTCTTTGCAGTGACAGAATTTTTTGCAGTGTTCTGTAATGGCATCTGATTCTCTTTCACAGATTGTCACTGAAAAGCTTGACAAGAACAACTTCCAAGCATGGAAGTTTAGAATGACGAATTTCCTTATGGGAAAAGGATATTGGGAATTTGTTGCAGGAAATGAAGAAGAACCAGTTCTTCTTGATGTTCCCAATCAACAGCAAATGCAGGCATTCAAAGCATGGCATGAGAGAGCCAGGAAAGTTATGTACTGGCTGTCTATCAGTATTTCAGACTCTATGATTGTGCATATTCAGGATGCAAGTACGCCAAAGGAGGCATGGGATACTTTGTCAAAAATGTATAGCACAAATACGCAAGCCAGGAAAATGCAGCTCAAGCAAGAGTTGCACAATGTGCAAAGAGAAAATATGAGCATCAATGACTACCACATGAAGGTGAAGAAGATTGCAGATGCACTTGCTTCCATTGGGTCGCCAGTGGAAGATGATGATTTAGTTTCTATGACCTTGAATGGTCTAGGAAAGGATTATGCACAGTTCCGAACATCCATTTCCGTCCGTGAAAGATTTCCTGATTTTGAGGAGTTGATTGCTCTTCTAATTTCTGAGGAGCAGAGAAATGGTGGTGCATCTTCTTCAGGAGGAACTTCAAAAGAAACTGTCTTCTACTCAAATGCTGGAAGAGGTAGAGGCAGAGGTAGAGGAGGCCGATTTGGAGGCCGTGGTAGAAATCAGAATATGCAGCAAACTCAAGAAAACCAGTCCTATGGAGGAGGACGTGGTAACTCTAGAGGCAGGGGGAGCCAAAGAGGTCGTGGTGGATGGCAAAGAGGCCAAAATGCAAACAGCAATGTTGAATGCTACTACTGTGGTAAAATGGGTCATATGGCTAAAGACTGCTATAAAAAGCAGAATGACATCATGAATGGAAAACTGCAACAAGGGAATTATGCATCTTCTAGTAGACAGGGTGATGACAGAAATGAGCATTTGTTCATGGTGCATCACATGAACAATTCTGTGACAAGTGCAGAAGAAAGCAATGATGTATGGTATGTTGACTCAGGTGCATCAAACCACATGAAAGGTCATGGAGAATGGATGGAGGATGCAAGGAAAATGGAAAAACCAGGATTTGTGGAGACTGGTGATGATACTGCACATCCTATTGTGCAGATTGGAAAAATTCCCTTGTCTATGCAGGATGGGAAAAAGAAATACATGTCCGATGTATTTCATGTCCTGAATATCACCAAGAATCTGGTTTCTATTGGTCAAATGGTTGAGTAGGGCTTGCAGGTCAGATTTAATCCTCATGGATGCTTTGTTGAGAATATGAAAAATAAAGGTCGCTTGATAGCAAAAGGAAAGAAGAAGGGCAGAATGTTTACATTGGATGCAGACATGCCTGAATTGAGTGCAGCAATGTTTGCACATGGGACCGGTGTAGTTGCAGATATTGATATCTGGCATAAACGCATTGGTCATGTTAATGTACAGCGACTTAAATCAATGCAGGCCCAAAACATTGTTGCAGGATTGCCTAAATTCAAGGTTGCAGAAATGCATAAGGTATGTGAAGCCTGTCAGTTTGGAAAACAGGCAAGGAAACCATTTCCTAGACATGTTCAAGAGAGTAAGAAGCCATTGGAATTAATCCACTCTGATGTGTGGACTACTAAAGCTGCATCTCTTGGAGGCTGTCATTATTTTGTCACTTTTATCGATGACTATAGCAGAAAAGTTTGGGTGTATTTTATGAAAAAGAAAAGTAAAGTTTTTGGGCATTTCAAAACTCTTAAAGCTATGGTTGAAAAAGAAACAGGTTTGCAGATAAAATGCCTAAGGTCAGATGGAGGGGGAGAGTACCTCTCAAATGAGTTTGTAAGGTTCCTGCAGGAGCATGGCATAAAGCAGCAATATTCATGCAGTCATACCCCACAACGAAATGGAATTGCAGAAAGAAAAAACAAGCATATTGGAGAGGTATCTCGTGCCATGCTCAACGAAAAAGACTTGCCAGATTTTTATTGGGCTGAGGCAGTTGCTACAGTAGTCTACATAATGAACAGGACTCCCACTGCAGCAATACATGGCATGACTCCAGAGGAGAGGTATACTGGTACGAAACCAGATATTTCTCATTTGAAAATTTTTGGCTGCATTGCCTATGTTCATGTGCCAGATGAGTTGAGATCCAAGTTGGATCCAAAAGCTGAGAAGTGCATCTTTATTGGTTACTCTCTGCAGCAAAAAGAGTATAGATGCTATAACCCTTCTACTCGTAAGTTTACAGTGAGCAGAGATGTTGTTTTTGATGAGATGAGTAGTTGGTATAAACTAGTAAATGTGATTGATGATGTAGATGCACAAAATGGTAATGCTGCACAGAATTCACAGCAGCAGTCACAAAATATTAGTGGACTTGGAGCGTCCTCTAGCAATGGTTCACATTCTTCGCCATGGATAGGCAGATTGAGATCAGGAGAATCTTCTCAAAGCAATGCAGATAGTGGTATGCAGGTATCACGAAAAGGAAAAGAGAAGGTTGATCAACCCATGTTTGATGTGAATGCAGGTCACTCTTATGTGGATGGTGAATCTAGTGGCTCAGAACAGAGCATTGATGATGAGTTGGGTATTCCTTCTATTGTTACACCTAGAGTAAGGAAGACCAGGGATGCTTTGAGAGCACCTGGGAGTAAACCTATTTTGCGCAGGTCTACGAGAGCTAGGTATCCTATGGATAGGCTGAAATATGATGGATTTACAGCCATTCACTATGCATATATGGTCAAAGTGGTACAGGAAACAGAACCCACTTCTTTTGAGCAAGCCATGGGAAAAGAAAAATGGGAGAAAGCCATGGATGAAGAAATGGATGCCTTGGAAGCAAATGCTACATGGGAGTTAGTACCTTTGCCTAAAGGTAAGAATGCAATTGGTTGTAAGTGGGTTTATAAGGTGAAGCACAATGCAGATGGTTCTGTGAACAGATACAAGGCAAGATTAGTAGTCAAGGGGTATGCACAAACATATGGCATTGACTATGAAGAAACATTCAGTCCGGTTGCAAGGATGGAAACCGTAAGAGCACTCATTGCTATGGCTGCATCAAAGGGATGGTCTTTACATCAGATGGATGTAAAGAATGCCTTCTTGCATGGTGATTTGCAAGAAGAGGTTTATATGGAGCAGCCACCAGGTTATGTGCATGCTGTTCATCCTGAGTTTGTTTGCAGGTTGAAGAAAGCCTTGTATGGCTTGAAGCAAGCACCTAGAGCATGGTCTGACAAGATAGGACAGTATCTTGTCACTATTGGCTTTCAGATTTCCAAGGCAGATTTCTCACTTTATGTGAGAAAAATAGAGAAAGGTATTATGCTACTTGTCATTTATGTTGATGATTTGATTATGACAGGTGACAGTGATGAGGATATCCTTCATGTGAAAATGCTATTGAAGCAAAAGTTTGAGATGAAGGATTTGGGAGAGCTGCGTTATTTCTTGGGCATTGAGGTGATTAGATCACCAAGTGGGATACAGCTCTTGCATAGGCAGTATGGATTAGACATGCTGTCCAAATATGGGATGACAGGCTGTAAGCCTATTTCAGTTCCTTTGGAGCAGAATGTGAAGCTGAGCGCAGATGCATGTGAGCTTCTGGAAGACCCTACTATGTGCAGACGCATAGTAGGAAGCTTGATTTATATGACTATTACCAGGCCAGATTTGAGCTATGCTGTTGGATTGGTAAGTCAGTTTATGCAGGCTCCAAGGAAACCGCATTTGGATGCGGCTAGATGCATACTCAGGTATGTGAAGTCCACATTGCAGTATGGACTATTTTATGAGACTGGGGTTCAGATACAGTTGCATGGATACACTGATGCTGATTGGGCTGGTAGCATTTCTGATAGACGATCTACCAGTGGATATGTGTTCTCTTTTGGGAGTGCTGCAGTCACTTGGAGCAGCAAGAAACAGCCTACAGTTGCCTTGTCGAGCACAGAGGCTGAGTACAGGGGTGCAGCAATGGCTGCATGTGAGGTAGCTTGGTTGCATAAGCTACTTTATGATATGCATCAGTCTACAGATGGGCCAGTTGTCATTTATTGTGACAACATGAGTAGTATACACTTGGCAAGTAACCCAGTCTATCATGCTAGAACAAAGCACATTGAGGTGCATTATCACTATGTGCGAGAGAGGTTTTTACTAGGTCTTATTGATCTAGTTTATGTCAGCACAGAGGATCAGGTAGCTGACATTTTCACGAAGGCATTGGGCACAGAGAAGCTGCGCAAGTTCAGAGACCTACTTGGTGTGCAGGAATTGGGATTGAGCTCGAGGGGGAGTGTTGAGATATCGAGCTCCACTCGTGATATGCCAGGGTGACCGTTGTGCATTTATGTCACCGACGTGTCAGTTACAGATGCGGTTGGTACACCGCCCATGAATAATAGCTACATGATAGCTATCCTTATCTACTCTAGTTCGTGGCTCAGTTAGTATGCCACCTTAGTTAGTTGTCTTTGGTTTGAAACCCATATATAGGGTTCTTCTATTTCTTTGTATGAGAGTTCTTTTTGGCTTACACAACTAAGAAGAGGAAAACTGTTTTCAGCCTCCACCCTTGTGGGTATTCCCCCATTGTGCAAGCAAGAAAGCTACAAGTGAGACTCCTTCCTTCTCTCCCACAATCTTGACAAAAATGAGAGTATCGAAGAAGGGATTCTTTCTTAAGTGTAGGTGTGGTGAAGGGTAGAAGATATCGGCCAATGTCTGTGCACAACATCAGCAAAAGAGACCATAAGAAAATATGGTGAGGGTGGGTATTTTAAGGTGCCAAGGAACCATCGATTACATTTGAGAATGAGTAGGTTTCATAAATGAGTGCCATGTCAGCATTGGTGGGATCTCCAAGAGCCATTTGATATGGAGGCGTGCGGCTAGTGGGCATGGATTGCCAGAATTTGATGGAAAAATAGACACAAGCAAATTTGATGTGATGGAAAATGGGCATTGTGGAGGTCATCTCAGCATGATAGTGGCACAATCAGAATCCATTGACAGGCTTTAGTAGTAGCTTGCCTTGTAAATATGTTAAATATAATGAATTGGTACCGGAATAATGAAAGACCTAGAAAGGACTACTTCACCAAAATTTGAAGTTGCTACAACGTTTGCCCATTTGGATCTTAAAGACCACGATGAGTTGTCCCTTGTAGAATAATGGTTTCTTGGATAGCTAGTCAACTTGGTGTTTCTACTATTCTTGGACCTAAGATAGAATGTATGTGTTGTAGAGCTGGCCTTCTTCTAATTTGGCTATGGATTCCACCTGGAGGAATGGAAAGATTCCTTTGGAATGAGCCGCATAGGGAGTCGAAATCTCAAGACTACAAATTCCAGGGGAGTAATGGCTTCCAAGCTAAATACTAGCTTGTGGCTACTTTGAAGGATATTTGAAAATCCCATGGTGCTATAGGAGTCTTAGTGTCCCAATATTTTCTATTCTCATCTAGCAATTTGGTTAAGATTTTATACAACACTTTGTTGGTGGACTCAACCAAGCCATTAGCTTATGGGTAGTATGGAGAGGATTTATTATGTACAATCAGAAAGAATGATGTGATCTCCTTTATTACCTTATTTATGAAATGGGTACCTTTGTCATTGACAAATTCGATTGGAGTGCCATCTCTGGTGAAGATGCCCTTAAAGAGGCATTTGGGACTGACTTTGGTGTATTGTCTAGTAAGGCCCATCCTTGACCCATTTGGTGCAACAATCCATTGTTGCTATTAAGATAAACTTATTTCTTGTATATGTTGTAGCTAGAGAGATGGGACCAATGAAGTCCAATCCCCACTTCTAGAAAGGCTTGAGAGATAGGATTGGCTAGAGTGGCAAGCGTTCTCTAGCTCTAGGCTAACCGAGTCCCTAACAAAAATCACAATGATGGATCTAGTTACGGACATTGCCATGCATAGTCAGCCACCATAATGTCAAGAATTGCGTGATGGGGGGGTTTTCCTGAGCTGCTGCGCCAAACACACACTGTATACACAAGAGGAAGCTCACTCAAGAACACAAGAAGAGAGATGGAGGCCAAAACGTTTTCTTGCTGATTTTTCTTCTTCTTCCACACATTATACAATATACACAAAGTATAGATAAGATACAATATAAAGAAAAGTGGCCTTCTAAGTCAAATAGTGCATAATTGACTATACTAATCGACTGGCATTATATCTTTGCCAGCTGTAGCTAGGTGTAACAAACTAAATATAATAAGTCATAAGTCAGTGGCTATGTGAGTATCATAATGACCACCAACGTGCTAAGTGTAGATGTCAGACTCATCTAGCCAGGCGGTTCATTATCAATGTCTGCACGTGTTGAGCTTGCCATCTCAACACATAATCCATCTTGCTCAATTATGTGGGTTGTCACTTCAGCAGCATAGTGATCACAAGCAATTCCTTTATGAGTTGCCCCTAGGACAAAAGGCTGCTGCTCCGTAGGGAGAACTACTCTTTGTAGCACTCCTGATAGCATGCGATAGTACAACTATCCCATGATAATTTCAAAATGTCAACTCTCTAGAGAGCCATTCATTTCTATTATTCCTTGTGAAGATGAGATAGAGGTACTTCAATTTTCAAGAAAATCATCATCTCTTCATATCCACAGCCAAGTGGGTTGGGCGCATTCACTTCTACTACAAATAGTTGGGCATCTAGAAAGTCATCCTTGACACTAGTCAGAGTTAAGGTGGAACAAGAAATCCACAATGATGTGCTAGGCTCTAGGATGATGTAAAAATGTGTATTGAAACTCTTGCAACATGAGAATCTATTGGGCAAGTTTCCTAGTGACATTTTGTTGCTCGACAAAATAGACTGGTGTGCTGAATGTATGGAAGATCTTCACCAATTTGGTGGAATTAAAATGGAAGATTTTGTGAGTAAGAGCCAAAGGTGTCGAAATGCCAAGTATATTTTTTCATTCCAATGATATGTTGATTTGGCCACATGTGCCAATTTGTTTAGTGCAACAGCCAGATCTCCTAAAAGATGTAGGTGGAAACTACGCCACCAGATTTGGCCTAAAAGTAGCATGGATGGAGAATTCATTACTATTTCTTGCATTATTGTTGCCATTTGGCTAGGTTGATAGCTATGCCATTTTGTGAAATTATTTGACCTAGCAAAATACCACCTTGAATAGTAGATACACATTTGAGTGGATTTAAACTCAAACTTACCTCTTCTTGTATATCTCCTTGAAAGGAGGTCGAAGCATTCTTGAGACCAAACCACATCATTGCACACACATATACTTCCCATGTAGTGTTGAAAGTAGTTTTAGCATGGTCTTTTGGAGCAAGCCACACTTGATTGTATCCACTCAAACTATCAAGAAAAGAGTACACATCATGGCTAGGTACTTCATCCAATATGGTATCCATGTAGGGGATAGGGAAAGGATATGAGATTGTGGCCACGTTAAGCTTTTGGTAATCCACATAGACTCAAAGCATCTTATTTTTCTTTGTAACAATGATAATCAAGGATATCCAATTTCCACAATCTATTGGAGAGATGAACCGTACTCGTAGTAGTAGTAGTCAATCCAACTCCTCCTTTGATCTTCTTAGCCATAGGAGGGTTCATTTTGTATCATTCCTTATCATCATTGAGTCCCTCAACCATTTTATTTGTTTTAACTACAACTCATTGGCACTGTGGGGTGAGTGGGGCAATAACAGTCAAGAAGATGGTTGCATTGTGCTAATTTCTTTGGATAGCTAGTTTATCCTTATCCCAGTTGTGAATGACTCTTGCTTGGCATAGTCAAGGGTTTCCCAATAGTAGGTCGTAAACTTTACTAGCATACTCCATATTTAAGACGAGTGAAGATACTAGAAACTGCATTGTGGCAATTTCTAGAAGTATCGACTTGATGATGCCCAAAGGTTGTACTCATTGTTGATTGGCCATCCTCACTAGGAAGGGGGCTAGTTCCTATTCCATTAATCTTAGTTGTTTGCAAGTTGCCACTATGATGATATTCACCCTTGATCCATTGTCAAGCAAGACATTTTGGAAAATCTTATCTTTGCACTGAACAAGAATCACTAGAATGGTTGGATTAGACAAGGGGTATGTTGGGATTGGCTATTGCTAGATTTAACAGATTACTTTCTTTAAGGTTTGGGCCATCATGGCAGTAACTTGTGGCTTTGGTAAGACTAGGTACTTGGGTTGAATCATTTTTAGGAGAGATTATCCTTGAAAGTTGGAGTAAGTCTTCTAGTGGAATAGTAATATTGATAGGACCCTGTCCGATTGATGCTTCAAATGTGTCTAGAGTAGTTGAAATGTTTGGCATATTCCCTTCCACTACTATGGGATTAACTTCCTTCTTGTGACTTGCACTTAAAGAATACTTGAATGCTTCCAAGGCTTGAAGATGCTTTCCAATTACCAATGTTGCTTAAATCCTCACTCCTTGAAGGCTTTGGACAGAACTTGAAGCATTGGAGGCATGAGATTGAAGCTTTGAAACCATTTGTCCCAAATCTTGAATCCACAAAAGCTCTCTTGGTAAATCTTGCTCAATATCTTTGATTTCTTCCAAGAATCTTCAAAAGGATGAGTCCTCAAGCTAAAATGATGAAGAATCTTCAAGAAATCAAGGAGAAATCAAAGCTTGCAACAACCAAGCTTTCATGGATGCCCTTGGATTGGATTGTCCCATTCTACCACTTGGTGGTGGAATTTCTCCTATTTGGCCCATGAATGGCTTGTGGGTGAAGTGCAACATCATTGTAGGTCCTACTAGACTAGATAATGACATGCACCTTTTGATTCAGACAATTCCTTGATCTCCATAGTATTGGCTCTAGGCATATGTGCTAGGTCTTGTGCTTTTTTTTCTAAGCATTGTATGCTTGGGCATCTAGACACTTAGCTTGTCTGTGTCCATCCTACATGTAAAAGAACAATTTTTAGCAAAGGGATGTTTCCTTGGACTCTTCCTCCTCTATCATGCCCAATGTGGCCCCATGGTTGGGGTAGGGGCCAGATTGGCTTTGATGTTTTTCCATTGGCCAGAGATGGTGACTTTGGTCCCTTATTGCCATCCATTGGATGGGTCATCTAGTCCCTTGTTGCCATCTGTTGGATGGGCCATCTAGCTTGGAGGTTTTTCCATTGGTTAGAGATGGTGATTCTAGTCCCTTGTTGCCATCCATTGGATGGTTGGGTCATCTAGTACTTTCCATTGTACCAGTAGTATTCAATCTTATATATGGCTATAGTGCAAATGTTGCACCATCTTTGGTTCAGGTTGCATTCAACCTAGACATGTCTCGGATTGTTGCATTGTGTGCATGAGAGGTTTTTGACCTTATTCATAATCTTCTATTGTTTTGTTCCCTTTGTCTTTCTTCTTACTCTTTTGTTTCTTGCTTCATCCTCCTCAAAATCAAATTTTGTACCGTTGGATTCTACTTTCACATTAGAATAAGAAGTTAATTTGTTGCTATCATCAAGTTGATGTTTTGTACCAGACTTATTGAATTTCTTTTCTTTTCGTGACTTTTCTTTTGACAAGAACTGCTCCAATCTAAGAGCTTTCTTATAGAATGAGTCAGTGCTATAGATCATTGAAAGCAAATTCTTTTTGAATAGGTTTATTGAAACCTTGGATATACAAGGTATTCATCATTTCAACTTTTGGTTGCATATTGGGATCAATGTGACTATTCAGGATTGTGAACTTGGTGGTATATGCTAGACTAATCGATTATCTTGCTTTAGGTGTCAGAGTCTTTTAAGTGTTTGGAGAACCATTCAATTTGGTTGGAACTTGGTGGTATACTCTTGGATCTTGGTTCAAGTGTTGGAGTATTTTAAGATTTTACACATCCATTGATTTGGTTGGAACCAGATATGGAAGGCATTTAATGCTTTATTCCATGAAATCTAACCATGTTCTGCCACTAGCCAGGTGCAACCTTCTTTTGTATCAAGGATTAAAATACAAAAACTTATGTTCAATATTTGTTGTGATACTGGTGATAGAGGCGGTTCTCCCATCTTGCTAATAATCTAGATGTTAATTTTATGTTGGGTTTACTAACAATGTCAAAGGGCAATCATATCAAGCCACAAAATTATAGAGGATAAAAGATGAAGCAACATGGAATTTGAAAGATAATTGATGGCAAGCAAGAGGCCCTATGAATGTTGTATTCTTGAAAGAAGTCTCTAGAGTTGTGGATTTGGTTTGACAAAAGAAGCTTTAGTATGACATTCTTTCTACTTCATTTACTTCAACACAACATTGATAAGCTGAAGAAGAATCTATCACAAGGTGGAATTGGATGTACTCCATTGAACTTAAGTTATTCTTGAAGTAAGATGAAGAGACATGATATTTTCTCTTTATCGATGTGCACATATATAAACACTTCTGTGATATATCTTCATGTGCTTTTAGTGAAGGTGAACAAGGGGAGTGAATATAACTCTCATGGCAAGGATTACAAAGGTATTAGCTTTTGTTCATATCACAAGAAGAAAGAAGTAGGAGCTCTCAATGATGATAGCGCTCCTCCATGTTTAAAGAATACACTTCACAAGGACTTCAACCAAGTAAGATGGCCTACATTGGCCACCTTGATTTCCTAAGTGTGAGACAATGATGATGTGTATTGTTGCCATGTCTTAAGCTTTACATCTGCATTCTTTATTCAAATCACTATAGAAACCAATTGCATGTTAAATTTGGGGTGTTTGTGATGTGCATTCTTTATAGTTCAATGGAATTTGAGCTCTCTTGATCACAATAGTAATTTTTGTGATTACTTGTATTCCTCAGGTTGTAGTAATGAGGGTGAAAGATCTCATGTGCACATAAATAGCTATAGATTCTTGGTTATGAAGAAATAACTAATGAAGCACTGAATAGTGCACATAGTTAGTGATATTGCTATCATAACAAGCGATGATGTAAATCAATGTGAGCTCCATTGTATTTCGATACATTGAGAACCCTTCTAGTAAGTAGGCTAAACTCTCAGGGATCTTTCCACCTTCTAGATGTATAAACTTCCACATGTAGGCCCCAAGAAAGAATGGCCCCACTTCCAATGAACTAGGTTTAGTCACTTGTGATGCAACTAGGAACTATTTGTCAATGCAGCAAGTTCATTGCATGGAGAGATTCATGATTTCAAGCGTGTGATCTCTCTGCCAAGACAAGAGCCTGCATCTTGTGGGAAAAACAACTCAAGGTTGTGCATTAGTTACTATGGACAAAGGTGATGAGTCTAAACATAGGGATGATGGTTTGATTCCCTCAAATGGCCTCCCTACTCTGAGTGATTTGCAGATCCCCATGTTGCCTCTCCTTTTGAACAAGCCCCTTGTGTAATCCACTCGATCCTCCATGCATCAAAGCTAGTCTTTCCCTAAAGAACATGATGCATGCAAAAAAACATGCTTTCTTTTTCTCTTCTCCCTGTCTCCAAATGAGTGCTCCCCCTTTTACCTCAAATGCACCAAAAGAAAAGTCGTCCTTTACCCATCAAAAGTCAATTAAGTCAAATTTCTCTTTTCTCTCCCTTGCAAGCATGCAGCTATGTTTAAGACCTATTTATCACCTCCCGTCTCTTGCTCTTTAAGTCCTCAAGACGAGCATGACTGTTTCTGGCAAATATTTCCTAACATGCAAGGAAGTAGGCAGACATAAAGTACCCTCATCAGTACATAATAATATGTGTATTGACAATACATCACCCCAACTTCTTCTTTGATACATGGCAATCATGATCTCCAATCCATTCACTCCATATCCCTCTGCACGTTCCCAGTGCACCTCTCTAACCCCACCATACTTGAGTCTTCCTTGTTTATCTTCTTATTCAACCTTGACATTAAAGAAATCAATTTCCAGTAGAACTATTTGCGCAACCTACTTTTCCAGTCTACCCAAAATATGTGAAAGTGATGCTAACTTTATTCCCACTAATCAATTGTCAAACATCCTCATTGCAAGGTTTCTCCACATCATTGTTTCTCTTCTTCTCTGTCCATTTTTTCCTCTCTCTCTCTCTCTCTCTCTCTCTCTCATAAATATAATGTAGAAAGAAAATAAGAAGGAAAGAAGGGAAGTGTGTATCTCAAGGCTCAAAGACACATGCGTGCTCCCTTGAATCTCGCCTTTGCTCTCTTCTTCTTTTCCTTTGTAGACTTCTCCTTTGAACACTTGCTTTACTTGTTCTTCAAGCTCTCCCTCTCTTTCACTCTCTTTCTCTCACTCTTCTTTGCTTTACTTGAGTTGAATAAACTAAGAGTACTTAGCTAATCTCCTCTCCCTTGTTTACGCGCGCACGCGCACACACACACACACACACACTCATAGAGAGGGAGAAAGAGCAATTACCTAATGCTTCAGCCCAAATATAACTTTGATTCCTTTTTTAACGCACCCTACATTGTATATGTTTGACTACTTTCATTGCATTTCCACTTCATGTGCTTGATGTAGCCTTTCCAACTCTCTCTCTCTCTCTCTCTCTCTCTCTAACTCTCTCTGTGTATAACTCTTGAGAGAGTAAAATAGTCGGAGGAGGCAGCCGCCTGCAAAGGGCGGGCGCCATTAAAGAAATGGGAGGATTCGAAGGATCCCAAAGACGTGAAAGAGGACATCTTGAGAGAAGTGGGCGAAAACAAATAGATGTAAGAAAATGAAATGTTGGTTCCGACGAGCGAAAGCTTTCGTGGGCCGATGCCAAGATGCTCCTGTCCTGTCACCTCCGCCGGTAGAAGCGGCTGTCTCGCGTGCTGCTTCACGAATCACCCCCACTTGAAAACACACAACTCGCACTACCTCACTACTCGAAACTCGAAGCTTTTTCATTGCTGCACTATTATTCTAATAACAATCCACACAACCATACTTGCAGATTGCATGTGCAAATTGAAGTATGCTTGCAAACTTCACGAGGCGGGTCTTCGTACGTGCATGTAGTGTGTGTGTTTGTTTTCTAGTGGATATGGGTTCTCTATCGTGCATGTGCATTCACCACCCGTAAATGTTTATGGCTAAATTATGAACTCCTCAATGTATTGTGCTATTCATTCGGGCTTATGAAGGATAAAGGATTCCTCATGTCAAAAGATGTTCTGTGTGAGCGGTAGGTCACTTACTAGGAATACTGGGTGTGTCTAGTGCGATCGAGAGTTAGTTCAATTCCTCACTGGGGTGGCTTGGGGGGGGTTACTTCATAGTCAGGCCATCAAAGATGGGTGAGTCAATCAAATATGCCAAAATGTACCACATTTGAAAATAAAAAAGAGAGGTACTATGAGAAGTTTGCACATTATCCAAGAACAGTTTCCTCAACTATGAAGCCTCTCTATCATATGCTCCTTCATTTGATGAAATTGAAAATATATGAAGCTGTAGTTTATATGCTTCGCATGCACCTTCATCTCATGGAATCACTATCTTTGCATTATGGTTCATGTATGTTTCTTGAGTGCCTTTAACATTCACTATTTTTAGAAAATCGAGAAAGGATAGGCATCATCCATGAGGTGCACATGCTAGCACTTTGGAGGTTGATGTCCTTTAATTTTGTGTCCAAGAAATTCTTGCAACGTGTCTCCTAACATTTGAGTTGATGTGGGGTTAGGTTGCAATTCTATTTGTCAATATGTTAATGGTATGCACTTTATAATATGTATTGGAAAATCACAACAAGGGAGAATCTACTCTCACCAAAGCAATTAATTTAAGTGGTAAGTAATTCTAGAAAATTTTTACGAAGCTATTGCTTGGAAGAATATGAGCTACAAGACCATGAGGCTAAGTTTCCAATACTTTAATCAATATAACTAAAAGCACTTAACTGTGCCCATAAAGCTAAACATAGTACATTGCCTTTCTTGGAATTCACAAGTTATTAGATGTATGAGTCAATCAAAAAGATACTCTAATTTACTTCCTTGTATAGGCTTGAAATGACCTTGAATTTTGTACCAACTGATAAGCATTTCCCTCCATTATCACCTTGAGTACAATGTCAAAAATAATTAAAAGTATCAATGCGATATGTATAAATTCGAACCATCGGTGAAACATTGTAGTGAACGAGGGGTCAAAATTCAAAGCTTTTCAACGAAAGTGATTCTTTCATGCAAAAGTCGTGGCTTGAAGAGCTCTAATATTCAACCATCTATCATTTGTATGCATGTTTAGGAAAACTAGTTCTCTTTGTGTAAAATTCTTCCATCCAATCCTTTTATGAAATTGGTTGGCCACTACTTGGTTTTGGCATAGGTTCTCATAGTCTCTTTGTATCAACTTCATTATGAATTAAGACAAATGTTTGTCTTAACATTCTTGTAAGCACCCCTTACACATTAATGAAATAACTAGAAAATTTCTAATATTTATCTAGCATGTTGAAATGTAGAGAGAGAATATATGTAGATTCGCGATAGAGAGAGAAAAGACACTATATACACTCCTAGAGACTATATCATATTGATCACAATCTACACATATATAGGTGAGACCTACTCTAGATAGGGTGAGCTATATATAGCTCCAACACCCCCACTCAAACAAAGGTCTCTAGCTACGAATGAAAAACCCCTTGGGGAGGGGGGATTTAAAAAAGCAAGTCCCCAATTTGAAGTTTTTTCACAAAATTTTCCAAAACTTGGAGTTTTTCAATGTATTTGCCAAAACTTGGAGTTTTTTCACAAAATTTGTAACTTTATGAGGGATAATCTTGTTACCCATATTGAAAATTTGTATTAAACAAGCTATTCAAGGGACCATTTTTTTCAAACTCTCAAAATATATTGAAGAGAGAAAAATGAACAAAATTGGGTTTCTACCACACATCTCAAAAAGTACCCTTGTTAATCACACTAATCTCTAAAATTATGAGTCAATCTAAACAAAACACAAAAAGAACTCAATATAGGAAAATATAATTATTTCTCTTGCAACTATTTTGGCAAATTATGAAAGCCACTTATATATAACTATTATATAGTATCGATATGTGGACTTGATAGTAACAAATGTCAATATCTTCCTCATCTTTTTTACTAATCACTCCAAAGCTTCTCATATATGCAATCGTTGTAGGGCGCTTTAACTCTAACATATCTACAAGGGATATATCATTTTCATCCTCTTGTTGAAAAATTTGGCCAAGTATTTGTTCAACCTTTCCAATGGCAAAGGTTGCATCATTTATTGACCACTTCTCATCATAGTTTGTAGCTTTTGACAACGAATCTAGTTTATCATTTGTGGTTTTGAAGGTCTTTCTCATGTCTAGCTCCTCCTATGTAGGTTTAGGCATGATTTGACTCATGTAGAATTTAAAGAAAACCTTGTGCTAAAAATAAAAATTAGTAGAATTGACTATGGAAAGTGGAAGGAAGAGAAATATGCAAAAGAGAAGCAAAGAGTAGAGTTGTTGCATAAGGACGGGAAGCAACCATATCATGGTTTGGTTCAACATCAAACTTGGCCATGGTTTATATCAATAGCAGACTTGCCAATCAAAGGTTAGATAAAACATGGTTTAGATAAAAAAATACCCAAATAACAAATGAAAATTAGAAATTAAAACATGGTTTAGATAAAAAAACACCTTGATAATGTGATAAGGGGAAGCAAACAATTGAGAAGGTGTAACATGGGAAGGAGAAGCAACCATAATATATATTAGAAATGTGACTAGAGTAGATGATACATGATTAGATTCTATGTAACCATGCTTTCCATAATAGGAGTAAAGGACAAAGACCAAGATTACCTTAAGAAAAAAGTATCACAATCAACAAAAATGAACTTGGAACATCAATACCTAATGCCAGGAGACATATTTCACGGTGGATTCCGTGCCATGGTGGATTCCGTGAGGTTTTACGGTGGATTCCGTAAACTTTGATGACTGGGGCTCATACACAAAGTGGATTCTTTGTGCGAGAAGTTGATAGGGATGCCTATCCTTTTTGGGTGTTTCATTAATTTAGTGTGTACATGGGTGATTCCATAGCAGGTGATTCCACAAAATGCATATTAAATTAATAAACGTTTATGAGTTTAGAGTGCGCACTCGTAATAAATTAAGGTTAGGATTGATTTCTAACCACTTGATTTATTTATGTAGTTGAAGACTGCTAGGTATTCACTTTTGTCAGTTTAATTGTATTATTTTACTAACGATTGTGAATGCTTCAGTTGATGCGTAGAGATAGCAGTAGTGGCGAAGGAAAGCATTGGAGGATAGCGAGTATTCGAGTTATCACTTATATTTTGATGGGCGCATACCTTAGGCATGGCACCTATATTTTGTCACGCCTATTTATTGAGGCGTTGGATATTTGTTTATTATTTTGTATGCGCATGGGCGCACGATTATGTTATTTGTACTTGGACATTGTATTGGGTATGTCCGACTCTTTGGGCACCGCCCATTAGCTTTATTTCTATTTTGTGCTAAAGCAAACTCAAAAGCCAAAAGCTTGCTATTTTGTAATTTGGGCTATTATTTGAGCTTGAAGATGATTAATACATAAAATACATGCTTTGTGAAGCGCTCACACAAGGCATGGGGGGAGATTGCACCCAATTGGTCTCTTGTTCATGTCATGCATGCTTTTTACCTTGAGTTTTGTGCAAAAAGTAGAGTTCTTTTGTTCTTGAGGACCTTCCGGCATTCACTACGCGAGTGTACATCATCCGATCTGCACACCAATGGTATCAAAGCGAAGCTGAGATGGAGAGCTTCCAATCGCTATCCATCTTGTGCGAAGGCGGAGCTCCTGGAACGATCGAGATCTACGGTCAATCTCATTGCGAACGGTCGATACGGGTGGATTCCTGGTGGTCAAGAACCTCTGTTTCCATCCTCTGATTGCGAAGTACCGGTTTGCAACAGCGGAGGACCACTCCTACATCCTCTCATACAAGTTGTGGTTACACAGAGATAAGCCATATCTATTGTCAAGCTTAAAAGCTTAAGTTCTAAAGTTTTAAAGCTTAGTCTAATTTGAAGCTTTATAAAAGCTTCAAAAACGTTGATCAACGAGGACGTGAGGATCTTCAAGGCACTGAAATTTCCGCCGAGGACATATTCATATCCTCAAAATCGTCGACTGATCAAGAAGCATAAAGCTTCTTAATACTCTAAGTCTTCTAAGGCTTCTCAACTACTCAAGTTCAAAGTTACTTATCTTGTAAGTTCTGTTGGTCCACAGTCACATAAATCTATCAAGTCACTCAAGTTCTGCAAGTTCTGGTACTCTGCAAGTCACATAAGTCTGCAACTCTGCAAGTCAGACAAGTCACCTGAAGTCAGAACTGACTTCTGTCCAAAACTCCTAGAAGGACTGTTCCTGCGCAGAAACTCCGAACTGCAAAGTTGTTCTTTGGAAGGATGACGTAACCACATATGGATGATTTAATGGCTGAAGGCGATCTTTCTGAACCTACGATGGAGCAAAAGCTGGATTTAATTATGATGCAGTTGGATAAAGAACGACGAGCCCGGCAAGCATTGCAAGTTCAATTGGCCAATTTACAAAGATCGACTACCAACAAAGAGAAGCCACAATCTAAAGATCTTATTCGACGTACCATCGACGCGACTCTCGAAGCTCAATCCATCCGCAAAGGAACAAAGATAAGTAAAAGAAATTTCAAATTCCGTACTTTCAATGGCACTCGAGATGGAAAATTTATTCTTGCATTCATCAGTCAGTTTGATGATTACTTTCATGAGGAAACATATGCAGAAAAAGATAAAATCAAGTGTGTCACTAATCATTTAGTGGATAGAGCATCTCCGTAAGAGTATAGATTGTCCTACTACCTGGGAGAATTTCAAGAAGAAGTTTATGCAGAATTTCCTTCCTCCACAATTCCATGAAAAAGCCATAAAGCAATGGGACCTTCTTCAGCAAAGAGATCGTGAGCCTATTCCTTAGTACACCGAACGCTTTTGGAATGCATTACTCTAGTTATGCATGCTTGAAGACATACCTGAACCGACACACAAGCACAAGTATATGTCCGGATTACTTGGGCATTACTACGTTGAAGTCAATATGTTCAAGCCTGCAACTCTTGAAGACACAATTTCTTTAGCTCATGACACTGAAGACAAGCTTCGAGGAAGAGACAAGCATCCACAACAATTTCAAGCCAATGGTAACTATGGATCTAAGCAATACAATTCAAATTTTAGAAGATTTAATCAAGGTCGTTTTCCTTCATCATATTTCTGTAAGACTTGGGCAAGACCACCTGCTTTACCATCCAATACCAATTACAACCCTAAACCAATTCCACAACCAAATCCTAATATTTCTAGACTTTCTGCCATTGCAAACAATGTATCTAAAGCCAAACCTATAGTGTGTTACAAATGCTACCAACCTGGACATCTAGCAGGCAATTGCCAATCGAAGAAGCCACCTGTCCACATCAACTATCTTGGAGCAATAGAAGATGACGAACATGAACAAATGCTTGATTTCACGGAAGATGAAGACGACATTACCACTCCTTCAGATACTTTACCAGGTATGCCAATTCCACATTCTTTATCGACAATGAAATGTTTAGTGCATGGAAAAGAAAAGATTATTTTGCATGATAATGATAGTACTCATGATTTTATTTCTGTAAAGCTAGTGAAAGAATTGAAATTACAGACTGTACCTACGCATTATCGCATTAAAGTAGCATTCTTAGGCACAAGGTATAATGGAACACAAGAAGTGCATGACTTAGAAATTCAAATTGGTGAATACACTAAAAGAAGAAATTTTCTAGTTGTACCATTACAGTCTAGTGATATTATTTTACGTATGCCTTGGCGTCATCAGCATAACCCTGATATAGATTATTCCACACATTCAATTAAAATTCAATTTCAAGGAAAACATATTACATTGTATGGTATGCATGCATCTAATGCTTTTCCACTGCTTTCTCATACTCAAGCTAAACGTGCATTACGCAAAAGTAGTAAATCTTATCTCATTTGGGTGAATGAACTGCAAGTTAAAGAAAACCATATGCACCCTAGGCATAAAGAATTTCTTGCACACTTTAAAGACTATTTTGCAGAAGATCTACCACCTGGTTTACCTCCTTCACGTCCAGAAGACCACAAAATAGATTTGATTCCTGGTACACAACCACCTTGAAAAGCACCATATAGGCATAACCAGATAGAGCAAAAAGAAGTTCAAAATCAAGTTGAGGAATTACTAAATAGAGGATTGAGTAGACCTATAGTTCTCCTTTTGGTGCACCTGTTTTGTTAGTAAAGAAGAAAAATAATACCTATCGTATGTGCATTGACTATCGTGCTTTAAATAAGATCACAGTAAAGAATAGATATCCAATTCCTTGAGTCGATGACCTTATGAATAAACTGCAAGGTTCTACCATATTTAGTAAAATAGACCTTAAATCTGGTTATCATCAGGTGAGATTAGATAAGTCTGACATATTCAAGACTGCATTTAGAACACTATTTGGTCATTATGAATTTTTAGTGATGCCTTTCGGATTGACTAATGCACCTACTACATTTAGTAGAATGATGAATCGTATATTTTTGAAATATCAATATTGTGTTATTGTATTTTTTGATGATATTTTGGTGTTTAGTCAAAGTGAGAAAGAACATTATGAACATCTGTCCTTGGTTTTCAAGTTATTGAAAGATAATCAACTGTATGCTAATCCGGAAAAGAGTGAGTTCTTTAAAGCAGAAATTGAATATTTAGGTCATATTGTATCATCTGATGGTATTAAAGTTGACCCTAAGAAAATAGAAGCAATATTGAACTGGCCTATACCTAAAAATGTGCATGAGTTACGATCTTTCCTAGGTCTTGCTAGTTTTTACAGGAAATTTGTGCGTAATTTTTCATTAATTGCTTTGCCTTTGACTAAACTTTTAAAGAAAGGTATTGTTTATCATTGGTCTGATAATCAATAGAAATCCTTTAACTTATTGAAACATGCATTAACCCATGCTCCTATTTTACAACTACCTGATTTTAATAGACCATTCTTTTTAGTAGTTACTGATGCTAGCGGATCTGGAATAGGAGTCGTACTTATGCAAGACAATCATCCCATAGCCTATTCTAGTTGTAAACTAAAACCCTCCGAACTTAAATATTCCACATATGATAAAGAATTATTAGTTGTAGTACAAGCTTTAAGACAATGGAAACACTATTTAACGGGTTCTGAGTTTATGATTAAGACTGACCAACAAAGTATTAGACATTTACTTAGCCAACCCCAAATATCTGACCGACATATCAAATGGGCAGCCTTTATTCAGAATTTTCACCCGATTATTCAATATCAACTAGGTAAAGAAAATGTAGTGGCTGATGCATTAAGTAGAAGACCCACCATTCATAATATTTTTGTTATATCATTTGATTCTTTAACTCCTATGAAAGATACTTATCATCAGGACATTACTTTTCATGCTGATTGGAATAAATTAGTTAGAAATAACTGGATTCCTATTGATTCACTGTCTTATAATGATGGATTCATGTTTTATGAAAAGAGATTATGTGTTACAGTTCCATTCAGATCTTTTGTTTTGAATGAGATTCATTGTCCTCCATATCAAGGCCATAGAGATATCATATCTACTTTACGTACATTAACTGAAGATTTTTATTGGCCACATATGGACACTAATGTATCTAACTTTGTTTCTGAATGTTTGATTTGTCAAAGAGTTAAGAGACATCATGGTAAATAGTATGGATTACTTATGCCTTTATCTATTCCATCAAGACTATGGGAACAAATTTCTATGGATTTTATTACTGGTTTACCTAATACTGAAGCTAACCATGACATGATTTGGACTGTAGTAGATAGGTTTAGTAAACAAGCATATTTCATTCCATGTAAGAAAACTTTAACAGCATCTCAGGTAGCACAATTGTTTTTGAAAACTGTTTTCACTAACCATGGATTACCAAAAGTTATTATTTCTGATCGTGATTCTAGATTTTGTAACAACTTTTGGATTACTTTGTTTGCTAACCTAGGAACAAAAATTGATTTCTCATCTGCATTTCATCCTGAAACTAATGGACAAACAGAAGCCACTAACAGTACTATTCTAGATCTTTTACGTGCTTACACTATTTCTAAACCACAGACATGGGACACACATTTGCATTTATTACAGTTTGCATATAACAATACACCACACACATCTACAAAGAAAGCACCATTTGAAGTGATTTATGGTTATAGATTGTCTACACCTGTTTCATCTTTATCAAATAGAAGTCAGAGTGCTGATGATATTGCTACTATGCATGCTACTATTTTTTATGAGATTAAAGACATGATTGCCAAAGCCCAGCAATCATATACCAAACAAGCCAATAAGAAAAGACAATAAATGAATTTCAAAGTTGATGACTATGTTTGGTTGAGAATAGAAAAACGTAGATAAGAAAGTGTAGATAAACATCCGGTTGTGAAATTAGCACCTAGATTCTATGGACCATTTAAGATCATTCACAAAATCAATGACAATGCATTCAAGTTAGAATTACCACCTCACTGGAAAATTCACAACACATTTCACATTAGTTTATTACGACCCTTTAGAGGCCAATTACCTATACACCCTGTTTACAAAAACCCACCTTTGTTAGAGGAAGAGACTGAAATACTTGAACTTGAAGCTATCATAGATACTGACTTTATGACCACTAGAACTGGCCGAAGATATTCTAGATACTTAGTCAAGTTTAAGAACCATCCTGTAGAGGAAGCCCAATGGATGCACGCTAGAGACTTAAATGCTTTCCCCACTCTGCTAACTCCACATTGAGCTAATAGCAATTGAGGTCAATTGCTATCCCACCCCAGGGGTATGATGCCAGGAGGCATATTTCATGGTGGATTTCGTGCCATGGTGGATTCCGTGAGGTTTTACGGTGGATTCCGTAAACTTTGATGACTGGGGCTCATACACAAAGTGGATTCTTTGTGCGAGAAGTTGATGGGGACGCCTATCCTTTTGGGGCGTTTCATTAATTTAATGTGTACATGGGTGATTCCATAGCAGGTGATTCCACAAAATGCATATTAAATTAATAAACGTTTATGAGTTTAGAGTGCGCACTCGTAATAATTTAAGGTTAGGATTGATTTCTAACCAGTTGATTTATTTATGTAGCTGAAGACTGCTAGGTATTCACTTTTGTCGGTTTAATTGTATTATTTTACTAACGATTGTGAATGCTTCAGTTGATATGTAGAGATAGCAGTAGTGGCGAAGGAAAGCATTGGAGGATAGCGAGTATTCGAGTTATCACTTATATTTTGATGGGCACATACCTTAGGCATGGCACCTATATTTTGTCGCGCATATTTATTGAGGCGTTGGATATTTGTTTATTATTTTGTATGCGCATGGGCGCACGATTATGTTATTTGTACTTGGACACTGTATTGGGTATGCCTGACTCTTTGGGCACCGCCCATTAGCTTTATTTCTATTTTGTGCTAAAGCAAACTCAAAAGCCAAAAGCTTGCTATTTTGTAATTTGGGCTATTATTTGAGCTTGAAGATGATTAATACATGAAATACATGCTTTGTGGAGCGCTCACACAAGGCATGGGGGGAGATTGCACCCAATTGGTCTCTTGTTCATGTCGTGCATGCTTTTTACCTTGAGTTTTGTGCAAAAAGTAGAGTTCTTTTGTTCTTGGGGACCTTCCGGCATACACTACGCGAGTGTACAGCATCCGATTTGCGCACCAATACCACGAAAAATGAAAATGCTTTGCACACAAAACAAGAATGATTTATAAAGAGATATTTCACATATAAATAGACAATCCTCTGAGGGGAATTAAAACGAAGTAATCAACAAGCTTTATGAAACAAAATCGAGATTACCTTGAGAAAAAAATTGTCACAACTAGCAAAAATAAACGTGGAGCATTAAAATTAAGAAAAATGAAATTTCTTTGCACACAAAATAAGCATGATTTATAATGAGATCCATCACCTACAAATAGGTACCCCCCTCAGTGAATACCAAGCTTTATGGATGTATTCATCATAGAAAAAGGCAAACAATAAACTTGCATACTTTTCATAATAGGAGAAGAGGAGCAAGATCTAGATTACCTTGAAAAAAAATTGGCTCAACAAAAATGAAGTTGGAGCATCAAATCAGGAAAAATGAAATTACTTTGCATACTAAATAAGCATAGTTTATAAAGAGATCCCTAACCTATAAATAGATGGCCCCCTCAATCAATCAAAAAAGCATGATCAATAATTCCACTTTTAGATCCTCGTCCAATCATGTCCACAAATGGATAACTGGTCCATGATTAATAATGTCTACTTTTACTAGAGTTTTCATTATGCTCAAAAAGAAAAATACCAAATATGCGGTCCCTTCACATCATGTATCCAAAATGAACGTCCACTTCCACTTCTTCATATGCCCTTTAAATCTTTCATTCAGTACTGCATGGTCCCCATCTCATTGAACAATAGCCAACATAAAACTCTCAAGTCTTTGATTTGCATTTTATGCGTCGCGGAAGGGCAAGCATAAAATTTAATCAGTTTGCTTAAGGGAAGGTTGATGCATCATCATATGTTGATTTTTGTCCATCCCAAGCACACGAATGTAGACATAATACATGTGCTTGCAGGCCACGAAGGGTTTACTTTCCAACTCTCTCTTTTGAAAGTCAGAGCACGTGCAGAAGGGCTCGGGATTGACATGCACCTCATACAAATGCTCTAACATAACATAAAATATGACTTTCTCATTTGCCACCACTACTTTCTCTTCCATGAAAACTATATCCAATGCCTCAGCCAATGCAATTTTTCTTTCTGCATCCTTAGAAATACCATGTCTCCATTTTTTTCGTTGCTTGCCACTTGAAGAGGTAAGTGGTTCTGTCCCATGGGTCGTAGTATTTTTGGGGGTAAGTGGAATGCCATCATGCTTGAATACAAAACCTCCTTTTATAAGAATTGAAATCTCCTCTGCAGAAGCATTGGTGCCCTTGTCAATAGACTAAATCCTTGGTCGCAAGTGCACATGCTTAACTTGTTTATCAACATCCCATGTATGCTCCTCATCATGACTGCAAAACCAGAACCATTGTGCAATAGGCTTACCTTGAAATTCCCTCTCTGACCAAAATGAAGGGCATAGTAGCCCAGGTGATCTACTTTCTATCACGTTGCAGCACTTCTTTCTATTTATAATACCAAAACATTTTCGTTTGCAATGAACATGCATTCTCCGGATGGCCCACAAACTTCTATGCATTTCCTCCGTTGAGACAATATTAGTTGGGAGATCCATTTCAATCAGCACTGCATGCACCTCATGGTCCAAGCCCACTTCTGTAGGTTGGTCATTTCTATTTTGAAAATTTATCTTGTGTGGTCGTCCTTTTTATTTTCTATCCCTTGACTCCATTACATAGCCTGGTTTATGAGAGCTACAACCATCTAGAGTTCTTCTTTTCCTTTGAACTGTTTCTTTGTTTCTAGAAATGAAAGGCTCTTCGTACATGGGGTTGCCAAGAACTGCTCCTTGAACCGTTCGAGCTATGAATGCAGGTGAAGGGGTATTTCTTGCAACCACCCTATTAATAAGAGCATCCATGTTGGGACCACTTCCAGAGTATCTTCCAGTTGTGATGGCCAATTGCCTTGAACATTGAATATATGAGTTGATCAAGTCAGTGATGCATGCATCATACAAACCAATTTTCTTCTTTCCATCCTCCCTGCCAACCAACTTGCATGCACACTCTCAGAAAGATTTGTGTTGGGAATACAAGCCCTCTCCCAAGGACTCAAGGAAGCCTGCAACCCAATAAAAAACTCAGCAATTCCTCTTACATGTCTATTTTGTTCTCATACTTGGGTATTCCCACCCCAATGATATTAATACATGTGTATGTAACAAATAGAAACAAAAAAAAACATTTACATGTGTAGTACTACCCCAATGGTCTATCCTATTCTCCCACCATTTGATCCATCTCTTCAATGGTATGGTACTATCTCGAGGTAGTCTTACTTGCTACCACCAATTTTGTATAGCTGTGGCATTCCTCTTGCCCTCTTCAATGTATTTTGAAAGGCGTCACCTCTCACATAAATTCAAGTGATGCTTCCGAAGGTTTGAAGGCACGTATTTTGTTGTGTGCTTTTTTAAGCTTTGTTCCCAGTGAAACAAACACGATCGCTCTTTTCCTTCCAAAACATTTTCAGGTCCCGCATTGAAAACAGTGCAGATCGCCATCCAATTTGCACCGGCTTCATCCACCATAAAACCTACAAAGTCTGTAGGAGGGTGTCCACACTCGAGCATCACATTATTAAGGCATCTCCAAAAAAGAATTTGTGTTTCTGTATCCTCTTCATTTGTATCACAAATAGCAATCACCATGATCCCCTTCAAGTTGCAATAAGAAATACAGTGATTAGCAACTAGAATATGTCAACGAAAATTGATAACAAGTAAGGTTCCCAAACAAACCATGGATCGTACACTGAACAAGACATTGTTGCCCAGTCATCTATTCTGTGTGTAAAGTCAAAGTGAACCCAAGACTTGCAAAGGTCTCCATTTCCTAAGCGTCGCATTCGATTAACCAATTCCACTCCAGAGCCGGGTCCTTTAGTAGACATCTTGAAAATGTAACTTTTTTCACCCACCCCTCCTTGCCCTGGAAATCTACTGCCATGAAAAAAAGGAAACATGCATCTTTTTTTCAACTCCAAAATGTTATCAAAACCATCTCCAACAACACATGTTTCTTTTTTTTTCTGGCATGTCACGATACTATTGAACCTACAACCTCAACAAAAAAAAGTTTGTTAAACTAATAACAATGCTACAAACCATAGTTTGCAGACTTGAATAACCAAAACTAACCTCTGATTTTGAACCAATGGCATCAACTCCTCCAAAAAGTGTGTAAGCTCTTGCTCTCCCTCCACCATTGAACCATTAGTTGTCAAAGATTCAGTGATAATTTGTTTTGCTACAATCATTTGAATCTTCCTAGCACCACAGTGTCGATTCACTTGCAAAACTGAGTGAACTAGAGATCTAATTTTTTTAATTGCAGCCATTGAAGTCCTTGGTTGCACATTGTGTGTGTGAGTGCCTACATGAAACATCAATCTCTCCATGCTTGTGTCCTTTGGCAAAATGTAATAAACTTTGCAATCACAAGTTGTATAACAAGTGACAACTTTACTACAATAGTGACACGTGATTGAATGTTTTTCTTCACTTGCAAGTAGCCCCTTGCTCACTGTGCTATTGAGGTAACCATGAAAATACATTTTATTATGTTGATTGTTGCTCTCATAGTAAGGACAATTGACTTGATGACATTGTAAGTCTCCAAGGCAATGGCTAATTCTCAAAGTAGCATCAGGGAAGATATTAGTTGGATGGGGTCTTGTCCAGACATGACCATCATATTGTTGCTGCATCCCATCCATGTTTGAAGATGTGCCATATATCGGCAGAAGAACGAAAGCAACAGAACCATTGTACACTCTTGGAATCTCACCAACAAAAAAAGGGCCTTCACTCATCTGCAGTAAATCCTTCAACTTCTTTTCTCTGGGGCTATTAGCAATCCAAGGTAAAATCTCTTTCTTTATTTGTGGAAATGAATGAGGACTATCAAGTCCATCATCCGACTCTAAGTCAATAGTTGGAGTTGAGACGGGTGCACAAAAAGCATTTGTTATAAGTGGCAAAGAAGTTTGAGATGATGTCTCTGCGAAGGAATCGGATGTAATGTCTACAACAGGTCCTGAAAGTGAATGAGCTTGTTTGCTATTTTCTACAGTGTGTAGTCCTTCATCTTGGTCCATGGTGAAAGTGGTATCACAATGTACTATTTTATACTTACATGAAAGAGAAGAATCGAGCAAAAATTGCTCTGCACCATTGATATCCGGTTGGTCATGAACTGCGATCTCTTCACTGTAAGCATCAAGTTGGAAAATAGCATACAAACCTACCAGCTTCCGGTCAGGGGGTAGAAGTGATTGAAGAAAATAAGAGCTCACAAGAATCTTTCCATCCCTCAGGGGTACAACACGTTCCAGTGATTCGGAGCCGATTGACCATTGAAGAGTAACTTCTGCCATCGTCTCTCACAAAAGCCGGTTTGAAACTCAGCAAACAATGGAGCTATTAAGGTGAAATATTATATCTAATAGCATGCCTATTGTTTATCAATTTCTTTGAACGTAGAAATAATAGTCCGTTACCCCCACCAAATATGGATTAAATGAGCTCTTACTCCATGGGCAAGTTCTTAGTGACGGTTGAAGTTGCGAATCAGTCCATTAATGAACCAAATCATTTAAAAACGTCTACATATTGAAAAATCACAATATTTAGTTAAATAATTTTTTTTAAAAAACATGTCTTTTCGAAAATAAATCATGTCTTTTCGAAAATCATGTCATGTTGTAGCACATATTTTTATAAGCACGTTTTATTTTGTCAGATGTCAGGCGTCGTCAGCATTTACATTTTTTAGTAAATAATTTTTCGGTGTTCGAGAGAAACATTCTCTCATGATGGATGTTCAATATGCACGTACCGCTTGCCATTGAAAGTTGTGTGTAACAGTTTAAACATATCTTCTTATTTGTCCTTCTTCTTCTTCTTCTTCTTCTTCTTCTTCTTCTTTTTCTTCTTCTTCTTCTTCTTTTTCTTCTTCTTCCTTTTCTCTTTTGTTTCTCTCTTCTTCTCTCCCATTGTAAGTTGGAAGGCATAAAGAAGAAGCAAGAAGGAGAGCAGCCCCTGCAACAACAAGATCAACATTCTCCATCAAACTCACTGGGTAAGCTCCACACTCCATCCTCATGGTTGAAAATCTATATTTCAAGTTTCATTTTTCCTCCATGGCTGAAAGAAATGGAAGAGCAGGTAGACAATGAGAGGACAACAATGGGAGGGGAGAGAAGGAAAGGGGAGGTAGAGAAGGAGACGATAAACTGAAAAAATGGGAGAGGAGGAGACCTTTGGGACACCCGGGGCTGTCTGCGTCAACCCAGACAACTCTCGGGGGTTGGGCATACCCCCCTTTGGAGGGAGGAGGAGGAGAGGGAGAAGGCGAGGAGGGGGAATCCTCAGTACCCGCCCGTTGTCTGCGTCAACACAAACAACCTGGTGGGGGGGCGGGGTATCTTATGAAATGGGGCGGGTAGTGCACAACCACCCCCCTCTCAGCCCCTCCTCCTTAAACCACTCCCCTCTCAGTCCCTGCTCCCTAAACCACTCCCCTCTCAGCCCCTCATCCTTAAACCACTGCTCCTCCCTAAACTGCCCCTTAAACCTCTTCTATAGCCAAGTTACCTACAATTTTTGGCTTCGGGGGTGTTGCCCCCGAATCCCCGCCAAGGGGGGCCTCATGGATGTCGCCGGCCCCCCTTGGAACCCCCCGGCGACAGTAGTAGGGGGGGCTGATGCCCCCCCTACACCCCCCTCCATATAGAGTGGGTGTAAACCACGCGAGTCCAAGGCATGAAAAATTAAACCTTTTTTAAATCGTACGCAAATCATCCTAAAGAAAGAAGTGTGACATGATTTGTTTTTTTTGGATTGGGAATTATCAAACACTTAGTATTGTCTGCATCAACGCAGGCAGGAACAAGGGGTTGGGAGTATCCCCCCTTTGGGGGTGCGGGGTGGAAAATGTGGTCAGGAGGTTCAAATGATTAAGAAAATTTAATACATTTATTAAAACCAAATAACAAATGATATTAAAGTGTGTTGTCTGCGTCAAATGGTCATATTTTGGTGGAGATTAATTTATAGAACATGTGATTTAGTTGAGTTGTCTTCATTTTTAAAATGATTTGTGGTTTGTTTTAGTGCTTCTGAGCATGGCTAGAGGTCGGCGTGGTGGTGGTAGGAGAGGTCAAAGCAAAAGGGGCCGTCCAAGTAAGTCATTCAATCACTCTTTTAAATTTACATATTCTATTTTTAATGGTTAAGCAACTCTTTTAAAGTTCCATATAAATGTTATATTCTATTTTCAAATTATTCTTGTAGATACTCCAATTACAAGGTTAAGATCCGGTCTATGAAATAGACTAGTAAGTATCAATCAAGAAGCATCCTCCCGTGCATTCTCTGAATCTCCAAATAACAAGGGTGGAAAACCAATGAAAAAATGTTTTTTCATTGATGATGAAGCGCTTGAGGATAGCATGGATGAAGCAAGCAATGACATTCATGCTGATCCTATGAGCACTCACACTACCACCACAGAGTGTGGTGAAACAACACGGGGGAGGTCTTTAGATTTGCAAACTGTACATGAGGAAAATGAAGAGGTGAATGAGGATTTTGCTAATGAAGAAAAGAAAGAGGTCAGTGAGCATGATAGACACATTGGAGAGAATGTCAAGTTTGGGCTTATGTCAGATGTGTTGGCCTCATTTTTTGTAACGAGGTCTACTTCTCCTCCTCCTATCCCTTTGTGTTACTTGTGCCCTATGAGGCTATAAGTCTTGCATCTAGTTCTGCTACATGGTTGATTTCATCTTTCAATAATGCTTCGTATATGGAAACAATGGGAAAATTTTTGGTTTCTTTGAGAAGGCCCACTGGTGAGCTAATGGATGTATCTCCCCAAAATTTGGAAGAGTGGGGCCCTCTTTGGAGAGAAGTTAACCAAAGGTTTGAAGATGAATTGACTGATGAGTGGGCTGATTTAAGAGGGAGCAAGTTTTTGGTATGGGACGGTAATCATAGGTTGAAGACATGGATGAAGAGGATAAAGGAAGGTAACTATGCATTGTCTTGCTTTCTCTTGTTTATTGTGATGATACTTCCTTCTTTGACTAATTATTTATTTTATTATTTGATGTATGTAGTTTATAATGAAGATATTTCACGACATGTTAGAGTTCTATGTCAATTCATTCAAGTGGAGAAGAAGAAAGAAGGAGAACTATTGCTAGAATTGGATACATCAAATGCGTAAGTATACTTATCACTATTAACTTTTTCAAATGGGTAATTGTGTGTGAATATTTCCAATAGTTTTTATTTATGTGTGAATCTCAAAATATAAAGATAATTTATGTGTGAATTTCAAGATATTTTATTTATACCAATAGGTTTCATTTACGTGTGAATGCCAATAGGTTTCATTTATTAGTTATGTGAATGTAAATAGGTTTTATTTATGTGTGAATCTTAAAATTTAAAGACAATTTTCAATGTTGTAGTGTAACAAGAGCACATGTCAAACCCAATCTAGGCCATGAAATTTTCATGTTCCAAAAGTTTGGCATCGTTGATAAACAAAGCATTTTGGAAAGGATGAGCCCTTCTCAAAGACGGTGGGCTGAAATAGAGTATGAAATTGAGGGGAAAAGTAACCACGGCAATGATCCATGATACAAGAACCCATGTTTGCTAATATCGCTTTTGGTGTGGAAGGTAAAAATTTTGGTATAGTATTTTAGTTTTCAGCATAACAAATTGTGGTATCTTGAATTTAACCATAACTAAGAATAGTGTATTGGTTTTTCTATTTAGGATGACTATAACTCTGCCATTATACTCAAAGAGGAGGCCTGCCTCAAGGAGCTTGCATTGCTAGAGGCAAATTATGAGGAAAAAAGAAAACAATTCATAAACAAAGAGCAAGATAAATTGAGGGACAAAGGATACAAGTACCTTAGAATAGCTAATCCTACGCATGGAGAGGATTTCTTTTCTGTTTTGTTTGCATTGAATTGGGATGAAAAGAACATGATGGCAATATTACCAAGGACAAATTGTATGTCATTTGTAGTGCTAATATTGCTGCGGAGAGGTATGTTTTCCTCATGGACTAATGTTCTCTTATTTTTTGGAATTGAACATAATTTGGTTCAACAATATTGAAGTTATGTTTTGTTCAATAACCAATATATTAGAAAAAGGGAGATTTTACTTCTCATGACTGTCACAAAGGCAAAGGACTCCACTATGTCACACTTTGCAAATGTAAGGAGATTTCGTCGCTACATGAAGCAAGAGGTGTATTGGTTTCATATGATTGGAGAATGCTCCTTATTGATCAGGAGCTTACAAGTTGATGGCACTGAGATTCCAAGAGGCTTTGATGTTTTTTTAAAAGGCCAAAGACGTTTACATATTTTAAAGGCATTTGCAAATATTTTTGGTGAAATGAAGAATGTTGGAGACTATGAGAAGGTTCCAAAGCTCACACAATCAAGCAAGAGGGTGGTATACAGGTATTTCTAGTATAAAGAAACCATATTTTCTAAATACCGTATGTACAAATGTATTCTAACTTAAGAGTGCTTTTGTTGTTTGTTCTTATGTTTTTGGAAAAGATGGTTGCGTAGTCTACAGGAAAGTGGAGTGCTAGAAAGCCTCCCTCCTCTAGTGGAGGAGTGGATGGACTTGGGATGTGAAAATTGTATGTTCTCAAAAGCACTGCTTGAGAGGGGTCTGTCGGAATGGGAAATGCATATTTGTCCATGGTGGATAGACTATCCATTGGATGACATTCCACGGCAAGATATTGAATTAAGAGAGTGTAAGTACTTTGAGAGCCAAACATACTAAATATGTGGTAATTCTTGCTCTTAGCTATTTGTTTTAGTAATACTTGCCTTATATGCAGGATTTCTGGAACAAAATAGAGTAATTTCTATGCACAAAGAAGAGGATGAAGGAAATAGTACTTTCTAAAAATGTATTTGTTTAACATGAAACTTATCATAACTTTTTAGACTTTTTTGTTTTCTTAACTTTGTTGTTTTTGCAAATTAGAAATGTCCAATACAATAGACATGGTCCCTCATGTTGTGGGGATAAAGGTGACTTGTGGTGGTAGCATGGCAAAGGGTATATTGGATGGAATGCAAATTTTTAGTTTGATCCAAGTAGCCTTGTTTCTAATTTGCATGAATATGATATTATATTGTGTTGACTTCACACTACTTAGGTGCCATTAGTGATGCAACTGTTGATACTACAATGAAGAAAAAGTCCATGGGAAAACGAAAGAATATCCCCACAATAGATGATGCATTGAAGCATAGCAAGGGTAAGCCAATTTGCATGAATGATAGAGTTTAGGATTTTCATTTGACGAGTCAATTTATTAAAGTATTATTTTGTTTTCTTTATATTGCGTAGGTAATATAAGTGAATCAAATGAGGTTGGTACAACAAAGTGAAGGTCTAAACACAAAGAGAAAGTTGTTTCATTGGATGAAGAATTAGAAGGTGAATCAAGTATCATTTTTTGGATTATTGGATTCATGTTAAAAGTACATTTTTATATTTTTTTGAAGATAATATAAAATCTAAACATTAAACACTAAATAATTTGCTTTCCTTCCTATTTTTCTTTACAACTTTAGGCAAAAAAGATGGTTTTGACATGCATAGCATTTGGAAAGAAAAGGAAAAAAGTAAGGGTCACTTTGAGGGATCTTTGCAACATACTACACCTTCTCGGGCTATGTCGTTCATGACTCAGTCATCAGAGCCTATACAAGAGTCTTGTAGACGTCCCGCTATATGCAAGACAGGTATGTAGATTTCTAGCTTTACATTCTGAGTCTTAACATTTAGCCAACATCAACATTTGTAAGTAAACTTTATTTTGATGATAGGATTTCAATACCAAACTATCGTAGATGCTCTATTGGTAGACGTGACATCGATCGACGATTTTGCATTGGATGGGTATATTTTATCACCATTCTCTATATACACATCTATTGTAATGGTTACTTATGCTTTGTTATTGTGTTTTCAATTTTAGCATTAAGCGCTTCATGGAGGGAAATACCATCAACTCTTACCAGTGTAATGGTGTCTCATCATATGAGGTTGCTAAGTTGTTGTTTGCAGATTTTCCTACATCTTTGCTTGTTGTTGGCCTTGAGGCAGAAGGTATATGTGCTTGCATTAGTTTAGTTTATAAACTCATGTGATATTGCATGGTCTTATACATCTTTACATTTGAAAGGGATTCCCGAATGGAATACATTTTCTAGTGCACTTGTCAAAGGTGTCATGGACCTAGCCCATAGATTCTTGGTAGACGAGGGGTTCTTGGTGACTTTGGGACTTGCACAACACTTTGGAAAAGTGCTTAGAGGAGCTCATGCCATTGGATTGAAGCTCCATCGCACATGGACTCTCGTGTGTGAGGGTGGATATAGACACCCTGATACTCGAGAGGAGGTAAGTGTGTTGAAGACAAACTTGTAACTTTTTAAAATAAAAGTTTAAGTAGCTAACAAGATGATTCTGCATTGCTAGGTCATGGACCTTACTATTGGCTTGTTTTATCGAGGGATGCATGTCGCTTAATATGATAGAGAGGCTGGTGAGAGGGTTATCCCATACAGGTTTCCTGCCTCTCGTAGCTTCCTCTTCAAGACAAACCTCCAGGGCACATCATTTGAGCACACTTATGTGGATGGTGTAGAGGTTTGAGGGGGTGCAGAAAGATCATTAGTTTTTTATAGGTGCATTATATTACACTCTTAGACTGGTTTATACTTTGCATTGAGATATGTCATGCTTTTGTTATGGATGTTACTAAATGGTTTCTTTTGTAGGTGGCTCCTTGCTATGTTCACAGAGGATCTCGATTATGTGCTAGATATTTTTTCAGGTTGTGGCGGCCTTGGTAGAGCATGCACAGAGATGCATCGTTTTTGCATGTGCCTTGAGGGTGATTTTAGCCTCTACAACCAGTGCTTGGTTGATGTGGCATGCGGACCGCCATCTGTTCATCCTAGTGACGATGATGATTTCACATGATTTGAAGTTGCATTATTTTTAATATGATGCCTTGTATTGGTAGTGCATGCCATGGGGCTTGATGATGCTCGGGAATTATGTATGACTCTATGGATTTTGGATCTCACTTAAATTGGGATTACTTCATAAACTTATAAAATTATGCTAAAACTTCATGCTTTAGAAGTAGTTGCATACCTATTTTTTGTTAGAGATGGAAATAGCAACACAACATTGTTTATTGCTAGTCCAAGAAACAAGATAAGGATTGATAAAGAAATAATTTTCACTTGTAGAATGCATAGATAAGTGAGAGCTTAGCCTATCTGCATCTGTATAACCCAAAAGTTGAAGTGAATGTAGAGAATTAGAGTTTTGCTGGTGTTGATAAACCAACCCAAAATCTTTAGTGCCTTTCAAATACTTCAAAACTTGTTTAGGTGTAGTCCAATGTTTAAGACATGGAGAACTAAGGTGTTGTCCAAGAAAATTTGCAGCAAAAAGAATTTCAATGCGAGAATTTAGGCCAATAAATTGAAGACATCCAATAAGATTAGTATAAGGTCGATGTTATGCCAATTGTCCATCATTGTGCAAAAAGTGAGGGTTTTTGGTAGAGTTCACAAGTTAAGGAATACTAGAAGGATGTGCAAAACCTAAACCAACATTTTGAATAATATCTTCAATGAACTTTGTTTGACGCAGTAATAAAACACCCTTTTCTCGATAATGTTGAATCCGAATACCAAGACATGAGTTTATGTAGACTCCAAGATCGACCATGTCAAATCCAGAAGATAAAACCTTCTTTACTTGTTGAAGTTGAGATTGTTAGAAACAAGTATGGTATCATCCACATATAGAGCAAGAATAACAAAACTATCATTGCAGCACTTGACATATAAGTTAGGATTTGAAGAACAAGAGATAAAACCTTGTTTTGTAAGGAAGAGATCAATCTTTTGATACCAAGCTCGTGAAGATTATTTGAGGCCATAGAGTGCTCGATGAAGTTTGCAAGCATGGTTTTCCTTATGTTTTATTACAAATCCCTCTAGTTGCTCCATGTATATCTCTTCCTTTACATCACCATTAAGAAAAGTAGTTCTCACATCCATTTGGTGAACCTCCAAATCAAACTCAACAACAAAAACTAATAAGACCCAAATACTAGCAATACGACCAATAGTGGAGAAAGTTTCTTGATAATCAACTCTTAAAATTTGTGAGAAACCTTTGGCAACTAGCCTAGCTTTGAATTTGTCAAATGTTCCATTTGATTTTGTTTTAGTCTTATAAACCCACTTGCATTTAATAGCGGTATGTCTAGGTGGTAACTCAGATTAGAACCCATGCACCTTTAGAGAGAAGAGATTCATACTTAGCTTCCATGTCCTCCTACCACTATTCCTTTTGTGGGGATGACATGGCATAACTATAAGAGACATGGTCTTCACAAATATTGAGAGCATTCTCATGAATATCAATATCATAAACATGATAAGTACCATGCCCATTATCAATTGAAAGATCAACATAAAGATCAATGCCAAGGTCATCATCAGCAATAATAGGTGTAGGTTGTGAATCCTAATATCCCATGAAAGAGGTTCACCATCATAGATAAAAGGAAAAGAAGTGAGTAATGACTTTGTATCATCAACATCCTCTAGTGACCGCATCCACCTAGCATACTCTTGAGACCATGTGCTGCCTATAAGTTGCTCATTGAAAATAGCATGATGGTGGCTAATGATTACCTTCTTGGAAGATGGATCATGAAACTTGTATCCCCTTAGAAAAATTTGAATATCCAATGAAAACAACTTTCCAATCAGGAGGATCAAGTTTTTTGTGAGTCTCTTTGGGTACATGAATATAAGCAATATATGCAAAAGTTCAAAAATATGAAATAGAAGGAGTTTCACCTGTCCAAGTAGTAATCGGTATTTTACCAAAAGGAGGAGTTGTAGGAAGATGATTTTGCATAAATATTGCTGCTAAGACTGCTTCAGCCCAAAAACATCAAGATAAGCCAGAATGAATGAGGCATTGAGAATAGTCCTATTTTTACATTCAGCAATACCATTCTATTGAGGAGATTAGGGAACCATATATTCATGATGAATACCTTGATTATAAAAATAATCATCAAAATCATTTGAAATGTATTCTCCACCATTATCACTGTGAAGTTTCTTGATGCGATGACCAAAATATAGTTATGCAGCTTTTTGATATTGCTGAAAAGATAATGAAGCTTTTGATTTATGTCACAAGAGAAAAACATTGGTATATCTTGAGAAGTTAAAGTCATGACATACCAATATTGAGATTTTGATGGAGGAAAAGGTCCACAAATATCAGTGTGAATAAGATCAATCAAATATCTAGAATGAGTTGTGGTGGAAATAGAAAAGGGTTTGCGAAAATGCTTTCCAAGTGCACAATATTCACAAATACCATATGAGGACAAGTTGTGCATTCCATACCTTGAATAAGGTCACACTGATAAAGATCGACAAGCTTAGAAAAGTCAGAGTGAACAAAGTGATCATGCCATATTTTACTATTAAGATCGTTATAAGCTATAACAACATTTGCAACATCTTCATTTAAAGATAACTAAAAAAGATTACCGTTTCTAGGAGCAATAGCTATGGTTTGGCCGTCTTTCTCAATGTGATACTTGGTATAGTCAAAACTGACAAAGAGACTGAGATCCACAAGTCTTGCAACTGAAAGAAGATTCCTTTATAGATTTGGGACATGTAAAACTCCACGTAGGATTCTTGTTGAAGAAAGATTACCAAGATATAATCACCTAATATACCTTTGAATTGACAAGTTGTGTCATCAGCAAGATAAACCAATTTCTTAATAGGAATAGAATGATAATTATGTAACCATTGGGATTGATATGTCATGTTTCCCATAGCACTAGAATCAATAATAAAAAGAGATCTATCACGAACATGAAGTATCATTTCGGGAGAGATAGAATAACTCACATAATTTACTTCTTCAATAGTGTTGTTATGTGCAGCAGCATATGCTCTATTACGATTTGAATCAAAATGCCTCTTGAAACATAGATGGGTTAAATGATTACTCTTTTTGTAGTATTCATAAGGAGAATAACCTCTGGATAAACGTGGTTGTTTATTTGTAATACTGAGGTAATACCATGTTCATCATCATATTGTTTTTCCCAGTAATCATCTGCAATAGTGTGATCATTTCTATTGCAATAAGAACAATGCCTATTAGGAAACTTGAGATGAGAGAAGTCACCATGATGACGACTCCTATATATATAGCATGGAAAGGGATGCCTCTTCAAGCAAGTAAATCTTGGTTGATTTGTTCTAATTGTGTGTCCTCTTGTGAGATCGTAACTATTTTTTGATTTGTGTGCCATCGTTCATGTCATTGTGAATATTCAATCAAAGATATACAAGCTTGATCAAAATTGATCCCATATTTGTTAGATAATATGGTAATAATATTATCATAAGCAGGATCCTTTATAGTGTCAAGAAGTTATGTTACCAATTGGTTTCGTGGAATAGGATCACTAGCAAAGCATCAAGTTGTTTGATAATGTTCTCGAATGATTCGATATGTGTTGTCATAGAAGTTTCAATGTTGTATTGTAGCTTAGTGAGTTGACTACAAAGATATAGTATTTCTGTAATAGATTTCTTCCCAAAATTTGCTTTCAAATACTCCAATATAGTTTGTGAGGTTGAAAGATTACATACATCAAGCATAAGAGATTCTTGAAGAGCAAAAATAATATACTGACGAGTTGTTTTGTCACGTTTGACCCACTCATTATAAATAGTTTGCCATTCTTAAAATATAAGTCCTTCAGTTACAAGGGTATTATCATGAGCTTGATCAATTGGTTGAGGCAGACATTCATAATTACCAAGAACAATATCATGCAAGTCATCGCCTTCAAGAATTAGCAATATCTTTACTTTCCACTTGCCATTCTTAAAATATAAGTCCTTCAGTTACAAGGGTATTATCATGAGCTTGATCAATTGGTTGAGGCAGACATTCATAATTACCAAGAACAATATCATGCAAGTCATCGCCTTCAAGAATTAGCAATATCTTTACTTTCCACCCAAGGAATCCTTGTCCTTGAAAGTGAGTGTCCAGAAGAAAAACTGTTGACGATTATAGAATTTGACATAGCTGGTTGAGAGAATACGTACAATATGAGATCATAGAATCTGCACACCATATACGAAATGATACAAAAGTGCAGCATATCAAATCTTATGCACAAGCTATACTGTAAGGAAATATGTTTAGTTCAAAAAGTATACTTAAAAGAAAGAGACCAAAGATATACAAAACATGAGCAAGAATAAAGATACCCAAAATAGACAAAACATGTGAGAGAAGCCTGTGTCGTAGGAGTGTGCATGAAAAGCTAGTTTCCTATTTGTTTCCTGTTTTAAGTCCAAATTACTTGAATATTGACATAACTTTTGACACAGAATTCCAAATTGAGCATGGATTTGATAGAAATAAAGCTTGTGAGTCCTAGAACATCATCAAAATTGGTTTTCTTGAGAAAGATGTTTCCTTAAGTGTTTTCCAAATAGAAACTTTTAGGATTTCCAAGCAAGGTATATCTACAATTCAACATATCTACAATCTAAATGATGATCAAGTGAGCTTCTTCTATGCTTAAAATTCATAACATAAGATAATCATAACATACACAATACATCAAATTTAAGCATAAAAAGAACATGAATTAAGAATAGAAGAGATACTACATAGGTATACTTTTTGATTGTCTTCTTCAAGGAAATGGTTGTAGTCGATTGTGATAGCTTTGATACCATGTTGAAATGTAGAGAGAGAAGATATGTGGAGATGTGACAGAGAGAAAAGGAGCACATTGTATATACTCCCATACAGACTATATCATATTGATCATAATCTACATATATGTAGGTGAGACCTAGTCTAGATAGAGTGAGCTATATATAGCTCCAACATAACACATACTCAAGAGACACGTGATCATCATGCACTTTAGCTTCTATGTGTATTTCTAATGCATAATTAACAAAGTACCTTTAATGCATAATTAAGGGGGTAAAACTATATTTTGCAACTCCAAAGTAAAAGGATAAATGAGGCATGAGAAAACTTGGATAAATGAGGCATGAGAGAAATTATTTGGTCAAGCTTATATTCCTAAATATCATTTCAACTTAATAACATCTACTTTCCACTTTCAATAGACAAGCATTTTATTTAAAAACTACAAGTTTGTTGAGACTTATTTAATAGTCCATTCCTAAGGATTTGAGAAATTTCTCTTTATAGCCCATTGTACCTAAGCATTAATTTCCATATCTTAGCCCAAGTGTCATCATATAGTGACCCTAAAGTAGGACACACTATATAGTTTCTAATATTGCTACTCAATTTTTGGAAATATTTGTAATTAACATATTAGATTCCAAAGAAGAATGATTTTGATAACATGATTACATTTTGAATATACTTATGTACTTATTTTTTATAGAAAGAACAAGTCTCACTTTAAGGATCTAAAGAATTCAGTTGAGAAACAAATACACTACAAAAGAAAGGCCCTATAGACACGCACTGTACACGCGAAATAGCAGGCGCGTTTATCAGTGCGTGTATTAGCGTGTCTATTCGCGCTAGTATATAGAACACGTCTATATACCCGCATTTTTAAATGCACCTATAGATGCGAAAATAAACACACACATTTTTCATTTCTCATAAAGTTCCTAAATATGACCAAACATCTTAACAGCTAGTATTTTTTTGAATACATTACCAACTTTACTTCTTTCTGAGTATTACAAATATACATCCAATCATTCAAAGCTATTTATATATGCTACAATGAATGATCAATCTCATCTTCAATGAGATACTGTCTACCTCCAGGTCTATGTTACCAATAGGCAATGAAACAAATAAGTCTATCCCACTGTCAGATGTATTGCTATGCTCAATTTCTTCATCATCATCTGCAACCATATTGTTATCCTCTTCTGCGCTTCCTTGAACATACTCAAGGGGATCATCTTGCACTGCATCATGTATATCATCGATCATGGCATCATCATGTGCATCATCATTGATTGTATCATCATTGATTGTTGGATTGTCATCAACTATCTCTATGTTGGTAGCATGGCCATATATTGGTTTTGAACGATTAGATATGGGGATGACGTGCCACAATCGGTTACTATTTACCATTGGGTGATACACAACCTATATTTAAAAAACCAAAAGTAAGCAACTTAGATATTTATTGTATTTTGAGAATGTATCAAGAAGTAATATATATAAAAATAAATAGCTTCTAATATACCTGCTCGCATTGTTGAGGTAGTACGAATGTGTCATTCTTGCCTTGGTGAAATTTTGTAGAGTCAATCACTACAAAACCACTTGGATGATGTCTAATTGTGCAATGCTCACCCGTTGTTACTACTTCTTTAAACCACTTCACATCTAGTACATATATAAAAAATTGCCTAAAGTCAAGCTTCAAAATATCTTGGATCAAGCCACAATAACCTTCCATGGTGCCATTGGTATCCTGGAAGTTTGCAAGCATACCACAATCCTAGGTATTTCTCTTATCATCTATACATTGAGTTCGAAAATATTTGCCTTCACACCATATAGCGTTGAAAAATGTGCACTAGTAGTACATTGTTGAGATCATATTAATGATTTAGTTAAAGATGAAACATGTGAAGTTATTATATCATACATAACTAAAGATAATTTAATTATAAGTATGTCTCACCTTTGATAAGCAACCTCGTGCGTATTCCCACTCCTCTTGCGATATATCCATCGCCTCCTCTTTTTCCATCTTCTCCATTTCTTCATGTAGCCAATCTATATCAATATGACATGGAAGCGCACTTAAATGTTCTGGATATGGGACATTACGTCCATGTCTAGCACGAAATGCTTGCCTTTCGCTTACTCTTCTTACTCTTGCTTCTTTATATAGTGTCACCCATTTGCTCATTACCTTGCTGTTAAGCACACAAAATACATTTAACTTATGAAGTTCCTCTTTCATTAGCACTTTGCTCTTTCCTTTTCCTTGAGGTATTATAGAGGTCATCCTCAAATCTTCATCATCTTTCCATAGTCGTGGTAAAGAGGGGTCTACTTTAGTAAGATATTCAGAGATTTGTACAAGGGATGATTGCACTAACCAACCCTCAGCCATGCTTCCCTCGGGCCATGCATTTTTCCTTACAAAATCTTTTAGGGTTTTCATAAAGCGCTCTAGAAAAAACATCCACCTTGCATGAACTACCCCACAAATTGCGATCTCATCAATCAGATGTATGAGTAAGTGTACTTGAGTAGTCAAAATGGAGCAAGCAAAAGTTTCCTCCACCAAACAAACCACCTCAATGGACAATACTTGAGCCTCTTGCAACGTATTTGGATCGATATCCTTCAAACTCACAAATCTACCAACATGCAATTGAGAACGATGATTAGTTTTGTCCATAAATTCAAGCAGGTTTACTATGTGATGTACGTAATATGTAAACTAAAAAATAAGTATAAAGTATATATACCTCGCGAGCTCACCCATCTTGTAAATGATATCACGCACATCTTTCAAAACACAATGGGATATACTAGTAGGAAGGATAAACTGTATGTAAATATTCATACATTGTTAATTAGTCTACATAGTTACTCCACTAATTAATATATTTATGGCTATGAAAATCCTTACCTGAATCATTTTGTGTCAATCGTGAGACTTTAAATCGGATAGTTTCTCCACACCTCTTTTATTTTTCTTTATGAAGGCTCCCTTGAGGCATCTCATATATCCTGTGGGAGTTTAAAAGCTACATATCTGCTGCTTCACCATCTTTTCTTCGGTCTTTGACAACATCCAAGGTGCACGCGGTAACTCGATCTTTCCTCTGGGTCCGATGCATGGCCAAGCTCGTCTCATACGTCCAATGCTACATAAATCCTCCCTTACATTGACAGAATCACAAACCCCGATTAAGTGATCCCATAATGTAGAGGCAACATTATTGAATATATGCATGGGGTCCAACAAGTGATTGATCTTGAGTTCAGTCCAATATGGGAGATGAAAAAATATAGAGAATCTAAGGCACAAACAATATATTATTTCTTGTTCTCATAATGGAGTGTACTTTAAAGACAAACAAAATAAGTAAACTAGTTACCGACTCATGCTGAGTGGAGGATGATCATTGGCATGTGTCCAAGTGTCCTTCCAATCTTGAATGGTCAGAGATTGTGGAGTTCTTCCTGGAGCCCCAAGAGGAACACCAAGGAAAAGGGAATTCTCTTGCAAGAAAATCTATCTTGTAACATCAACAAGCTTGTTTATTATATTTCATATGATCACAATGAAGAAAAGAACACCAAGCACAACAAATCTTCATACATCATCATGTAGATCTCCCACAAATTTGATAGAATCAACCATATTCTTCAATATCTTCACAAAATCCATCAATATAACAAAGAAAGCAAAGGAATACACCATCTTTGAATGGAAATACATCACATAGTATTCATCTTCAATATCTTCATAGTATTCTCTCTCAATCTCTCACATACAATCACTCTGTTTTAGTAGAATTGGCTATCTCTGACTCTCTCTCTCTCTCTCCATAAAAAATACATCATATCCTCACTACAATATCTCAAAATCACACTCAATAATCTTTCTTAGGTCGTGGATATCCCTCCCAAGAGGTATGTCTGATATGAAGAGTCACCAGAGCCACTAGAGTGTCTTTTCATAGCTCACTACTATCACTTCACTCTAGTCTTTACTTGAGTCTTCGGCAGCTATTTCTTTCACTTCTTTCAGCTCTTTTGCACTTGTATTCACCTCTTTCCAAGGCTAGAAAACTTTCCCAAGCTACACTCTCATTCATCAGAACACATACAGAAGCATACAGAATAGTCTACAGAATAGTACCAGAACAGCTACAGTACAGTACAGAACAGAACAGAGACAGAGGCTCTACAGAAGACCTACAGAAGGTTACAGAAGGTCATCAAAACCACTTAACTCATACTCAAACCATTCCAAACTCTCAAAAACTATTCAATAATCTTTCACAAGATCTCAATCTTCATCAATCAATACTCCATCCCTCCTTACAGAAGACAATCAGAACAAAACAGAACAAAACAGAAGCTATACAGAAGGTATACATAACCAATCAGAACCAATCAGAACATCACAGAACCACTGATAAACATCATGAACTTCCAAAACACAATCAATATCATCCAAAACACTCTCAAACCACTTCCAAACTAATCAATCATCTCATAAAATCAGCCATTCAGCTCTCAAAAACAACAAAAATCAGCCAAAAAACAAGTCATTTCAACACTCAACATATCCCCACACTTAATAAGGAAGCGTCCTCGCGACCCAGGAAAAAGGTAATACAAGTTCATTTAAAATCGCAACTTTGATCTTCAATATCGCTTCAAAAATAGTCCATCACACCATGACCTCAACTTATCACCTGTATCTGATATAAAAATACAACGAAAGGAAAACCCTTTATACATTAACACTTCTTATCAAACTAGAAAATCACAACAAACTTGTAAAGGATATGAGAGTTTTCTTCTTCTTCATCAGCATCAGCTTCAACTCTCCAACCACGACCTCATCACCACAATTCTCCAAAATGTAGCTCACACACGAAATCCAATAGGAAACCACCACGTTCGTATTACATAAATGAACTCACAACACAAACACTACACACAACACAACCATCTGAATGACTCCTCCAAAAAGAGAGATTTTCATTAAAAAGCATCCACCATACATTGGAAAGGTATCAATGAAGATGATCCCTCTTGAAAGATTGATGATTTCGGAAACGATCCATAGACAAGGATTCATCTACAAATGTTTTGGGAGGATTCTGAAAAAACTGAAGACAGCACATCCTTTCCAACAGGACCAAGTATCTGTTAGGCAAACAAAGGGCATGAAAATACAATATATCCAGCTGCTGGGAATCAATGCTCACATTGACATTCATGCATAACTTTGGAATAGGCTTGGAATCATTATGAGAGTGCCTATGCATATACGCCAGGTACCAAACAAAGTGAGCAGTTAATCTCACTGAAGGATCTGCAGACTGTGAATACTGCTGAGCAAAATGAATATAGTTCTGATAAGCTTGACTAACAGCTGTCCATTCTCCTGGAATTACTGGCCAATTGATCTGAGGTCCTGTAAGGGAATCATTCGAGCTCCATCCCCTTCTTCTAGAAATCTGATGATCAAACCCGTCATAGTCACTAACCAACTGAGGTGGTTGAGTTATAGAAGTGTTAGGTGAGGGAAGTGGAATAAGGAAAAGTGGATGAAGTGAGGGATAGGAAAAATCATAAAAGGAAGAATGATTTAAAGGAGTGGCAGAAATTTGTAGGGAATCACTAAGGGTGTTAACTGATAAATCGGAAATGTGGAGGGTACATGAATGGATGGAGAAGGACAAGGTGGAGAAGGGGAAAATACTCTATCCTCAATAAAGGAACAGTATGTAAAAATGGAAATTTGAGGGAAAGAGGAAGGTTGGAAAAGAAGGGGTAAAATAGTGGTGGAATTAGATTGACAAAGGGAAAGATATAGATCATAGCGGTGAGCCATTTGTTGGTAATATAGGAGGGTAGGAACACAAGGTCCTAAGATAGATCTTCTATGATAGGCATCAAAGAAGGTAGAATCAAACGGATTATATTTTGAAAGATAGGCTAAGAGATCCATCCTCAGTTGATTAGTACTCTAGGCATAGGTAGGAGCTGTGTTTTGTCTTTGATTCAAGACCACAGAATCAATCATGGTATGCCAGGAATTATCATGACAATCAGCCACTTTGGAGGAGTAACTCTAGAACATGTCAGCTATGCGCAACTCCAAATGGTTGACATACAAAACAGCTTGTAGAACCACGTCCCCCACATACCATGCCATATCCACCTCATCTGGAATTAACAAGTCGCCTTATAGATACATGTAGGACATCAACATGGTATCTGTCGTGACAGAATCTTCAAACACCATCCTTACCACCTCTGTCAGTAACTCACCAGACCAAGCCTCACTCCATCCATCCTCTGGAAGAGGTAAATCCATCGTGGAAAGCTTCATGTAGAAAACCAACTTCTGTAATTGGTATAGTGGACAAAGAAAGAATGGTCTCGTGGAACATATTCCTGAAATTGCTCAAATGTAGACCATAACAAATCCATTCGGGATTGCAATCTTTCCACTTTATCTTGGAATAGAGGACACAAGGTAGCCTGTCTCTGAAGAGCAGCCAAGTCCTGCTGTGAGAGAGAAGGAATCAAGGGAACATTAGGGCTTGGAGGAACAGACCGTGACTTTGCCAGTTGAGCTTGCAAACAACTGCTTGATTTGGGAGGCTTGGGATGCCACTGTGTCATTAGCAGTCTGTAAGGCTGAAAGTTTGTCATCTAAGAGAGTTTGGAACTCCTGCGCTTCTCTGGACATCCTCTCCTTCTCCTCTGAAAGCCTAGTAACCTCTGATTGAGCCTCTAGTAACTGGATCTTCAAAGAAGAGATCTCATCTCTTTGGGTGACCAGTTGGGTTTGTTGTTCCATCTGCTTAAACAAATCTGCCAGGGTATCCTTAGCAGAGGCTAACTTGGATGTTGTCTTATGCAATTGGTCCTTAGACTGCATGAGTTCTTCATAAAAGGACGCATACAGCTGTTGAACACAGGCTGTCCTGACAATTCAATGGAACTCTAAATATCTTTACAGAGGAAAGGAATTGTATCTCCTGAGACTAGACTGTTCAGTGAGGGAACTGATATGTCCAATGATCCTTCTCGATGTGCTCTAAACAGGTTATTACAAGTGAGATACCCAAGGAGATCACTGCCAGAGGTAGTAGGAATGGGCACTAAAGGAAGTACTGAAGGAGCTTTATCCGCTACTCGCTTCAAGCGTTTACGCTGGATGACCAAGGGAGGCGGAGAATCATCATTCTCTATATCAATGGGTTCTGACTCATCTGAAGGTGGAGGAGGAGGTACTGGATCTGATGGAGGAGGTGGAGGCACAGTCTTCTGTAAGCCTGAGTAGGTCAAGAAGGCAAACAAATATGATCCATATGTGACATTGGTAACATTACCCCTGGTGACTTTGACGAAATGTTGATCCATTTTAGTTAGGAGGTAAGTGCTCCAATTAATAGCGACTCCTTTCAACACCATCTTGGAAGCTGTGAAAAGCTCTTTGGACAAGTACTGGGATGGCGTTTTGGCAGGCATAAACCTATCCTGGAGAAACTGATAGACCATCTTCCATACGGGATCAGTGATCATAGAAAAGGAAACTCCTGAAGAGTTGATCACCTTCTTAACATCCAGCATTTCCCTTGTTTGCTTTTGCAACAGCTTCAGAATCTCTTCATTAGAGAAAAGCTGACGAGTGGTAACAAAAGGTTCACCTTTGGAGGGAAGAGACAGAGCCTTCCCTAAGCCTCGAGGTGTCAAAGTCATAGAAATTCCCTGGACTAGTCCTGACTTCTTGCTGTAGGAGGCCAAAAACTCATCACATAACGACAGATCCTCAGGAAGTAATGGAAAGGAGGTAGTCGCAAAAGCAGCTAGTCCCGCCTTCGTGAGAGGCTCAAAAGTGAGTAGGGAAGAGTAATCCCTACTAACTAATGGGACATACTGGATAGGAGGAGGAGCGTGAGAAGGTGCCATTCAGATGGTTACACACACACACCACAAACACAGACAATCAAGGAGAATGCCTGCAAAGCAACAGACAAAAAACCAAGGATAAGAGAACAACCAAAACAATAAAACGTGACTCGACCAACTAACCCCAAGCAAACCACAACCTAGAAAAAATTCGACATGACCTTGAGACATATGCGACCGAAAGCTTCATGCTATGCATCATACAAACACCCAAAACCCCGTAGCAGGCAATAAAAGAAAAAACTACACACCGTACCCATAACCGTAACAAAGACACTAAACCAAAACATCACCACAACCTACACACATCAAGACCACAACTTTGATAGACCAGTGTTTGACCATGGAAATAACTCTAATGACTGCGCATACCCATCCCACGAAACGGGTTCGTTAAAAAGAGAAATTAAGTGCAATGAGGGGGAATTAATTTAATGAAGGGTTTATTTTAATAAATTATTAAGAAATGGGTGAAGTTTTATTAAGTGATAAACCTTAGCAAGAAAAGGGCGGCTCCTTTTTAAAAATTTAATTACCAATTATTAGGTGAAAGCAGTGCTTTAATTCGAATCCCAGACTTTGATACCCATACTGGGTCTCTAAATGCAAGTTCATTGATTACAAATTAAGGTGATGTGGAGCGCTTTTTTGCCAGTGCATGCTCTTGTGATGGCTGGTTCATTTTAATTAAAAATTAAAGTGCCTCTTTAGCGCACTTAGTGCGTGCGAAGTGAACGGCGGGTTTATTTTTATTTAAAAAAATTGGTGTGTTTAGCGCGAATGCGCGTGCCATGGTGGTGTGTAGGATTCATTTATTTGTATTATGTGTTTGTTTGTTTGTTGTGGTTTTTTTTTTGTTTTTTTTGTTTTTTCTCTTTGTTATTTTTTTATTTTTATATCAACCGTGGATTTTGGGGTAGCTGAAAAAAAAATAACAAATAAAAAGGAAAATACCTGGTAGTGGGTGTATGGAAATGCAAAGAATGCGCTCTCCTCAATCCAAAAATATCTGGATGGTTTTTCTAGATGTTTAGTTGGTGTGTGGAATGAAAAAGAGGGTTTTTATTATTTTTTTGTATTTTCAAGGAATTTAGGTGGAAAATAAAATATAATGACAGCTTAGAAAAAATATGTCAAAAATAAATAAAAATGTTAATGGAAGTGTTAGGAATTTTTCAGAAATTAATTTGGAAAATTTTAAGCATTTTTAAGGAATTTTTGTCATATTTTTGGGTATTTTGAAAAGATTTGGGAATTTTAAAATGGGCAAAAATATTTTTTCTGAAATTTACAGGTGTAGAAAAATATGGCCATGGGTTGCAGAAATAGTAGGAAAATTTTCTAGATTTGTCTGTAACTTTTTTAGAATTTAAAGTGTTGTTTAATGATTTGTTTGTATTTTTCAATATTTTTGTTTTTTTTTTGTATTTATTTATTTGAAAAGGGTTTGCGGGTGTGAATTAAAAATCTGGGAAAATACCCAGAAATAAGCTGCGTGGCAGTTGCGTGTCAGCAATCGACGATCAAAGTCCCGCAGCTGCACACGAACACGCACAAGCAATCTCAGTCACGCTCTCGCGCGTACACACCTGCGCGTGTGTCGACGTCTGAAGGGAAAACCGGGGTTCGGATGGGGTTGTGTGCGAGTTACTGCGTGACGGGGGGTTAAGGAGGGGTCAGGTGCTGCGGGGTTGGTGGGGTAGGACAGGGGGCTTACAGAAGGGTAGGGGGTGGGTGTGTGCAAAGGTGGGGGGAAAGGGGGCCTGGTTAGGGGTGGTGGGGAGTGCGTGGTTATGGGGTGGGAAGGGGGGCTTGTACGGAGTGGGGGAAGGGGGTGTGTGTTCTGGGGGTAGGAACAGAGATTAGTGTGGGGGTGGGGGAGGTTGTGTGTGCTGGGGGGTGTGAATGGGGGTTTAATGGGGGGGTGGGTTTGAATGGTGGTGGGAAGGAGGTTTAGTGGGGGGGTGTGCTTAGTGGGTGTGCGGGGGGTGGCAACAGGTTTTAGTGGGGGGGTGGGGGGGGGAAAAGGGAATTTGAATGGGGTGGGAAGGCGGGTACGTGGCAGGGCGGAGGTGGAGGAGGGCGCTGCAACGGCGACGTGGGCGGGCGACCAGGACAAGGACGGGCTGGCGCAGGCGAAGGAGCAGGGCGGCAACGTGGAGGGCCACAGGGCGGCTGACGACGGGCGACTGGCATGGCCCACGGCTGCGACGGCGAACGCGGGCGGCGGACGGCTCCGACGGCGTGGAGGCGGACGGCGGCGCTGCGACTGGCGTAGGGCGGCGTGGCAACTGGCGCGCCGGGCGGTGTTGAGGGCCACAGGGCGCTGCTACGAGGCTGGCCGGGGGCAGCGATGCCAGGGGGGCGACGAGGGCAGGAGGGAGAGGAAGGAGGGGAAGGAGAGGGGAGGAAGGAGGATGACGGGGAGGAGGGAGGAACAGAAGGAGGAGGAGGGGAGAAAAGAACAAGGAGGGAGCAGGACGTGGAGGTGGGAAGGAGGGGGAAGAGAGAGGGGAGGAAGGAGGAGAGAAGGAGGAGAAGAGGAGGAGGGGAGAAGAAGGGAAAGAGAGGAAGGTGGAGATGGAGGGAGGGGGGTGGAGATGGAGGTAGGGAGGTAGGGAGAGGGGGCACGCAGAAGGAGCGGGAGAGGGAGAGAGGGGAGGGGAGGCAGTTGGGATGGGGAGGGGTCGGGGAGAGAGAAGGTGGGGAGGGATAGGAAAGGACATGGGGGGGCGCGGGGGGGGGGGGGGGGGGGTGGAAAGGGATAGGGCAGGGGGGTCCATAGGGGGGGTGCCTAGGGGTGGGAATGGGCGGGGTGCCCAGGGGGTGGGTGAGGGGTAGGGGTAGGGGTAGGGTAGGGTGGGAAGATGGGCAAGGGCCCAAAGGGGGAAAATGGGCGGGGGGTCCCATAAAGGAGAGGCGTACCCCCCCGTCCCGCACGTGTGCGCGGGGCGGGGTAAAAAAAATTTGCCGTGCCGGGAGTGAAAGGGCACCCCGATGCGGGGACGAGGCACATGGATGCGACCGAGGCGCGTTAAGACGCGTAAAATTGAAAAAGAGTGCGTTCACGCGCGGGACGGGGCGCACAAAAACTCAGAAAAATAAAGAAAAATTAATAACTCCCAACCCGGACGTCAAAACGAAATGACGTAAAAACAAAAAGTGGGCAGGACGGCAGGGGGAAGACATGGAAAATATGCGACGGAGGTTCCGGGAGGGGTAAAGGGCGGTCACGTGCAAAAAATCACAAAAAACGTATCAAAAAACGCAATTAAAAATTAATATAAAAAAATCCGTGCATCGGAACGAGGTGCAAAAAAAAAGGAAAACTGTGCAGAAAGACGTGCCCAACAATCCTATCACATCAGAACATAGTTCCGACTGAGATAAGACGCGTTCATGTGGGAAAAACCCAAAAAAAACCCGAAAATGGGATCAGAAATTAATATTGGCCGAACCATTTGCCGGAATGACATGTAGTAAGAAGGAAAAATGTCCACAGGAAGGAGTGGCACAGGGTTGTCACATTAAACCGCAATTCCGGTGGAAGTAGGAGGGATTCACATGCAAAAGACACCAAAAATACACACGAAAACTCATTTAAAAATTAATAATAAAAAATACAAAAGGCGAAAGAGGGTGGAGGAAAAAGGAAAAAGGTGGGGAAGGCACGAGGGACACGGTTGTCAAATCAAATTGAAATTCCGATGCAAACAGGGTAGGTTCACATGGAAAAATGTCAAAAAGACGCACGAAAAAGTCTTAAAAAACTGGAAAATTAATACTGGACAAATCGTGCATCGGAAGGACTCGGAATAAAAAGAAAAAATGTCAAAGGAAAAGTGATTGTCAAGACTAGGACGTCAAATCATGGTTTCGAAGCAACAAAAGCGCGTTCACATGGAAAACCGACTAATTTGCGTAAAATGCTTAAAAATTTAATAACTCAAAAACTGTGCACCAGAACAGGGATAGGTAAAAAGGAAAAATGGTCAGTTCAAAGGGAGGAACATGGCTATAAGGTTGGAGTTGGACTTCGGTGAACATAGGATGCATTCACATGGCAGGACCTCAAAAGCAGGGAATGAAGGAAAACTGCAAGGGAACAGTCCCAAGGGTGGATGAAAAAGGAACGAATGGGTGGGAAGGGACCCCATCAGGGTAACAGCAAGGCATGGCATAGATGCAGTAGCAGGTTGAGGCATATGCAGAAGGGTAGGCAATGTAGACGCGCAGGGATGCGTCCCCACACTTAAAACCTTAACAGATAGGGTTAACCGAGCAACAGGGACCTAGGACCACATAACAGACCATCCACTAACGTCCCCACACTTAAGACATGAACGTCACTAAGAAACAGGATGTAGGGTTAGAAGAACTTGGCCCATTTTATTGAGGATCACGGTTGATTGTCGATGGCATGTCCTATATTGTTGTCGGCTACTGGAGGTACCAAGGCATCTTCACAGCATACGTCCTTCATGGCAGGGACCACGCGGCAGCACCCAGGGAGGTGGCTGATGGAAGGAATCGCAGGAAATTCATCGATGATGAGGGATGTTGCACTCAACTCACAGTCACTCAAATGGAATGAAAGAACTGTCACTCGCCCCATGACTAATATCACTTGAGGAATAAGAATTGAAACCCATATCTCGTACCTAGTTTAGAAATCGACAAGGGAATGGTGCAGAGGGAGTATGCTAGGGTGCACAGTTGATGGTGCAGAGGGAGTATGCTAGGGTGCACAGTTGATGGTGCAGTAGTGCGTCCAACCCGTCTGGCCTAAGTGCAAGGAGGAAGGCAAGGGAGCCTTACAGTGCAGTGTACAGAATAGGATGATGTGTCCTGTGATGATGGCAAACACCCATCCCGTGGGTGCATAGGGGAACGGGAACATACCTGACTGCAAGTGTCGTAACATTCCTCAATCTCACCTCTCGGTAATTGATTGAAGAAACTCCAGTCACACTCAACCCACCCTCTGTCTCACGCTCTGTTGATAGATACAGGAGGGCAACCATGTCCTGAAACCCGTTGATGTAATCCTCACAGTCACTTGTACAAAGGTTGTATGCCTTGTGCGCATTCAATGGTGCAACTGTGCATCCTGCCCTGTGCCGGCATACAGTGCGAGAAGGAAGGCCAGGGAGCCTTATGGTGCAGTGCACAGAAACAAATCGTGCTTTGTGCATTGAGAGGCCCATCCCGTGCGTGCAACACTTCATTCATACTCCTCACCTCTCATTTGATTTGAAGGGAAAAGAGTGGTCACTCACCCCACCCTCTGTCTCACTCATTGTTGATAATTACAGAGGGCAACCATACTCATTTCCCCATCCGGTTAGGATGAAAGCTCACGTCACTCAATTGTTTGTCGATGAAGATCGCGTCATCAGTTTTGCTGAAGAGGCGTACCCAGGGAGGTAGCCATCAAATCGAATGTTGGGTTGGATAGAACATGGCGTCTGCTAGAGGACAGTTAGACACTCTGCAGAGAGACCCAGGACACAGCGTACTAAGGGAGGCATCTTCGGAACTGGATCCTGGAAATTTTAATTGATGAATCCACTTTCTGGACTGCTGGGTGTTGCCACCTTTTCCACAGCCAGCTTCTCGCCCAAGGGTGTTTGCCACCTTTTCTTGGAACGAGGCCTGTTATGACAGGGAATTGCTTCCTTTTCTCCCATAACAGATTTGTTTTTTCTTCTCTTATTTTTTTTTTCTTCTTTTCTTTTTGTTTTTCTTGTTTTCCCCTATTCCCAAGGGTGTTTCCACCTTTTCTCGAAGAATAGGTCGGCATGACAGGGACCTAAGTCCTTTTCTCCCATGACCGATATGTATATATTTTTTCTTTTTTTATTTCTTTTGTTTTTTTTCTCGTCGAATTAAACAATGAAATGGTAGAAAGACCATGTATCAGAGCCCACCTCGCCACTGTCGCTGGTGGAAAATAGAGGATAAGAGATCAAGGCTGGAAGGTAGGGTTGAGGGGACAGAGGGTTGCGTCCACCTCATCAGGAGTGGCTGAAGAACGGCTATCAGAAGTAGCATCATAAGAAGTACAGTGCCATGCCAACGAGGGAAAGGATTAGGTGACCATGATTGTCAGGATCCCCAAGGAGGGAAGTACTTCTTCAGGCGATATCCATTGATCAGGAAGGAATCATCAGAGGCATCAACCGTCTGCACTTGGACAGAGCCATTAGGGTTGATGGAAAGTACCTTATATGGGCCCATCCACCGCTGTTGGAGCTTGCCAGGAAACTTGCCAAATCGTGAATCATAGGCTAGGACCAAATCACCTTCTTTGAACTCCTTGTGCTTGATGAAGCTGTCATGGTAAGCCTTGCGTCGAGCTTGCGTGGCTTCCATGCACTGTAGAGCCATCCTGCAAGTTTCATCCAAACATTCCAAGTGCAGGAGACAGCGTTGTAGTAAATCATCGTCCCCCAAACGCTCTTTGATAGCCACTCTCAAAGAGGGTAATTCCAATTCAACAGGGAAAACAGCTTCTGTACCATACACCAGCTGGAAGGGTGTCTATCCTGTTGCTGCTTTATGGGAGGTTCTGTACGCCCAGAGGGCCTCTGTAAGTCGATCATCCCAATCACGACGATGTGCGGAAATTGTTCTTGTCAGAATCGAGCAGAGGATGCGATTCGTGACCTCGACTTGGCCGTTGGCTGTGGGGTAATAAGGAGTGGACTTGCGATGGCGGATCTTATACAACTCTGTCAACTCTTCCATGACTTTGTTAAGGAAATGAGTACCTCTGTCACTTACCAGCTCTAGGGGACTGCCAAAACGGGTGATGATATTCTCGTACATGAATAGGGCCACGTTGTTACCATCGTCCCGCTTCAGGGCTTTAGCTTCACACCACTTTGTGACATAATCTGTACATGTGAGGATGTATCGGTTCTGTTTCCTTCGGGTAGGAGGATCGATTGGACCTACGAAGTCGATTCCCCACTTCTCAAACGGCTTTAGGGGAAGGATAGGTTGCAGTGGCATGGCACTTGTCTTGGTGGGTTTCCCCATTCGCTGACAAGCATCACATCTTTTACAGTAATCATAGGCATCCTTATGAATGGTAGGCCACCAGTATCCTACTAGCAGAGCCTTCCTAGCTGTAGCTTCTCCTGCAAAGTGGCCTCCACATGGCTCGTCATGGCAAGCCTTCAGAACAATCCCAATCTCGTCTCCTGCAACACATCTTCTGAGCACTTCATCTTTGCCTTTCTTGTACAGTGCACCGCCTAGTAGGGTGTAGGGGGCTGATTCTAGCATAAGCTTCTTCCTTTATCGACTAGAAATGCCAGGAGGATACTGTTGGGTTGCCAGTAGATTGGCAATGTCTGCATACCAGGGGGTTACAGTTTCTACCAAGAATAGGGAAGCATCAAGGAGGTCTGGATCATCTTGCTCCTCTTCTGCGGTCTATGGGATACGCGACAAATGATCAGCCAGAACATGGGAACGACCAAGCTTAGTAATCACCTCAAAGTCGAACTCCTGAAATAGAAGGAGCCATCTCATCATTCGTCCTTTCACATCTCCTTTGTTCATCAGGAAGGACAGGGCCTCATGATCCATAGGTTTTTGATATGTGTTTAAGGTTTTTGATTTATTTTTAAAGTTTTTAATTTACATTTTAAGTTTTTGATTTGTGTTTAAGGTTTTTAATTTGAGTTTAAAGTTTTTGATTTATGTCATTTTTCAGCAGGTGATGGCTAGGACAAAGCAGACTGCAAGGAAGGTGTATATAGACAGCAAGGATAGTGAGGAAGAGACAAGGTCTTCAATGGTTCCTCAATATTTCCCTCTTGAGAACCCTCCTACCCTTGGTTTCCCTCACTCTCCTACCATGCAATCAAAGCAATCTAGTGTAGAGACAATGTGTTCTCCCAATGCCCATAGTAAGCTTCATTCTATTGACAACCAACGTTATGACCTTGCTGGATAGTCCTCTCCTACAACTGACAAGTTTCCAATCTCCCCTAGAGCCCCTATTCAGCAAACAAAGCAACCTGGACCCTCTTATGCCCATGGAGAAGAGACTTCTAAGTATAAGAGAAAGAGAAAGTCTAGATTTTATTATGTTCAAAAACGTTTTAGTGAGATAAGAAAGGCACAAAGAGATGCACAACATGTCATTCCAAAGACATCATTTATCAGAGTTTCAAAGGGTGTCTAACTGAAGTTGGCATGCAAAAGAAATGGCACCTTGGAGCCATTCTTTGTCTTCAAGAGGTAGCTAAAGACTTTGTTATTGATTTTATGAACGATGCTTACATTGTTGATGCTCATGCTCATAGAGTGACTTTAATGAACAAAGAATTTAGTATGGTCAACAGAATCAGGTATAGGTTCTCGACAAGGTATTGAGGCCCTTGCCCCACACTAATAAAAAAGCCATTGAGATCCTTAACATTCTGCCAAAATTTTCTAGGTGAGTGAAAGGGCCTCAATAAATATTACATCATCTCCTCACTAAAATACTCAATAATCACTCATAATAATCCTTCGTTGGTCGTGGATGCCCCTTCCAAAAGGTATGTTTGATATGAAAGATCACCAAAGCCATTACAGTGACTCTTCATAGCTCATCACTGTCACTTCAATCCACTCTTCTCTTGAGTCTTCAGCAACTACTTCTTCCACTTTCTTGAGCTCTTTTGAACTTTTATTCACCTCTTTCCAATGATAGAAAAATTTTCCAAAGTCACACATACATTCCACAGAACACTTATAGAAGATCTACAGAACATAACAAAAGATCAACTGAAGATTTCATAGAAGGTTAATAGAAAGCATCAAAACCAGATAATTCATATCAAAACCATTCCAAACTATCAAAAACAATTCAATGAGCTTGAAAAAGACCTCAAATTCCATCAATCATCAATCTATGCTTCAAAGAGAAGAAAAACAAAACAAAACAGAAGCTAAACAAAACCAATCAGAATCTCAACAGAACCTATCAGAACATCACAGAGCCTCATATTTCTACTGAGAATCATCATGAGCTTCCAAAAAATAATCAATATCATCCAAAATATTCTCAAACACTTTCAAAATAATCAATCATCACTCAAAATCCTTCAAAAATCGACCATTCAGGCCTTAAAAACAACAAAAATCAACAAAAAAATCTAGTCATTTCAGCCTTCAACATATATTTCTACACTTAATAAGGGAGCGTCCTTGCGACTAAGAAAAAGGGAATACAATTTCATTAAAGAGCTCAACTCAATCTTCTTTAGTATCTTCAATAAACCACCCAACCACGATCCCAACTTATCACTTGTATCTTAGAAAGCATATAACGAAAGGAAAACACTTTTATCTATGAATAGATCTTATAATCAACAGAAAATTATAATAAATTTGTAGAGGATATAAAAGGTTGCTTCCATCCTTCAATCAGATAGAATCACAAACTTCCATCATGGCATATGCTCCCAAAAACAAAGAGCAAATGAAAAGGTTTTCATTAAGAAAAAAGAAGATACAATCATGAAAACCCTCTTCTGCTAAGCAGGATGAAGATGTTTTTTCTTAAATTGCATACTTAGTTTAAGATGTTCCAAGGCTTTGTTCTCATCTACAAAAAGTACTAAGGTACATTTTGGAGGAACCAAAGACAACACATCCTTTCTAGTAAGATAATAAAGATGGTGGGGAAGACATGTGCAAACTAATACAGTACATTCATTTGAGCAGCAGCTACATCCACATTTGGATCTATCATCAACTGGGGAATACTCTTCCGAGTATTCAGATGAGATTGATGATGCATGAAAGCAAGATACCAACAAAAATGAGCTGCAAGACAAACGGTTTGAGAATATTCTGGAAGTGGTATTCTTATAATTGGAACATGTAGCAAATGTATCCCAGGACCCCAAAATAAAAGGCTAGTTAAAAACCAGTCTTGTCATAGAATCATGCAGTGTCCAATGTCATCGACGAAGAATGTTAGGATTATAGCCATGTGTATCCTTCATTGTCTAGGGAGAAAGGTTAATGTAATCAGATGGAAAAGGAAATGAAATAAGAGGAGAATATTGTAACGGAGGATAAGATAAGTCATAGAATAAGGGTAAATGAAGTGATAAGGAAGGTGGAAAAGATGAAGAATGCATAAAAAAGGTTTGAAGGGATCGAGGAGGTCACACATTTATATCCAACAAAGACCACATCCTTGCCCAACTACAAGAATGACCACAAGAGTTTATAGAGTTGGAGGATGAAATTTGCAAGAAGAAAGTCAATGTCCTTGGCCCTGTCAATCTGAAGAGAATGGGGAAGGTATATAGGAAAATGGTTGTGAATGTCTCTTGCACTTCTTCAGAAGAGGACTATCTGGAGTCCCAAAAGGAACACCAAGGAAAAGGGGTTTCTACTGCAAGAAAATTTATCTTGTAACGTCAACAAGCTTTTGTTTCATTCTTTAGAGAACCACAACAAGGAAAAGAACACCACTAACAAGAAATATTCATGGAGCATCATAGAAACCATTCTCCCACGGTTTTATCTTCAACAAAATTCATTATTTCCTTCATATTCTTCATATAATTCATCAACCAACAAAGAGAACATAAGAGAAACACCACTTTGAATGGAAAAATATCACACAATATTCATCTTCAATGTCTTCATAGTTTTCTCTCTCAATGTTTCATAGAAAGATACATTGTTTTTCATAGAATTGGCTATCTCTGACTCTCTCTAAAAAAAAAGAAACAAGAATGGTAGGAAGAGGTTCTGTATCGAAAGACGAACAAGGTAGAAAATATGGAAAAGCTAAAGCAGAAGACAAAGGCCAAGGCAAAGTGAAACGAAAGACAAAGATGCACAAGGAGAAAAGTCTTAAATAAGGGAACAAGGCACACAAGGAAAAGCGCAAGTCAATACTTTTGTAAAAGAGTGCAAGCGCATCATGATTTATTTTAAGGAGTGCCGGGCTCTCATTCGTGCAATTTGTAAAGGTAGACGGGCGATGGAAAGGAAGCTAGAAAGATAGAAGGACAATGGGGAAAAGGGCCTAGGCCATGGCCGGCCATGTAAAAAAGGGGATAAGGGGATGACCGTCCAAAAGGGATTTAGGGTTTTGTATATAAAGTTGAAAAGTGAATGAGAAGCTCATTCTTGTATGTGACCGAAAGCGGCTCTCCTCTTCTTCTTCTTCTTTTTGTTCTTGCTTGCTTGAGCTTGTGCTTGAGAGATGGAGTGTGAGAGTGTGAGGGAGTGAGTGTGTGAGGGTGAGGGACCAGGGAGGAGAAGCTCTCCATCTTCTCCTCTCTTCTTCTCTTCTCTTCTCTTCTCTTCTCTTCTCTTCTCTTCTCTTCTCTTCTCTTCTCTTCTCTTGCTCACGGCTATGGATCTTGGAGCGTGGAGCTTGAGGATGGAGCTTGCTTGAAGCTTTCACTTGGATCGTGGAGCTATCGGAGTGCACGGGAGAGGAGGTAACTCAATCGGCATGGAGGTAAGCTCACTACACCCGTAGACATGGATGGTGCGTTGGCTATGTGAGAGGTAGCCATTAGTGCTTGGCTTGGAACACTTGAAACAATAAGCGGTCTGTGGGTCTTGGCGGTTGAGCAAGAGCTCCCACATTTTGGTTCCATTGCCGGGACAAACGGATTCAAGCCTTGAGCGCTTGTGCGCTTCGAATCGAGCATTGAAGTAGGGTTTTTCCCGAACCGGTATTTGAGGTAGATAGGTAAGAAGCGAGGGAGTTTGAAGAGGTATTCGATCTCCTTAGCAAGTAGGTTTTTGTTGTTTTGGACTTGGGAAAGCATGATGGAGTAGTGTAGGTATTTTTCTTATAATTTTTTCTTGCATTTAGGAAGGATAGGAGCAAAACATTGGAGCAAACAGTAGGGTCTTCTATTGCTGTATAATAGGCTCAAACAAGGAAATAGGGGCACAAATTCAGAATTCTGGCTGGAAGAGTATGAGGGACTAACTTCTGAGGTCACAGCAGGTTGGGATGGGCCAATAAGAGGCCCAGGGAACCAAGAAAGACCACATTTGACATCCTACCTTCTGAGAAGAGAGTAAGCTTGAGAGCTAGGGAGAGAGCGAGAGAGAGAGAGCAATGGGGAGACTGTTGAAGTGCTGATCAATTCGAGTGCCACATCGTTTCTAGGTACGCCAGGCGGTTCCCCATGTTGCTTTGCATCTATTTGGAAGGCACGTCACGATTCGGTGGAGTAGATGTTGACCTAGAGGCATCGTGCGCAACTCGCAGGCCGTCGTCCGCACCGTCGAACCAATTCGTCTGAGTCCTAGAATAGGACTGCCCGACTTTTGGAGTCAGACCGTCCGACTCCAAAAATCGGACCACTTTTCCGATCCCAGTTCTAGAATCGGACTATTGTGAAAATCGGACCATCCTGCCCGACTATTATAATCGAACACTCAGACCCTAGAAATCAGACATAAGGAATCGGACGGATCAAAATTGGACGCATGTCAAATAGGATATCCGATTCCAAAAATCAGATGTGACCAGAATCGGACCATTGGGCCGATCGGACCAACCCAAAATTGGACCTCCGATTCTGATAATCAGACATCTGAGAATCGGATAAGAAACTGTCAAAATCAGACAGCTATCTAGAACACAAATTTTGATGCATCTAAACCCCGAAATTGACCCCAAAGGCTACATAGAGCTAAAGGCACATCACAGATCCATCACTAGGATGAAACTTAGAGCAAGTAGTTCAAAATTTGGCTATAAACGGTCCTCCAAATTGCGCATAGTGTTTATCGTAATGGCCCTGCGGGCCGGGGAGGACTGCCCCCCCGAACCCGCGCAGAGGGGGCTCTGTCCCCTCCGCACCTCCCCCAAGTAGATTGGAGAGAAAATGCACGTCGTGAGAGGTCCTCTAGATTAGGCCCTAGTGTAGTAATGGCTCTACACAAGCATAGATCTTTACTTACAAAGCAACAAACAAAAGCCCATACCCAAACAAAGACAAAAGGGCCACACCAACAGGCCAATCTAGCCATCAAAGGCAAAAGGGCCGCACCACAAGAACACAAAGACATTGTGTTCAGATAGTGTCTAGTCAGAGCAAAATGCAACATCAAGCTACAATAGCGAGAATGACTAGATATGACAGCCCTGACGATAGATGCTCCTTGAATAGCACTGCACTGACGAGCCAAGACATCAGTGGAGAATCTCCAAAGGTGGATACCAGGCATGTCCTTTACAGCAAGATGTCTGCTCATGATAAGTCTTCAAACTCTCTACTAGCAAAAGCTCCACTGAGTGCACATACATAATAGCTTGCAAGATCACATCCCCCACATAAACATTTAGTTCTTCCTCATCAGGGATCTATAAATGGCCTGTAAGATACATAAAAGATAATAACTGAACTTCATGGGAAACTAACTCATCCACGAATCTATCAAAAACAACTCTCAACAAATGTGCAGACCAAGGATTTGACCATCCATCCTTTGGAGGTTTCGAATCCACATTGCTTAAGGATATGTACAAGGCAAATCTATGTTGATGGCATTTAACCCAAAAGGAAGGAGGTACTGACACCAAGTTAGTATAGCAAATAAAATCTTCCTACACATAATTCATGCGCTATTGGAGGCATTCTACTTTAGTAGCAAATCCATCACATAGCTTAGCTTTATGCTACAATTGATCAAGTTCATCCCTAAAGATACGATTGAAGAAACTACAAGGGCTGGAGGAGGAATAGAAAGAGTGGCAACTTTCTGATTAAGCTCCTCAATAAGCTTCTTTTGAGCCTCAACAACTTCTTGGAAATGTTGTAGTTGACCTTCACAAGTTCCCAATTTACGAGCTGACTCTAACATGTCCTCAAGAGTTGCATTCTTTTCAGTTGTTAAGGACATATTCTTAGCTTCTAATGTAGCTACTTTAGCTTCCAGCTCCAGAATTTTTACTTTCTAGTTATCCATCAAAACAGTCGCCTCAGTCATGTTCTTATCAATGTCACTCATCAGGGTAGCTTTTCTTGATCAAGGTAGCTTTTCCTGATGCCAAATCCTCCAAGGATTTACTCAACTTGTTGGTCAATGAATCCACCTTGTCTTGCAAGGAAGTATAAACTCCTGTGTAAACAGACTGAAGACAGGATGTAAGCGAGGTTTCCAACATAGACTGGACACCAAAAACTTTCTGAGAGAGCAACGGTCTAGCTATCAATGTATGTAAGGAAGTAAGAATATGTTGATCTAGCTGTCCATCCCTCTGAGCTGCAAATAGGTTAGGACATGAGAGGAACACATGAAGGGGAACTGCTAGAAATAGAAGGAGTAGTATCCTTGACACTGAGGATTCATAGCTGATACTGTAGAGGGACTAGGTGGCCCTTTAGTACGTCGGTGCTTAAGTTGGGAAAATCTTGGAGGGGGACTCATCCTCTAAATCTAAGTTTGCCTCTAATGGGGGAGGGGATGGAACACAAGGTGGTGGTTGCTTCGGAAGAGGAGCAGGATCAACCACTGGCACACTACCAGGAGGAGGGGCAAGAGTAATAATCTTCTGAAGGAAAGCACCATAAGACACATTACTGCCCTGACCTTTTCTGACTCTTTTGGAATGAATGCTGACCAATTAAATTTAGTCCCCTTCCAAAATCCAAACAGATTTAGTGAAAAGCTCCTTGGAGAGACATTTAGATGCACGCTTGGCCAACATAAATCTGTCTTGCAAAAATTGGCAAAGTTACTTCCAAAAGAAGCTGAAAGGGGTAAACACAATGCATCACTTATGTTGGCTATGGATAAGAAAAAGCATTAGTTATAAACCAAGCCAGAGTGGTTCTTGTATGACACCAGGAAGGAGTAGCAGATCGTATTGTCCAACCCACTAGTGGAAACTTCAGGGCCACAAAAGGACGAAGACTAGCACAACCAATACAATCCACCTCTAGAAGGAGGGAATAATCATGTACTGGCAATGGCACACACTAGATCACAAGTGGGGGAGTAGAGGAAGATGATGCCATTCAGACTACACAGGATGTCCACACACACATAACCAAGGAAAAATAGAAAAAATTCATGCAAAACCGCAAACAAAACTACAGCTAAGAAGGATATCACAAAAAAGTCGCAACAGAAACAAAAGAACAGGATTGGACCAAACTTCCCCAAACAAACCACAACCTACGGAAAAATTTTGACATGACCTATGCATGTGCGATCGAAAGCTTCGTGATATGCATGACAATCAAGCACCCTAATCTCTGTATAATCAAGCACGCAAAAAGAAATATATAAGTTCCAATATATCGTAGCCCAAACACTGACTTGACCGAAAACAAAATAACTGACTTAGACCATCATGGACAAATACAACTGACCTTTGGACTAAAGAATCCCAATCCCCATAATTGTTGAGCATACACCTAAAGTGCGGTAAAGTGAGCGGGTGATCACTATCGCATTCATTTTAATCAATGAAAAATTGGTTTGTAATTCATTTTTAATTAAACCCTTAATGCATGGTGGATTGATTTCATAACCCAACTCCACTCTGACAAATTAACTAATTGATTAGACTGGGGGTCTCTAAAAATGCAATTCATTTTTACAATTATATGATGTTTGGCGCAAAGCACATGCATGCCTGACTTTGGGGGGTTTATTTTAATTAAAATTTAAATGTGTATGTAGCACATGTGCGTGTGCACTGTGAATGGATTTTAATTTACAAATTATGTGGGTTATGGTGCTAAAGTGCGTGTGTAACGACACGGGTTCCTTTTATCATTAATGGTTGGATTCATTTTAATTACAATTTATGATGTGCAATGTGTTCATTTGGTGAGCGCAATGGTCAATAGATTTTAAATTACAATTAATGGTGTGTTATGGTGCACATGGGAGAGGAAAAAAGGAAAGGAACCTAGTGGTGGGTGGACACCTGCAAGGTCTGAAACATGCTCTACGTCCAAAGAATCCGCACAAAAGAGAAAACAAATCTGTAAGTGGTAATAGCAAGGTGACTATAGGGAATAGTCTACCTCCTATCAAATACAAACCAAAAGATGAATACCATGATGCACCAAAGAAAAAGATGGGGGACTTGTGCAATGTGGATGATCACATCGTTAGGGAAGGGGGATTATAAAAAATTTATGGGTCTCTTTTAAGATTTATCGGCCATTTAATAGGATTGAGGGTGCTATTTCATTTAACATTAAAGTTGTGTGTTTGGTTTTGTTTTAGGTTGGTGTTTATGTTTTTTTAAAATTAATTGTGGAGATGGTTAAGATTGGTTTTTAGGTTGTGTGTTTGTGGTTGTTGTTTGTTTGCTTGCTTTTTAATTAAATTTATGTGTGGAGGCATTAGAGGATTTGTGTTTGGATCATTTTTTTTTCAAGTGATGTGTGAAAGTTCAAAATGAGTATGAATGAATTAGGTATTGGATTCGGGGTTTTTGTTTCTATTTGTTTGTTTGTGTGGTGTTTTGTTGGTTTGTATTTTTTTTAAATGAATTCGATATTATTATAGGCAATGTAAGCTCATGAAATATTGAAAAACATGTGAAAGAGTGTGTGGAAAATTTTTGGGATTTAAAAAAAATTAGAGTTTTAGTGGTTTTTTTTACTTTTTTTGAGTTTTAAAAGGATTTTGAAAATTTTATAATTTTTTTAACATTTATTCATGTGGTTCAGCAAATAAAAATGATTCCAAAAAATGAAAGTAACCCTCCCACTAAACTGAAATGAACGCAAAACTAGGGTAGAAGCATGCAAAATCTATACACATGGTTGAGCCATTAATCTCAAAACTGAAAAGAAACCATAAATCTCTCTCTTAATAATGAACCAATTTCATCATCTTCATCTTCATCCTCCATAACTTCAGTTATACAAGAGAAAAGGGGAAGGGAAAAGAGAAAGAGAGGAGAACTTTTGCACAGAGGAGAGATAAATTTTAGCACCATTCAAAAGGAGAATGTGTGTCTTAGAAGAAACGAGAGAAAGAGACACATAATCATCCATGCACTCCACCCCACCTTTTCCCCAAAAGACACACAACCCTTTATATTTTTTATTATTTCTTTGATTTTTTAATACATTTGCATTTGTAAGGCTTTAGCCTTCACATTTCAATTCTTTCTAACCTTTTAGAAATGCATGCACGTACACTTTTGTGTATACCATTTATTTATGATGAATGTGGATGTAGATGTGGCCCCCTCATGTCTCTATCTCTTTTTGCTGATTTTGCAACAACTTAGTGAGAGTTGTAAAGATGAGTGGGTTGCCTCTTACCCACCCCTCACTAAGAGAGCTAAAGAATGGCACCACCTAGCCAAGGGGAGGATGGGCTAGGACATCCCTTTCCTAAGTGAAAGAAAAGAACTAAAACACAAATTCACAAGAGAGAATTTGTAGCCCATCTTAAGGAAAATGCAAGGTTTATATCATGTCAATAAAATTTCCAGGATTTCTAGTCATCCTGAAGAGGTATAGTGCATTCTAAGTCTTCACCTTCATCTCATTTCTCTATATATTAGAAGACTGCACTTATGTAGCTTCGTTTCCTTGGAGGCTCCATATCTTCTAAGGGTAGTCTTCTTGGACGTGCCCTAGCTCGTTGCAATGGAAGCATTGATGGTAGGGACATCTCCTACAGACGTGCCCTATCTCTCCGCACATGCGGCATTTCTTCTCCTGATCTTGGGAATCATCTTTGCTACAATTTCCTGATTTAAGTTCTTGGATGATTGGATTCACTCAGAGTAATGCATCTTGCAGGTCTATTGGATGCATTGCTTTAATAAGGTGGTTCAGAGGAGTGTTCAAGCCATGGTAAAACTTACATACTTATTGTGCAATATCCATACGTGGCGCATATTTTAGTAGGGTTACAAACTATTTGGACCGGGTACTTCTACTGAATAGAAGGGATATATAATTTCTCATGTATGGGCAGGAGACAAAGATTAACTTGAAGATAAGTTAAGGAACTTGTTTGTCAAAAGGATTTCTTGCCCTGTATTCTTATCTATGCCATAAATCACGTGAACAAACCCCGGTCCCTAAAAGGCCTAATTAAGGAAGCTGATTTTGAATGTCACACATAAATGTGATAGGACCTAATTAGAAAACTAAAGTTATCAAGGGAAGTGGTTGGGCGGAACCCCCGACAGGTCCATCCTAGGGTAGGGTGGTCCCGTAGAGAATTGGGAGGCTTCTCACAAGGTTTGCTATTTTAGGGGATCGGAATGGGACTATACCCTTTGGGTAGAGAGGTCGAGCGGCGCATCCCTCTTGTTTACCATTCTCTTTGAACCAAGTGTGACATGGGTTTGTTTCGGCTTGGGTATCTCTGTGTAAAGTAGGATGTTCAAGACCCGATGCTAGAACTTGAGTTTGTTGGAGAAGGGATAGACGTCGCAGCCGAGTCGGAGATATGGATTGAGTTGATGGGTGATTATTTCTCTGCTTTGGGGACTGCTACTACTAATCAAGCAATGATAGACAAACTTAAGTTAATTGGTCAGGCTCGAATATGGTGGAAGCAATGGTGTAGAGATCAAGGTATTTCTCAAGCTGATATCACTTGAGCTCAGCTAAAATATATTGTACACAGATAATAACTTACCTCAACCTACCAGAATTTGACAATGAATTAATTCTTCAAGCTCGAGCAGCTGGAATTAACCTCAGAAGCTTACTACTCAGCACATGGCACCATAATTTTAATCCATTATCTAGAATAGGATCTTCCAACACCACAAACATTGGGCTCACGACAGTCTTCAACTCTGTTCCGGACTAGGCAAGGGGGGTCCACAGCTCCACCTAACCCCAAGCGGCCTAGGAGTGAAACACAATTTCCGTGGTTGGTCTTTTCACCACTCCACCTTCGGCCCATGAATCGAGTAGTGCCCTCTCGGGTTGAAACATGGCATGACCCTAGAGATGATCCACCCATGCAAAAATATACTTTCCTTAATTAATCCAATTAAGAATCAAACACAATCAAGGCAATCATCCCTAATATCATTTTCCAAGAAAACATTCATTTATCCGAATGGGCACTTGTCATCACAGACCCCTGCCATGAATTTTCCAACAATCACAAGCACTTAGAATAATCATCTAAACTATAATCCAACAATCAGTTGATTGTAAAAGCATTTTGAGTGTTGTTCAATCAACCAACGAAAACAATGGTATTCTTTCCCAAAAATTGCAAAAACAGTTATTGTGATAACGTTCCCATTGCACATTTTCTCTCCCCCTTGGGAACTAAGCGATTCTATGCAAAATTTAAAAAACACTTTGACTATGACACATGCCAAGGTCTCATATAACTATGCAAGAATGTAAATTCTATTGAACACTTACATTGATCGACAACCCGACCTTTTTCCAAACAAGTTTAGAAGTACTGGTCTGTACTTGATCCCACGGTTTCCTAATCCCTTGAGTTCTTCCCTTGCCTTTGAGGCCTAGAGATGTTATTTGCATTTGGCCCAACCCTGAATAGGATTAATAAATATAGTCGCTATCAAACGGATCTCAAGGCATTGTACTTTTAATCCTAATGATTGTTGTTTGTATTAGCTACACATAACTTCAAGATCCCAATGAACTAATAATTTGTGATATTAGCAAGACTTTAATGCAAGATTAATCTGTGTGCCATCGATGTATGTTTCACATAATCCTTCCCATGCATGCAGTGTCTATGTGCATAACCCTTAAGTAACCTTATATGCTCTTTCTGCTACGTATGATTTTGTAGCGTAGTATTGGGATGCAATGATTGTTTTTGGATACAAGGGTTGGTGTGAACCCCAATGTGTCATATGCATAAATCTATGCAAGGTCATCTATGGTTACGGAAAGAGTTATCCTAAAATCCCCTATGAGTTTATTACTATTGAAAATAATTTCAGGTTACTTATTAAAATGAACTCATGCGCATGTCAAGGAAATATAGCCTATGTCTCAATGAATGGTGGAGATGGCAATTAGCACCTGGATATTCAGGTATGAATTTTCCATACCCATTGTTGTATTTGTATTAGCAAAAACTCCTTGGCCGGTGGCTCCTATGTTTGATGTGGGATTACCATTGGTGTGTGTCTCCCTCCTTTTGGGGGTCATACTTTGGACTTAGAAATTTCTCTGTGGGGGTGTGCATGTCTCTCTCTCTCTCTCTCTCTCTCTCATTGCAGAGACAGCATGTCGGGGTGACTTTTCTTGATTGTGATGGGGGTTTAACCCGCAAGAAAAAGGGAATAAGATTTCGAGGAAGGAATGGAGTGTGTGGTCATCCTCTAAGAAGGGGAAGAGAAGGAGAATCTTCTGGAGGGTACTCTCTCTCTCTCTCTCTCTCTCTCTCTCTCTCTTTCTCCCTCTCTCTCTCTCTCTCTCTCTCTCTCTCTCTCTTTCACTCTCTATCACCCTCCCCTCTCTCTCTCTCCCTCTCTCTCCCTCCCTCACTCTCTCTCTTTCCCTCCATATAACCCTCTCTCTCCCTCTCTTTCTCCCGGCAGCAAGGGGGGAAAGGGATGTAGTATGTCCTTGCTTAAGGGGGGACGGGAGAAAAGAAAATAGGTTGATTCCCCTTTTATCATTAAAGAGGGGGGGTTTATAGTGGAAGGGTGGCGTATTATTGGGGGGCCATGGTGGAGTGGTAGTGGTGGTGGTGTTCACCCCATCCCACCACTTGTCCTTTAGCATGGCAGTAGGCTGTAGACCCTAGGAGAGGTGGTGTGGGGGGGTGGTATGCCTGTGGCCTCTCCCAAAACTTCGTGGTCTCCTTCTCCCTCTTGTCGTCATCATTGCCAGCTTCCTTTTCTCCCACCTTGGCATCGTCGTCAACCTTTTTCCCCTCGCCACCTGTTCGGTGGTGGCTAGGGGGGTGGGATTAAAAATTTTGAACTAATTTTATTAAATATGGAGGGGGGTGTTCATTCCCATTGTACATTTTCTCTCCCCCTTGGGAACTAAGCGATTCTATGCAAAATTTACTTAACACTTTGGATATGACACATGCCAAGGTCTCATATAACTATGCAAGAATGTAAATTCTATTGAACACTTACATTGATCGACAATTCGATATTTTTCCCAACAAGTTTAGAATTATTGGTCTGTACTTGATCCTAGGGTTTCCTAATCCCTTGAGTTCTTCCCTTGCCTTTGAGGCTTGGAGATGTTGTTTGCTTGTGCTCCACAACCCTAAATAGGATTGATAAACATAGTCACTATTCGACAGATCTCAATGCATCGTAGTTTTAATCCTAATGATTGTTGTTTGTATTAGCTACACATAACTTCAAGATCCCAATGAACTAATAATTTGTGATATTAGCAGGACTTTAATGCAAGATCAATTTGTGTATGTACCATCGATTTATGTTTCCTATAATCTTTCCCATGCATGCAATGTTTAGGTGCATAACCCTTAAGTAACCTTATATGCTCTTTATGATACGTATGATTTTTTAGCATAGCACTAGGATGCAATGATTGTTTTTATATACAAGGGTGTGTGCAAACCCGAATGCGTCATATGCATAGATCCATGCAAGGTCATCTATGGTTACGGAAAGAGTTATCCTAAAATCCCTTATGAGTTCATTACTATTGAAAATAATTTTGGGTTATTAAAATAAACTCATGCACATGTCAAGGCAATATAATGTATGTCTCAATGAATGGCAGAGATGGAAATTGGTACCTAGATATTTGGATATGAATTATCCATACTTGTCATTGTATTTGTATTAGTAGAAATGCCTTGGCCGGTGGCTCCATTGTTTAATGCAAGATTGCCGTTGGTGCATGTCTCCCTCCGTTTGGGGGCTATACTTTTGACTTATAAATCTGTCTCTCTCTCTCTCTCTTTCTCTCTCTCTCTCTCTCTCTCTCTCTCTCTCTCTTTCTCTCTCTCTCTCTCTCATTAGAGAGATAGCATGTTGGGATGACTTTCCTCGATTGCGATGGGGGTGCAACCCATGAGAAAAAAGGAATAAGATTGCGGGGAAGGAATGGAGTGTGTGGTCATCCTCTAAGGAGGGAAAGAGAAGGAGAACCTTCTAGAGGGTTCTTCCTCTCTCTCTCTCTCTCCTACTCTCTCTTTCTCCCTCTCCCTCTTTCTCTTTCCCTCTCTATCACCCAATCCCTCTCTCTTTGCCTCTCTCTCTCTCTCTCCCTCTCTTTCTCTTTCTTTCCATGTTACCCTCTCTCTGCCTCTCTTTCTCCCGGTAGTAAGGGGGGAAAAGGATGTAGTATGTCCTCGCTTAAGGGGGGAGAGGAGAAAAGAAAATAATGCGATTCCCCTTTTTTTCTTAAGGAGGGGGGGCATGGTGGAGTGGTGATAGTGGTGGTGTTCACCCCACCCACCACCTGTCTTTTAACATGGCAGTAGGTTGTGAACTCTAATCGAGGTGGCTTGGGGGGGTGGTACGCCCGTGGCCTCTTCCTCAATTTCATCCCCTCCTTCTCCCTCTTGTCATCATCATCGCAAGCTTCCTTTCCTCCCACCTTGGCATCGTCGTCAACCTTCTTCCCCTCACCACCTATTCGGTGGTGGCTGGGGGGTGGGATAAAAATAATTAAAATAATTTTATTAAATATGTAGGGGGTGTTTGTTCCCATTGCACATTTTCTCTCCCACTTGGGAACTAAGCAATTCTATGCAAAATTTACTTAACACTTTGGATATGACACATGTCAAGGTGTCATATAACTATGCAAGAATGTAAATTCTATTGAACACTTACATTGATAGACAACCCGATCTTTTTCCCAACAAGTTTAGAAGTATTTGTTTGTACTTGATACCAGGGTTTCCTAATCCCTTGAGTTCTTCCCTTTCCTTTGAGGCCTAGAGATATTCTTTGCATCTGCTCCACAACCCCGAATAGGATTGATAAACATAGTCACTCTTAGAGGGATCTCAAGGCATCGTAGTTTTAATCCTAATGGTTGTTGTTTGTATTAGCTACACATAACTTCAAGATCCCAATGAACTAATAGTTTGTGATATTAGCAAGACTTTAATGCAAGATCAATTTGTGTACCATCAATGTATGTTTCATATAATCTTTCCCATGCATGCACCGTCTATGTGCATAACCCTTAGATAACCTTATATGCTCTTTATGCTACGTATGATTTTGTAGTGCAATATTGGGATGCAATGATTGTTTTTGGATACAAGGGTTTGTGCGAACCCCAATGTGTCATATGCATAGATCTATGCAAGGTCATATATGGTTATGGAAAGAGTTATCCTATAATCCCCTACGAGTTCATTACTATTGAAAATAATTTTGGGTTACTTATTAAAATAAACTCATGTGCATGTCAAGCCAATATAATCTATGTCTCAATGAATGGTAGAGATGGCAATTCGTACCTGGATATTCGGATATGAATTATCCATACTCGTCATTGTATTTGTATTAGCAGAATTGCCCTGGCCGGTGGCTCCATTGTTTGATGCACGATTGCCGTTGGTGCGTGTCTCCCTCTGTTTGGGGGATATACTTTCGACTTATAAATCTCTCTCTCTCTCTCTCTCTCTCTCTCTCTCTCTCTCTCTCTCTCTCTCTCTCTCTCTCACATTAGAGAGAGTATTCGGGATGACTTTCCTCAATTGCGATGGGGGTGTACCCCATGAGAAAAAGAGAAAAAGATTGTGGGGAAGGAAGGAGTGTGTGGTCATCCTCTAAGGAGGGAAAAAGAAGGAGAACCTTCTAGAGGATTCTTCCTCTCTCTCTCTCTCTCTCTCTCTCTCTCTCCCACTCTCTCTTTCTCCCTCTTCCTCTTTATCTTTCCCTCTCTATCACCCTCTCCCTCTCTCTTTGCTTACCCTCTCTCTGCCTCTCTTTCTCCCGATAGTAAGGGGGGAAAAGGATGTAGTATGTCCTCGCTTAAAGGGGGAGAGGATAAAAGAAAATAATGTGATTCCCTTTTTTTGCTTAAGGAGGGGGGGCATGGTGGAGTGGTGATAGTGGTGGTGTTCACCCCACCCACCACCTGTCCATTAGCATGGCAGTAGACTGTGAACTCTAGTCGAGGTGGCCTTGTGGGGTGGTACGCCCATGGCCTCTTCCTCAACTTCATCCCCTCCTTCTCCCTCTTGTCATCATCATCGTGAGCTTCCTTTCCTCCCACCTCAGCAGCATCGTCGTCAACCTTCTTCCTCTCACCACCTGTTCGGTGGTGGATGGGGGGTGGGATAAAAATAATTAAACTGATTTTATTAAATATGTAGGGGATGTTTTTTCCCATTGCACATTTTCTCTCCCACTTGGGAACTAAGCGATTCTATGCAAAATTTACTTAACACTTTGGATATGACACATGTCAAGGTGTCATATAACTATGCAAGAATTCTATTGAACACTTACATTGATCGACAACCCGATCTTTTTCCCAAGTTTAGAAGTATTTGTTTGTACTTGATCCTAGGGTTTCCTAATCCCTTGAGTTCTTCCCTTTCCTTTGAGGCCTAGAGATATTCTTTGCATCTACTCCACAACCCCGAATAGGATTGATAAACATAGTCACTCTCGGAGGGATCTCAAGGCATCGTAGTTTTAATCCTAATGGTTGTTGTTTGTATTAGCTACACATAACTTCAAGATCCCAATGAACTAATAGTTTGTGATATTAGCAAGACTTTAATGCAAGATCAATTTGTATACCATCAATGTAAATTTCATATAATCTTTCCCATGCATGCACCATCTATGTGCATAACCCTTAGATAACCTTATATGCTCTTTATGCTACATATGATTTTGTAGTGCAACATTGGGATGCAATGATTGTTTTTGGATACAAGGGTTTGTGCGAACCCCAATGTGTCATATGCATAGATCTATGCAAGGTCATCTATGGTTACAGAAAGAGTTATCCTAAAATCCCCTACAAGTTCATTACTATTGAGAGTAATTTTGGGTTACTTATTAGAATGAACTCATGCGCATATCAAGGTAATATAACCTATGTCTCAATGAATGGCAGAGATGGCAATTAGTATCTGGATATTCGGATATGAATTATCCATATGTGTCATTGTATTTGTATTAGCAAAAATGCTCGAGGAAGTTACTATATGTATATCCTATACATCACGTGCATGCAAGGCCTATTTATAAATATCATTATCTATGAAATTTTTCTAAATAATACATAACCCTTTTCTATTCAATATGTAAATAACCTCTTTATATTACAACCTTTTGTATGTAAAAAATGTATAAAAATGGTATTTTAAAAAAACCTTATTTTGAACCCACGTGATCCATACATATATTAATGAGTAACTTACTCAAGCATAAACGTCCTATACGGTGGCTCCATTGTTTGATGTGGGATTACCGTTGGTGCATGTCTCCCTCCATTTGGGGGCCATAATTTTGGCTTATAAATCAATCTCTCTCTCTCTCTCTCTCTCTCTCTCTCTCTCTCTCTCTCTCTCTCTCTCTCTCTCTCTCTCTCTCTCTCTCTCTCTCTCTCTCTCTCTCTCTCTCTCTCTCTCTCTCTCTCTCTCTCTCTCTCTCTCTCTCTCGTGCATCAAAGATATAGCATGCCAGGGTGACTTTCCTCAATCGCATTGGGGGTTTCACCCACAAGAAAAAGGGAATAAGATTGCGGGGAAGGAACAGAGTGTGTGGTCATCCTCTAAGGAGGGGAAGAGAAGGAGAACCTTCTGAAGGGTTCTCTCTCTCTCTCTCTCTCCCACTCTCTCTTTCTCCCTCTCTTTCTCTCTCTCTTTCCCCCTCTATCACCCTCTCCCTCTCTCTCTCTCACCCTCTCTCCTCTCTTTCTGTCCATATTACCCTCTCCTTCCCTCTCTTTCTCCTGGCAGCAAGGGGGGAAAAGGTTGTAGTATGTCCTTGCTTAAGGGGGGAGGGGAGAAAAGAAAATAATGTGATTCCCCTTTTTTGCTTAGGGGGAGGGGGGGAGAGAAGGAAAATATGTGTTATCCCTTTCTTAAGGGGGAGTTATAGTGGAAGGGTGTTGTATTATTGGGGGGGGGGGACATGGTGGAGTGGTGGTGTTCACCCCACCCACCATCAGTCTATTAGCATGGTGGCAAGCTGCAAACTCTAGTTGAGGTGGCCTGGGGGGCTGGTGGGCTCGTGGCCTCCCCCTTGACTTCATTGTCTTCTTCTTCCTCTTGTCATCATCATTGTCAGCTTCCTTTCCTCCCGTCTCGATATCATTGTCAATCTTCTTCCTCTCGCCACCTATTTGGCAGCGAATGGGGGGTGGGGATAAAAAAATTTAAACTAATTTTGTTAAAATGGTAGGGGGGTTGTTCATATGGGGGAACTACATTGTACTTTATTTATATGCAACCATGTATAGTTTCCAATCCCAATATTGTTTCTTTTTTTAGACGATCTTTGATATGATTCTTGCAAGCTACTTATTGGTGCTTTCAACTTACCGGTTTGCATGTGGATTGTAAGGTTTCATTTTATTATGCTTAATTTGGAATGTCTCAATCAAGCTTTTTATCACCTTATTCAAGAAATGAGTTCCATGGTCCTCAACACCAACTCTTTTGGCAAACCAAAATGATAGATTATCTATTCAAGAACGAAGCTAGCAATTTACTTTACATCATCCTTCCTTGTCCCTCATGCTTCTAACTATTTTTTAAAATAGTTTGCCACTACTAAGATATACTTATTTTGTTTCGAGGATGATGGGTAATGGACCTAAAAAGTTAATGCCTCACTTCTTGAATGATAATAAAACCATTATAAGAGTTAGTGGGTGCTTCCAATTCTCTCTATTATCATGTCTGTAGCATTTATTACATCTTTTTACATATGCAAATGCACCCTAGAAGATGGATGGCAATCAATATCCAACTCTTAAGGATTTTTCTGTAGTCAACTATCCACCAAAGTGCCCTTCACAAGCAAAGTTGTGAAACTCTTCCAAGATAAATGGAACCTCATTAGGCATGATACATCAATGATAAACATCATCTACCCCTTGCCGATATAGGGTTCCTACAATTAAGGAAAACTTTAAGGTTGCTTATCTAATTTTTATTTTTTCCACCTTGGATAAAGAGGCTCTAGGCTCTCCTATGGATCGATAATGTGCTATTATATTAAACTAGGATGCAATGGAGGCCATGCTTATTTTCAATAAAACCTCAAGATCACTAACTTTAGCCACTACTTCTTTCCATTCCCTAAAGTCTACAAGAGATTCTATGATACATTGCAATCTTGGTGGCTTACTCTTAATCTTGTAATCGAATTCTTGTAAAGTGATTAACCACTTTGCTAGGTGATTGCGTGGCTACAACTTGTTCAACAATAACCTTAGCCCCTCTACTTTTGTACAAAATACTACCTTCTTATACATAATATAGTGCCTAAATTTCTTCGTAGCAAAGATATTTCAAGGTAAAATTTCCCCATATATGTATAATTAATTTTAGACACACCCAATTTGTGACTAGAAAATGCAATTGTGTGGTACCCTTTCTCATCCTATATCTGAGCTAAAACACTACTAAAAACACACAGAATGTATCATTTGCCTTAGGTGCTTTCAAGAATGGCGATTTAGAGCCTTGAAGTATGTTTTGCATGTATCATTCCAGGAAAACGAACAGTTTAATGATAATAAATTTATCAATGGAAGTCCTTTCAACTTAGCAAAGTGAGAAAGGCATCAAGGTGTAAGGGTGGTGTACCCAAGACTTGACAACCTCTTTGTTCTCAGGTAGCACTAGTGTTACCCTATAGAGGTGAAGGTAGGAGTTAAGCATGGCTCTTAGTGGTGAGAAGCTAACAATGAAGGAGAAGGGAAAATAGAAAAAGTGCGTTAAAAGCACGAAATGGCGATGCTAAGAATAGAAGACACAATAGGAAAAAAATGTAATAATCAAGTTGCCTTTGAGGGTCATTGATGCATGGACGTTAAGATGTTTGAATGTGGCCAATGCATGTGTGCCATGTCAACAATTGTGACCATGGGAAATCATTAGTGCTATGCACTTATTAATACATCATATAGCCATTAGTGAGAGCCACTGGATTGAAATATGATGAAAAACATTTAGGATGGGCCATGTCATCATAAGTTTTGTGTTTGGGATCCATTTCTATCTAAACTCAGCAATCATTGACATTTCAAGACCGAACATGGAATAATCCAAACTAAGTGTAGAAGGGGCCACTTTTGGGTCTTGAGGAGACTCCAAAATGATTAAAAAATGGCACACCAGTCCATCGACAAAGTAGTACTCCTATCAAAATCCATTCATTGGATGTGTGCCATTGCATCTTTAGTTTTCCAAGAAACTCGCCCATTTGAGCCTTGAAGACTAGTGTCACTTATGCTTGCTTGAAAAGCCGATTCTTGGAGAGGTTATGCACTTGGTGTTTTTGCCAATGGGAGAGACTCCTACAAAATAAGGTGATCTTCCATAGTAATCTTGAGACTAGGAACAATGAACTCTAGAGGCATGATTGCCTTGATACCAAAAGCAAGCTTGTAAGGAGTAAGGCTTGTTGCCACCTTGAAGGATGTGTAGTAAGTCCATAATGTTGGTAGGAGCTTTGTATCCAAATCTTTTCTGTGGTGCTCCTCTAGGTTGGTAAGGAATTCACATAAGATCTTGTTGGTTGATTCAACTTGGCTATCTTCTTGCTCGTACTATGGAGAGGATATCTTATAAATGACCATGAATAAGGCAATCATACATTTAATGATCTTATTGATAAAGTGACTACTATGATCACTAAACACTTCCAATGGGCAACCATAGTAAGTGAAGATATCCTTAAATAAGCACTTAGCCACTTCCCCAGGTGAATTGTGTGAGAGTGTTGAAGCTTCTATCCACTTAGTGTATTAATTCATTTTGTTGATATATCTATTCCTAGTGTAAGATACCACTAATTTGATGGGATTTACAAAATGCAATCTCCATTTTTGAAAGGGTTTCAACAGCAAGATGTATCTATTCCTAGTGTAAGATTCCATTGATTTGATGGGATTGAAAAAATGCAATTTCCATTTTTGAAGGGTTCCAATAGCAAGATTGGATGAAGTGGTGATTGATCTTGGGGAAGGGATTGACCAAGCCATTATCAAGGATCAGACTTGATGAGCTTCTTCCAACACATCATCTTTTTGCATGGGGAGAACCATGTATTGTAGTGCTCTAGAGTCAAAATGCTGGCTACAAAGAGGAAAATCATTGCATTGATCCATCAAAAGGTGGTTGAGGACTTGCCCTAAGTGCAGGAAAACCATCATTTCCTCATGTCAAGTCTAAGGAGGGTCTAGGTGGATCAGGATTTGGGCTACTAGTTATTGCAGTAAAGAGTTGAGTATCCAAGAAATCATCATTAACTCTTCAAGGAGCTTCTCCAAAATCTAATCAAGAGAGGAAATCTACAATGGCATGCTGAGCTCTTGGTCTATGCAATACTTTAAAGTCAAACTTCAAGAGTAATAGTATCCATCTAGCCAAGCATCCCATGACATTTTGCTACTTGACAAAGTAGACTAGAGCAAAATGATCCACATGAAAAAAAAAAGAATGACCAAGCAAATAATGTTGAAACTTCTTAACTAAAATAATCATTCCAAGGCATTCATATTCTGACAAAATAGTTTTTCTCAACAAAGGAGATTCTTATATTGCCATAAAAGATGGATCAAAACATTATAATCCTGATGCACGATGACACTACTAATTGCAATATCTCATGCATCCACAAATACATGGAATGGTTTGGTCCAATCCAAAGGGACTAGAATTGGGGCCTTTGAAATTAACAATCAAAGACATTAGAATGCCAAATTTGTCACCTCATTTCAAGTGAAGGCCAATTTAGTAATGTGGGCCAGAGAGGAATGGCCACATGTGCTAGGAGGTGTAGATGCCATCTATACCAATCAATTTTATAGAGTTTATTATCTTCATTGGCTTAGTATCTTTTGGATCAAGGTAAACTATGGAAAGTTCATCCTCTGTGACCCTAGCTACCTTTTACATTTGTGCTTCTAACTCCCTTTTGTATCTTAGTACTTATGCCACTTTTGATTTGGCTATAGCCATAGCTTGAGCCGCTTTTGCTCTCTAGAGTCTAAAATCATGATTATTGTACCCTTGGAAATCTGACTCTATGTTGATACTGAATCTAGGGCAAGATAAATAGGGGAATGGAGATCCAAGTATTGTTGATATCCACAAGACAAAACGGTTTCAAATATACATTTTCTACTAGGAGAGTAACTTCCTCATCATCATCCAAGCCATCCACCATGTTGTGAATGTCTCAACTACAATTGGTCTAAAAGTTGATGATGGAGGTAGGATTTTGTTCAAAAAGATCTTGATTTTGTTGTGACCTTGGTTAATTGTTAGTTAATCACAATCCTTATGATCACAACCAAGGTCGTTTGAGCAAGAGGTGGTAATCCTCACCTACATGCTCCATATTTAGTACCACTAAAAAATAAAAAATGGAACACTTGCTACTTTCATAAACAATAAATAAATAATTCCAAGAGGATGCACTCTCTGTTGATTTGCCATGTGGACAAAAAATGGGGCTGATTTTGCATCATTATTGGTGCTCATGTGGTCCCTTTTGTTGTTTCAAGTATTGAGTTGACCATATTTTGCATCACCACTAGTACTCTTGTGGTCCCTTCCACTCTCATCAATATTTCCTTTGGACCAAGAGTTGGCTATATAGATTCTGCATTGCCATCAGTGCTCTTATAGTCCCCTCCACACTTGCAAGTATTGAACCTTATACAAGAGTCAATTGTAGATCCCTCATCATTATCAATTCCTTTGTTGTCCATTTAGCCACTTGGTGGTAGACTTTGTCTTGCTTTACCCACAAAATTCCTTTAGGCTTCTTTGTTTCTCTTCTTCTACCACACTTACTTCAAGCTCAAGTAGCTCTCTAATTTCCACCATATTAACTAAAGACAAGGGATTTTGATCTTCATTTTACCTCTTTTGAGCATCTTATACTTAGGCTTCTAGACATTCTAATCTCTAGTGACTTTCTTGCATACAAAAGAAACATTGTTTGTGTGAGGGGTGGTAATGTTCTCCTTAGCCTCCTCGATTCCTTTATTATCCTATGCGAAGCATGCTAGGAGATGGATACCCCTATTGGGTATAAGAAACTACCAATGTTGCTACTATAGATGGTTTGAAGGTATTACTATAGGTAGGTTATGCTCCTCTTGCATCTTGTCAGTTTGTAGGCTGCACTCCTTATGCACCTTGCTAGGCCCCAAGGTGTCCAATTTGACTCCTAGCATTCTATAAGCAAACCTTTGTTTTGTGAGTAGCCATATGGAAAATACTACACCATCATTGATTGAGACCACAATCGGTAACCAAATGACCTAAATTATTACACTTGGTACACCAAAGGGTTTTGATTTCAATGTTTTTGAGTGCCTTTTGAGGGTTTGCGGTCCTTGTCCTTCATCTTAGACTTGCAGGCTTCTACCATCCCTCATCCTCAGAGTCCTCTTCCTCATTGCTACTCACTTCCTCTAGGTCCAAATCAAAATCTGTCACTAGATTCCTAATGGTTGTTATTAGTAGCTTTAGCCAATTTCTTCTCTTTTTCTAACTTTTCCTTAGCCAAAAACATTTCAATGCTAGCACCACTATCGTGATGCTATGTGGACATAGTGTGAGAAACCATAGAGTGCATTATCATCTGGCTTTCTTATTAATCTAGCGAGTCAATATCACATTAGTCATTAGTGTTAGTGTCCATAGTATACATGGTTCAAAAATATGAGATTTTTGGATAATTTTAACTTATTTTTGATATTTTGGATATTATTTCTTGTAAATATCCTAAAAAGATGTAGAAAACTTATATGTTGACATGCAAAAAAGCAAGTTTCTTTTTCAATGAGTTTGAGAGACCTCATGCAAAAAGAAGGGCTCCCGAATTCACACAGCGCACGATTGCAATTTTTAGGCAGCAAACAACACTGCCGACATAAGAGGAGAGGAGAATGAGTGATCTAAGAGAATTCTCAGCAAGTTAATTGCGATTTTACCCCCTTTCAGAGCCAACAAAACCATCAAGTTTTCCATTTGAGCAGTAGAAAAGAAGCTAGTGTTTGGTGCATATTTTTGGTATAATAAGGAGCTCTAGGAGAACTAATGCTTGGAGATTGCTTCTAAATAGTAGTAGACATTGTCTAGATAATCAAGAATCATTTGTATGGGTGTTTAGCCATCACACAATCAGCTTATGATTGTTATAATAATCAGGAATACATAGGGAAGAAGTGTATTTGGAGTTCCATACAAGGATTTTGTTTGCCTTCTTGGGTTCTATCAATACCTAGTGCTTCAAACCATTAAGCTTTGTCTTTATATTGTGTAAAGTCTTTGGTAGACTTGGTAGAGGATTTATGATTGATTCATGATGTATGGATATGTATTGAAGAGAACTTTATTTTTAGGATTCTTGGGATTCATTTGAATCTCTTGTTTATTCTTTTTCTTCTCTTATATCTCCTATTCTCTACTTCCTTCTCTCTCTAATCCCTAGTGGATATGACATTTCGACTAAAACCCCTCTAACATTGGTAAATCAAACATGAAAGATCGTCGGAAGGAAAAACAAGATGGAAGAACCTTCAAGCATAGTTTTTAGTAATGTTTTGCAGTAGCTAGTGCAAAACATGAACATGGTTATGCAGATACAACAACAACAACAACAAAAACAACATCAACAACAACAGGTGATATAGGATTCTGCTAAAATAGAAAGTATTGTGATGAATGCTCTATAGGAGGTAGAGCATGAGATGAAGTTGTTTAACGGTAGGAATGTATCAGTATATTTTGCATACCTATACTCAAAAGATGGAGTTCTTTTGGGTGGCTTGACTTGCATGGAGCCAATATTTTTATACGGGTTAGTGTGCATGAATTGAAAGCCTGAGTTATTGAATTGTCCATGTAGGATGCTGACTAGGTAGCTTTCCAAAAGACGCTCTAGGAAGAATTTTACATTATTGAAGACACTTTTTTTATTACACGAGTAAGACTTTCCACGAGTGGATTCTAAAACCCAATAAGGAACTTGTGGCTACAAAGTTATTAAGAGAATTTGAAAGTTGGTTTCAACAGTTAGATCTTGCATAACAACAAGCTCTTGCAAGTTAGAAAATTGAATTGTTTCTACAAGTGGTAGATTTTGAGCTTCAAGAGAAGCTTGATGATTTGTTAGAGGATTAGACTAAAGAGATAGGGTTTAAAATAGAGTAGAATCATGTTAAGGATGTTGTGACTGCATTGGTGAAAAAGCATTAAAAGAAGAGAAAAATTACATGTATCTAGCTTGCCTAATGTTACAAGAAAAATATTTGATATATCTAGTAAGCCACTACCTTTTGTGGCTAACCCTATGGTTGCACCTATTACTTCCATTGTTAGGGAAGATGTATTAGATGAATTGGTTAAAGGCATGCAGAATCTTCAATTGAAGGTTGAAAAATTGGATGAGAAAGAATAAGAGAAAAGGGAACATGCAATAGCCCCTAAACTAGGGAAAATATCTATGGGGTGCGATAGTTTGCAGCATGAAAGCATGGATTGTGGTGGTTATTAGGAGGCCTTGGCACAACAACTTATCTTTTGGAAAGATGAAAAGATCCATGCACAAGAAATGGGATTGCGTCTTGCTTTGAATTTTAGAAAGCGAGGTATGAAAATTTGTTGGAAGCCTTAGGTGGCCAAAATGCTTATGCGGTTGTACAAGCTACTACCTTTGGTCTACAGTTGGATAGAATGATTGGCTAGTCCGAGTGATGCAATATGGATACATGCTTTGCATACAGCTAAAGAGACGAAAGCTAGTGATAGTGAAATGTTTCATGTAGGGTAGGACGTTCGTGACATAACTAGCTGGGAATCACCACTAGATGCATATTCAGTGTATGCATATTTAGCAAAAGTGTAAAACACATATATAATTATGGAAGAGAAACAAAAGAGAGATAAAGATATTGCATGGATATCTAAGAGAGTGACAAGAAGAAGTGTGGATCAGCCTAAAGGTGCAAATCAGTCACCACTCAAGCATGTTATGGAAGATGTTGTTGGTCAGGAGTAGAAACATGATAGCAAATAAGAGGGCAAAAAGAAGGGTAGGCATTCAGGATATAAGCTATAGTCTAATATTCAGACATCCATAGATCTCAAGAAACTTGTGGAAGAATTAATTTTAAATAATTGGGTGGAATTCATCGTAGGAGATCTGCATTGCCAAGCGATAATGTCACAACAAAATCATTAACATAATTAAGAGGAAGCATCAATTTCTTAGAGATACCACTAGTACACTGCTGCAATTTGAAGAGAAAATTGGTTTGTTGGGCATTCATGCTAAATATGACCATGATATAAGTGTTGGTTTATCAATGGAGGATGTCGAGAATCAGTTGATAGTAGGTGAAAAAGATAAGAAAGTGGCAGTAAATGCATTGTCTTGTAGAAAGGCAGATGCAATAATATGGAAAAGAGACTCCAGGATTTATTCCTCGAAGTCATTACATAAGAAATCACTAGGCAAGGGCTACCACTGAAACGGTAGTGAAAATATAGGAGTGTGAAACTTTTTGTGTTGCTTTGCTTGACCATGGGTCCAATATTAATGTCATTGAGCATAGATTGTATGAGAATGGTACATGACATGTAGTCATTGATTATGGCTGCATATGAGGGATGCAAATAATTCTTCGAGGGAGCTCTATGCTACGTGTCCAAATGTAAAAGTGATTATTGATGATGTACAAGAAGAGAAGCACTTCTTTGTGCAAGATAGTTTCTCATATGCAATGATTTTGGGATAGCCCTATATTACAAGAGTGTGTATAGAAACAAAGGTGCTTGATGATGGTAAAAGTCAGAAGCAAGGATGGGAGGAAAGTATTTCAATTTCTTATTGTTTGTGTTAATCATCCTAGGAACCGGGATGCGCTTTGAGAGTTTCCTTTGCCTTTCAAATTCAAGGGAATTCAAAGAACGCAATTTTCATTGACCACTACTATAATGCAGGGCTAGAATAGTGTTGTTTGAAGGATGTACTTGCCTCTTGATGGAATGAAGCATGCTTGCTATTCTTAGTTTATAGTGAATAGTTCATATTGGTTTAAGCATATGGAAGCCATGTGTAAGGTTGAATGTATATCTATGAAACAGGCTACTAAGGAACTGAGAGCATTGGGATTGTTAATTGAAAATGAAGGCATTACAGACCACTTTTATGGGCTAATTACAGACACTATGGTTGAAATCTCAACAACCATACATGCAAAAAATGAGTCAAAAAATAGAGGGTTGTCAATATATTCTTTGGACATGTATGGTGTTATAGCATTGTTTTCTCATAGCAAGAAGGATTACAATGGGTTGTAGTTGTGGAGACAAAATATAAGACTCTTGACAAAAAGGTGAAACCACTTTGCTGCTTCCACTAGACAATGAGGGTCTGTATAAGAAAGTGTTAAGGTAGACAAGTTTATTGAATCCTAAAGTTATAGCTCATCAATTTATAGGCTGAAACATTACAAGAACTAAAAGTCAATGCAAGAGGGTTTCTTTTACCTATTAAAAGAGATTGTTTTATGCAAATATTGTCTAGGCATGGGAACACATTTGAGCCCGCTGAAATAGGTAGCGTGGATTGAAATGTTGTCTCTCTTATGGTAATATTTACTATCATTAGGGCCAAAAATGCTTTTAAAAAATCACTTTTTTTAATCACAATATTAAGAAAAGGGCCAAAGAGATTTTTCACGTGTGAAAGAATGTGGTATTCTTGTCTCTTGCTTTTTGGAGATAGTAGAATCCACTTCGTGATTCTCTCCTCTCTTTTAGCAAAAATCTCCAAGGTCTAACATGTTTTGGTAGTCTCGAAGTCCTTATTTAATTATAAAATTAGACAAATGATACGATAAAGATGTTGTGAAGTTAATAGTGATTTTTTTGAAAGTGGGAATCTTTTGGCACCCCCAATATATTTTCATTAGTCTTCTTAATATTCCTTTTAAGTTCATTTGCCTTTCTTGGTGAGCTTCTCTCTCTACTCATTGACCTTTCTCAGTGAACACTTTTCTCTACGAATTCAATCTAAGTATGGCATCCAAAAGGTGCCCTCCTTGGGTACTCATGTTTGCAGTACAATGTGCACAAAGTCATGTTCCTAGAAAAGACAATAGCCATCCAAATATTTGGTTATGGTCCTAGCTTCTATGCCTCCAGGGCTGGATACTTCGTAGCATTCTCATCTTATGCTTTAGTAGAAAATAAAACAGATATCAAGTCCTTAGCTGGATACAAGATTAAAAAAATTTTACATTATAGATGAAAAATGCGTGAGGAGGATGAGGATGTAAAGGCTCTTGAAAGCTAGCCATGTATAAATTATTTTGAAAATAGTATGGGTATCTAGATTCCATCGAAATGTGTTGTATTCTTTAGTCTTTGAAGTTGTTTTCAAAAAAACCAATTGAATAACTCCTCAAGGGCATTGGTTTTAATCACTCCTCCTCCACATCTAGTGCTTTGAAAGAAACACATACGTGCTTGGTAGTGAGATTTATCTGGAATAGACTTTACTCTTGTAACTATAGTTAACCCGAGCATTATGAGTTGCATCTATTTTGAGCCTAGAACTTGAAAATGATTATGTTGAGAGATAAACAAATGATGTATGCTCCAAAGAAGAGCTGTCCTGAATCCCATATGCACAGTGAGGAGAGTGGAACAACTCAAAGTCTATAAAGCATTGTACTTGACTATGAAATGAATAATGTCATGATGCTTTGTACTTTCAGTTAAGTGTAGTGTCATTGTTGATCTTACACAAGATTGTGTTTATGAGTCTAAGCTAATCTATATTGGAACCTAATTCACTTGTGTAACAGTTTGTCTCTACTTGTTCATGTCATTATGAGTTTGGTCTTCATCTTTCATCCACCATAGCTTGTATCATGCTCTAGATCCGTAGCTTTTCACATGGTATCAGAGCCCAATTGGGCATGGCATAGCTCATACTCTAAATCTCTAGTCTCTCTTCACCTCTAGTGATCTCTAACTAGCTCACAATCAGCTCATATCTCCAGTTCCAACTTCAAATCTTAGTTGGACCTTGTGGCAGCCATAGCCAGACTGCACCTACCCACCTTGGAGCTTTTGGATCTCTCTCTACAGACCATATCTTCAAGTGATTCCTTCTAGAGCTATCTTTCTTTGCTCAAGATGCTTCATCCTGGCACCTCAATTAAGACGACATTATTGCTTCCCAACTCCAGCATTGCAAAAATTGAAACACACTGTCCTATCTGCGCCTGTCCACGGTCATCCACGATCGCACTGCTTATCCAGTGAGCATAGGGCTTTTGAATATCACTATGAAAGCCTACTCCCCATGCAATATCTTGGGCAATGGTCAACTCGTTGAGCTGCACGAATTGAAAGAACAATCGACTGTTTGAAACCCTAGAGGAAGCCATATCCAGAAATTTGAAAAGCTTGGCAACCTTGTTCCTTTTCTCAATACCATCATCAACAATGATTTTAATCACTGAGCAATAATCTCTGAAGTTCATTACTATTCTGGAAGTGCCTCAGGAAGCTCAGAAGCCATCCACAAAGTTCCTGAGAGAAAGCAGATCAAGTACTGACTAGTATCCATTAACACTCAACTAGTGTCACTTTGACACTGATTCTCTTGTGTCTCTTGACACATTAAAATGCAATCTTTTTCTAGTTAACTGAAGTTTAGCAACATGGCAGAGATTGAGCAAATAGCTAAATTCAACGGTGAAGGATTTCATGGCTGGAAGGAAAAGACCATGTATCACCTGATGTGAAAGGACTTGTGGGGCCTGTTTGAAGATGATGCAGATAACAAGAAGGAAGATGATGAAGACGGGTTCGTTGAAGAAGACCAGTTCAAAACCAAAGAATGAAAGAAGATGAATAACAAGGAACTAGGCATCATTGTCTAGGGATTAAGTGATGATGTGCTACATCATATATCTGGCATTAGAAATGCTAGAACCACTTGGGAGGAACTTGACAAAATGTTTGGTACCCAAGCAAAGAACTCAAAGGTAAAAATCCTCATGCAATTTTATAAACTAGATATCAAAGACAGTGCTTCTATGACCACGCACATTAACAAGTTCAAGAGCCTAAAAACCCATCTTGCAACTCTTAAGAATAATATTGATGAAGATGAAGCAATAGCCGTACTGCTTGCAAGTGTAAACAAGGATCCATATGAGAACCTTGTGTCCACTCTAAGTAATGTTCTAAGTCTCTCACTCAAAGATATTGAGCACTCACTACTTGATGGAGAAAGCAAATTTAAAAGCAAAGATGTAAAAGAGACCAACTCAAGGAAAAACCTCTTATACACTAGAGGAGCTACTAGACTCAAGGGAAGAGGTCGAGGATTCAACACCGACAATAGGAGTCAGATGACATGTCAGTGAAAGCTTCCACAAGAAAAGAGCATAGTAGATGCAGAATGACCATCATGAAAGTCAATTTATGAATGAAGAAGAAGAAAAAGATACTTTCGCTACCATCAACAACTGTGACAGGTTGTTCTAAGGAATTAGTTCCCATAGTGGATCTCTATGTTTCCCTTAGTGGATTTGATTGTAAAACCCTTGGCAAAGATGTAAAGTCTCAAGCTTTCACTTGACTAGGCTGCCTATGAGCTAGTCTTTCGGGCCATGTTATCATGTAGGGGGGGCAAAATCCAGCAAGTGTAGGGACTCATCATTTGAGGGGGGGTGTTGAGAAATACACAAATAATGTATGCTCCAAAGAAGAGCTATCCTGAATCCTTGACATATGAGTTTTTATGCCGAGAAGTGCTTAAAAATAGCCAAAAATTACGAATTTCAAGGGAAAAATAGACTTCGTCGAAGGCGCCGGTGGCAATCTGTATGATTTTAAACGGAAAGTCCCTAAAGCGCTAGTGCTTATTTTCATGAAAATCAAACAGTGGCGGATGGCCGAGCTGGAGTTTTCCTAGATGCAAAATGACATCAGGAATCCAACGCAAGTCTCGGATCTCCATCTGAGGTTGTTTGATCCCCCATTTAATCCTCGCAAGGTTCGGGGTTGTGAAGTGACTACTAGATTTGGAAGCCAAGAAGAGTATGATGAGTCCCAGCTTTGTAGATTTCGATGCCACTGAACTAACCGTCCAAACGGATCTCAAATCTGATGTCATTTGCCCCTCCAAAAGCGAAAAAACCACTTGCCGGAAGTGTGAAAGCAAAAGGCATAAACTAGATAATTTGATTAAGAGCTTTAAAGCTCTTAACAAAGAGCTTAACAACCAAGATAGCCACAAAATGAAACATTGTGGGGGGAGGGGGGGGGGGGGGTTTAGTTTTTTGTGCCCCATTTTTTCCCCTATTCTTCATCATTTTTTGATCAGTGGAAGCAGGAGGAATCCTCTTGGCCCTGAGATGCTTCTATCCTTCGCCCTCCATTGCCATAAACGGATCAAGGAATTATGCACTGAGTAAAGAGAAAAAAACTACTCTTTCTCTCTCCTCCCTCTCTCTCCTGCATAGAGGCAATTCATGTGCAAGAAATCAAGAAGAAGAGGGGCTAAAGGATGCTTGTTTGGATTGCTTCAAGATGAAGAAGAGGTTGAGGAAAGAGGTTCAGCACTAAAGACTAGTTGCTGGTCGGGTCCGTGGGCTGCCCAGAATAATTATTGAAAAACCCGCAACACGCAAGACACGCGGTATGCTCCAATTTTACAAAGAAATTTGATTGTTTTTGTTGTTTCATGGTCCAAATGTTGTTCATATGCAATGAATTTTTGTTTGAACCTTGTTTGCATCATGTTTGAGGGCTTTAACTACAAAAATACAGAACCCATAATGATTTAGAGCCGTTATTAATTCTTTAAAACCCACAAAATGTCATTTTTAATGAAAATTAGTGGTTTTTTTTAAATTTTGAGTTGGAAGAAAGGAGTGGAAATGGGATAAAATCAGAGAAAATGTTAAGTTTGAGTCAAAATAATAAGCCAATACAAATAAATTAAAAAATGCCTATTTTTCATGAATAATAAATAAGAAAAATTTAGGGTTTTCGTGCTAAAAAAATATGGAAAAATAAGATTTATGTGTGTGAATATTTGGCGAGGTTAAAGCATGAGGTCAAGACTCAGTTTGGCCTCTTTCTTTGTGTTATAGTACGTGTTTATTATTTTTTACATACAAAAATGATATAAGACAACCATTGACACCTATGCAACGCACCAACACCTAAACGATGAGGGGGGGATGAAGTTTGTGTGATGATCTAATTTCTGAAAAGATACAAATTCTAATTTTCCTCTTTGTGTATAGCATTTAGGGATTGTTCCATAATTAAATATAGGTGACTAGTAGCACGAAAGTTCCGGTGCTAGTCCCTAAAGCAGTGCAACACGTAACGCTTAGTTAAAATTCATGAGAGGGTTATTTTTCGCACCTCACATGGCTATTTTTTTTAAATCATAAAATGGTTGTGCACAATCGTCATACACCTTGCATCAAGCATGTCACATGGTATCTCCTAGAATACATTGCAATTGATTGATAAACTTTGACCAATGCTGAGAGGACAGGAAACCTAAGCTATAGGTTTAAACGGGTGCTTCCATTGGGGAAAGTTTTGTGAGGCAAATCAAAATCTCCTAGAACGCTGAATTATGAAAGAGTGGAGTTTGTGCGAATTTTATATGTGTTAGCGACGCATCTCGGGGCCAATCCTCGAGGTGTAGGAGAGTCGCAGTGGAGCCGCGGCAATCAGCTGAGAGGTGCTTCCCTATGTGTGTTTTATGAGGCATTATGCCTATATGTTATGGGATCTCCCTTTGAGGAGATCCCATAACATATAAGCATATTATGAGGCATTATGCCTATATGTAATGGGATCTCCCTTTGAGGAGAAGGGAAGGTGAACGTTGGACTACATATTAGATACAAACACAAAATTGTCATAAGCATTTAGTACAAAGTGATTTTTAGACACTCCTGGCCCACGAGGCCGTGTGGTGGGGTTGTCAGTCGTATGCATGAGGTCCGGCTAGTGCCATAGCCAGTGCCAGCCCATTTTAGGTCCCATCAGTGGTGCATCTATAGGGAGCCGCCAACAAGTGGTGGTTCTTGAATCTAGGGTTTTTAGGGACCAAATAATTGGTTTATGTCCTCTGACAAGGACCATCAAGCCGAAATACAAAAAGTAGAACATGCTGAGAGGGCTAGACGGCGGTTGGAGATTTTAAGATGCTATTCTCCTCAAAGGAGTAGCCCATTACGCATAAGTGGTAGTGGTTCTAGTAACTTAGGTGTTACGAGTAGCTCTTTGAGTGCAAGTGGAAGTCTTGGTACTTCCCTATTTCCAGTTAATCAACCCACAACAAGTGGGGGTGTAGTGTTGCCTATAGAAACTCCTATTGTGAATCCGATTATAGCCATGGCACAACCTATCACAATTCCAGTAGGTACATCAGATTTACCGGCATTAAGAGCACCGTTGCCCATTTTCCATGGGTTAGCAGAATAAGATGGAGAACTCCACATTAAGGAGTTTCAAATGCTTATGTTCAACTATTGAATCCAAGATGAAGGACACCTAATGATGTTCTTCAACATGACATTAAAAGGAAGAGCGGCAATGTGGTATCACGGTCTAGAAGCCGGAACCATAACTAGCAATGCCCAATTCTTTATGGCTTTTCGTAGGGAGTTTGCCCCTGAGAAGGGTGGACAATATTGGTTGCGTATTCTAAATATAACACGCCAAGAGCTAAATGAGAATGTCTAGGCACATGCCAAGAAACTAAAGCAAGTTCTTTGCAAACTTAACGCTTATATTCCTATTCCAGTGGCTGCACAGTTGCAATATTTCCTACATGGATTGGATTTTAATATCCAGGTGTAGTTGAGTAGTGCTGTTTTGTTGGCTGATATCGACACTGCCATTACCCAAGCAGAAGAAGTAGAGTCGTGCTTGCAAGCGGCTTATGTAGCAAGAATAAATTGGAATGGTAATAATTTGGCCTTGACCAATGGGAGTCAAGGGTACCCCATGTTAAATACGAGTGGCAGAGGGAGTATTATGTCTAATTTGCCTATGTTACTAGCTCCTCCTAGCATGACTATGCTTATGGCTAGTCAAGCGGCCTCACTAAATAGTGGTGGAAACCAAACAATGAATCCTAATGTTGTCCCAGTTGGTCAACGGCTTATTCCTAATCAAGTGGTTAGGCCCATGGGACGACAGACTGATGATCACAGCTATGAGTCGAGTGCTTCTAATGTCCTTGGTGAAGTTAAGGACACGATGAAGCACTACACTGATATGATCTCTGAACAGTATCGACAAATAGTTGTGGATGTCAGTTTCCTTAAGAAGCAACATAATTTGATAGGGAGCCGATGCCTTGAAGAGGGTGGCCCCTCAAGATTCAGCTGTAAGTGGTGTGGTGGCCAACATTTCCCTAGGAATCGCCCGAATGTCAAATGTGATATTTGCGGGAAGTCTGGCCTCTTAGTTGCTACCTGTTGGAGTAAGATTAGTTCTCTCCAAAAAGGGAGTAAACAACCAGGTCCAATTAACCATCGCGCACAAGGGCATAATCTCCAGTAAGACGATGGACCAAGGCAAATACTGCAAAGAGGAAAGGTTGTTGTAGAGGAGTTACCTCATGGCAGTGGAGTCAGCCTTATTGAGGCTGTATTGTGTCAATGATGTTGAAACTTCTAATCTACAAGCCATAATAAGAGGTCAAAAGATTAAAGAGGGTGACAAAGGAATTATAAAACCTGTCGAGGAAAGCCCTAAGCAAGATGCTAGGGAAAAGTGAGTCCTAAATCCTAATATGGAAGGTGGACCGTTAAGACCTATTGGTAGTAAAGTCGATCTTGAGGAGGATAAAGGATTTCCAAGAAAGAAGGTAAAGGCTAAAAAAGAGGCACCAAAGCCGATGGAAAGACCAAAGGAGAGAATGGTTTGGCGCGAGAAAAGAACTTTGGCTAATTATCATGACTTTGATCTAGCAAGTTCCCTTTGCGAAGTCAAACTAGACGTGAATCTCCTACAATTGATTAAACTTTCTCCAGGAGTAGGCAAGGAATTCAAGAAAATCTTGCGTATAGGGTATATAGTAGAACCTTTGGGCATAGCTAGAGATTGGTTCAATCATGGTGAAAAGCATTGCCCTAGGGTTCCAACATACGTGGATGGAATATTAGTGGAGCACGCTGTCGTGGACACTGGATCCTCCATCAATGTCATAAGTTCAGACTTGATGGAGAGGTTAGGTCTAGAGATCCAAAAAGACGACTCCACACTTCTTAGGATGGCTGATGATAGTCTAAGACAAGCAGAAGGTTGCATTACTAAGGTCCATGTTATAGTTGCGAGCGTGGAATGCTATCTGGACTTTAGGGTGATAAGGCTTGCAGGACGTCCTAGCTATCGGGTTTTTCTAGGCAGGCCATGGATCCTACGGACAGACTGTCAAGTCAATATACCTGCTGGTCGAGTGATTCTAGGTCGAGGTGTCCATCGTGTAATAGTGGATGCTTACCCTAAGTCTCCTCAAAGTGAGAGAGCTTCACTATCCTCCACTGAACTAGAAACAGTAGATGATCCATCTGGTAGTGAGACGTCATTGAGCAATGGATCTAAGGAGGGGTCCACCACACATGATATTTATCAGATAACCTTGAATGAGCCAATAGAGCCTCATGATTGAATAAGATACGTGGACGTTATTGAGCTGGATCTTGATACGCTAAATGATTCGCGACCAATTAAATTAGGGTCCATGCTCAGTTTGGAAGAAATAGAGGATTATGTGCCCTTAATTCGAGAGTTCCGCGATATCTTTGCTTGGAGCTATGATGAACTTTGGGGTATTCCTCCCAATCTAGCTGTGCATACTATTCCTGTAAAGGAAGGTACATGCCTTGTACGTCAGAAAGTAAGGCGTATGCCTTTGTAATTAAGGGACGGGTTGTATGAGGAACTATAGAAGTTGCAGAAAGTGGGTTTGATCTTCCCTGTTCAGCATTCTGAATGGTGTTCAACAGTAGTGATCAGGAAGAAGAAGAATAATCAAATCCGTCTTTGTGTAGATTTTAGAGAGTTGAATAAGCAGACTGTTAAAGATTACTACTCGTTTTGCTGTTTATTGACCAAATTTTGGATCAACTAGCAGGTAGGTTTATGTCTTTGGTACCTTTGCGTACCATGTGATGGCATTTGGGTTGTATAATGCATGTGGTTTGTGGCAAAGAATAGTCGATAAGACCTTTGGTGACATCTCCCCAGAGGAGCTGAAAGTATTCATTAATGATCTGGGGGCAGCCACCGTAAGGGATAGGCAGTTGATCATTTTGCGGAAGTGTTTTGAGCATTGCATACAATTTTGCATAGCTCTTAACCCACGGAAGTGCATCTTCGGAGTCCCTTATGGGCTCTTGTTAGGTCATGTGGTTAGTTCCGTAGGGATTGTGACTGATCCTGAAAATATCAAGGTCATAGTCACCATGAGTCCGCCACGTACTCCAAAGGAAGTGCATAGCTTTCTGTCATCATTAGGGTATTATCGAAGGTTTATCAATGCCTTGGCAAAAAGAATGTTGCGTCTAACAAACCTATTGTCCTTTAACTGTCAGTTTACATGGAGTGATGCTTGCAAAGTGTCTTTTGATGATGTGAAGCAGAAGCTTGTCAAAGCATCTGTTTTAAAAGCACCAAAAAGGGGTGAAATGTTCAATATATTTTCAACAGCAACCATGTATAGTATTAGCTGCTGTTTGGCCCAAATTTGGGAGGAAAAGTGGTACCATCCGATAGCTTTTGCCAGTCGGAAGTTGGGCATATTGAAAATTAACTACACCTATATGGAGAAGATGTGCATTGCGATGGTATTTGCGATCAAAAAGTTCAAGCACTACATTCTTTATGAGAGGGTGGTTTTTTATACGAAGGCGAAAGGGCTTCAATTGTTGTTGAATAAGTTATAGCCACCTGACCATTTAGCAAAGTGGTTAATCACTTTGCAGGAATTTGATTATGAGATTAAGAGCAAGCTGCCGAAGCTTCAGGGCATTGTAGAGTGTCTTGTGGATTTTGGAGAACCAAAAGAGGTCTTAGCTGAAGGAAGTGACATGGAGACTTTGTGCAAGATTGATATGGCGTCTATTCCCTCCTGGTATGCTGCTATAACACACTATCTTTCTACGGGAGAGACTGGAGCTGCTTTATCAAAATCGGAGAAGAGGAAGATTAAACAGCAGGCATTAAAATTTTCCTTGATCACAAGCACATTATATTGGTAGGGTATTGATGATATCTATTGCTGATGTGTGATGCCTAAGGAGGTTCCCTTTATTTTGGAAGAGTTCCATGACTCTGCTTGTGGAGGGCACTTTGCTGGGCAGTTAACGGGCAGAGAAATCTTTAAGAGCTGAATATTGGTGGCTATCCATATTCCAAGATTCCTTTGAGTACATTAAGAGATGTGATACTTGTCAAAGGCATGACAACAGAGAGAATAGGAAGCGTCCACGTACGCCTATCATGGCTATCCTTCCATTTGAGAAGTGGGGCATTGACTTTGTGGGTCCTATCACCTCGTCTTCTACTACTTAGAAATTGATTATTTTACAAAGTGGTCAGAAGCACGGGCGACGAGGCAGGACCATGCAAAAGAGACTGCCAGTTACCTACTTGAGCAAATTATTTGTCCTTTTGGTCCATCAAAAGAAATAGTATCGGACCGTGGAACTCGCTTTTTAAATAAAGTGATTAAAAGTCTCACAGAAGCTTGGAAAATTATGCATAACAAGACGACCCCCTATAATCCGCAAGAAAATGGACAAGTCGAAAGTACCAATAAGCAGCTTGTGGGTATCCTATCCAAGATAGTCTCCGAAAAGAAGCAAGACTGGGCTCATACAAAATTATATGTGGCGGTTTGGGCGTATAATACGACGTTTAAACGAGCTACTAGCCACACCCCATTCAAATTAGTTTACAGGGAGGAGTGTATCTTGCCCTTAGAAATTGAGTTGCCAACCATTAGATTCACAATCAATCATTCTTTGGGTGATGAAGATGCCCTATTTGAGCGATTTATGACTATAGCCCACTTGGACGAGCTCAAATTGCAGAGTTTGTTGCACCAGGAGGTAGCTAAATGTTGGATGAAACAGTTGCATGATCTGAAAGTGAAGAAATATACTTTTAAAAAGGGGCAGTTAGTTTTATATTACGATGCGCATAGGGAGCTATTTCCAGGAAAGTTGGAACCTCGATGGGATGGCCCTTACAAGATAGTTCGGATATGTAAAAATAAGTCCATAGTTCTATTAGCTGATCTACAAGGAGTGGAATTTAAGAATAAGGTTAATCTTAATAAGATTAAACCTTATTATTTCTAAGTATACTAACACGAAAAAATGCATTGCAGGTCCATGCTAGGGTTGATTTGAGACCTGCAAGAGAGCTTAAATTGGTTGATGGGGCGGTTAATTCCCTATTTGGATCACCCATATCTCCAGCAACGATATCATCAGGGGAGGCTTATCTGGTGGAGAAAGGGAGATAAAGTGATTGAGCAAGAAGATGGTACCTTTGTGTGGGAAATTAAAGTTTTCTGCCATCACTGTTTACCAATCTTGACAAGCATCCTTGTTGAGTTTAATAAAGAAGGTGCGATGGAGCCATCAGTTCATTATCTAAATATGTTGAACTTTGACTATCATAATTACGAATAGGGGAGTTCTTGATGGCTAACTATTTAAACCCATTATGGACATATACATTATATTTTGATGGAGCGTCCAGGGGCCCTAATAGAAAAGGAAGTGTTGGAGTAGTTATCCGAGATCCTCGACATAGAGTTACAATGAAATTAGTTCCTTACCTCGGGGTAGGATTCACTAACAACATGGCAGAGTATAAAGCCTTGATTATGGGATTGAATATTGCCAAGAAAGGTGGTATGAGGTGGTTGTTAATAAAACGGGATTCCCAGCTGATCTTAAATCAACTCAATGGGACATATACAGTCCGGAATCCTCTCCTTCGTATGTATCATCAAACTGCTATGACCTTACTTGATGAATTTGAGAGCATATCTCTTCAGCTGATTCCACGTTATTGGAATGAGTTTGCGGATTCCTTAGTTAATTTTACTTATGAAGAGGACCTCTTTTTCAATTGCGGTCCTAGTCCGGATGTTGCTATTGATAATGAGACAAGAACTGTTCGCTTTTGGGGAATGTTATCAAACCACGAGTTGTATGGCAGGCAATGGTTGATATGGGTAATGCAAAGAGTAGCCAAGACCCATCTACCGTTATTATCATGGACCCATAGGTTGATCTGACGACATGTTATGCATACGCCTCTTGCTATATATGCAGGAGGCATGGATCGTAATTTGATGCATTTAGTTTAGGGTTGTGAGCCCTATTTTTCCCCTTGGAATGGAGTGTACTTGCGTATATTTTCCTTCTTCCAAGGAGGAATCTCTATGAGTTGTTTTGTTTGATTCTGTTAGGCCAAGAGGGCCAATTGTTTTTGGGTTTTAATAATCTATCTCTTTAGGCCAAGAGGGCCAGTTAGTTTGCAGTGAAATTTGTTATTTCTTTAGGTCAAGAGGGCCCTATCTCTATTTGGTGCAGGTACGTTTAATGCTTTATTGTTTTAGTGATTACACCATACAGGTTGACGAAGTCGCTGGAGGGAGCCTTTGCTGTGAAGAAGCTTCTTGTGGCCATTCCAGGTGGTTTCGTCCCCTTTTCTAGTTTTTTCCCTTAAGCAAATAATGATATATGTGCGGGTGAGGGTTTTCTTTTTCTTGTTGGGGATTGGCAATCAAGGCATGAAGTCCCAGGTTTAGGTTCTGTCTCTCTAGGGGAGGTCTGAGTAGTCCTTGCCTCTTGCAAGGCATTGTTAGGCATTGAAAGACCTGTCTATCTAGGGGAGGTCTGAGTAGTCCTTGCCTCCTGCAAGGCATTGTCAGGCATTGAAAGACCATTTTAGAAGGCAGTTCTAGTGGCCCTGTTTTGCTAGCCTGTTAGGCGGCCATTCTAGGAGTTCCAGTTAGTTGTGAGACAGTTAGAGAAGCCTACTAAAATAATGATGGAAAGAGACAAAACCCTAAATATCTGAAAGACAATATATGAATATACGAAGGTGTGTAAAAAGGGGTTTAACCCTTGTAAAAATAGAAAAGGAAAGAAAGAAAAGTCCTTGAGCTATTGTTTATCGTCTTGTGAAGGCCTAGTAGGTTCATGGGGATGAGACAAGATCCAGGGTCGATACCTTGCACTTTGTCGAGGTGACATCTTGCCATAAAATAAAGAAAATAAAAGAAGGTTGGAGCGAAAATAAAAGTGAGCATTAGAAAAGGATTCAATGTCGCCTTGCGAGGGCTTGGTAGGTTCTTGGGTACCGAGATAGGACCTGAGGCCGATGCCATGTTCTCCTTGGGTCACTACGCTCAGCTCCCTCCTTTTTACACGCTCGAGTATGGAAAATGAGAGGTTAAAAGAGTAATGTGCTAAAAGAAACTATTTCTTGATCAGGCTATAGGATTCCTCGCCTAGTGGGAGCTCTTGGTTGAGTTGTCCTTAGTCAGGAATGTAGTTCAAACCACCACTTAGGGCGACCTCTTTGCTTGTTCTTTTTAGCTTGGATGTGTTGCAGCAGCTGGTTAGTGACTAACTTCAAGCCTTTTATCAGATTATGCTAGGCCTACTCCTCGTGGATTTCATGCCTTGGTTTTGTCAGGGGGTAGGGTATGAGCTGTGATGTGTTGTGTTGTGTATTTTTTGTATCAGCTTGATGCTCCTTTTTGTTGTTTATGTGCAGATCTCTTCGTGGGATTCAACGGGCTGAGTTGCTCTATCCCATGGTCGCCAATGACAAATGATTTTTGATGCCAAGAAGTGCTTAAAAATAGCCAAAATTTACGAATTTCAGGGAAAAAATAGACTTCATCGAAGGCAGTGGCAATCAGTACGATTTTAAGAGGTAAGTCCTAAAGTGCTAGTGCTTATTTTCATGGAAATCAAACGATGGCGAATGGCCAAGCTGGAGTTTTCCTACATGCAAAATGATGTCAGGAATCCAACGCAAGTCTTGGATCTCCATTCCGAGGTCATTTGATCCCCCATTTAATCCCCACAAGGTTCAGGATTGTGAAGTGGCTACTGGATCTAGAAGGCGAGAAGAGTGTGACGGGGCCTAGCTTTGTAGATTATGATGCCACGGAACCAACCGGCTAGATGGATCTCGAATCCGATGTCGTTTGCCCCAGCGAAAAAACCACTTGGCGGAAGTGTGAAAGCAAAAGGCATGAACTAGATAATTTGATTAAGAGCTTAATAACCAAGATAGCCATGAAATGAAACATTGGGTGGGGGGGTGTAAGTTTTTTGCACCCATTTTTCCCCCCATTCTTCATCATTTTCTGATTGGTGAAAGCAGGAGGAATCCTCTTGGCCCTGAGATGTAGGAATCCTCTTGGTCTTGAGATGCTTCTATCCTTCGCCCTCCATTGGCATAAACGGATCAAGGAATGATGCACTAAGCAAAGAGATAAAAAACCAATATTTCTCTCTCCTCCCTCTCTCTCTTGCATAGAGGCAATTCATGTGCAAGAAATCAAGAAGAAGAGGGGCTAAAGGCTCCTCGGGGGGGTCACTCATGAACATATGTATATATAACGTGAGTTCAAAATAAGGGGTTTTTAAAACACCATTTTTATACATTTTATACATATAGAAGGGTGTCATATAAAGGGATTACTTACAGATTGAATAGAAAAGGGTTGTATTTTATTCAAGAAAAATTCACAGATTAGGATATTTATAAATAGGCCATAAACGCATGTTATATAGAGAATATATATAGAGTGAACCCCCCAAGGCTGAAGGATGCCGGCTAGGATCGGATTGCTTCAAGATGAAGAGGAGGCTGAGAAAAGAGGTTTAGCACTGAAGAATGATTGCTAGTTGGTCCATGGGCTGCCTGGAATAATTACTGAAAAACCCGCAACATGTTACATGCGGTATGCTCTAATTTTACAAAGAATATTGATTATTTTTGTTGTTTCATGGTCCAAATGTTGTTCATATGCAATGAATTTTTGTTTGAACCTTATTTGCATCATGTTTGAGGGCTGTAACTACAAAAATACAGAACCCATAATGATTTAGAGCCGTTATCAATTCTTTAAAACCCGCAAAATGTCATTTTTAATGGAAATTAGTGGTTTTTTTTAATTTTGAGTTGGGAGATATCAGAGAGAGAACTAGGGAGAGAGAAAGAGGAGAGAGAAGACTGCAGAAGAGAGAGAAAAAGAGTGACGAGGAGAGAGAAAGACTAGATTTAGAGAGAGAAAGACAGGAAAGAAGGGGAAGCCATAGAAGCTGTGAGCAAGAAGGGAGAGAAAGATTGTCATTGTATTAATGTGTCAAAAAGATGTGAAAAATTACATCTTCTCTCCTTTTATACCAATGTCAGTGTGACATGGCATAATATCAATATTATTAACACTAATTTGTTATTCCCAGCTTCTTACAATCCATCCCTTTCCAAAAGTTTTTGTCCTAAAAAACAAACCTAGAAACAACTAGAAAGAAGATGGATAGAACAGAGTACTACTCTGTTTTACAGCTTTACAAATGGGAAATGAATGAAAAATGACCATTACATGAGCTGAATTTGAAGAACGGAAGTAAGCCCTACCTATATACATGATTTGAAATACTTCAGAAGCAAATGCAGCCATAAAGTCTTCAACAAATAATCCCAGAACAAAGTAGACAGCTTGCTGAGTAAACAGTCCTTGCTGGACCAAATCTGCCATAACTTTTGATAGAAGTGTCCAAATGAGATGTACCATATATCAAAACGAAGCTCTTGAAGAGTATTTTAAGCCCATATAGATAGCTTAATACTGAAAATTAGATACGATAAAAACTGTTCTAAAACAGCGTGCTATCCTGAACCAGTCTGCATCATTACTAGCTCCATAAGCAATAGGCTTCTGCCCCAATGTCTCCCTCAAATATGGATACTCATCCAATATAGAATCAGGTCTCCAAGAAGTCTCTTCAGATGGTAAACCTCTCCATTTGATCAAATATTCCACAATAGAACGTGATCGAAACTTCTTTTCACGCTGACCTATAACAGCCTCTGGGATGTACTGAACAAGACCATCTTCATCAATGGGTGGCAGCTCATCAACTATATCCACTGGATCACCATAATAGGGCTTGAGCTAACTAACATGGAAGACGTTATGAATCTTTGTAGAAGAGGGAAGCTCTAGTTTGTATGCCAAATCTCCAATTCGCTTAAGGAACCTGTAAGGGCCATAAAACCTGTGGGCAAGCTTATTACTGGATCCATCTTTTAACGTAGAGTACTTGGATTTGGGCACCTTCAACAAAACCAACTCTCCTTCTTGGAACTCTAAAGGCCTCCTCTTCTCATCAGCATACATCTTTATTTGATCTTGAGCCTTCCTTAGATTCACCTTGCATTGCTGAAGAAGGGTCTGCATTCTTTCCAACTCCTCCTTCCCATGAGGATTCATCTTTTCATTAAAGATGACTGATGGTAAGGGCACCTTGTAACCATATAAAGCCTCAAAGGGTGAAACTCCTATGCTTGCATGAGTGGAATTGTTGTAAGCAAACTCAGCTAGGTGTAACCAAGAATCCCATGAGGTTTGGACATCATAGCAAAAATGACGAAGATAAGTCTCCAACCATTTATTAACTCTCTCTGTCTGTCCATCAGTTTGAGGATGATAAGCCATAGATGGAGCCAATTTAGTGCCCATAGATGTAAATACCGCCTGCCAAAAGTTACTCATAAAGTTGGAGTCCCTATCATGGACAATCACCTACGGTAATCCATGTAATCTAAAAATATGCTCCATAAACTAGTTGGCCACTTGAGAAGCAGTAAACTGAATCTTTGTTGGGATAAAATGAGCTGCTTTGGTGAGTCTGTCAAGAACCACATAAATACTATTCCACCCCTTCTTAGTAGTTGGTAAGCCAGTAATGAAATCCATAGTAATATGAGTCCATTTACCCGTAGAAATAGGGAATGGCTGTAACAAACCTCCTGGATTATGGGTGCTATCCTTATTTTGCTGACAAGGCATACACTTCATAACGAAGTCCTTGACATCTTTCCACAGTCCTTTCCAATAAAAGCTTTTGCTGATCCTGTCATAAGTCTTGAAAACTCCCAAGTGTCCAGCTAAAGGCGAAGAATGTAACTCCTCCATAATTTTTCACTTGAAAGAAGAAGTAGAGGGAATAACAATCTTGCCTTTCCACCAAATAAGACCATTTTAAAGCTGGTAATGCGAGTTTTCTTCCATAAGACCTTGCTATAATTTCTGAAAGATTTGGCTGAATTCCCCATCTAAAAGATAGGCCTCCTGTAGTTCTTCAATCCAGTCATTATGTAATTCTGTCATAGCTGACACTTTGCAAGCCCACATACGAGAAAGAGAATCAGCCACTATGTTATCTTTACCCCTTGTATGAGTGATGTCAAAATCATAATTTTGTAATGTAGCTACCCAGCGACGTTGCTTTGGAGTAAGATTTGACTGAGTCAGGAAATACTTGAGTACCCGATGATCACTATGTACTCTGAATCAGCTGCCATATAAGTAATGGTGCCACTTCTTGATTGCATGCAGGATAGCCAACATCTCCTGGTCGTAAACATTCATGGCCATCTCCTTATCTGTAAGCTTACGGCTCTCAAATGCAATTACTCCATGCTCCTGAAGTAAAACAGCCCCAATGCCATGGCCACTAGCATCACACTGTATAGTAAACTCTTTGGAGAAATCCGGGCATACTAAGATAGGAGCAGAAGTAAGGAGTTCCTTTAACTGGTTGAAGCTACTATCTGCAAGAGCATCCCAAAAGAAAGCCTCCTTCTTCAACCTGTCAGTTAAAGGAACTGCAATTGCCGCATAATGCTTTATAAATCGACGATAGAATGAAGATAGACCAAGGAATCCTCTAAGAGAGGTAGTAGTAGTAGGTGTTGGCCAATCTCTTATGCATTGCACCTTCTTGGGATCAGCCAGTATTCCTTTTTCACTGACTATATGTCCCAAGTATTCCACTTCAGTCTGCATGAAAGAGCACTTCTTTTCCTTAGCAAAAAGCCTATGATGTCTCAACACATCAAAAACCCTCCTCATATGTGCCAAGTGATCTTGTAAAGTCTTGCTATAGATCAAAATGTCATCAAAGAACACCAAGACAAATTGAAAGAGGAAAGGTTGCAAGATCTTATTCATCAGGCTTTGAAAGGTAGCTGGAGCATTTGTAAGCCCAAATGGCATCACCAAGAAATGATAGAGCCCAGGATCAGTCCTAAAAGCAGTCTTGACTTCATCACCCTCTCGCATGCGAATCTGATGATACCCTGATCTCAAATCAATCTTCGTGAAGAATCGGGCCTCCTTAAGCTCATCAAGCAAATCATCAATCTTGGGTATAGGATACCTGTTCTTCACTATTATCTTATTGGTATCCCTGTAGTCAATGCACATTCTGAAAGATCCATCTTTCTTTTTGACTAACAGGACTAGAGATGCATAAGGTGAAGAACTTGGTTCAATGAATCCCATTTCAAGAAGTTATTTGATTTTCTTGGCTACTTCCTCTCGTTCACACTTTGATAATCTGTAAGGTGGCTTATTGATTGTCTTTGAGTTGGGCTCCAAATCAATGGGGTGATCCACTGCTCTCTTACGAGGCAATGAAGTAGGTACTTCAAACAAATCTCTATACTCCTCAAGAAGAGCTGTCAAGGTTGGATGGTTTGCTGAATTATTGGGCTGATCCTGCGCTTCTTTGTTTAAATGCAAAACAAATATTTGCGAGCGCTTCTTGTACTCTCTTTTGAGTTGTTGAATGGTGATAAGCTGAAAATCAGATCTACTAGGAATTCCCTGTAAATGGATAAGCTGTCCATTGGAGATAAACTCCATATATAACTGTGAGAAATCCATAGTGATCCTGCCTAATATCATCAACCAATCACAACCAAGTACAATATCTATGGGCCCCATTTCCAGAGTGATCAGGTTTACTTTGGCTTCAAAATTTTCAGCCAACTGTAAAGAAACCTGTGGGCAAATCTGTGTGCTGATTTCTTCTACACCATTAGCCACTTGTACTCTAATGGGCTGCTGTAAGTCTGTGGGAACACAATTTAACTTGTCCACGATGGACTTATTGACAAAACTATGAGTACTGCCACTGTCTATCAGGATGAACACTGGCTTTCCACATATGCTTCCCTTCATACGAAGTGTATTAGGGCTCTTAGATCCCGTCCAAGCATCCATAGAGATAGAACAATTAGTGGCAGTAAGCGACTCATCACAAGATCCACCAGGGTCAAACGGAACATTTCCACCTGGATCAAAAGGAAAAGAGTTGACTGGATCATAAAAGTACTCCTGTCCAACTTCCTCCTCAAGATCTTCATTTTTAGCATTAATTGCCACTGCATTAGCTTCATCTATGTCATCTTCAAAGTCCTCAAACACCAGCATACTCTGAAGCTTAGGCTTGACATTTTTGTATACACACTTTGAAGCATGATTAGGTGTATACTTTTCTCCACACTTGAAACATAAGCCCTTGTCCTTTCCTTATAAAGATCCATGGGAATAGATTTGAGATTTGTATTAACTGAAATGGACTTAGGCTTGTTGTCCCCCTATTTGAATTCAACCTTTGGACTGTTTGCTGTCCTGAAATTACTTTGAGGCCTAGAAGCATTAAATGGAGGATAAGTTGGTACCCGTAAGCTCCCATTAGGCACATGATTGCTGCCATAAGTGTTACCAACTTGTCCCTGCTTTAAAACAGTCCTTGGCTATCCATAACTAGGTTGAAATGAAGATTTTTTCCTATACTTTCTTCCATAGTGCTCCGCAAGCTCAATAGCCTTAAAAAGTGAAGTAGGATTTTGCGCCATAACATCAGCTGAAAAAGATGGCTCCAAACCATACATAAATTTGTGAAGCTTAGCCTCATTACTGATGCTTTCCACATACATGGTCAAGTTGAGGAATTGGTTTGTATACTCTCTTACACTTAGGTCCCTTTGTTCCAAACCATACCATCTCCGTGCTAACTTCTCTTTCTCAAGAGGTGAAACAAAGACTTCAGCCCATAAGTGCCTTGAAAGCTTCCCAATTCTCTACAAGTATATTCTCTTTCTTGATATACCTCCACCAAGTATGGGAAAATCCTTCTAGATGCAAAGAAGCAAAGTGAATCTTCATATCATCAGTTTTAGGATATATATCAAAGTAGGACTCCATCTTAGAGGTCCATTCCTCTAAGTCTGATGGTGAAGATGACTGGCCATTAAATTTGGCTAAAATAATTTTGTCCTTAAACTCCCTTTCATGAAAGGGTTGTTGTCCCAAAATTGACTGATCAGGATTACCAAGTACAGAGCCTCCAAATTGAGACGGGAATCTTCCAACAGGTGGTTGAGAATTACTATGTAATCTTCCTATTGTTAGAGTACCCCTAGAATTTTGAGTATGCAGTCCAAAAGCTTGAGTATTGGCCCCATTCAAACTGCCCAAATAGTCATCATGCCTCTCTGAAGCTTCTCCTACTTCGTACTGACTATTTGGAATGCCTCTTCTTCCAATAATCCCATTTCCAAGACCATTTTGATTAGATGGCTGAAGTGGGGCTGAAGGGCCATTGTTTGAACAAGCCTTCTCATTAACTTCTCTTGATGCCATTTGCATCTGCATGAATTTAGATATATGTGCCATGAGTTGTTCATTGGATTCCACCAACTTATCAATAGAAGCCTTGGTCTGATCAGTAGATAGAACCATCTGCTCCATTCTTGACAAGATGGCCTCATGTCGTTCCCTATGTCTTTGTTCATGGGCACAGAGAGTATTATTGAGTATACTGACTTCTCCTTGTTGTTGAAGATCTTCAGGGTTCTGTTGAAGTGTACTATCCATCATGGAATCCCTGATTTGCTGAGCATAATTTTCCCGGACCTTATTTTTGCCTTTATGTCTGGCCATATTAGTGCAGTCCTACAGTACCCCCTGTCAGAAAAACGGCTATAACTTTGGCTAGGAAGCTTCGATTTCAGAAATTTTTTGTGCGAATCAAAGCTAAGAATTCCCTCTTCGAGATGAGCTATAACACGCTATAACAAGTTTAGGACAGAAAATTCTGTAGCTGGATTTCAGAGTCTGAACTGTCTAGTCCTGCACCCTGTCTAGACCTGTAAGTGCCCTGTTTTGACCCTGTAATGCAAGGTAGTAACCCCAAATGGCTACCAAACCCTGCAAAAGGGTATATAGGACCTGTGGGTACCCTGTAGTACCTACACCTGTGCTTCAGTAATAAATGGTGTACCTGTAACCACCTGTAAATACCCTGTAAGTGACCTATAAATTCCCTGTTTTACCCTGTTTTGGTCCTGTAAGTACTTGAGTCCTTGGAAAGTCTTCAATCTTCAATTCTCCACTCGATGTACCTGTGTGAGGGATAAAATGGCATGACAAGCTCCCTACATGGACTCCAAATCACCGGGAGGTGGGCAAAGTTCCCCCCAGATCGGTTGGTTGCACCCCTTCAGGATCTTCGATAGTGAGGGAGGGTCACCTCTCTTTTGTCCCACTATCTCCCCCAACATCCACCTTTTTCCTCGGTGGGAATATCAACATGGCAAAGGCTAGTGTTCTAAGCAATCAGCATGATATGCATTTCTGAAATATTCATTCAGCCTTTCATGAGATGCAATTGAATGAGATTTTGAAAAATTGGGATAGGAGAAGGGTCTTACCGATGCAATTTAGTGACTCACTGATTGCTAGTACTTACCCTTTTACAATATTTCAACTTGGGCAAAAGAAATTCAGCCAATCAATCGGATTAGAGTAAAAAAATTCATCAATCAATGGATTCAGTCAATAGGATTCAAGTATTATGCTGAAATTTCAGATTGAAGCCTCTAATTCACTGATTGGAACTAATATGCATAAAGCAAGCATTGCATTCATGAATAGATGGATTCAAGCAAAGGTTGGCTGAGAATTTGATGAATAATGTTCAATTCTTCAATCTCTCAATCAAATGGATTAAGCTCAGCATTTGGATTAATGAGAGAGATTAATAATTGAAGAAGAGTACCTTTGACATGGCTAAAGATGACTTGATCCATCTCATATGCTTAATAGAGCCCCCAGTTGTCCAATGTTGGTAAAATAATCCACAAAGCTTGTTTATCCGGTGCTTAAGAACAATCTTGGAACCTCAAATGCTTGAAATTGAAGCATTAAACCCGTTTCCCCCAAATTTTTGCTCCATAGAAGCTCTTGATCTTCAATCTTTAACCATTCTGTACTTAATCTTTGCAATTTGTTGAAGAATCCTTGCTGAAATGATTCCACGGGCTAAAAGGATGAAGAATCTTCAAGAAATTGTTGAAAATTGAAAGGTCGGGCTGAAGCTTTCATGGCTGCCATGGACTGTTCACCTAGGGTTTATGAAGAGGCTGAGGAATCCTTGAATGGAGCTGAGAACCTTCATCTTACTGAGGATTTATGCTTGCAAGGGACCAGGAAGAGTGCCAGAGCTGAAGGGAAGAGCAGGCTGAGCAGGGAGCAGGCTGGAATCAGCCTGAAAATTGTGCCACAATTTTCGGGGCTGCTCCTGGCTGCCTGGTTGAGCCAAGGTTGAGCAATCTTGTGCTCATTCTGAAGCTCTTGATTAGGGAAAGTTACTCCAGGTGATTGTTGGCCAAGAAGTTCAGGGGTTTGAGAGAAATGAACAGATCTTAGGGCTGAACTTCCATGAAACCTGTAGGAAACTCCAGGAAAGGGGAAAGAGAAACCCCTCTTTTCAAAGTAACCACAGTTTGTTCCCAAACTAAGCCCGGTTAACCATCCTTTACCCTAATTACCTTCAATTTTGCATAAAATTTGATGACGTCCAGCCATTTAAGCCATTATCCACCATATCTGACCTTGGATATCTCTAGATGTAGTCTCTTACTAATTGTAGATGTCCTGCAGCACTCCACTAGTCACTGTCTTGTACCATTTTTGTCTGAAATTGATTTTGAAATAGGAAAAATGGGACTAAAAATGAAGAAAAGAATGGATCAAAGACTCAAGCTCTGATACCACTTGTCAGAGAGAGAAGTAGGGAGAGAGAAAGAGGAGAGAGAAGATTGCAGAAGAGAGAGAAAAAGAGTGACGAGGAGAGAGAAAGACTAGATTTAGAGAGAGAAAGAGAGGAAAGAAGGGGAAGCCATAGAAGCTATGAGCAAGAAGGGAGAGAAAGATTGTAATTGTATTAATGTGTCAAAAAGATGTGAAAATTTACATCTTCTCTCCTTTTATACCAATATCAGTGTGACATGGCATAATATCAATATTATTAACACTAATTTGTTATTGCCAGCTTCTTACCCTGCCTCTCCCTCCAGGCTTTCAACCTAAAGCATTTAAATGTTCTCCTTGAATTATTCCTTGAGCAAAGAAATCAAATATTGTATCTAAATACAAGCATGAACATTCCGGAGGTCGTTTGTTCGACCCACTACTAAGGTGTGACTCCTTTTTCCTGGATGCCCAACACCCAATCTTGGGTCTTTCCGCGACTTGGCGAAATCCCAATAATTTCAACATGAGAAAATGGTCTTGGTAAGTTAACTTATACTTTGTTAGGGTATCTTAGTCCCTAACTGAAGCACTAGCTGGTCAGTCAAGGCCATGGGCATGCCTTATTTGCAAGCTAACCAAGGGACTTATAATCTCTAATTCCAGCCAAGCTCAGTTAACATGCATGGCAACACATGATTCCTCATTTAAATTTTCAAGATGGGGTTTAGATGCATGCGATCCTTCCAATTCTCTTAGTGCAATTCTATGTAGGAGTTCCCAACCATCATGCATGTTGTGCATTTTAGTATAGTTGTCCCCTAAAGAGCTTTCTATTCTTGGCAATGAGTAATTATTTCCGATGCACCGGATCACATGTGACTTGCGTCTATAAAAGTCCTAGGGTTTTGTTGCTAACGAGAAAAATGTAGCTTATGAACAGAATTTAACATTTCATGTGTTTTCTTTTAACTATAATTGCGCAATGTGAATTCTAAATGGCTATTCATGCACTGAACTAGTTAAAAAGCTATCATTTTATGTGAAATAAGGCGATAACCCTATCATTTTAGGTGAGTAAAACTTATGGAGTTCAACCCTACCGTTACATGCAACTTCATTCTTAGTATAAATAAAACCTCATGCACGACATTAATCCTTCCATGAGAACTAAGTCCTAAACTAACTTTTTTTAATGCTTGAAACCTAGGCTTGATTCATGTGTGATGCATTGGTTGTTCCGTTCGTCCCTCCAGCATTATTGGTGGCTTGGGTGCCTATGCTTCCCACGACTTTCTTCTTGGGAGCCATTCGCCTCGCGGAGGTTGGGCAGTCCTTGACGGGTTTTGGATAGATATGATTGGTTGGGGAAAAACCCACTAAATGGGGTTTGTTGTCGAGAGAGTGGTTCGGTTGGCTCGTTCTTCTCCTTCCTCTTTTCCTTCCTCTACCACTTCTCACCTCTCTTCCTCTACCTCTTCTTCTTGTTCCTCTACCTCTCCTTGTTCCTCTTCCTCTCTCCTTTCCCTTCTTCTTCTCCTCTCCTTCTTCTTGCTCTTCTACCTCCTTCTCCTTCTCTACCCACTTCTTCTTTCCTCTTCCTTTTTCTTCTCTCCTTCTACTTCACTCTTCCTTCTATCTCTTATCCTCTCCTTCCTCTTCTCTCTCTTTACTTCTTCTCCTTCACTCCTGCTCCTTCTCCCTCTCTTCTTCCTCTCCCCCTTCTTGCTCTTCAACCTCCTCCTTCTTTTCTCACTCTTTCTTCCACTCCTTCTCTCACCTTCTTCTCTTATCCTCTTCCTCCTCTTCTCTCTCACTCCCTCACTTTCTTTCTCTTCTCCCACCCTCTTCTTCTTATCCTCTTCTTCTTCTTTTCTCTCTCTCACCTTCTTTCTCTTCTCTCTCTCTCCTCCCTTCTCTTACTCATTTTCACCTCCTTCTTCTCTCTCTCTCTCTTCCCTTCTCTCTCCCAATCCTTCTTTCTCTTATCTCTCTCCCTCCCTTCTCTTCTTATCCCCTCCCTCCACTATTTACCTTCACAATCCAACAAGGAGGCCATTTAATTTTTTTGGAGGGCCCGAGAAAGGGACCCGCAATGCTAGTCAGCTAGGGGGGTTGACCAGGACCAAAGGCCCCTGAATGGCCTGCGTCGAGTTGATGGGGGGGAACTAGGTGGCGGAGCAGCCCGCAAAACTTTCATTGCAGTCTAACACAGGGGGGAAAAGACATGTGGAACTGAGTGGCAAAGCGTCCGCCGGCAGAGCTGCCGCTACATCCAATCATAGGGGAGGAAATGACGTGCCCTTCGAAAGGCCCAGAGAGGTGGCAAGCGCTTGTAGCCCAGGTGATGGGGGTGGCTATGGATGGAGTCGGGTGGCCCTGTGCAGCACTGGGAGGGACGGTATGATGTCAACGACATGGCCTCCTCCTTCCTCTATCTTCTCCCTGGGGAGGGTAGAAGTCCTCCCCTTATATAGGGGAGGGGAGGAGATAATTGGCATGGCTACCCTCCACCTGGAGGGTGCATGCCTCTCCTACCATTCCACCACTCCCAATCCCTCTCTCCTTCCCCCGACGGCTATTGGCAGGGAGAGAGGGAAGGGGAGAAAAAATTGAGTTTTTTTAGAAAAAAAAATCATTTTCCTTTAATATTTAAGGGGAGGGTTCCTATGCCCCTTACATTCTCTCCCCCTTAGAGGAATTGAGATGTCCTCATCTCGAGAGGACCTAGGGTTATTGTTGGTTGAGAGTATCTTCGTCCTTCCAGGTGGTATCCTCTTCGGGATAATCTTTCCATTGGATGAGGTATTCCTTCAAGGTCCTGGACCTCAAATGCCTCTCCTTGACATCCAAGACTCTATCAGGCCGTAGCTCAAGGACTTGTTGGTTAGGCATTACAACTTGCTGATAATCAAGTACATGATTTGGATTAGGTAGATACTTTTTCAATAGGATAATGTGGAATACATTATTTTTTAGGTTTGCAGGAAGCTGTAGTTTGTAAGCATTAGGTCCTAGGCACTTAGTGATCTTGTAAGGTCCACAATACCTTGGACTTAGCTTCTTGTATTCTCCCAAGGATAGTAAACTCATTTTAGGCCGTACGCGGATGCATATCACCTTCAACGAAGGATCTATCTTGCCGTTTCAAGTTTGCGTAAGCCTTTTGCCTGTCCTTGGCGGCTTGGATGTCTTGTCTTATTGATTTGATTTGGTCATCCATGTCTTCCAGCATCTGCTTTGAAGCTTCAACCCTCAAGGTTGGATTCGAGAAGCTCAAAGGAGTACCACAATTGTGCCCATACAATGCTTGGAAAGGGGTTATCTGAATACTTTGTTGGTAAGAAGCATTGTAGGTAAACTCAACCAGTGGCAAATATTGAATCCACTTTTTGGGTTCACGACAGTAGTGTGCCCTAAGCATATCTTCAATGACTTGGTTGACTCATTTCATTTGACCATCGGTTTGGGGATGGTAAGTTGTGTTGAAACAGAGTTGAGTCCCAATGGCCTCAAAGATAGCCCTCCAGAAGTGTGATGTGAAGAGAGAGTCACGATCACTAATGATTCTTATGGGTAACCCATGCAGTTTGAATATCTCCTTGATGAATAATCTTACGATGTCTTAGCTTTATAGTTTTTCTTGATAGGGATAAGATGTGCAACCTTGGTGAGCATATCTACCACGATCATAATAGATTGTATCCTCCTTGAACTTGGGGTAGGCCAACAACAAATTCCATACTAATGAATTCCCATTTCATTTGGGGAATGTCAAGTGGTTGCGATTTCCCTGGCATTTTGACATGTTCTGCCTTAATGCGTTGACAAGACAAACATTTCATGACATATTTGAGGACGTCACCCTTGAGCCTATCCCAATAATAGCTTTTCCTGACTGCATTAAGGGTCTTGGCATAGCCAGGATGTCCTGAGAAAGGGGAGTCGTGGGCTTCCCAAAGTATCTTCTGCTTGAGAGATTTGCTTGCGGGGATACATAATCTTGTCCTAAAGTAGGCAAGTCCACCACTGACAGAGAGTTCTTGATACTTTGTCTTTTGCTTCGGGTCTTGATCTTTGATGGGGATCTCCCTTAGCAATTTCTGATAGACTGGGTCATGACATGCCTCTTCTCTAGCTAGCTCAAGAATTGGGTTGTTTGGCATTGATACCTCTGTGGCTAGAGATCTTACTATTGATGGATCTTGCAAAATCAAAGAATTTAGAAATGCCTTGCGACTGAGTGCATTGGCAACTACATTCTCCTTTGCAGGCGGGTATTTGATTTCAAAATCATATTCTTCCAGTACTTCAATCCATCGACGTTGCCTCATATTGAGCTCATTCTGGGTGAAAATCCATTTAAGACTCTTATGGTCCGTCACTAAGAAAAATTTGTTACCAAGCAAGTAATGTCTCCAAAGTTTGAGAGTATGGATGATAGCCAACAGCTCCAGATCGTGGGTAGCATAATTCCTTTCATGGCTCTTCAGCTTCCTTGATGAGTATGCTACGGGGTGACCTTCTTGTATAAGCACACACCCTAAGGCAAGTGCGCTTGCATCAGTCACCACTTCAAACTCCTTTTTACTAAGATCAGAAAGTTTGAGGATGGGTGCTGATACCAAGCTTTGCTTTAGTTTGTCAAAGCTAGTCTGTTCAACAGGTGACCATTCAATTGCTACTTGCTTCTTTAGTAGATCAGTCAGAGGCCCTACAATCAAAGCATAGTTTTTGTTAAAGATCCTATACCATCCTGTCAATCCAAGAAAACTTCATATTTATTTGACAGAAGTTGGTGTTGACCATTCCAGAACGTCTCCGACCTTGGCCGGATCCACTGAAATTCCTTGTGCTGATACAATGAATCCCAGATATTCAATTTGTTGCTTGAAAAATGCACACTTCTTCTTCTTGGCATAAAGCTTGTGTGCTCTCATTGTTTCAAGAACAATGCAAAGCTGGGGTTCATGATCTTTTTCCTACTTAGAGTGGACTAGGGTATCGTCAAAGAAGACGAGTACAGAGTCATCAAGATAGGGCCTAAAGATATCCTGCATTAACCTGTTGAAGGTAGTAGGAACATTTGTCAGCCCGAATGACATCACTAGGAATTCAAAGTGTCCATACCTTGTACTGAATGCAGTCTTCCGGATATCTTCTTCCTTGATCCTTATCTGATAATATCCAGACCTAAGATCTATCTTAAAGAAGATCTTCACACCTTGAAGACGGTCAAGAAGTTCATCTATTCTTGGAATGGGGTATTTGTTTTTAATGGTTGATTGATTCAACCCTCTGTAGTCAATGCATAGTCGAAGCATTCCAACTTTTTTCTTTTGGAACAACACTGGAGATCCCCATGGAAAACTGCTAGGACGGATGTAGCCTTGGTCTGACAATTGCTTGAGTTGCTTCTTAAGTTCAATCACTTCCGGGACGGACATCCTATATGGTCTCTTTGCTACTGGTGCAGCTCTTGCGCCAGCTTGATTTCGTGATCGACTTCCCTTTGAGGAGGAATTTTTGTAAGCTCTTCAAGAAATACATCTGCGTATTCCTTTAACCATGAAGGTTCTTCCCGAGATTCTTGATTCTGATCTAGCTTATTTAGTTTAATCAGATAGACAAGTAGACCCTTTCTAACTCCTTTTATTATCCGTGTTGCTTTTGCCAGCTGAATTTTTGGCTTACCAGCCTCTCCTTGAGTTGTAACTAGTTCCCCTTCAGAATTCCGAAAGGAGACTTGGCCCTTACCACAATGTATGTGGGCATCATTGGGTGTTAGCCAATCCATTCCAAGCAAACATTCGTGAACACCTAGGTTCATTACCCTGAATTTCACCAAAGTCGGCTTCCCACCTAATAGGAATTTCACCTTAGCAGTTTGCCTGGTATAAGAGACCTCACAACTATTTGCCAATTCCACAAGTAAAGTAGGTGCGTCTATTGTGCCTATCCCTAGTCTTTTTGCACAGATTGGTGAAATGAAGGAATGTGTACTACCACAATCGATTAAGGTTTTGAAGCTTTTACCTTCATAATCGGATGGAGTTTGGATCACCGAGAATTGGTGATTCGGTCCCTTCTTGTAAAGAGCGGCTTGAACCGTTGCCCTCTCAATGTTAGCTTCCATGGATGGATCTTCTTCATTACCCAGCTCCTTGTTGGCAGCACTGGAGGCTCTCTCTGGCCATGATGGTGGTTCCTTGGCCATGGGCTGCTCCTTGGAATGGCCCTTGGCATTGTCCTTTGCTAAGCTTGGGACACTGCCTCTTGAAGTGTCCAGACTCGTTGCAATGGAAGCAACAAAGATTGCGGCCATTACCTTGTGTAGGAACAAAGTTGTTGACAGTGTTGGTCCTAGCTTTCTTCCTTTGTCCCTGATTATGGCCTTGCGCTCTCTTAGACTGAGCCCTATACATCCCCTTGTTCTGATCCCTGTAATGCCAAGTCCTATTGTTCCTTGGCTTGGTCTGCACCTCCTATATTATTGATGCAGCTCGAATGAGTGCATCTTGCAAGTCCGTTGGGTGCATTGATTCCAAGCGGGTGTTTATGGGTGGATTTAACCCAGCACAAAACTTTGACACCTGCTATGTCATATCCATTTGTGGGGCATACTTTAAGAGAGAGACAAACATTGAATAATATGCATCAAGGGATAGTCCAAGCTGCTTTAATTCATAGAATTTATTCATCTTCTGTGTGCGGTAGGCAGGTGGCATATACCTCCCTCGCACAGCTTCCTTAAGCTTCTCCCAAGTGACTGTCCCTTCCGAGATCCCTTGGTCTCTGCACCATTGTTTCCACCAAAGTCTTGCTTCGTCTGTAAGCCTAAGTTTGGCGAGCATAGCTTGGTTAGTAGGTGCAGTTCCTACTGCCTCAAAATAGTCCTCCATGGATTCGATCCAGACCTTGGTGTCAGTTTGAACAGTCCTTCCCTTACCATCGAATTCAGGTGGCTTGATTTGTTTGAGAAGGAACTTCTTCTCTTGAATCACAGCTGTACTTAGTGCAGGGATCAGACTTGGAATCTACACTTGAGGTTGCACCTAGGCAATAAGATTCTTTACGTTAAAAACTTACCAAACGTTTCTCACATTACATTAATATGACCAGTATAGCTCTTAGACAAGTGACCTAATCACTTAACTCCTTTGCCAACATTTATAGCCATGACAGGCAGTAATAAAAATTCTTATTCATTCATGAGGGCATAGCCCTTTTGAGTACATTTATTTTGAGAAAGTAGAACAAGCTGATTGGCACATCAGTTTAGGGAAAATAGGATTGTGTTACATTCTGCTACGGGGATTGAGTAATAATATGGAGAGGGGTCATGGATTTTTAGAAATCGATAGGTCATAGGAAGCTTGGGGTATCCCTTCCTTTGATACCCGTTCTTCTCATAACGTCCCAGCACTTTGATTCTGTTGGCACGGATCACCCGAGTCACTTCTTTGTACACATACTTGTTCTGCTTGACTTGTTGACCGCTGACATGCAGGGTTGCGTTTGTGTGAGCCTCGACAAAGATGAACAGCTTCATCATCTTTAAATCAGGTGAGGTGGGGTGGGGTTGGGGGGGGGGTGAGGTGAGGTGGGGTGGGTCGAGCGGGGTTTTTCGAGGCGTGGTGGGGTGGTGAGGATGGAGCGGGGTTTTTTGAGGTGGGGTGTGCGAGGGATGCGCCGTGTCATTTCATATTGATCCTTTGTGGATTCCTCGGTTTCTTGTGTAGTGCTAATTGTTTTAACACACCTAGCTTTTTTCTACAAAAAGTATTGAACATTTCATACAATGATTTTGCTTTTCTTTGTCCAGCACCATGTCTTATGTTTCTGAAGAAGTAGAATGTTCTTGCTTGATAATGAGACTTCTCCATGCCTTGTGTATTCCATATGGATAGTGGTCCATAGTTATCACCAAAGTATGTTTCATGCTTTAGTAAAATGTGTTGCACAAAAAAGAAACATATCAAGTCCAAGAAAAAATGCAATTATAAGAAAAGGTTTCTATAATATACTCACCAACTAAAATGTGATGTCTTTCTTTGCCCAAGCTTTAACTATTGCTTTTACCAAACTTATTATTATTATTATTTGCTTCTAAAGGATCACTTGCTATATCGGTCATACATGCACACAATTCTTTCTAGCATTCCCAAATTGCATTTTTTGGAAATTATCAAACTTGGAGAGAAATCTTCTAGATTTTGCCCCTCCCATTGATATAGGGGCTAAGACATTACTTGATTTTCCAAATTATTGTATATCTTTTTGAAGTTGCACATGGTCACCATGAAAGCCCATTCTTGAAAGGAGTTCTTCACATTTTTTTATGCAAGTATTTTTGAAGGCAATATAGGATTGATAGAATAAGAATAATCTAAAGACAATCTTAAAATCTCATCACGAATCCAGACCTCTACATGTAATCTATAAATATGCACTCTTTCTAATGGAATTCGAAGGATAGCCTTCCAATTTCTATCTTGCAATTCATTGATGGAATTGCTTTATAAGCTCCTTCCTACACTATTCAAAGCCCTAGCTCAAATATTTATCTTGTCCCTCGATGGGGTAATACCTATGCTTCTTGTATTAGACCAATCTGAGGAGGTAATTCCATCCATACAATACAACCAAGGATGTGGTGTTGTTGCTCCACCAGAAATCTCAAACATGTATTCTAAGGCTTTCAAGACAATGCTTGAATGCCATTCTACTTCAAATGATCCAATTCCTTCTACCTCAAGTAGATCTCCTTATTCTTGTGACTCTATGGTGCTTGGGATATCTATGTGATTGAAAAGCCATTTGAGGGTGACATGGCTCTCATGGCACACCTGACCTCTGCACCTATCCACCATAGATCATTTTTGGATTGAATAAAATATTTAGGTATTCATGAGTTGAGGGAATTTTGATTGATACTTATAAAGGGGTTATTATTAATTGGAGATGAATCATTTGAAAAACAATCTAATTACTCTTTTAACATTTTCCTATGATGACAAATCCCTTACATGCTATAGAGCCCTATTCATGAGTGCAATACTCATACATTCCATCTTTTGGTGTTTTAATATTTGTGCCTCATCTAGTTTCAATAAAATTACAAGTCTGCCCTCTATATTCTCTATAGTCATAGTATAAGCATGTACCATTGCAATCTGCACACTCTTTAGGGCCACCCATACATTATTAAATTCATTATACTTAAAAATTGACATATCTTTTTTCTTTATCTTTGTAAAATGCATTGAATCCTTAATATGCTTGTAGACACCTAAGAACCTTGTGATTGCCCTTTTTTGCCTTTGCCTCTCTTCTACAATCTTATATGGTAGGAAAAACCAAACCACTTTGACAATGTTGACAAAAAATTTTCACCACCACCTTGTTGATTGCTCTATACCCTCAATGTCTACTTATTCAAGCATTTTCACATGCTTCCAAAACTTTCCCTAGTTCAACTATGTTTTGAAAACCCTTGCTTAGCTCCTTCCACATATCTTTTTGTAGAGAGATTGAAGCTGGGTTTTGTAGAAAATTGACAATGTCCTCTTTATTTTTGTGTGCTACTTGCCTCATGAAATGGAAATTATTAAAGTCAATACATGTTGTATTGTTTTTTATTCTCCGCTTGAAAACTCCAACCTTTAGTGCTAAATTGTCAAGGCTTTGGAAATCCCTTTTCCTAAACCTAAATCCAATAGATGTTAGTGATGCTTTCAATTTTTCCACTTGAACATTTTGTGATTTATTTTCCTCCTTAAGATTCTATATTTCTTCCTTCATTGTTTTTTAACTTTGTGTCTACCTTGAATAATCTATTCACTTGTTGTCCATAGTTTGCCTCTTAGGAACAATGGTTATGATAAAACAATTGCCTCAAATTGTGAACCTCACTTAATGTTGAGACTCTAAACGATTACAATATCCCAGCAAGCTATCCTTTTCATCTCCAATAAACCTAATTATATCATGAAGTGTTCGAAATGTGGGTGATTGACCTATTACTAGATTTGTCAGATATAAGCCTCAATTTACCCATAGATCAATGTGCTTCTTGCCTTCATCCCTCAACCTTCTAGCCTCAACTTCATCGCAAAGTACCTTATGGTTCTTTCCCCTCCATGTGGAATATTCTTCTTCCATATTAATATGAATATGACTCCTCTTTTTCATTGGAGCTTCATCCATGTTCTTCAAAAGCAAAAGAGAGTGGAAGATCTGTAACATTGAAAGATATGGTTATAAGTGACTTCCAAGAAAGGCCCTTTACCATGAAAATAACTTCTAAAACCATTAAAATATTTGCATTGCAATTGCCTTTGCCAACTTTCTTTATTCTTCCAATAGGACATGCAAAATGATTTCTCAAGCTTCTTCTAATGCCATGGACAAACACAAAGAAAGAGAATGCTAATGAGAGGAGGAAGGAAAGGAATCAGTAAACAAAGCAACAAAAGAATATGTGGAATACAAAGAGAGCTTGGAAAAGTGAAAGAATTAGAAAATTTTTCGTCCAAAAATAAAATGTAACTAAAACTTGAAAAATGGGTATCTAGAGATTGCTATCAAATGTCTTCAAAGATATGGCAACACTATCAAGCTCTTAGCCAAGATATTTGAAAATGAGATTATTAAAACTAAAGGAAGAGAAGAAGAAAAGAAGGCTTTCACCATTAATTAATGCTAATTTGATCCTAAAATTAGAGAACAACGAGCAATTAATAAGGTGTCATTCTTTCCCTATTTTGATCTAATTTGGATGTGATTAAGAATTAATATAAATCCTTACGTGACTCTTTTGTCTCAAATTTGGCCCTAATGAATCGACACATAGAAATGCAAATTATGCTTTTGATTCAAAATTATGTACTAAGGACTATAACTTATGTCCACAATATGGTGATTGGTTATCTATTTAAAAACTTAATAAAACCTACCTATCTTCAAAATAGAATTTTTGAGGCCTATAAATCATAAGTTGAAACCATTCATATGATATCAATTGCTATAAAATTTGTTGAGATGGCAAGCTCAACACGTGCAGACATTGATGATGGACCACCTGGCTAGATGAGTCTGCACGTCTACACTTAGCATGTTGGTGGTCATTATGATACTTACATGGCCACTGACTTATCACTTATTATATTTAGTTTGTTACACCTACCTACAGCTGGCAAAGATATAGCGCTAGTCGATTAGTGTAGTCAGTTATGCACTGTTTGACTTAGTAGGCCATTTTCCTTTATGTTGTATCTTATCTATACTTTGTGTATATTGTATAGTGTGTGGAAGAAGAAGAAGAAACCAGCAAGAAAACGTTTTTGGCCTCCATCTCTCTTCTTGTGTTCTTGAGTGAGCTTCCTCTTGTGTATACAATGTGTGTTTGGTGCAGCACCTTAAGCACATCCCCCCATCATGCGATTCTTGACATGGTATCAGAGTCGCACCACTGAGAGAGGCTGATTTAGAAGACTGAAGTAAAGGAGAAGAAGCAAGGTTCACGCAAGCAAGCAACGGGTAAGAAGCTCTCCCATTTTTCCACTCTCTCTCTTGGATAGTGTCTTTAGAGGCACTGGAAGCATGGTCGAGCAAAAATCTCAGATTGCTATCAGATTTGGTGTGCGAGCAGATCATTGTATATTTATGTAAATAAGACCTTTAGGGCTTTTCCGCAGTTATTTTGGGCGTCTGAGGCAGTTTCAGGCCCCGTTTTAGAGCCGCAAGGTTGCGGACAGTAGTTTCAGGGTACACTATGATTTCGGCTATATTGATCGAAAGTGGGTGCACAGGTTATAGATTTCGAATCTGTATTTTTTGAGGTGTTTGCAAGAAGCAAACATAAGGTTTATCTGCAAACAGGTTGCAAATTACATGTACTATTGAGCAATCAGTGAAAAAGGTTGCTTGGTGTATTGCTATGCACATGTTGTGAAAGATTGCAGAAGACTAGCTTACTGTGTTATATCCTTGTTTGTGATAATGGCAGAGAATAGTGGAAATCCCATTATTGAGAAGCTTGATAAGAACAACTACCCTTCATGGAAGTTCGTGTGACGAACTTCCTCATTGGAAAGGGCCTTTATGAATTTGTTTCAGGTGAAGAAAAGGAGCCAGAGTTGGGTATCCCTCCGACTGCAGATGAATTAAAAGCATGAAAAGAGTGGAATGCAAAAGACAAAAAGGTGATGTACTAGCTATATGTAGTCATTGATAATACTATGCTGGGGCATATCAGGAATGCAAAAACTTCACATGCAGCTTGGACAATTTTTTAGAGCATGTTTTCAATAAATACAAAGGCACGAAAGATTCAACTCAAGCAAGAGTTAAATGCCTTGAAGAAAGGAAAAATGTCTGTCAATGAGTATGTGTTGAAGGTGAGGAGCATTGCAGATGCTTTAGCAGCGATTGATGCAATGCCGGATGATGATGATTTGGTTTTATCCACTCTAAGTGGCCTTAACAATAAGAAGGCATGGAAATCATTTGTTACTTCAGTATATGTACGGAAGCCATTTCCAGATTTTGATGAGCTAATCTCTCTCATGATTACTGAAGAGATCAATATGCAGGGTGATTCGTCTGAAAGAAATGGTGAACAGGTCCAAGCATTTTACTTGAGTTCAAGAAGGGAACGTGGTAGATCCTCTTCGAGAGGCCATGGTATGGGATGTGCTGGCGATAACTAGCAAAACAAGTTCGATCAACAGTTTGGTGAAATGCAAGTTTCTGGAGGTAGAGGAAAATCTAGAGATAGGAGGATCTCTAAAGGAAGAGGTGGATGGCATAATAGAGGTTCTGAAAATTCTGCTATTGTTTGCCATTATTGTGGCAAAACATGCCATATTGCAGCCCATTGCTATGCAAAGAAGGATAATATTCACAGTGGTAAATTGCAGCAAGGAAACTATGCATCGTCTTCACAAAAGAATGAAGACAAAAATGAGCGTCTGTTTGTTATGCAGCATATGATGAATGCAGTTACAGGAAAGGGGACACATGATGATGTATGGTATGTCGATTCAGGTGCATCTAATCATATGACCAGTCATATTGAATGGTTTGGAGAGATTCAGGACTTACAAAACCTAGGTTATGTGTAGACGGGTGATGATTCATGCCCAATTTCACACATTGAAAAGGTTCCCTTGTCCTTGTATGATGGCCAGACAAAGAGTCCGATAGATGTATTACATGTGCCATCAATTACAAAGAATCTAGTATCTGTTGGCCAAATGGTAAAGCAGGGGTTGCAGGTCCGATTCAATGCAAAAGGTTGTTTTGTAGAAGACTTTAATGATAAGTGCAGGTTGGTTGCAAAAGGAAGTAGAGTTGGCCGAATGTTCACTTTAGATGCTAGAATTCCTGCAATGGATGCTGCTATGTATGCTAAAGGAAAAGGAGTAGTTGCAGATATTGAAATATGGCATAAACGTATTGGACATGCAAATGTGCAAAGGCTGAAATTAATGCAGTCTAGAGGATTGGTTACAGGGTTGCCTTCTTTTAGAGTTGCAGAATTGTATAAAGTCTATGAAGCATGCCAGTTTGGTAAGCAGGCAAGACAACCCTTCTCGCATGATAGAGAAGTGAGCAGAAATATACTTGATGTAGTACATACAGATGTTTGGGGGCCTACACAGGATGTATCTCTTGGTGTCAGCAAATACTTTGTCACATTTATTGATGACTATTCAAGGAAGCTATGGGTATACTTCATGAAGAAAAAGAGTGATTTGTTTGAGCACTTCGAATCTTTTAAGGCAGATGTTGAAACAGAAACATGCTTAAAAGTGAAGTGTTTGAGATCAGATGGAGGGGGAGAGTACCTCTCTAATGAGTTCAGTGGCTTCTTGAGGACTCATGGGATAAAGAGGAAATTTACTTTTGCAGATATACCCCATAGCAAAATGGTATTGCAAAAAGAAAAAACAGGTAGATTGCAGAAGTTGCACGGGTATTAATGGCTGAAAAGAATATGCCTAAACATTTTTGGTCTAAGGCTTTCCATACTGCTGTCTACATTATTGTAACGTGTCCGCTCGTTCACTTGTGGGACATGTCTTAGCAGCCCATCAGGAAGAGAGTTTAGAAAGTGCCACCTGGCACTCGCAAGGAATGTCATAGGGTTTGCGATCTAGGTCTTCCTGAGTCTACCCCGAGCGGAAGTATTCGACCATTTTCACTTAGGACCGACCTGAAGTCAGGGTTTCTCTCCTATCAGCAAAGTCTCTAGGAAGTAGTTAGCGTCAAGCTCCAGATGAACCACTTTGCATAGGAACAACAGAGTCGAAGCGGATTTATGCTGCACTTGCTTCATGGAGAATGGGAAACGAGAGGGATGCAAAGCTCAACCTTTCTGCCCATAAGGCATAGTCCCATTCCGCTCCCCTAAAACAACATAAATCGAGATTCTAACTCTACTAATTCTAGGTCTTCACAGCATCGTTATCACGTCTTTTGAGAAAAGTTCCCAGCTAATCGGGATCACCGTTTATTAGGAGGGCTACTTCCAAGGATAAGGTCTATGTCATGATCTTTGGGTCTTTCAGGTAGTAGCTGCCCTGGAAGTGACTGAGAGAAGCAATCAAATACATTTTCAAAAATGACATGCGATCCTTCTCTAATTTAGATATATTCCCAACATTCTCACTATCATCCTTATCCTTAGTAAAAACTAAATATGCTGAAAGATTATTTTTCATTACTTTAGAAATAGCAGCTGCAGATACAACAGGGACAGATTCCCCTTTCAACTTTACATCAAGTGCGAGTGTCTTTTCCTTATGTTGAATAGTGATCTCTTTTGCATATGAATCAATCACTGCATGCATATGGTAGCACCATGGCATACCAATTTGATGCCTAGACGGGCTGCCATGTCAGTAGAGATGAAGTTGGCTCGTGCACCATTATCAAAGAAAATCAATGCATGTTGATCCCTAATTTTAAGAGTTTCTTTTCCCATGGCTTAACTTTTTCTCTCTCTTTCTTGTTTCTTCATTTGTTATTTTTGTGTTCTTTGTAGTATATTGGACCTTACATTCATGTTCACTATACAAAATCAAACCCATAGATACTATATCTCAATAGTCCTCCTCTAGAGATTCAATCTAGGACATTATACTATCTAGTATGTTAATATCTAGCTTGATCTCATAGAATCCAACAAGAATTATCCTCATCACAAAAAAAAGGCTAACCAAAATTTCATGAAGGAATTCCTTGTCTCAACTGATCCAAGCAACATATCAAATAATTATAATTAGTATGGGTAGTCTAGTCCTTGACGGGTTCGGGTAGATATAATTGGTTGGGGAAAAACCCACTGAATGGGGTTCATTGTCGAGAGAGTGGTTCGGTTGGCTCGTTCTGCTCCTTCCTCTTTTCCTTCCCCTACCACTTCTCTTCTTCTTGTTCCTCTACCTCTTCTTCTTGTTCCTCTACCTCTCCTTCTTGTTCCTCTTCCTCTCTCCTTTCCCTTCTTCTTCTCCTCTCCTCCTTCTTGCTCTTCTACCTCCTTCTCCTTCTCTACCCACTTCTTCTTTCCTCTTCCTTTTTCTTCCCTCCTTCTTTTTCTCTCCTCCTTCTATCTCTTATCCTCTCCTTCCTCTACTTCTTACCCTCTCCTTCCTCTTCTCTCTCTTTATTTCTTCTCCTTCACTCCTACTCCTTCACTCCTTCTCCCTCTCTTCTTCCTCCTTTCTCAATAAAATAATGAGATGCACATTTAATTTTATCACTTTATGAGTATTTCTTATTGTCAAAATAAGCTTCGAACTGACTTAACCATGATAGAATTTTGCGACCATCTTTAAGACCATCAAAAGAATTAAATTTGAATGTACGCTTGCTTATCTTGGACTCCTTTCGACTAGCATGGATATCCAAAGTAGCATTGATGGTGTGAACTAGGTTGTCTTTGTTGGTAGAAATTTCGATGGCAGGACGCTTGAGGGACTTCAGTTCTTGCTCTAGTTGTACACAGTGTTGACACTCTTCTTCAGGTTGCATGGATATTAAATCCATACGTTGCCCCAGGGTTGGCTTAGGAAGCGGTGATGCAGAGTCGAAATTGGCCATGATTGCTTGATGGAGAAATCCGGAGATTTAGGATGCCTTACAAATGAAAAGACACCTTGCTTGTTGTTGAAGAAATTTGGCATGTAAGACCAAAATTTTAAGTGGTCTTTGAACAACAAATTATGGATGGAAGTAGATAAGAAAGGCAACAAATTTTTATGGGAATTTTGTGAAATTTATGAAGCTGGAAAAAAATGTGCAAGAACTGGCTCTATTGAAGAGATAGTCAGCTGTGACTTGTGAAGATTTGCAGAGTCTATGTATGACATGGAGTAAGAGAAGATGAATTTGATTATGTAAGTGGTGATGTAACTTGGTTAATAAGGCTTTAAGCCTTTAAAAACTTGACGTTTTAGGACAAGAGGACATCGTGGATGCTACCGTTGTGGCAAAAAACGCCCCCCCCCCCCACGAAATCAAAATTGAGCTTAAGCTCTTGATTAAGCTTAAGTGCAGAGCTTTTAATTAAGCTTTAATGAAGCTTGCTAATCACCTTGAAGCTCCAGTTCTTCACGAAACATGGCGTCATGATGTGGGAGTGGGTCTTCTTCAATATCTAGGAAAATAATAGAATTTCTTGACTGTGATAGAGGGGTTGGGGGTTTTGAAGGCCTAGGAATCTAGCCGTGTAGTCAGTTCGTGATGAGATGGACTGTAGAGCTGGTTTGCAGCGAATGGCTCGCCTTCACGCCAGAGGGTAGGCGATTGGAAGCCCAAGAGGTAGGCTGGGCTCTGATACCACTGTTGCGAATAACAGATGCGTGGTTTGCGCGATAGCAAATGGAAGAAGCTCCCTCTTTCTCTCTTTTCCTTATAAAATTACATACGACTCATGAGAAACTAAAAATAGACTAAAAGAGAGGGTAAAATAAGATGAAGCCACACAAGATTGGGTACAATCTCCCCCCGACATGAAGTGGGAAGCTCCCTTAATGCTGTATTTATAATAATATTATGAAATCTTCTTTGCCCAAGATTTAGGCCCTTTACAATCACTCTTATAAAGAGTTTGAGTGTACTGGAAAAGAGATAGAGTAATCTAAATTAATGGATGCTAGCAGTTGTGCATCCCACAACTCTCTAGAACCATTAATGTTTTATTGGACATATCTTCTAAAAATCTATTTTGCTAATAAATATTTACATAGAGGCTATGCGCATGCTTTATAAGAAATACCGGTGCGTCTAATACAATAATCCAATAATTGCCAAATAAATTCTTGAGGAAATAATCTTTAAAATGCTTGCGCGTGGCGTGCCTTTCCAATTCTTCTTGCTCTATACATCAACTACCAAAAATTTAGAAAATCATGTTAGAATAATAACCAACTGAATAATTGTAGCTAGCCACATAAATCAATTAATTTGGAATTCCATGCAATAATTAATTCACGAAGACATTAATACTTGTGTGGATAAAATGGTATCACCCACATTCACACTTGCATCGACACTCGAAAAGGATAGGTGTCCCCATTGACCTTCCGCCTAAGACAATTCTTAGGAATGTGCCCTGCATTGACGGAGAACCATTTAAGGTGCTCATCCCTCCAACGTACACACAAAGGAGAACCATTTAAGGCACTCATCCCTTTGCGTAGGTGCCACCTGGCAACAATATCCATAGATGGTGCATATTTTAGTAGGGTTACAAACTTGGGTCCTAATGGAACGTTTGTGGCCGAACCCACTAGGATCAACTTGAAACTTGGGTCCCAAGTGGTCAAGGTCTCTTGATAGCATTCTAGCATCGGGTCTTGGACATCCTACTTTACGTAGGCATAACCAACCCTAAGCAGACCCATACACCACTTGGATTAAAGAGAATGGAAAATGAGAGGGATGTGCGCTCGACCTCTCTACCCATAGGGTATAGTCCCATTTTGGTCCCCTAAAATGGCATGAATTGCATTCTAACCTAGCAATTTCAGAGAATCGGTAAGACCTTATGAGAAGGCTCCCAATTCTCTGGGAGGACCACCCTGCCATACAATGAACCCATCAGGGATTCTGCCCACCTGCTTCTCTTGATAGCTTTAATTTTCTAAATAGGTCCTATCTTATTTATGTGGGACATTCAAAATCAACTTCCTTCATCAAGCCTTTCAGGGATTGAGCTTCATTCACGTAATTTATGGCACAGACACAAATACAAAGCAAGCAATCCTTTTGACAAACAATTTACTTAACTTATCTTCAAGTTAATCTTTGTCTCTTGCCCATACAAGAGAAATTATATTTCCCTTCTGTCCAGCAAAAGTACCCAGTCCAAATCACATGGTGCCATAATTTTGATCCATTATCTAGAATAGGATCTTCCAATGCCACACACATTGGGCTCACGGTAGTCTTCAAATCTATCCCAGAGTAGGCAAGGGGTGTCCAGATCTCATAACCTGACCCCAAGTGGCCTAGGAGTGAGACACAGTTTCCGTGATTGGCCTTTTCACCACTCCACCCTCAGCCCGTGAATGGAGTAGTTTCCTCTCGGGTTGAAACATGGCATGACCTTGGAGATGATCCACCTGCGCAAAAATATCATCTCCTTAATTAATCCAATTAAGAATCAAACACAATCAAGGTAATCAGTCCTAATATCATTTTCCAAGAAAATGCAACTTGTCATGATAGACTCCTGCCATGAAATTTTCAACAATCACAAGCACTTAGAATAATTGTCCAAACTATAATCCAACAATCAGTTGATTGTAAAAGCATTTAGAGTGTTGGTCGATCAAGCAACGAAAACAATGGTATTCTTTTCCAAATATTGCAAGGATAGTCGCGATAATGCTCCCATTGCACATTTGCTCTCCCTCTTGGAAAGTAAGTGATTCTATGCAAAATTTACTTAACACTTGATTATGACACATGCCAAGGTCTCATATAACTAAGCAAGAGTGTAAATTCTATTGAACACTTACATTGATCAACAATACGATCTTTTTCCCAACAAGTTTAGAAGTACTGTGGTGTACTTGATCCCAGCTGTGGGAGCTTTCACTCAATTGCTAAGACCCATGGACCGCTTATTGTTCAAGCATTCCAATCTGAGCACTAATGGCTACCTCTCACATAGCCGACGCACCATCCATATCTACGGGTGTAGTGAGCTTACCTCCATGCCGATTGAGTTACCTCCTCTCTCGCGCACTCCGGTAGCTCCACGATCCAAGTGCAAGCTTCAAGCAAGCTCCATCCCCAAGCTCCACGCTCCAAGCTCCATTGCCGCGAGCAAGACAAGAGAAGAGAAGAGAAGAGAAGAAGAGAGGAGAAGATGGAGAGCTTCTCCTCCCCGGTCCCTCACCCTCACACACTCGCTCCCTCACACTCTCACACTCCCTCTCTCAAGCACAAGCTCAAGCAAGCAAGAACAAGAAGAAGAAGAAGAAGAAGAAGAAGAAGAGGAGAGCTACTTTTGGCCACACACAAGAATGAGCTTCTCATTCACTTTTCAACTTTATATACAAAACCCTAAATCCCTTTTGGGCGGTCATTCCCTTTTCCCCTTTTTTACATGGCCAGCCATAGCCCAGGTCCTTTTTCCCATTGTCCTTCTATCTTCCTAGCTTCCTTTCCACCACCCGTCTACATTTACAAATTGCACGGTGCTCTTTTACAAGATTTCAAGGTGCACCTTTTTATTTGCACCTTTCCCCTTTTGCATTTGCCTTGGACTTTTAAGGTTGCCCTTGCGCTTTTGGCCTTTTCTCCTATTCTTTCTTCAGTCGGGCTACCTTTTTTTTGCCTTTGCCCTACATCTTTTTTATTTCCTTTTGCTTTCTTCGTGTTGGGGTTAACATTACCCCCCTCCTAGATGAGTGCCAGTCCCATGGCACTCACCATCGTAGGTAGCATGCGGAGCTTGCACTGAAGACGTGGGTGGAAGGGACTATTGTGGCTTGCCTTGGAGGAGTTCTGATGTTGGTGTGGATGAAGGTCATTTGTGGCACTGTGCTATTCTGATTGGCTGGTGATATGATTGTTGTAGGTGGCGATAGGGCTACTCTTTGTTGGGAATGGTCACTCATAGCTGGCACAAGTGTTGGTGTTCTTGGGATGCTCATGGTGGATTCTGCTCATGATGATTTTCTGGTGGTCTTGCATGATGAAGTAAAGGACAAGAGTTCAGAGTTGAGTGTTGATGTAGAGGTGACGGCACTTTCATTGGAGTCTTTAATACCTGCAATTGGAAAACCTCTCATGTGGTCTCTCCCTAAGGGATCGTGCTAGTCTTCTTATCGTGCCCAAGACATATTTTGATTAGTTTGGGAGACAGGTCGAACTCTAAGCAAGCCTGGAGTATTGTCCTGCACTTGAGGACCCAAACCATGTATATACTTCGGTGTAGATATTATGTGAGTGCTCGTGCATATTTAGGTATTACTTAGTTAGACTGTCGGCCTGGTTCCTTGTATAGCAATGGGTTAGTGAAGCAAGGGGCTAAGTTGATGGAAAAATTTGTCGATGAAGATGGGGAGTACACTTGAAGATTGCTTGAGACATCATTATGGTCTTGTCAAGGCAATGTAGCATAATTGAGCTTCTTGATGTCTTAGCTTTTGGTAGCTAGTGGCTACTTGTAGTGCTTGAAAAGTATGGTGTACTTTTCCATTGTCTTTCATGCCTTGCTTACCACTGTTGATTGTAATGGCATTGAGATGGAGTGCAAAAGAATTGTGCAGGTGGTTCAGGGTGATAGGTCTAACCATAGGCGAGGCGAGCTCCCTAGGTATGTCCTGCCCTTAATGTGCCTTGAACAATTGTGGGGGATGTACAAAGGGCTAGGGGATTAGGGATGGAGCCAGCCGACCAAGGTCACTGGACGTGCCTAATTTGAGGACCCCTAGGTGCGGTGTTGTTATCGTGTGTGCTTTTTTTTTTCTTTTTCCTTTTTTCTTTTTTCTTTATTTTTTTCCCTTTTCTTTTCTTTTCTTTTCTTCTCTTTTCTTTCTTTCTTTCTTTCTTTCTTTTTTTGGTGGAAAAAAAATGAATACAATCAATGCCATACATTGAGGCTATTAGCCTTTCATTTGGATTGAGAAATATTGGGATCCAAAGGCTATGAAGAATGGATATTACAGAGATGATTGTGTCACCAGCCTTGATGCTAGAGGAACTATTGTTGAGATGAAGAGATACGCTTGAGATTTTACAAACCTCTTTGTCACATATGAGACATGAACAATTGAGGTAGCACTTGGAGTGAGCTGTGCATGGACAAGGGCAGAGCATCTTGTGAATTGAATCTTGGATGATGAAGAGACGTTCACCCTTGTTGAGATCATGGCTCTTGCCTGAACATAGAGTTTGGCCAAGAAGGAGGAGGTAATCGATGATTATGCTTTGGCCATGCTTAATTGCAATATGTGCTTTCTGCAGAGGTGTCCTTGGGTTCTCATCCAGTGGCATTTCCGTCATGGCTTTTGTTTCTTGGTATTCCTGTCACTTCCTCCATAATGGTTCTTTGTGGGGTTGGTGGTCTTGTGGTGACTTGGATATTAAACGCTTCTAGGCATTGACCTATGTTATTCTGCATTCACTTGGAAAGGCGTGAGAATACATGCAAGTCACATGCTTCAACCATAATGAAAATGTCCAGCTAAACAAGACATCGCCAACCTGAATCCCTTAGTTTTGACTTGATGTGTATCACTTGCACTTGGTCATCATTGCTCATGGGGTGTGTTGGCCTTTGCTTCTTTTGGTATTATTTACACAGTCGCAAAACACGTTGTTTATTTATGCACATGTTCATGAAACCATGTCACTCTGTGAGGATAAAAACCAATTGTAGAACTCAGGATTGTACTCGAGTGTGGCACACATATCTAGCTTCTGTGGTAGCCTACTTAGAAATAATACATATTTGGCAACATCGAGTAGCATGGTGCCTTGTCTGAGTCTACTGGAAACATGTAGCTCCTCCTCAGTGAGAACTTTATCAATTAAAGGGCTCTTTAGGCTAGTTCCAGCTAGGTCCATACCTCGAACTGTAGCTAGAACTCGAAATGAAGTTGGTGCCATATAGGTTGGGTCTCTTTGGGACCGCCATTTGGCCAGTCGCTCCTCTGAGACTGTCATGATTTGGGCTCCAAGTTCGGCCATTGTAGTGTGGTTTTCAAACCAACGTTTTTCAAATTGGCTTCCATCCTTTGATTGTTATTTTAGTTACTCTATCTCTAAGAGATTTGGCTTGCAGATCATTTCATTAAATGTCATGGTTAAGCGTAGTTCGTCAGCCTCCTCATCAGAGATGAGTCACATGCGTTCATGTAAGAGCTTGTCATAATGTCCGTCAAGATATTCCTGCTCTTCCCACAATAGCAGATAAGGCAAATATTCCTCAAGCTGCTCCCTAGGGAATTTGCCCATGTCTGCATGAACATAGACACATGCAAATAGTTTTAGTTTAGTGTCCCACTCGGTCAAGCACTCTGCGACATCTCTATGTTCTATGAGGGCTTGCTCGGTTGCTATCTCATGCAAAGTTCTAAGGGTTTCCTTAGGCTTTAGCATAGCCGGGGGCTCAGGCCTAGATAGAGCAAGATTGATCAATGCCAGGATTTCTTATGCCTTTGAGGTTTTCATGTTTCTCCTGAGGCTTTATGGTAGTTGTATCATGGTTCTCCTCGGATGTGACCGGCGTGGTCTTAGCATCCTGTTGTGACAGTGTTGTATCCACTCTTGATTGGTCGATGCGAGTTCTATTGTCGGTGGATTGAGTGTTGAAACCAACTATTGATGGCAATGGCTGCTTTGATTTTTCAGAGCACACGGATGTGTCTGAGGTTTCACCGCTATTAGGAGAGGCATCAATGAGTTCATTGGTGGATGGACTCGATGCTTTATTCATCAGCTCTCCAGTGCTCTTCGTCTCAATGTTCTTGGGGTCCACAACCACCTGCAACTGTTGTTGTTTTTGTTGTTTTCTCCTCTTTTTCTTGGTCAGTGAAGGTGCATCTCTCAACAACTCAGGACCCTGGATTTGGTCAACCATTGATGTGCTTGGTTGGGCCTCAGCATTCTCTTTCTCTAGTGTGTCCTTATGGGACATAGCCATGGCCTGCTGAATAGCCTCACTAGGTTGCGAGGATACAACTGTTTCCCTTTTTGGAGAGTCTAGCTCTTCCCTTCTGTTTAACTCCTCTAGACTAGGCTTTAGGTGCTTTGGAAGTGTTGGAGTTGTCAATGAAGTTGGTTGCGACACCTTCTCCACAGGTAAACTGCTAAGGACACGTTCTGCAAGGAGCATTATCACGGCCAAGGGCTGTGACTGCCGTGATCCCTGATTGGAAGTAGTAGCAGCGAGTTTAGTGGGCTAGCTACCCTTGGTGGATTGCGATGTCAAGTCCCCGGGGCGATCAGAAGTGGTCATGTCTTTTGTTGCCCTTTGAGCACTCATCTATGTAGATCAAGCATGAGTTGATCTAGTCACATTAGGTTGCTCAGGCATATCCTTGGGTTGAGAGCTACAGATGGCGTCATGTCCCTCTTCTTGGAAATTTGGAAGCTTAGATGGAGATAGAGATTGGAATTGAGCAGTCGCCCTTGACAATTGTTGTAGTGCTTCCTGTGTCTGTTTGGGAAAAGAGGGCGTAGGAGATCTAGGACTCATAGGTGGGCGTGGCACTAGCTGAATGATTTGCTCAAGGCTATTAGACGATTGTGCCATTTGCTTTGTTGAGCGAGCAGCCTTGCCATGAGCAATGTTGTGCCTATGATGCTTGTTCTCCCCTTGGGAAATCAAAGGCTCTTTGGGCACTAAAGATTTTTGTGCATGCTCAATGGCTACATATGACATCTATCTATTTAGCATGCTAGGATGAGGCTCTTTCTTTCGAACAATCATGTCTGGTTTGTTGCCTCAAGACCTAGAGTTTCTCTTAGATTTCCTCCTATGCTTCATTGCTTTTGATGCACTCTGGCCTTCAGCTGATGGAGGTGGTTTAGCAGGGGATTTTGGTACCCAAATACATCGGTTACCTGCATAGTACCCTTGAGCACGTAGCAATGCTTTTGGATATCCATCACGGCGTTGTGCTGACCCTCCATCAATGCCTGCGTCTATAAGGCTTGGGCTTCTTTTGGGGTATTCTACGATATTTGTAAGTCCAAAGCCTGTCCTTGGCAGTGCCTCTTGACCTTCTTGTTTCAGGCATGGCCTCACTCACTAGTTCTCGTTGTTCGACTTGTGCTTGTATTAACTCTTCCAACAAGTCCTTGCTCTCGTCAGCAAGCTTGACTGTTATGTCAGCACCTTGCTTGCCTTTCCCTTGAGGTTTGATGATGTCACCCTTGCTAAAGGTTGTGACTATCCTCACACCCGGTAGTGTCAGGTGTATTCTCTGTGCTACATAGTCGGCCTCACACTTGGTCGCCCTTTTGAAGGGTCTTCTAGGAGGGTTTCTTTCCCGCAGCTAGCACTATTTGAAGGAACATGAAATAGGATAGGCAAGCTTTCTGTTTCAATTGTCGCAAGGATTTTGCACTTCCCTATGAGTGCTTGTGGGTGTCCCCCATAAGGGCTAAGAGTTGCACTAGTCGGTGTGAGCTCTAGTTGGCCTAGTAGGGTCCATGATTCATAGGTCAAGATGTTAAAATCTGATCCTTCATCAATCAGAGCATCGATAGTATGCTCTCTTTTCACAGTGAGTTTGACCCTAAGATAAGCAGGTGGTACTATGTCTTCATCTTCCGGGTCTTGGCTTGTAAATTTAAGCCTTCTGATAAATGCCTTTGAGTCCCTAACTGCATAGTCAGACGTGGATTCTCTACTGAGGTCTTGGGTCATTTGTGTAGCGCTGCTCAAGGTACATCTATCATCAGGACTGTCATGTCTAGTCATCCTCACATTGATAGCTTGATGATGTTGCATTCTGCTTTGACTAGACGCAGTTTGAACACAATGTACATGTGTTCTTGTGATGTGGCCTTTTTGCCCTGGATGGCTAGATTGGCCCGTTGAGGTTCTAGGGTTTCTGTTTCTCTCTGTTCGGGTATGTGCTTTTGGTTGCTCTTTTACAAGTGAGGATCCATGCTCGTGTAGAGCCATTACTACACTAGGGTCTAATTTGGAGGACCTGCTACGACGCGCGTTTTCCCTCCAACCTACTTGGGGGAGGTGCAGAGGGGGCAAAGCCCCCTCTGTGGGGGTCTAGGGGGGCAGTCCTCCCTCTCTCTCTCTCTCTCTCTCTCTCTTTGTTTGCCTCCCTATATTGCCCTCTCTTTCTCCACCTAGCAAGGGGGCAAAAGGATGTAGTATGTCCTCCCTTAAGGGAGGAGGGGAGAAAAGAAAATAACGTGATTCCCCTTTTTTTCTCAAGGAGGGTGGGCGAAGAGAAGGAAAATACGTGTTTTCCCTTTCTTAAGGGGGGGACAAGGTGGTGTGGTGGTGTTCATCCCACCCACCACCTATCCATCAGCATGGCGGCAGGCTCCAGACTCTAGTCGAGGTGTCCTGGGGGGTGGTAGGCCCGTGGCCTTCCCCTTGACTTTATCATCTTCTTCTCCCTCTTGTCATCATCATCGCCAACTTCCTTTACTCCCACCTTGGCATTGTTGTCAAACTTCTTTCCCTTGCCACCTTTTTGGTGACAGCTGGGGGGTGGAATAAAAAAAAATTAAACTTATTTTATTAAAATTCTAGGGGGAATGTTCATATGGGGAGTATTACATCCTCTACCCCTTAGAGAACTTGAGATGTCCTCATCTCCAAAGAACTGGGGAAGACAAGCATTAATGGGGCTCAAAGCTTGTGGGTTAGGACCCCCCATGCGTCCCCGCTGCGAGACTTTGATCACTCATAAGCATGCGGTATTTTGAAACATGAACTTATTGTATTGGATATATTCGAGTTTGGATTATAAGAGTTTATTGTACTTACATCTCATGAATATCCTCCAAGTTGTTCTTAAGTATCTCATAGATTCTGGATCAGTGAAGCTTGTATAATTTCATTCCTTGTAAGTTCAAGTTCTCTTTGAGTCTTGTTGGGACAATTGACATGGATATGTCCAATTTTGTGGCACTTAGAGCATCCATGTTTAGGGTGCTTTGGACATTCGCTTTTGAAATTATCTAACTCCCTACAATAAAAACAACGGGGAGCTTTATCACTTGTGGTCACAAGATTCCTGGTTCTCCTTAGCAAGATTTTTTTCTTTAGACCCAATTGCCTTAGGATCCTTTTAGTGGATCGAAGTGGTCCTGTAATATTCCCGTGCTCCCCATAGGAACCCCCCAAGAGAAAATTTTCAATTTTTTTTATAAAAAATTTTACCCCCTCTCTCTCCCCCTATCAACTGCATGGCGGGGAGAGAGAGAGAGAGGGTGAGTGAAAGTAATAAAGAGAGGGGGGCATGCAACCCCCCAAGTGGCGGGAGGACGTCGTCTCTCCCCTGACATCACCTCCTCTATAAAGCCCCACCCATGGGGGCTCATCATCAAGGGGGGAGAAGCTCCCCCCTCCCTCCGGACTATCAGAGCGCCCCCCCTCTCCCTACTACGTCATCCCTAGAGGCTCCCCCTCCTCCCTCGACGATATGCAGCGGCTCTCCCCCCCGTCATGATCATAGGTGCAGGCCCTTGTCCAGGGACTTTAGCACCAGCCCATCGCCATCATCAAGAAGAAGAAGAAGGAGAAGAAGAGGGAAGAGAGAGAAGAGGGAGAGAAGATAGAGAAGAGGGAAAGAGAAGAGAGGAGGAGGAGAAGAAGAAGAGAAGAAGAGGGAGAGAAGGATAAGGAGAGAAGAGGAAGGAGAGAAGGAGGAAAGTGAAAGAAGAAGAAGAGAGAGAAGAGGGAGAGAAGAGAGAGAAGAGAGAAGGAGAAGGAGAAGAAGAAGGGGTAAGAAGAGAGAGAAGAGGGAAGAGAGAGAAGAGAGAGAGAAGAGAGGGAGGAGAGAAGGAGAAGAAGAAGGGGTAAGAAGAGAGAGAAGAGAGAAGGAGAAGAAGAGGGAAGAGAGAGAAGAAGGGAATGAGAGAGAGAAGGGAGAAGGAGAAGAAGAAGAGAAAAAGAAGAAGAGAGAGAGGGAGAAGAGAGAAGAAGAAGAGGAAGGGAGAGAGAGGAGAAGAAGAAGAAGGTGAGAAAGAAGTGAACTTGAAGGAACATCAGAAGACGATATTGACCACTCCTCCCAAAAATGGTGTCCTCTAACCCTCCCGCTATACTTATTGCTTTTTGTTCATGGTTTCTCTTCTATACTTAAAGGGCATGATTATGAAAATTCAAGTGCATGAGTGGCATGAAATATTGACTAGCCTAGTACATGAAATATTTTCATACGGAATCTTGCATTATTTTCATGAAAAGGATTGGAGCCTCGCATCAAAAGAGATAAAAATACGCCCTTATCAAAAAAATGCAATAGCATCCTAAGATTGCAAACCAATTTTTCATGTGCAAGGATGATAGAGTACATTAAAGTAACATTTAGATCATGCACATGTCGATATATGTTAACTTGAGAGATCCTTGTCCGAACTCTAGCCGATAGATGAGGATTGGATAACCTATGGTTAATCACGTTGGAATCTTGTTAATGTACTCTTGGTGATGTGCTAGCAATATGGGTTAGCGCTTGGTGACCTGTGATATTAGATAGCTACTCTAAAAATTGGGTTGATCTTCTACCCTAAATAGGTAGCCACGATTAATAAAGGTCAAGATGAAATCACTTAGTTCATTTAAAGGTTCTGGAAGGAACTTGTTAAATCGACCTTGCGAAGCCCTAACCCAAGGTAGGTGATTCATGCTAAGCATGTTGCTTAGAACTGTTGAAATGTTTTTAACGAAGGTTGATCTTGTTAAAGATGGATTGTTGACCCAAGTAATGCTTGGTTGTTTGAAAAGGTTGTAAAAGTGTTTTGATACATCCAAGTTAAATTCTGGTTGTGCATGCAATGGGATTGTGATGCCTTGAAGCAAGTGGTTGTGTGTTCCACTATTTGTTAATGTGGTTTTGGATGTTAACCCAAGTGGGGTGTGATTGATGATTGCATGGTCGGGTCTGAGATGACTAATTGCCATGGAAACCAAAGGGATGTTTTCCCTAGTAATTGTTTTTAAGCTAGTTGCTTCAGCTGTGGTTGATTTCCTAAATAGATAATTAAGGAAGGATGGTGCCTCGGGGGGTTCACTATATATATATACTCTATATAACGTGCGTTCATGGCCTATTTATAAATATCCTAATCTATGATTTTTTCTTGAATAAAACACAACCCTTTTCTATTCAATCTGTAAGTAACCCCTTTATATGATACCCTTCTGTATGTAAAAAATGTATAAAAATATTATTTTTAGAACCCCTTATTTTGAACTCATGTTATATATACATATATTCATGAGTGATTTACCCCGAGGATGGCGCTAGCTACCCCCCGCGAACCGCTAAACCCTAACCAAGGGGGTTGTGAATCTGCGCCGAGAATATGGACCGAACCCGCCGCAAGAGGTCTCTCCGTGGAAATTACTTGGCGTAGGAGGACGCTTGGGTGCCAGTGGTCCCAATGCCTCCGGACCCTACACAAGAGTTCTACGTGACTCAAGATGGGATCTCGAGGCCTTGATACTAGTTACAAGGCGAAATCTTGGTAGGATAAACTGTCGGGTTTTGTTGCTGGAAGATGGAAGGATTTTTCTGCAGAGGCAAAAAGGAACACTTAATCCTCCTGTATGGGCAGGAGACAAACATTAATCTAAAGATAAGTTAAGAAAGTGTTTGATCTTGTTTTATCTTGTCTTCATGTCTGTGCCCTAAACTACGTAAACAAACCTGTGACTAATGGGTTAATTAAGGAAGCTGCTTTTTATGTGTCAAACATAACGTGGTAAGTAATTAGATAACTAAAAAAACCCTCGAGGGAAGCGTGGTGGATGTGACCAATGGGTCTATCCTACGGAAGGGTGGTCTCAGTTAGCCAAGAGCTTTCCTCAAAGGAAATGTTAACGAGAAATGTTAGGAAAAAGTCGGTCTATGACCTTAGACAATGTTGACTAGGAACCCGACGATCCTAGTGGGAACACCCAGATAAGTTCCGTTGCGGGGCAAACTCGAGATACCCTAGTTGGCAAACCCCATGTCATTCCTTGGGAGTGCAGGGCGGCATCTTCTAGATATATCTCTCGATGGACTACTAAGACGTGTCCCGCGATTTGAGGAGTGGGCACGTTACCGGTCCTTTATCTTGCAAACTCTATTTCCAGATTGTCCTTTCCTTAGTTTGAGACTGAGCTCCATGGACAATCGGCTTTTCTTGTAATACTGAAGAATACTTCCAAGCTTCAACATTATGGTAAGACCCATTAAGAAGAAATGACTTAAGAGGGATTCATTACAAGTTATAACTATCATTCCTTGCATTTTAAGTCTTTGTCTTCATGTGATTCCTTTACATATCCCAAGATTGCACTTGTGTAGCTCCATTTCCTTGGAGACTTAATATCTTCTCAGGGCAATATTCTTGGACATACCCTAGCTCATTGCAATGGAAGGATTGACGGTAGGGGCATCTCCTATAGATGTTCCCTTTCTCTCCGTACATATGGCATCTCTTGTCCTGATCTTAAGAATCATCTTTGCTACAATTGCCCAATTTAAGATCTTGGAAGATTGGATTTTCTTAGAGAAATGCATCTTCCAAGTCTATTGGATACACTATTTCAAGATGGTAGGTCAGAGGAGTGTTCAAGCCATGGAAAAACTTGGATACTTGCTGCACAATATCCATAGGTGGTGTGTAATTTAGTAGGGTTACAAACTTTGAGTAGTAAGCTTCCAAGGTTAATTCCAGATGCTTGAGCTTGAAGAATTCATTCATCCTCAAAGTATGATAGATTGGTGGAAGGTATCATCCGCGTACATCTTTTAGCTGAGCCCAACCGATAGTGGCTTCAGAAATACCATTATCTTTTCACCATTGCTTCCATCATATTTGAGCCTGGCCAACTAACTTAACTTTGGCTATCATTGCATGATTGGTAGCAGTAGTCCTTGAAGGAGAGAAATAATAATCCATCGACTCAATCCATATCTCTATCTCATCTGCGATATCTATCCCTTCTCCACCGAACTCAGGTGCCTTAATTTTCTTAAGAAGGAATTTCTTCTCTTGCATGTCAGCATTTGTGGGTGGAAAAGGTGCCTAACAATCAAGCCATACCACTTAGGTTATTCTGTTTAGGATATGCCTATGAGCCATACGTTAATCAATTACGCATCATTACAAAGTATCCCTCCAATACCAACTGTAACATGCCCACCGATTGACTATCCAAGTACATTTGAGCGGTCCATCAAGAGATGAGTCTAAGCAATGCTGCCCAGCACTCCCATAGAATATCACTGGGTTTGTCGCTGAGGGTTTCTCAAGTTTGCCTCCCAATGGAAAGTTCGTGGCCAATCCCACTAGGATTGACCTAAAACTTGGATCCCAAGCAGTCAAGGTCTCTTGATAGCATTCTAGCATCAGGTCTTGGACATCCTACTTTACATAGACATATCCAAGCTAAAGCACACCTATGCTGCACTTGGTTCAAAAAGAATGGGAAATGAGAGGGATGTGCCGCTCAACCTCTCTACCCGTAGAGTATAATCCCATTTTGGTCCCCAAGAATGGCATGAATCGAGTTCTAACATAGGAATATCTAAGGACTGGTAAAACCTTGTGAGAAGCCTCCAATTTTTCTGAAGGGGAGTTACGAAGCTCTACCTCGAGACCTACGGACCGCTTATTGATCAAGCGTTTCAAGCCAAGCGGCCATGGCTACCTCTCACATAGCCGACGTGCAATGCCTACCTTACGGGTGTAGTGAGCTTACCTCCATGCCGATCGAGTTACCTCCTCTCCCGCGTACTCCAGTAGCTCCACGATCCAAGTGAAAGCTTCAAGCAAGCTCCATCCTCAAGCTCCATGCTCCAAGCTCCATAGCCGCAAGTAAGAGAAGAGAAGAGAAGAAGAGAGGAGAAGATGGAGAGCTTCTCCTCCCCAGTCCCTCACCCTTACACACTCACTCCCTCACACTCTCACACTCCCTCTCTCAAGCACAAGCTCAAGCAGTAAATAAGAAGAGGAGAAGAGCCACTTTTGGCCACACACAAGAATGAGCTTCTCATTCACTTTTCAACTTTATATACAAAACCCTAAATCCCTTTTTGGGCAGTCATCCCCTTATCCCCTTTTTTACATGGCCGGCCATGGCTAGGCCCTTTTTCCCATTTTCTTTCTATCATCCTAGCTTCCTTTCCACCGCTCGTCTATATTTACAAATTGCACGGGTGAGAGCTTGGCACTCCTTAAATTAAATCACGATGCGCTTGCATCTTTTACAAAAGTATTGACTTGTGCTTTTCCTTGTGCATCTTTCTCCCTTATTTGGGACTTTTCTGCGCTTCTTGTGTTTCTAGATTTTCCTTGTGTGCCTTTATCTTCCGTTTAACTTTTCCTTGGCATTTTTCTTCTACTTTAGCTTTTCCAGATTTTCCACCTTGTTCGTCTGACGGTTAACATTACCCCCTTCCTAGATGAGTGCCAGTCCCATGGCACTCACTGTCCTAGGTAGCAAGCTTAGGCCTGCACTGAAGGCGTGGGTGGAAGGGACATCGATGGTTGCCATGGAGGAGTGTTGGTGGTGGTGTGGAGGAAGGTGGTTGAGGGCATGTTGGTGGTCTAGGTGGCTGGTGGTAGGGTTGTTGGAGGTGGTGGTAGGGTTGTTCTTTGTTGGGGATTGCACTGATGGAGTACAAGTGGCAGTTTGTTGGGGATTCTACACATGATGATTCTTGGCGGGCTTGTAGGATGATAAAGGATAGGAATTCAGAGTTGAGTGTCAATGAAGAGCAAACGACACTTTCGTTTGAGTCTTCAATACCTATAATTGAAAACCTCTCATAGGTGGTCTTTCCCTAGGGGTAGTGCTAGTCTTCTCTATCATGCACAAGACATAGTTCAATTAGTTTGGGAGACAGGTCAAACTGTAAGCAAACTGTAAGCAAGTTGAGAGTATTGTCCTGCACTTGAGGACCCAAACTGTGTATATACTTCAGTGCAGATATTATGTGAGTGCTCGTGCATACTTAGGTATTACGTAGTTAGAAGACCATGGGTTGGTTTCTCGTAACAATGTGTGGATAAAGCAAATTTTTCCATGTTGAGAAGAAGTACATGTGAAGGTGTATGAGACATCCTTTGCATTGTGACTGCACAACGTAGCCTAATTGAACACAAGGACACCGCACTTTTGGTGGTTGGGAGCTATTGGACTTGCTTGATGAGGACGGTGTATTTTCCATGGCCATTTGTGCGGTGCTTACCACAATTGATTGCAATGGTATTGATGTGCCCTGAACAATTGTGGGTGATGCTAAAGGGCTAGGGGAGTAGGGACGAAGCCAACCGACCAAGGTCATTGGTCGTACCTAATTTGAGGACCCCTAGGTGCTGTGCTGTGATCGTGGGTGCTTCTTATTTTTCATTCTTTTCTTTTCTTTTTTCCTTTTACTTTTTTCTTTTTCTTTTCTTTTTCTTGTTCTTTTTTCTTTCTTTCTTTCTTCCTTTATTCTCTTTTTTTTTGGTGGACTTTCCTGAGTACAACCATTGCAATATGTTGAGGCTATCACCCTTTTAGTGGGTTGGGAAATGTCAAGGTTCGAAGGCTCAGGAAATGGATATTACAGTGATGAGTTGTTGAGATTCAGCAATCACACTCACTAAACAACCTCTTTGTATGGAGCTTCAGGGCCAAGGACATGCAGGCTAACCTATCCCATATGCACAATGGTGCCTACTGCAGTTTCCTACTTTCCTATAAAGCATTGTACTTGCTTCCTTTTTCTTAATGCAATGATAGTAATCTTTTCTTTTCAGTGAAGTGTCAATGTCATTGTCCACATACACAAGATTGTGTTTATGAGTCCAAGTCTCAATCTTGGAACCTAATTCACTTGTGTAACAAACAGTGTCTTTATCTTCTTCATCATGAGTCCACACTTCTCCTTTCATCCACCATAACTCACTGCCATGCTCTAGATCCCACATTTCTCACATGGTATCAGAGCCCAGTCGGGCATGGCTCAGCTCGGCTTAGCTCTCCTCTGCTCTCTCTCAGCTCATGATAATCTCTGGTCATCTTAGTTCTATCCCATGACTTCACCTCCCAACTCTATCATCACTGAAGCTTCCATGGCAGCCATAGCCAGCAGCACCCTATCAGATTGAGCTGCTTATATCTCACTCCACATGTCAAATCTCTTGGAGCTTCCTTTTGGAAAAGTATTCCCCAACTCACAAAGCTTCCCTGTATCACATCAATCCATGACATTTGGCTATCTGAAGCTCAGCATTGTGAAAATTCTCAATCTCTGCTCTGTGTCTGCCATAGCCAGACATGACCTACCTCACTTGAAGCTTCCATAACTTCTCAACCAGGCCACTTCAGCTCCTGATTCCTTCTAGGGGATTGTTTTCCTACTCAAGGCGCTTCACGCTGGCACATCAATCGACCACATTGCTGTGCCCTGACCCTGGCATTACGGAAATTCGTCATCGCTGTCCTGAATCGTGCCGTGTCTGATCGAGCTGTCTGCGCGCGCCGTACTGCCTGCAATCTAATCGATTATCATGGGGTTTTGATAGCCCATGAAGTAAGCTTCCTAGACATGTAAAAATTTTTGAAAATGATCAAGTATAGCTCCTGCAATTTGAGAAAAACCAGGCCCCTGTCTCAGAAACCCTAACTCCACCATAGCCAAAATCTCCCAAAACTCATTTTTCTTTCATTTTCTCTCTCCTGACACTCAACCCAAGCCTCTGTCACTCTAATCCATTGACCCAGCATCAAATCAAGGAGGGGAAGGACCTGAGAAGATTGAAGAACGACAAAACGATCCCGAACAAGAAGAATCAAGCTCAACATCAACACTGACATAGTGTGTTTTCACACTGTCACTAATTGTGTCTCTTGACACACTGCATTCTGCTCTTCTACTGATAAAATCTCAGAATTCTGGTGTTGATTTGCTGCTGATCTTGCAACCTCAACATGGGAAAAGACTCTCCAAATGCTCGATTCAAAGGAGTTGGATTTCACACCTGGCAAACCCGCATCAAGCTCATCTTGATGAAAAAGGGTCTCTGGGCCATCACAAATGGCAAAGAGAAGAAACCTCGGGACGCGGACCTTGCAACTACTTGGCAAAAGAATGATGACAGAGCCCAGGCCATTATCAAACTGGAGCTAGATGACATTTATATCCACCATGTGGATAACTGTGAGACCTCACAGGATACATGGAAAAGACTTGACACCTTGTTCGGTGCACAATCTAAATCATCAAAGTATGGTCTCCTGATTGGGTTCTTCAGGCTTGAAATGAAGTCTAGCACATCACTTGCCACACATCTCAATTACATGGAAGGGCTCCTAACCTTACTTGCAGGAATCAACATTAAAATGGATGAAGATGTTTGCATCGGTGTTCTAATTAAGAGTTTGCCTCCTGAATATAATAATGTATCAACAACTTTAATCAACATGCCAAATCCTGAACTTGTTGATATCCAGGCATCACTGTTAGAAGAGGAAAAGAAGCTAAAATCTAAGGAAGAACCAAGTACCTCTAGAGATGAGCATGCATTATATGTTGGCAACAGGTACAAAGGCAAGAAGGATCAGCTCTTCTGTGACTTCTGCAAAAGGACCGGACACACCGAGAAGTTCTACCACGCAAGAAAGAGATCCCAAAAGGCCTATCTAGTCGCAGTCAAAGAAGAGGAAGAAAATGGAGCAAAGGAAGAAGAAGATGAAGATGAAGACCACCAGGATCGGAAGGACAAGACTCATCAATCCTTCTACTCTCATAACTCTGATAGACTGTTTTAAAAGCCTTGTACTTCCTTTCCCTAATGCTTCCTGCCATAAGCTTTGTAAACTCCTTATGTAACTTGGTATTACAGTCCCTGTACACTTTGTGAGGCCCTGTTACAGTCTCTGGATGTCCATCATGTTTTGGTGCCCACACTTAGCCTTTTCTACAACAACCTCTAGTGTCTACCATGTTTGTGGTGTGCCCACACTTTGCAGGTGGTTCTCATTATAGCCTCTACACACTTTGTGCCTTTTTAGTTGCGATCGAGGAGGGGTGTTGAGATTCAGCAATCACACTCACTAAACAGCCTCTTTGTATGGAGCTTCAGGGCCAAGGACATGCAGGCTAACCTATCCCATATGCACAATGGTACCTACTGCAGTTTCCTACTTTCCTATAAAGCATTGTACTTGCTTCCTTTTTCTTAATGCAATGATAGTAATCTTTTCTTTTCAGTGAAGTGTCAATGTCATTGTCCACATACACAAGATTGTGTTTATGAGTCCAAGTCTCAATCTTGGAACCTAATTCACTTGTGTAACAAACAGTGTCTTTATCTTCTTCATCATGAGTCCACACTTCTCCTTTCATCCACCATAACTCACTGCCATTCTCTAGATCCCGCATTTCTCACATGAGTGTGTCCTAGCCTCATTGTTAGAGAAGTAGTTGTTGAGATGGGGAGATACACATGAGATATTGCAACCCTCTTTGGAACGTGCGATATTGGTACAATTGGGGTAACAACTGGCATGAGTGCTCGGTGTAGAGTGTAACCCAGAAAGAGAAAGTGGTTAAGCTCATGCTTTGGGCCATGCGATGTGAGCACTCGCAAGGGTGATTTTCACTTTCGGTAGCGTGGCTTTTTCGCGGCTCTTCATGGGGTTGGCGGTCTTGTGGTGTCTTGGGTATTGAACACTTTCACACAAAGACCTATGTCATCCTGCATCCACTTGTCACTTCATGAGAGTACATGCACAGCTCATGCCACAACTATAATAAACCATTGCAACACAAGGAGACATCACTTATCTGAATTCCATGGTGTTGACTTAGATACTTATCACATGCGCTTGATTATCTTTTTCTTTTGCTAAAGACGTGAAACATAGTAAATGTAGATATGAAAAGTTTGTACAATTGGAGAACATGTCAGTATGTAACCCTTTAGAGACAAAAAGTCATGGCCAAGTAGCATTTGATAAGCCTTTTACATAACATGGGGCTACTCTATTTGTACGACGCGGGGCGAGTCCAGGTGGTCGGGTGACTAAGGCTTTGCTAGTGAGGGGCTCCTGTGAGGTTGGGTAGGGAAGATGTCGGCTGGGACCTGAATGGTGTAGTCCCTCGCCGCAACTATTTCCAGAATACTTTTGAACAATGTATCAAATTCCTGCTTGTCTCGAGCTGCCCTCTCCTCTTTCGAGCACCTGGTGCCTGAGCATCTGTTGGGGCCACACGACCAGTGTTGCCATGCCTTATGTGCTCCCTTGAGCTCCTATTTCCCTGGCCTTGGGATTTTTTGGCCTACGTCCGAGGCAATGCTACTTGGGGCCTCATTTCTTTGCATACCTTTTAAGGGTAGGTACATAGTGTTCCACAGAGGAGCTTGTGCTACATGCTCCCTTCAACGGCAGATATCATCCTTGCAAGCCAGCTGCACTAGGTGATCCATGTCGACTACCATAGGGGGACCAGCAACATGCAAACCAAGGATTAGGCCTTGAGGTAGGATAAAACTATTCTCATGGAAGGGATTATATAGTGGGTTATCAAGCGCATGTGATGAGGAGAGGAGAGGTGAGGCATGCAGTGTTTGTTGTAGAGGGATGGCCCCCATGATGATGTTTGTTTTGCCTCCAGCCATTAGTAGATCTTGGCTCATGCTAAGTTGCATGGATTGGTTGTCATGGAGTGGGGCACAGCTCATCCTCGAAAGGATAGATTGGAAAGGGGGAAAGGTGTATAGAAAGGGATGATACCCTATCTACACCATCAAAGATGTTGATAAGGGCTTCCTATGGTGGTAATGAGGGTTGCATGCTCTCCACTTGGAGGTGGGAATGGTCACACAACTTCTAAATGTGTGGTGAGAGGAGGACTTGAGGAGCTTAGCCTATTGAACCCAACTCTTCTCCCTACCCTTGACTATCATTGCTGCAAGATTTGCACAATGTGCAAAGAGAAAATATGAGCATCAATGACTACCACATGAAGGTGAAGAAGATTGCAGATGCACTTGCTTCCATTGGGTCGCCAGTGGAAGATAATGATTTAGTTTCTGTGACCTTGAATGGTCTAGGAAAGGATTATGCACAATTTCAAACATCCATTTCCGTCCGTGAAAGATTTCCTGATTTTGAGGAGTTGATTGCTCTTCTAATTTTTGAGGAGCAAAGAAATGGTGGTGCATCCTCTTCAGGAGGAACTTCAAAAGAAGCTGTCTTCTACTCAAATGCTGGAAGAGGTAGAGGCAGAGGTAGAGGAGGCCGATCTGGAGGCCATGGTAGAAATCAGAATATGCAGCAAACTCAAGAAAACCAGTCCTATGGAGGAGGACATGGTAACTCTAGAGACAGGGGGAGCCAAAGAGGTCGTGGTGGATGGCAAAGAGGCCAAAATGTAAACAGTAATGTTGAATGCTACTACTGTGGTAAAATGGGTCATATGGCTAAAAATTGCTATAAAAAGCAGAATGACATCATGAATGGAAAATTGCAACAAGGGAATTATGCATCTTCTAGTAGACAAGGTGATGACAGAAATGAGCATTTGTTTATGGTGCAGCACATGAACAATTCTGTGACAAGTGCAGAAGAAAGCAACGATGTATGGTATGTTGACTCAGGTGCATCAAACCACATGACAGGTCTTGCAGAATGGATGGAGGATGCAAGGAAAATGGAAAAACCAGGATTTGTGGAGACTGGTGATGATACTGCACATCCTATTGTGCAGATTGGAAAAATTCATTTGTCTATGTAGGATGGAAAAAAGAAATACTTGTCCGATGTATTTCATGTCCCGAATATCACCAAGAATCTGGTTTCCGTTGGTCAAATGGTTGAGCAGGCCTTGCAGGTTAGATTTAATCCTCATGGATGCTTTGTTGAGGATATGAAAAATAAAGGTCGCTTGATAGCAAAAGGAAAGAAGAAGGGCAGAATGTTTACGTTGGATGCGGACATACCTGAATTGAGTGCAGCAATGTTTGCACATGGGACCGGTGTAGTTGCAGATATTGATATCTCGCATAAACGCATTGGTCATGTTAATGTACAATGACTTAAATCAATGCAGGCCTAAAATGTTGTTGCAGGATTGCCTAAATTCAAGGTTGCAGAAATGCATAAGGTATGTGAAGCCTGTCAATTTGGAAAACAGGCAAGGAAACCATTTCCTAGACATGTTCAAGAGAGTAAGAAGCCATTGGAATTAATCCACTCTGATGTGTGGACTACTAAAGCTGCATCTCTTGGAGGCTATCATTATTTTGTCACTTTTATTGAGGACTATAACAAAAAAAATTGGGTGTATTTTATGAAAAAGAAAAGTGAAGTTTTTGGGCATTTCAAAACTCTTAAAGCTATGGTTGAAAAAGAAACAGACCTACAAATAAAATGCCTAAGGTCATGGAGGGGGAGAGTACCTCTCAAATGAGTTTGCAAGGTTCCTGTAGGAGCATGGCATAAAGCAGCAATATTCATGCAGTCATACCCCACAACAAAATGGAATTGCAAAAAGGAAAAATAGGCATATTGGAGAGGTATCTCGTGCCATGCTCAATGAAAAAGACTTGCCAGATTTTTATTGGGCTGAAGCAGTTGTTACAGCAGTCTACATAATGAACAGGACTCCCACTGCAACAATACATGGGATGACTCCAGAGGAGAGGTATACTGGTAGGAAACCAGATATTTCTCATTTGAAGATTTTTGGTTGCATTGTCTATGTTCATGTGCCAGATGAGTTGAGATCCAAGTTGGATCCAAAAGCTGAGAAGTGCATCTTTATTGGTTACTCTCTGCCAGAAAGGGTATAGATGCTATAACCCTTTTACTCGTAAGTTTACAGTGAGCAGAGATATTGTTTTTGATGAGATGAGTAGCTGATATAAACCAGTAAATGTGATTGATGATGTAGATGCACAAAATGGTAATGCTGCAAGAATTCACAGCAGTAGTCACAAAATATTAGTGGACCTAGAGCGTCCTCTAGCAGTGGTTCACATTCTTCGCCATGGACAGACAGATTGAGATCAGGAGAATCTTCTCAAAGCAATGCAGATAGTGGTATTCAGGTATCACGAAAAGGAAAAGAGAAGGTAGATCAGCCCATGTTTGATGTGAATGCAGGTCACTCTTATGTGGATGGTGAATCCAGTGGCTCAGAACAGAGCATTGATGATGAGTTGGGTATTCCTTCTATTGTTACACCTGGAGTAAGGAAGACCAGGGATGTTTTGAGAGCATCTGGGAGTGAACCTACTTTGCGCAGGTCTACCAGAGCTAGGTATCCTATGGATAGGCTGAAATATGATGGATTTACAGCCATTCACTATGCCTATATGGTCAAAGTGATACACCCAGAACCCACTTCTTTTGAGCAAGCCATGGGAAAAGAAAAATGGGAGAAAGCCATGGATGAAGAAATGGATGCCTTGGAAGCAAATGCTACATGGGAATTGGTACCTTTGCCTAAAGGTAAGAATGCAATTCCCATGCACAAACATATGGCATTGATTATGAAGAAACATTCAGTCCAATTGCAAGGATGGCAACCGTAAGAGCAGTCATTGCTATGGCTGCATCAAAGGGATGGTCTTTACATCAAATGGATGTAAAGAATGCCTTCTTGCATGGTGATTTGCAAGAAGAGGTCTATATGGAGCAGCCACCAGGTTATGTGCATACTGTTCATCCTGAGTTTGTTTGTAGGTTGAAGAAAGCCTTGTATGGCTTGAAGCAAGCACCTAGAGCATGGTCTGACAAGATAGGATAGTATCTTGTCACTATTGGCTTTCAGATTTCCAAGGCTGATTTCTCACTTTATGTGAGAAAAACAGAGAAAGGTATTATGCTACTTGTCATTTATGTTGATGATTTGATTATGACAGGTGACAGTGATGAAGATATACTTCATGTGAAAATGCTATTGAAGCAGAAGTTTGAGATGAAGGATTTGGGAGAGCTGCGTTATTTCTTGGGCATTGAGGTGATTAGATCACCAAGTGGGATACGGCTCTTGCAGAGGCAGTATGGATTGGACATGCTGTCCAAATATGGGATGACAGGTTGTAAGCCTATTTCAGTTCCTTTGGAGCAGAATGTGAAGCTGAGCACAGATGCAGGTGAGCTTCTAGAAGTCCCTACTATGTACAAACGCATAGTAGGAAGTTTGATTTATATGACTATTACCAGGCCAGATTTGAGCTATGCTGTTGGATTGGTAAGTCAGTTTATGCAGGCTCCAAGGAAACCGCATTTGGATGTGGCTAGACGCATACTCAGGTATGTGAAGTCCACATTGCAGTATGGACTACTTTATGAGACTGGGGTTCAGATACAGTTGCATGGATACACTTATGCTGATTGGGCTGGTAGTATTTCTGATAGATGATCTACCAGTGGATATGTGCTCTTTTTTGGGAGTGCTACAGACACTTGGAGCAGCAAGAAACAGCCTACAGTTGCCTTGTCGAGCACAGAGGTTGAGTATAGGGGTGTAGCAATGGCTGCATGTGAGGTAGCTTGGTTGCATAAGCTACTTTATGATATGCATCAGCCTATAGATGGGCCAGTTGTCATTTATTGTGACAACATGAGCAGTATACACTTGGCAAATAACCCAGTCTATCATGCTAGAACAAAGCACATTGAGGTGCATTATCACTATGTGCGGGAGAGGGTTTTACTAGGTCTTATTGATCTAGTTTATGTCAGCACAGAGGATCATGTAGCTGACATATTTACGAAGGCATTGGGCGCAGAGAAGCTGCGCAAGTTCAGAGACCTGCTTGGTGTGCACGAATTGGGATTGAGCTCGAGGGGGAGTGTTGAGATATCGAGCTCCACTTGTGATATACCAGGGTGACCGTTGTGCATTTATGTCACCAACTTGTCAGTTTTGCAGATGCGGTTGGTACACCGCCCATGAATAATAGCTAGATGATAGCTATCCTTATCTACTCTAGTTCGTGGCTCAGTTAGTATGCCACCTTAGTTAGTTGAGTTTGGTTTGAGACCCATATATAGGGTTCTTCTATTTCTATGTACTAGAGTTCTTTTTGGCTTACACAACTAAGAAGAGGAAAACTGTTTTCAGCCTCCACCTTTGTGTGTATTCCCCCATTGTGCAAGCAAGAAAGCTACAAGTGAGACTCCTTCCTTCTCTCCCACAATCTTGACAGAGATTGGGATTGAGTAGCCGCACTTGACGATTGTTGTGCTTCCTGTGTCCGTTTAGGGGAAGAGGGTGTAGGAGACTTGGGACTCCTAAGTGGCTTTGACACTGGCTGGGAGATTTGCTCATGGCTATTAGATTATTTTGTTATTTGCTTTGTTGAGCATTTAACCTTGCCATGAGCAATGTTGAGCCTATGATGCGTGCTATCCTCTTAGGGAATCAAAGGCTTCTTGGGCACTAGTGACTTTTGTGTATCCTCAACGATTACATCTGATATCTGCTTGTCAAGCACGCTAGGCTGAGGGGCTCGATCACTCCACTGTTGTTGACTCGAGACTTGGTTTTTCATTTAGATCTCCTCCTACGCTTCTTTTCTCTTGATACGATCTGGCCTTTAGTCGACAAGGGAGGTTTAGCAAGGGGTTTTGGCACCCAAATCCATTGATTACCTGCGCAATATCCTTGAGCATGTACTAATGCTTTGGATATCCATCGTGATGGCATTGTGCTGACCCTCCATCGATGCCTTTGTCTATAAGGCTTGGGCTTCTTTTGGGGTATTCTATGATATTTGTAAGTCCAAAGCCCGTCCTTGGCATTGTCTCTTGGCCTTTTTGTTTTAGGCATGGCCTCACTCACTAGTTCTCGTTGTTCGACCTGTGCTTGCATCAACCCTTCCAACAAGGCCTTGCTCTCGTTAGTAGGCTTGACTATTATGTCAGCACCCTCCTTGCCTTTCCCTCGAGGTTCGATGAGATCACCCTTGCTAAAGGTTGTGACTATCCTCACACCCCGTAGTATTAGGTGTATCCTCTCTGTTACATAGTCGACCTCACACTTTGTTGCCCTTTTGAAGGGTCTTCCTAGGAGGGTTTCCTTCCCGTAATTAGCACTATTTGGAGGAACATGAAATATGATAGGCAAGCTTTCAGTTTCAATTGTCGCAAGGATTTTGCACTTTCCTATGAGTGCTTGTGGGTGTCCCCTGTAAGGGCTAAGAGTTGCATTAGTCGGTGTGAGCTCTGGTTGGCCTAGTAGGGTCCATGATTCATAGGTCAAGTTATTAAAATCAGCTCCTTCATCAATCAGAGATTCGATAGTATGCTCTATTTTTGTGGTGAGTTTGATTCTAAGATAAGCAGGTGGTACTATGTCTTCGTCTTCCAGGTCTTGGCTTGTAAATATAATCCTTCTGACAAATGCCCTTGAGTCCCCAACTGCACGACCAGATGTGGATTCTCCACTGATGTCTTGGATCGTCAGTGCAGTGCTATTCAAGGAGCATCTATCGTCAGGACTGTCATTTCTAGTCATTCTCGTTGTTGTAGCTTGATGTTGTTGCTTTTTGCTTGGACTAGATGCAGTCCGAATGCAACACATATGTGTTTTTGCAATGTGTCCTTTTTGCCCTTGTTGGCTAGATTTGCCCATTGATATTCTAGGGTCTTTGTTTCTCTTTGTTCAGGTATGGGCTTTTGGTTGCTCTTTTGCAAGTGAGAATCCATGCTCGTGTAGAGCCATTACTACACTAGGGTCCAATTTGGAGGATCTGTCACGACGCGCGTTTTCTCTCCAACCTACTTGGGGGAGGTGCGGAGGGGGCAGAGCCCCCTCTACGGGGGTCTGGGGGGGCATTCCCCCCCGGCCTGCAGTGCCATTACGGTAAACACCATGCGCAACTTGGAGGACCATTTATAGCCAAATTTTGAACTACTTTCTGTAAGTTTCAGCCCAGTGATCAATCTATGATATAGTTTCTGTTCTATATGGTCTCGGTCAGTTTCAAATCTACGGGTTAAAATTTGAAAAAATCCAAATTTGGCCCAACAAGTCCAAGTTGCAAGGGCCGAATCCCCGATTTAGCCCGTTCGAGGGCCAAGAAGAAAGTGCCAAATGTAACTGGTCCGAATGTCAAATTCGGCGAGTTCGAGTCTAGTTGTCCAAGGGCCGAGTGGCGAAGTGGGCCGAGGGCCGAGTTAAGTGGGCCAAGTCAAGTGGTCTAAGTGGTAGTGGGCTGAGGGCCGATTCTGCGACTTGTCCAGGGTGGTCTGATTCTGGGAATTGGATGGGTTGGTTCGATTATGAGACTCGAACGGACTGGTCCGATTGTGATAATTGGATAGGGTAGTCCGATTTTGGCACTAGGTCCGATTTCTACTTTGGTCCGATTTTCCTAGTCAGATAGGGTGGTCCGACTCCTACGATAGGACACGTGGTCCGGTTTTGGCAGTGGGTCCGATTTTGACACTGGGTCCGATTCTCGCAGTCGGACAGGGTGGTCCGATTGTAGTAGTCAGATGATCCAACTCTAGAATTTGGGTGGTCCGATTCTGAGACGTTCCTCCTACGGCTGAATGCCGTCAACCCTCTGCGACTCTCCTACACCTTGGGGATTGGCCCCTCGATGCGTCGCTCAACATCTGAACATTTCGCACAAGTCGCTCAAGGTACCAAATAAACGTGTCCAGGAATGTACCATTGTCCTTACTTGATTTCCCCTTTTGGGACCCGCGTCTACCTGCAGCATGGGTACCTCACTGCCTCTCATCGTAGGTCATGTTCTAATAAACCAATTGCAATGCATGTCCAGGAGCTGGTCACTGATACTTTTAAATTCTTTTCATGCTCTATGCATTTGGTGGATGCCTAGTGCTCAAACATTTAGCAAAACAGTATCGTGCACAAGTGCAAAAACATTCTTTTAATGGTTTCCAACTACCGTTCGTGCTTCGTTGCATGGGCCTAGCACCGAGGTAATCCTCGTGCTACTAAGCTCTTAATTTTAATTATCATCCGTCCTAAATGCTATGCATAGAAATCAGAAACTTTTCCATCATTTCACACGGCATTTAGACATATTTCAACTTCTCTACCCTTCCCCGTTTAAATATTGCATCGTTGGATAGGTTTATGGGCATTTTACCATCATTTTATGTGAAAAAACTGAAAAAACACACACTAAAACAAGAAGGTGGGGTTGAACTGAGGCAAATACTCATGCTTCAGTCCCCACAAACATTCACAAACATTTCTCTTATTTATCCTTATTTTTCGAAACCCAAAATGTATTTTTTCCTTATTTTTTAGGGTTTTCCACCCTTTTCTTGTATTTTCCCTTATTTTCCTGCATTATTTAATTACTGAAAATTCAAGATAGGTTATGGGATGTGGCCCTTAGTTCCTTCTTGCAGAAAAATGAAAGTTTAGTTGATGTTCCTATTTACTTTCCCATTTTTATGCCAAAAAACCATCATTTTCCCTTATTTTTTCATGTTTTACATGTTTTAGCATATTATTTTGAACCACAAGATGCATATTTTTCTGAGTTTTTGATTATGACCAGCAAGAACTCATGGAAAATAGCAACATGAACAATTTTTATCCCACATGAACAGCATTTCATCAATCAAAAGCCATAAAAGCTCAAATTTCCTTTGAAAATTTTAAATTACCGCTTATTTGCGTGTTTCGGGTTTCATGTCCATGGCTGTAAATTTGGAAATCAGCAGCACTTCATGTCCAGCACAATCACCAATCACCATTTCCAACCTGTGGAGCAATCCGATCCATGCCGGACAAGCCTCCATCATTCTTTCTTCTTCCTTCTTCTTCCCACATGAACTTGCCTTTAGAAGAGAGAGAGGGAGGAGAGAGAAAGACTAAAATTAGAGATCTTCAAAGAGGGCATCATTGCGCGAGTGAAGGGCGGCGATATAGTCAGGATTCAGAGGGGAATGAAGGGCAATCATCATCTGTAGGGGTTGTATGCAACCTCCATCCCTCAAGATCAACATAGAGGGCGCATTTTTCAGCACCCTCTGATCACGTTTTCTTGCCTTCTTCTCACTCCACGATTTCATGCTAACCATAAGTTTGGCATTTTATGCCTCCTAGGCCCCAAAGGTCACCACTCCTTTGGCCAAACTCATGTCCACCTTTTCAAATCTTGCCCACTTAGTGGCCTTTTCCCCGTCCGGTCTCGGAATCGAGCTCTGAAAAATCCTGGGCGTCCGGCTTAGCATCCCGCATTGGCCAGTAGCTCGTGTCAACCCGCATGACTGTCTGAAAAATTTTGAAAAATCAACAAGTGTCGCTCGGGCACCTTTAAAGCACTTTGGCGCTTAAAATCGTCCTAGATCGAGCCGCCGCCTTTGACGGTGAATATTTTTCCCTTGATATTCATAATTTTTAGCTATTTTTAAGCACTTTTCGGCACCTAAAATCCGCTCTCATTGGCGACCACGGGATAGGGCGACTCAGCCCGTTGAATCCACGAACATATCTGCACATAAACAACCAAAGAAGCATCAAACTGATACAAAACAATTATATACTAAAACTCAGCACAATGCTCCCCCTACCCCTGGACAGAACCAAGGCATGACATCCACAAGGAGTAGGCCTAGCATCATTGAATAGAAGATCCGAAGTGAGTCACTAACCAGCTGCTCCAACACAGCCAAACTAGAAAAACCTATCCAAGAGGTTGCCCTAAGTGGTAGTCTGCACTACTTACCAACTAAAGACAACACAACTAGGAGCTCCTACAAGGCGAGGACTCCTATAGCCTGATCAAAGAGTATTTTCTTTCAGTACATGTGTTCTTTTAGGGTTTGTATTGGATGAACATACTTGGGCATGTAAAAAGGAGGGAGCTGAGCGTAGTGACCCAAGGAGAACAGGGCATCGGTCTCAGGACCTGTCTCGGCACCCAAGAACCTACCAAGCCCTCGCAAGGCGACACTTAATCCTTTTCTACCGCTCACTTTTATTTTCGCTCCAACCGTCCTTGTTTTGTCAATTTTTTTTCCAGCAAGAAGCCACCCCTAGGAAGACAAGGTATCGGCCCCGGGTCTGACTCGTCCCCAAGAACCTACCAGGCCTTCGCAAGGCAATGATCAACTGCTTATATATTTTTATTTCTTTTCTTTTCTTTGATAGGGGTGAGAACCCCTTTTTACACACCTTCGTATTTATATTCATCTTTTAGGATGTACAGAATTTCTGGCCATCATCATTATTATCTTCTGGCAGGCTTCTCTAACTGCCTCGCTACTAACAAGAACTCCTAGCACGGCTGCCTAGTAGGTTAGCAGAACAGGGCCACTAGGACGTCCTTCTAAAACAGGTCTTTCGATGCCTGACAATGTCTTTACAGGAGGCCATGACTACTCCGACCTCCCTCAAACATACTTAGCCTAAACCTGGGACTTCATGCCTTGGTTTCCGGTCCCCAACAAAAATGTATCCCCTCGACAAGTACAAATACACATATAACAGGAAAGAAAAGTACTCGTAAAGGAGAAATATCACCTGGATTGGCCACAAGAAGCTTCCATCGCAGCAAAGGCTCCACCAAATTCCACTAACCACGAAATCTGTCCAGCACAACACTAAAACCAAAAACGCGATTAAACGCACCCGCACTAGGCAGGGAAATGGCCCTCTTGGCCTAATGAAATGAAACACTCCACTACAAAACTGAATCGGCCCTCTTAGCCTAATGAAATGAAACAATTCTACGCATAACATCCTCCTGGAAACAACCATGATAGACATCAAAGCATACCATTCCCAGGGGAACAGGGCTCGTAGCCCTATACTAGGTGCATTAAATTATGACCTATCCCTCCTGCGTATATCGCAAGAGGTGTTCGCATCACATGTCGTCTAATCAGTCTATGGGTCCAAGATAATAAAGGTAGATGAGTCTCGCTTACCCTCTGCATCACCCAAATCAACCATCGTCTGCCAAAGAGGGCATGTTCAGAAAGCATACTCCACAAATGACCAGGTCCTGTCTCACCATCAATAGATATATCGGGACAAGGGCCACAATTAAGGAAGAGGTCTTCTTCATACGCAAAATTAGCCAAAGAATCGGCAAACTGATTCCAATTCTGTGGAATCAGTTGAAAAGACACTCTATCGAATTCGTCTAGCAGGGCTATGGCAGTATGATGGTACATACAAAGGATGGGGTTTCGTACCATGTATGTCCCATTGAGTTGATTTAAAACCAACTGAGAGTCCCCTTTCACCAACAACTGGCGGATACCACCCTTCTTTGCAATATTCAAACCCATAATCAGGGCTTTGTATTCGGCCATATTATTGGTAAAATTCGCCCCGAGATAAGCAGCTAACTTCATGACAATGCGTCGTCGGGGGTCTCGGATGACAACTCCTACACTTCCTTTTTTACATGGACCCCTGGACGCCCCATCAAAGTACAAGGTGTACGTCCATAAAGGGTTTACATACCCCGCCATCCTGGACTCTACTCGTAATTATGGTAATCGAAATTCAGCATATTCAACGGGTGAACTGTAGGCTCCATCCCTCCATTGTCATTGAATTCAATAGGGATACTCGTCAAAATTTGTAGGCAGTGATGGCAGAAGACCTTGATCTCCCAAATAAATGTCCCGCCTTCTTGCTCAATCACCTTGTATCCTCTGCTCCACCAAATGAGCTTTCCCTGATGATACTTCTGTTCTAAATATGGGTGTTCTAAATAAGGGATCAGACGACCCATCAATCTTTATCACGATTTCATTGCAGATGTTTGATCGATCTCTCCTAGACCTGCAAGGCAGTCATAGCATTAGTGCAATCAGAAATAATAAGGTTTAATCTTATTAAGATTAACCTTATTTTTAAATTCTATCCCCTCAAGGTCAGCTAACAAAACTGTGGATTTATTCTTTCCTATTATAACGATCCTATATGGCCCATCCCATTTGGGCTCTAGCTTGCCTGTAAATAATTCACGTCGTGCGTCATAATACAGAACAAGCTATCCTTTCTTGAAGGTGTATTTCTTGGCTTTGATGTCGTGTAACTGCTTCATTCAGCGCTTTGCCACTTCTTGGTGCAATAAGCTCTGTAGTTTAAGCTCATCTAAATGTGCCAGTGTCGTCAAGCACTCAAAAAGTGTGTCTTCATCACTCAAAGAATGATTGATGGCAAACCGAATAGTCGGCAGCTCAATCTCTAAAGGCAAGACACACTCCTCCCCATATACTAACTTGAACGGGGTACGGCCAGTGGCTCGTTTGAAGGTCGTATTATAGGCCCATACTGCCACGTATAACTTTTTATCCCAATCCCGTTTCTTTTTCGACACAATTTTGGACAGGATGCCCACAAGCTTCTTGTTGGTGCTTTCAACTTGCCCATTGGCTTGCGGGTTATAGGGGGTTGTCTTATTATGCTTGATTTGCCACATCTCTGTCAAACCTTTAATCACCTTATTCAGGAAATGGGTTCCGCGGTCTGACACTAATTCTTTCGGCGGACCAAACCGGCATATTATCTGCTCTAAAAGGAAACTAGCAGTTTCTTTAGCATCATCTTTCCTTGTTGCACGTGCTTCGGACCACTTTGTGAAGTAGTCAGTTGCGACAATGATGTACCTCTTTTGTGTAGTCGACGACGGAGTAATAGGACCCACAAAGTCTATTCCCCACTTCTCGAATGGAAGTATCGCCATAATAGGGTTGAGTGGTCGTTTCCTATTCTCTCGACTATCATGTCGTTGGCAAATATCGCATTGCTTAACATACGCAAACGCATCGTGGAAGATGGCAGGCCACCAATAACCTGCTCTTAAAGCCTTTTGTGCTGTAAGCCGTCCAGAAAAATGGCCACCGCAAGCAAAATCATGGCACTCTTCCAAAATGAATGGCACCTTGTCAGGCATCACACACCGACGATAAATATCATCAACCCCTTGCCGATATAATGTACCTACGATCAAGGCAAACTTTAACGCTTGCTGCTTAATTTTCCTTTTCTCAGCTTTAGATAATTCGGATCCAGCCTCTCCCGTCGATAAATAATGCGTTATTGCAGCGTACCAGGAGGGAATACATGCCGTATCTATTTTAAATAACAACTCCATATCACTATCTTCAGCCACAGATTCTTTCGGCTCCCCAAAGTCCACTAGACATTCCACGATGCCTTGCAACCTTGGTGGCTTACTCTTGATTTCATAATCAAATTCCTGCAGAGTGATTAACCACTTTGCTAGACGATCAGACGGTTGTAACTTATTCATCAATAGTCGAAGTCCCTCCGCCTTCGTATAAAGCACGACTTTCTCATAGAGAATGTAATGCCTGAATTTCTTGGTCCCAAAGACCATCGCTAGACACAATTTCTCCATGTAGGTATAATTGATTTCAGATACCCCTAGCTTCCGACTAGCAAAAGCAATCGCGTGGTACCACTTCTCTTCCCAAATTTGGGCTAAACAGCAGCTGATACTATACATGGTGGCTGCTGAAAATATATAAAACACCTCACCTCTTTTAGGTGCTTTTAAAACGGGCGCTCTTGCTAGCTCTTGTTTCACATCCTCGAATGCTACCTTACAAGGGTCACCCCATACAAACGAATAGCTAAAGGACAATAAATTTGTAAGCGGCAACGTTCTTTCTGCTAAGGTGTTGATGAATCTACGGTAATAACCAACCGAAGACAGAAAGCTATGAGCTTCCTTCGGAGTGCGTGGTGGACCCATGGCAACTATAACTTTGACCTTCTCGGGGTCTGTCGCAATTCCTACCGAACTGACCACATGACCCAGCAATAGCCCATAAGGTACTCCAAAAACACACTTCCGTGGGTTTAGGGCGATGCAAAATTGTCTACAGCGCTCAAAGCATTTTCTTAGAATGATCAACTACCTTTCTCTCACGGTGGCAGCCCCTAAGTCATCAATAAACACCTTCAACTCTTCAGGGGATATGTCACCGAATGTCTTATCTGCTGTTCGTTGCCACGAACCAGGTGCATTGCATAAACCAAAGGCCATCACATGGTACGCAAAAGTACCAAATACAGTGATGAAAGTAGTTTTCAGCTTATCCTCTTCTGCAATTGCCATTTGGTTGTATCCTGCAAAGCAATCCATAAACGAATATATCTCCCTACCCGCTAATTGATCCAAAATCTGGTCAATAAATGGCAACGGGTAGTAGTCCTTAACTGTCTACTTATTCAGCTCCCTAAAGTCTACACATAAACGGATTTGATTATTCTTCTTCTTTCTAATCACAACTGGCGAACACCATTCCGTGTGTTGCACAGGAAAAATCAAACCCGCTTTTCGAAGCTTCTGTAGCTCTTCAAACAGCCCGTCCCTCAGTTCAAAAGGCATACGCCTTACTTTCTGCCGTACAGGACGACTGCCCTCTTTCAACGGAATTGTATGAACAGCAAGACTAGGAGGGATGCCTCTCAACTCATCATAACTCCAGGCAAAGATATCACAGAATTCCTGGATCAAGGCCACATAGTCCTCCCTTTCTGTTGTACTGAGCATAGAACCTAATTTGATTGGCCGCGAATCATCAAGCGTACCAAGGTCTAGCTCGATAACATCTGCATCTCTTATACGATCTTGGGCCTCTATCGGCTCATTCAAAGTGATTTGATAGATGTCTTCAGTGGTGGATCCCTCTTTAGACTCATCACTCGATGATGTCTCACTGGTAGATAAATCTTCTAATGTCTCCAATTCTGTAGAAGATAGAGGAGCTCTCTCACTCTACGGGGACTCAGGATAAGCATCAACCACCACATGCTGGGCACCTCTGCCAAATATCAGTCAACCGGCAGGTATATCTACTTGGCAGTCCGCTTGCAAGATCCAAGGTCGTCCGAGTAATACTTGGTAACTTGGACGGCCTGCAAAATGAATCACCCTAAAGTCCAACAGGCATTCTACATTTGCAACAGTGACATGGACCTTAGTAATGCAGCCTTCCGGCTGTCTCAAACTATCATCTGCCATTCTGAGAATTGTGGAGGTATCTTTCTGGATCGCAAGACCCAACCTTTCCATTAGTTCAGAACTCATAATGTTAACAGATGATCCCGTGTCGACAATGGCATAATCTACTAATATCCCATCGACATAGGCTGCAACCCTTGGGCAATGCTTCTCAGCATGCTCGAACCAGTCATCACCAACTCGTGCAATACCCAAAGGTTCTATGATATACCCGGTACGTAGGATCTTTCTAAATTCCTTACGTACTCCTGGGGAAAGCTTAATAAGCTGTAAAAGATTCACATCCGGCTTGACTTCGCAAAGAGAGCTCGCCAAATCGAATTCATGATAGTTTGATAGAGCTCGCTTTTCACGCCAAACCATCCGCTCTTTAAGTCGCTGAACCAGCTTTAATGCCTCCTTTTTAACTTTCACCTTCTTCTTTGGTGGTTCCTTATCGGCTTTACTTTCTACGGGCTTCAAAGGTCCCCCTTCCATGGCAGGATCCAAAACTTGCATTCCTTTGTCGCCTTGTTTAGGGTTTCCGTCGTCAGGCTTATCCTTGTCAGCTCCTCTACCCTTTTGACCTCTTGTAAGAACAGCTCGCAGATTAGAGATTTCAGCATCATTAACGCATACAGCCTCGATCAAACTGACCCCACTACCACTTGGTAGCTCCTCTACTGTAGTCTTTGGTCGTTGAAGTATTTGCTTAGGCCCATCTTCTCGCTGGGAATCACTTCCTTGGGCAGGATGATTAACAGGCCCTGGTTGCTGACTTCCTCGCTGGAGGGAACTAATCTTACTCCAACAAGTAGCTGCTAAATGGCCGGATTTTCCACAAATGTCACACTTAGCATTTGGGCAATTTCTTGGATAGTGCTGCCCACCACACCATTTGCAACTAAACCTCGAAGGCGCACCCTCCTCTGGGTATCTACTTCCTATCAAATTTTGTTGTTTTTTAAGGAAGTTGACATCAACGGCTATTTGTCGATACTGCTCCGTAATCATGTCGGTATAATGCTTCATCATGTCCTTAACCTCGCCAAGAACATTGGAAGAACTCGACTCATAGCCTTGGTCATTACCATGTCGTTCCATCGGCCTAACAATTCGATTAGGCACTGGTTGTTGAGCCACAGGCATTGTATTAGAATTAACCGCCTGGCCTCCACCATTTGGAGCCATTTGACTGCCCGTAGGCATCGACATGCTAAGGGGAGCTGGTAATAAAGGCACATTCTGTATCATGTTCCCTCTCCCATTAGGGTTAGCCATCGCTATCCCTTGGCCACTACTGCCATTGGCTATTGCCATATTGTTTTCCAATACTAAACCCATATTTGAATTGCCTCGAGAAGCATAGGCTGCTTGTAGTCGGGATTCCACCTCCTGTGCTCGTGTAATGGCAGTATCTATATCCCCCAAGGGAACACTATTCAACTGCAATTGGATATTAAAGTCCAAACCATGAAGGAAATATTGCAATTGGGCAGCTGCGGGGATAGGAATAGAGGTGTCCAACTTACGGAAAACCTCTTTTATCTTCTTCGCATAAGCACGAATATCCTCGTGTGGTTCTTGATGGGTCACGTTAAGTACACGCAACCAATATTGCCCACCCCTTTCAGGGGCAAACTCCCTTCGAAAAGCTCCATAAAATGCATCAATGTTCAATATGGTTCCGGCTTCTAAACCATGATACCATATAGCGGCTCTTCCTTTGAGAGTCATATTGAAGAACATCATTAAATGTCCTTCTTCTTGGATGCGACAGTTAAACATCAGCTTTTGAAACTCCCTAATGTGGAGTTCCGCATCTTCCTCAACTAGCCCATTAAAAATGGGTAGCGGGTAACCTAGAGCCGGCAAATCCGTCGTTCCTGCTAGAATTGCAATAGGCTGCGCCATGACAAGGATTGGATTTGCACTAGGAATAGGGGACGGTGGGGTTACACCTCCCATACTTGACGTGGACTGGCTTATAGAAGGAAGGGGAGCACTAGAGCTTCCGCCTTCTCCTAACTTACTGCTTGTGGTACTAAGACCACTAGATCCACTCCCTTGTAAGGGTTCAGCGCCGCTACGCTTAGGGGAATATCTCCTAAAAATTTCAGCACACCGCCTAGCTCTTTCGTCTCTTTCTTGCTTTTGGATTTCTGCTAGACGATGCTTATCAATAAATAACGGATCAATCTCAGTATCCTTTGGCATAAACTGCTAGTTGGTCCCTAAACAACCAGGATTCGAGAACCGCCACTTTTAAGCGGCTCCCGGCAGACGCACCACTGATGGACCTAAAAACGGGCCGGCACTGGCTCATGCACTAGCCGGGCCTCGTCACTACGCACAAGACAACCCCTCGGCCTCGCGGCCAGGAGCGTCTATCAAAATCTCTGCCTTCCTAAACATTTCGTTTGTAATACGTGGTAGTCCAACTGATCCTAACCCAATATTACTCCTCAGAGGGAGTCCCTTTCACATAGCCAAATAGGCTCGAATCACATATACATGGGGTTCCTCCTACGGCTGACTGCCGTCAACCCTTTGCGACTCTCCTACACCTTGGGGATTGGCCCCTCGATGCGTCGCTCAACATCTGAACATTTCGCACAAAAGTCGCTCAAGGTACCAAATAAACGTGTCCAGGAATGTACCATTGTCCTTACTTGATTTCCCCTTTTGGGACCCGCGTCTACCTGCAGCATGGGTACCTCACTGCCTCTCATCGTAGGTCATGTTCTAATAAACCAATTGCAATGCATGTCCAGGAGCTGGTCACTGATACTTTTAAATTCTTTTCATGCTCTATGCATTTGGTGGATGCCTAGTGCTCAAACATTTAGCAAAACAGTATCGTGCACAAGTGCAAAAACATTCTTTTAATGGTTTCCAACTACCGTTCGTGCTTCGTTGCATGGGCCTAGCACCGAGGTAATCCTCGTGCTACTAAGCTCTTAATTTTAATTATCATCCGTCCTAAATGCTATGCATAGAAATCAGCAACTTTTCCATCATTTCACACGGCATTTAGACATATTTCAACTTCTCTACCCTTCCCCGTTTAAATATTGCATCGTTGGATAGGTTTATGGGCATTTTACCATCATTTTATGTGAAAAATTTGGAAAAACACACACTAAAACAAGAAGGTGGGGTTGAACTAAGGCAAATCCTCATGCTTTAGTCCCCACAAACATTCACAAACATTGCTCTTATTTATCCTTATTTTTCGAAACCCAAAATGTATTTTTCCCTTATTTTTTAGGGTTTTTCCACCCTTTTCTTGTATTTTCCCTTATTTTCCTGCATTATTTAATTACTGAAAATTCAAGATAGGTTATGGGCTGTGGCTCTTAGTTCCTTCTTGCAAAAAAATGAAAGTTTAGTTGATGTTCCTATTTACTTTCCCATTTTTATGCCAAAAAACCATCATTTTCCCTTATTTTTTCATGTTTTACGTGTTTTAGCATATTATTTTGAACCACAAGATGCATATTTTTCTGATTTTTTGATTATGACCAGCAAGAACTCATGGAAAACAGCAACATGAACAATTTTTATCCCACATGAACAGCATTTCATCAATCAAAAGCCATAAAAGCTCAAATTTCCTTTGAAAATTTTAAATTACCGCTTATTTGCGTGTTTCGGGTTTCATGTCCATGGCTGTAAATTTGGAAATCAGGAGCACTTCATGTCCAGCACAATCACCAATCACCATTTCCAGCCCGTGGAGTAATCCGATCCATGCCGGACAAGCCTCCATCATTCTTTCTTCTTCCTTCTTCTTCCCACATGAACTTGCCTTTAGAAGAGAGGGAGGGAGGAGAGAGAAAGACTGAAATCAGAGATCTTCAAAGAGGGCATCATTGCGCGAGCGAAGGGCGGCGATATAGTCAGGATTCAGAGGGGAATGAAGGGCAATCATCATCTGTAGGGGTTGTATGCAACCTCCATCCCTCAAGATCAACATAGAGGGCGCATTTTTCGGCGCCCTCTGATCACGTTTTCTTGCCTTCTTCTCACTCCACGATTTCATCCTAACATAAGTTTGGCATTTTATGCCTCCTAGGCCCCAAAGGTCACCACTCCTTTGGCCAAACTCATGTCCACCTTTTCAAATCTTGCCCACTTAGTGGCCTTTTCCCTGTCCGGTCTCGGAATCGAGCTCTGAAAAATCCTGGGCGTCCGGCTTAGCATCCCGCATTGGCCAGTAGCTCGTGTCAACCCGCACGACTATCTGAAAAATTTTGAAAAATCAACAAGTGTCGCTCGGGCACCTTTAAAGCACTTTGGCGCTTAAAATCGTCCTAGATCGAGCCGCCGCCTTTGACGGTGAATATTTTTCCCTTGATATTCACAATTTCTAGCTATTTTTAAGCACTTTTTGGCACCTAAATTCCGCTCTCATAGTGGTGATGTTCATCCCACCCATCACGCGTGTCTGTTAGCATAGCGGTAGGTTGCACAATCTAGTTGAGGTGGCCTGGGGGGGGTGGTAGGCCCGTGGCCTCCCCCTCGACTTCATCGTCTTCTTCTCCCTCTTGTCATTATCAATGCCAAGTTCCTTTCCTCCTGCCTTGGCATATTTGTCAACCTCCTTCCCCTCGCAACCTTTTTGGTGGTCGCTAGGGTGGCTGGGATAAAAAATTTAAACTAATTTTATTAAAATTGTAGGTGGTGTTTGTATGGGGGGTATTACATCCTCTCCCCCTTAGAGAACTCGAGATGCCCGCATCTCAGAAGAACTGGGGAAGATAAGCATTAATGGGGATCACGGCGTGTGGGTTAGGACCCACGATGCATCTGTTGCGTGACTCTAATCACTCATAAGCATGCGATCTTTCGAAAAATCAACTTATTGTATTGGATATATGTGAGTGTAGCTTACAAGAGTTTATTGTACTTACATCTCATGAATATCCTCTAAGTTGTTCCTAAGTATCTGGTAGATTTTGGACCACTAAAGCTTGTAAAACTTCATTCCTTGTAAGTTCAAGTTCTCTTTGAGGCTTGTTGGGACGATTGATGTGGATATGTCCAATGTTGTGGCACTCAGAGCATTAGTGTTTAGGGTACTCTGGACATTCACTTTTGAAATGACCTAACTCCCTACAATAAAAACAACGTGGAGCTTTATCACTTACGGTCACAAGATTCCTGGTTGTCCTTGGTAGGATTTTTTTCTTTAGACCAAATTGCCTTAGGATCCTTTTAGTAGATTGAAGTGGTCCTTTATCTTGGAAACTCTATTCCCAAATTTTCCTTTCCTTAGTTTAGGACTGAGCTCCATGGACAATCGGCTTTACTTTTGTAATAATAAAGAATGCTTCCAAGCTTCGATAGTCTGGTAAGACCCATTGACAAGAAATAACTTAAGAGAGATTCATTACAAGTTATAACTATCATTCCTTGCCAGAGTATCTCTAATCTCTGAAAAGCTTCGGATCTAGAGCATGACACAAGCTATGGTGGATGAAAGATGAAGACCAATTTCATAATGCACATGAACAAGTAGAGACAAACTATTACACAAGTGAATTAGGTTCCAAGATAGATTAGCTTGGACTCATAAACACAATCTTGTGTAAGATCAACAATAACACTACACTTAACTAGAAGTACAAAGCATCATGCCATTATTCATTTCATAGTCGAGTACAATGCTTTATAGACTTTGAGTTGTTCCACTCTCCTCACTGTGCATATGGGATTGATGGGACCTAAAATGGGTCCGCACTAGCTATGGCACTAGCTGGACCTCGTGCATACAACAGACAACTCCACCACACGACCTCGCGGGCAAGGAGCATCTAAAACTCACTTTGCACTAAATGCTTATGACAATTTTGTGTTTGTATCCAATATGTATTCCAATGATCACCTTCCCTTCTCCTCAGAGGGAGATCCCATAACATATAGGCATAATGCCTCGTAATACACACATAGGGAAGAACCTCTCAGCTGATTGCCACGGCTCCACTACGACTCTCCTACACCTCAAGGATTGGCCCCAAGATGCATTGCTAACACCTATAACATTCGCACAAACTCTACTCTTTTATAATTCAGCGTTCCAGGAGATTTTGATTTGCCTCACAAAACTTTCCCCAACGGAAGCACTTGTCTAAACCTACAGCTTAGGTTTCCTGTCCTCTTAGTGTTGGTCAAAGTTTATCAATCAATTGCAATGCATTCCAGGAGATACCATGTGACATGCTTGATGCAAGGTGTGTGACGATTGTGCACAACCATTTTATGATTTTAAAAAAACCAGCCATGTGAGGTGCGGAAAATAGCCCTTTCATGAATTTTAATTAAGCGTTACATGCTGCACTGCTTTAGGGACTAGCACCGGAACTTTCATGCTACTAGTTGCCTATATTTAATTATGGAACAATCCCTAAATGCTATGCACAAAGAGGGAAATCAGAATTTATATCTTTTCAGCAATTAGATCGTGGCACAAACTTCATTCCCCCCTCACCGTTTAGGTGTTGCTGCGTTGCATAGGTGTAAATTATTTTCTTGTATCATTTTTATGTGTAAAAAACAATAAACACGTACTATAACACAAAGGATGAGACCAAACTGAGGCTTGACCTCATGCTTTAACCTTGCCAAACATTCACGCACATAAATCTTATTTTTCCATATTTTTTGAGTGCGAAAACCCCAATTTCCTCTATTTTTACTATTTTTTCCTATTTATTATAAAAAATAGATACTTTTTTAGCTTGAATTTGATATGGGGAGATTTAGAGAAGAGGTGATCCCACAACCCCCCTCACCGCATTCCCTAGAGCAACAACAGGTTGATCCATCTGCGGGAGACAAGCCGCGCTCAAGGAAAGACAGAGAAAGTTAGTCAAAGAAACCAGGAAGCAAGTAAGGGCCAAGCTAGTTGTGCAACCATCCACACCCCTCCCACCGTGCCTTGATGACATTCCCGTTGGATTCCATGCAGAGCTGATAGTTTGGGAGTGGCAGGAAAGAGAAAAAGACCCATTCACCTACAGCTTCCTCATGCCCAACAGCCTGCAGAGGGTCTTACCGCTCAAGGTGATGGAGGAGGTGATCGCGATTGGTAGCCGACTAGGATAGAAGAGACTGGAGGAAAGGGAGAAGGCCCCACTCTTTGGGAAAATGAAGAAGCTGAGTTTTGAAGTACCACATACCATACAGGGATATAACTGCCAACCCCTATGGAGGAGGTGGGTATGCAACATCAGCATGCTCGCCTAGATGGCTTTTTGCAGCACCCTGCCCTACGAGAGGAACAACCCCACGTTCATGGCATACCATTGTAGGATAGGTGTGGATTTTGCTACCACCCTCCATGGGCGTTATGATTTTCCTATCATCTACAACTCTAATGTTGTCTCCTTCAAACATGCCCTCCTCTTCAACTCGGAAAGCTTGGATGACTCCATGATGCGTTTCCTCGTGGATTTCTCTTCATACCTTGATCTAGCTTTTGTAACTACATGTAATTATCTTAGGTTACTTAAATTATTACTTAAGCAGGACCCTACTCCACAAGAACGTGGCCTACCTCCCCTCTTCTTTGACCCTAATGCCATCGACAGCTGTGCCATGGCGTGTCTGATGATGAGGGCTAGCCTCCTCCCATCTTTTTGCCTAGCTCTCCTAGAAGACATGAACGACAATCAATTCACTAGATGCAATCATCCTTTCCTCTCCAGCACCTCCCTCCATGTCCGCATGAATCTGAAAGGATACATGCAAAGCTATCAATTTTTGAGCAAATCCATCCGACCCCCTTCTCTGCCTAATTCAGACGATGAGAATTAGGCACTGGCTGTCATTCTACTAGTGTAATACTATTACTTTAAAAAAAAACAAACAAAAAAAGAGAAAAGAAAGAAAAAGAAAAGCATTAAAGGAAAAGCAAGAAGAACATTACACACGAAATAAACAAAACAACTCACTTGCGGAAGCACTTAGCACCACATAAAGCACGATCACTGCGCCTAGGGGTCCTCAAGTTAAGTGTGCCCAGTGGATTTGGTCGGCTGGCTCTGCTCCTAACCCCCTAGCCCTTTTTGCTCCCCCACTTCATGCTTAGGGCCCATCAAGGACATGACATACCTAGGGAGGTAACACTCGCCTATGGTTAGACCTATCACCCTAAGCTACTTGCACTGCACCTCCCTTTGCACGGATGGGGTCCTCAAGTGTGGGACATCACCCAGGCTAGCATGTGGTTAGACCCAGCTCCCCATTCCACCAGCACGAGCACAATGCACTACACAATAAGGTAGACACCCCCCCTTAGGTAGAGCACCGCACCTTTTCCTTCCAGGCATCACAAAGGCAACAAACCAACAACTTCGGAGGCCCCCATCATCCACTTGCTATCCATTTGGCTCCTTCAAAAAAAATCATTACCAAGGTTCCACAAGCACCTGAGTTTACATGTGGCCCTACCCTCACACAACTACTTTTCCAACTGCCTATTAAACCCCAATAGCAACCAAAAGTGCCATGGGACTGGCACCCGTCTCGGAGGGGAGTAATGTTAATCCCAAGTCAAGAAGGTGAAAAAATGAATAAAAAAGCAGAAAAAGGATGGAAAAAGAGCAAAGACATGTAGGCGGACTCTAAAGCTAAGTTGGGGCCAAAAGTGTAATTTTAAATGAAAGGCACCTCAAAAAACTCCAAAAATTCGCGTAAAAGAGCGTCAAGATCCCTCCTGTGCCAAGTGTAAAATATTAGAAGGGTGTAGCCTAGAGGCATAAGACTAGAAGAGGAAATAGAGAAAATGACCTTGCCACAATGGCCAGTCATGTAAAAAAGGGATGGGTGCCCATGGGATTTTAGGGTTTGTATATAAAGTTCAAAAACTGAATGGAAGCTCATTCTTTGGTATGTGGCTAACAAGAGTTCTCTTCTTCTTCTCTTCTTCTCCTCTCCTTACTTGTGTGTGCTCTTGAGAGAGAGTGTGTAAGAGTGTGAGAGAGGGAGTGTGAGAGAGTGAGTGTGTGGGAGTGAGGGATCAAGAGGGTGAAGCTCTTCACTATCTCCTCTTCTCTTCTCTTCTTCTCTTCTCTTCTCTTCTCTTCTCTTTTCTCGTGCGTAGGGCTATGGTGGATGGAGCTTGGAGATGGAGGAGGCTTGAGGATGCTTGAGCTAGCATCTAGGATTGTGGAGCTATTGGTGTGTGCGAGAGAGGAGGCAACTCATATCGGCATCAACGTAAGCTCACTACACTCATAGGATTGGCGGCGCGTTGGCTAAGTGAGAGATAGCCATTAGAGCTTGCTTGAAACGCTTGAAACAATAAGTGGTCTGTGGGTCTTGGCGATTGAGTGTCAACTCCCTCTACAACTTCAATCCACTAAAAGGATCCTAAGGAAATTTGGTATAAAGAAGAAAATCGTGCCAAGGACAACAAGGAATCTTGTGACTACAAGTGATAAGGCTCCGTGTTGTTTTCATTGCAGGGAGTTAGGTCATTTCAAAAGTGAATGTCCAAAGCACTCTAAACACAGATGCTCCGAGAGCCACAACATTGGACATATCCACGTCAATTTTCCCAACAAGACTCAAAGAGAACTTGAACTTACAAGGAATAAGTTGTACAAGCTTCAGTGATCCAAAATCTACCAAATAATTAGGAACAAATTAGAGGATATTTATGAGATGTAAGTACAATAAACTCTTGTAATCCAAACTTTGATATATCCAATATAATAAGTTGATGTTTCAAAAGACCCTATGCTTACGAGTGATGAGACTCGTGTAGTGGATGCATGGTGAGTCCTAACCCACAAGCCTTGAGCAATATTTATGCTTTTCTTCCCCAAAATTTTCAAGATGAGAGCATCTCGAGTTCCATGAGGGGAAGAAGATGTAATACCCCCCATACAAACACCCGCTACATATTTAACAAAATTAGTTTAAATTTTTTTATCCCACCCCCCAGCAACCACCAAATAGGTGGCAAGGGGAAGAAGGTTGACGACGATGATGAGGCAGGAGGAAAGGAAGCTGGAGATGATGATGTCAAGATGGAGTAGGAGACGATGAAGGCCACCTCGACTAGAGTCCGCATCTTGCTTCCATGCTAACGGACAGGTGGTGGGTGGGGTGAACACCACCACTCCACCATGTTTCCCCTCCCCAATAATACACCACCCTTCCACTATAAACCCCCCTCCCCCCTTAAGAAATGAATAACACGTATTTTCCTTCTCTTCCTCGCCCTTCTTAAGCAAAAAGGAGAATCATGTTATTTTCTTTTCTCCCCTCGCCCCTTAAGTGAGGACATAATACATCATTTTCCCCATTTCTTGTTAGGAGAAAGAGAGGAAGAGAGAGGGTAATATAAAGGGAAAGAGAGAGAGAGGGTGAGAGAGAGAGAGGAGAGAGAGAGGGAGAGGGTGATAGAGAGGGAAAGAGAGAGAGAAAGAGAAAGAGAGAGTGGAAGAGAGAGAGAGAGAGAGAGAGAGAGGGAGGGAGAGAGAGAACCCTCCAAAAGGTTCTCCTTCTCTTCCCCTCCTTAGAGGGTGCCACACACTCTGTTCCTTCCCCACAATCTTATTCCCTTTTTCTCACGGCTTAAACCCCCATCACAATAAGGAAAGTCACTCCTGCACGCTACCTCTCTGATGAGAGAGAGAGAGAGAGAGACACGCATGCACGCACAGATTTATAAGCCAAAAGTATGACCCCTAAATGGAGGGACACATGCACCAATGGTAATCTCTCATCCAACAATGAGCCACCGGCCAGGGAATTTCTGCTAATACAGATACAACAACGGGTATGGATAATTCATATCCAAATATGTAGGTACTAATTGCCATCTCTGCCATTCATTGAGACATAGATTATATTGCCTTGGCATGTGTATGAGTTCATTTTAATAAGTAACCCAAAAATATTTTCAATAGTAGTGAACTCATAGGGGATTTTAGAATAACTCTTTCCATAACCATAGATGACCTTGCATAGATTTATGCATATGACGCATGGGGGTTCACACAAACCCTTTTATCCAAATACAATGATTACATCCCAGTGCTATGCTACAAAAACATATGTAGCATAAAGAGTATATAAGTTTACTTAAGGGTTATGGACGTAGATGGTGCATGCATGGGAAAGATTATATGAAACATACATTGATGGTACACAAATTGATCTTGCATTAAAGTCTTAATAATATCACGAACTATTAGTTCATTGGGATCTTGAAGTTATGCATAGCTAATACATACAAAAATCAGTAGGATTAAAACTACGATGCCTTGAGATCTATGTGATATAGTAACTATGTTTATCGATCCTATTCGAGGCTAGGCCAAATGCAAACAACATCTCCAAGCCTCAAAAGCAAGGGAAGAACTCAAGGGATTAGAAAACACTGGGATCAAGTACAAACCAATACTTCTAAACTTGTGGAAAAAGCTTGGGTTGTCGATCAATGTAAGTGTTCAATAGAATTTATAGTCTTGCATAGTTATATGAGACCTTAGTATGTGTCATAGCGGAAGTGTTAAGTAAATTTCGCATAGAATCACTTAGTTCCCAAGGGGGAGAGAAAATGTGCAATGGAAACGTTATCACAACTATTGTTGCAATGTTTGAGAAAGAATACTATTTTTTTCATTGGTTGATCAAAAAATACTTTAAATGATTTTACAATCAACTGATTGTTGGATTATAGTTTAGATGATTATTCCAAGTGCTTGTGATTGTTGGAAAATTCATGGCAAGGATTTGTGATGACAAGTTGCCATGGGAATAAAGGAATGTTCTCTTGGAAAATGATATTAGGGTTGATTGCCTTGCGTGTTTGATTTTGAATTGGATTAATTAAGGAAAGGATATTTTTGTATGGGTGAATCATCTCCAATATCATGTCGTGTTTCAACCCGAGACGTCACTATTCAATTCACGGACCGAGAGTCGAGTGATGAAAAGGCCAACCAGGGTAATTGTGTCTCACTCCTAGGCTTCTTGGGTTTAGGTGGAGCTCTGGACAACCCTTGCCTAGTTCGAAATGGAGTTGAAGACTGCCATGAGCCCAATGTCTGTGGCATTGGAAGATCTTATTCTAAATAATAGATCAAAATTATGGTGCCATGTGATTTGGACCAAGTACTTCTATTGGACAGAAGGGATATATAATTTCTCCTGTATGGGCAAGAGACAAAGATTAACTTGAAGAAGGAACTTGTTTGTCAAATGGTTTGCTTGCTCTATATTCGTGTTTGTGCCATAGATTATGCAAATGAACCCTAGTCCCTAAAAGGCCTAATTAAGGAAGCTGATTTTGAATGTCACACATAAATGTAATAGGACCTAATTGGAAAAATAAAGCTATCAAGGGAAGTAGGTGGTCGAAACCCTTGACGGGTACGTCCTATGGGAGGGTGGTCCCAGAGAACTAGGAAGCTTCTCATAAGGTTTTACCGGCCCTTTGAAATTGCTAGGTTAGAATCCAATTCATGTCGTTTTAGGGACTGGAATGGGACTATACCCTACAGGTAGAGAGGTTGAGTGGTGCATCCCTCTCACTTCCCATTCCCTTTGAACCAAGTGCAACATGGGTCTGCTTTGGCTTGGGTATCTCTACGTAAAGTAGGATGTCCAAGACCCCATGCTAGAATGCTATCAAGAGACCTTGACCACTTGGGACCCAAGTTTTAGGTCGATCATCCTAGTGGGTTTGGCCACAAATGTTCCATTGGGAAGCAGACTCGAGAAACCCTAGGCGACAAACCTTGTGACATTCCATAGGATTGCTGGGCAGCGTCTCTTAGACTCTCTTCGATGGACTATTAAACGTGCTTGAATAGTTGATAGGTGAGCACATTACAATTGGTATCATAGCAATACTTCGTAAAGATGCGTGATTGATTACTGTATGGTTTGTAGGTATATCCTAAATAGAATAATCTAAGTGGTATGGCTTGATTGTTAAGCACCTTTTGCACCCACAAATATCAACATGCAAGAGAAGAAATTCATTTTCAAGCAAATTAAGGCACTCGAGTTTGGTGGAGAAGAGATAAACATTGCAACCGACGCAGAGATATGGATTGAGTCGATGGATGATTATTTCTCTGCTTTAGGGGACTATTGCTACAATCAAGCAATGAAAGCCAAACATAATTTAGTTGGCAAGGCTCAAATATGGTGGAAGAAATGGTGCAATGATACCTCTCGCCAACCTATTAGACTTTGAGGATGAATGAATTCTTCAAGATCAAGTAGCTGGAATTAGCCTTGGAAGCTTACTACTCAATGTTTGTAACCGTACTAAAATACACACAGCACCTATGGATATTGCATAACAAGTATCCAAGTTTTGTCATGGCTTGAACACTCCTCTGAACCACCATCTTGAAGTAATGAGTCCAATAGACTTGCAAAATGCATTACTCTAAGTGAATCCAATCATCCAAGAACTTAAATTGGACAATTGTAGCAAATATGATTCCCAAGATCATGACAAGAGATGCCACATCTGCAAAGAGATAGGGCACGTCTGTTAGAATATCAAGCTCATTTTGTGTGTGTTGACCGACATGAGCTGGACACAGCTAGTCTAGCCATAGTAGTTATATACATTAAATAAGTCGGTGCCTTTGGTGTGAATGGTCTTATGACCGTAGGTTGTATCTTTCACTATGGAGTGTGGTATGAATAATAGAGTGTGAGAGAGGAAGCTTGTTGCTTCACTCTGTCTGTCATCTATCTACCTCTTTGAATTTGAACATGGTATCAGAGCCATGAATAGAAAAAGATTGGGTGCCTGGGAGTGTGGCATTGGACTTGCAGGAGCTGAAGTCAGAGAAAAGGTTATTCTTCTTCAAACAGGCTGAAGCCATTGGACAATGGAAGGTATGAAGTGTATAGTGGTATGCTTAATGATCAATGGCAGTGTCAAAGGCTTGTTTGTAGCCTTGAGAGGGATGTATTGAGCACCTTAGAGTGCTTCATTGCCCTGGTTAATAGAATCGTGAGCTGTGCTGCCCCTCCTACCAGTCTGCGCTGTTGCGCCTAGTTCATATCCATGTCCTACAACTACTAAATGAGGCATCAAGCATCTTGTACATGCTCTAAGCAGTGTATGTTGACCCTGGGTGTGACCTTGAAGGTCTGATATGTCAATGAAAGCTTGGGTGATGAGAGGCATGGACTGTCATGCAGGTATACAGGTCTGAAACTGAGAGTACACCACTGAATACAGTGATTTACATCACTGTTTTGATCCTGAAGAGCACTTGAAGCTCCCTAATAGGCTGGGAAGATTGCATTGCAGACAACACAAGTCAAGAAGTCATATGTACTTGATGTGAATTACTTGAGCTAAATTTTCTCAGTAAAATATTCAGATCTGAGAACTGTTCACTGCTGAAAACTGTCATGTACTGTCAGTGACAAGCATTAGATACTACTGATGCAATACAGGTCATTTCTAGAGCTCTATCACCTATGAGAGCTGTCACATACATGCTGGATGTATGGAGGCTTGAAACATTCAATGAGCATCATTGAAAACTGAAGTCTGGAGCTGAAGTGAATGCAGACATATTGTCTTGGTCAAGTACAAATGGTTCATGAGGTTTTATGCTTTGGTCAGTGAAAACAGGTTGTCTATGTATACCTAGATGCTCATGTATTGACCTTGTCATTACAAAGTAAATGTATGACATGATCGGGAGACAATTTGGGGCTGATTGGAACTTGATATGCTGAACTTTGGTTGATTGTAACCTGCAATTGAATTTGTTGACACTTGTATGCTCTGTGTCTCTATGCTTATGTCTGAAGTGGCATATGTACCAGCAGTCAACTAAGCAGTTTTGGAATATGCATTACGTGTATCCAGGTGGAGTTTGACTTTGGAAAGGCTGCTGTAATTGCAGTTTACAGGTTTGGACTGCATGCTTTTGGACCCTGGCAGTGGATCTGCAGGAGTTAAATCTGAACCGAACATCAGGCATATGTATTGGCAGTTGTCTTTATGAGTTGGATCAACCGATTGTGACTTTGTTTGGGCTGATATTTGACTGAAATTTACTGGTTTTTTTCTGCAATTAATTGTAGAAAACTGTCATAAACAGTTCCGGGCTGAAGTTGAACTGTTAAGGAGATCTTGGTTTGCAGGTAGTCAGGCAAGGTCTGCAACATGGCAAATGCTGATAGAACTGATAATGTAACCCAGATTGTGGGAGAAAAGCTTGATAGTAACAATTATGCAATATGGAAGTTCCGCATGGAGAACTTTTTGATAGGCAAAGGATACTGGGACTTAGTGATAGGTATTGAGGCTGAACCTGAAGTTCCAGATAGGAATCCTACCGCTGATCAAAGACGAGCGCATCGAGCCTGGACGGAAAGAGCTCGCAAAGTGTTACATTGGCTGTCATTATGTATCTCGGATGCTATGGTGATGCAGATCATGAACTGTAAATCCCCAACAAATGCATGGAACATATTGGTCAGGTACTATGGCACAACTACGAGTGCCAGGAAGATACAACTGAAGCAAAAATTCAACAACATAGAGAGGAAGAACAGATCCATACAGGACTATGTCACGGAGATTAAAACCTTAGCAGATCAGCTCGCATCTGTTGGCTCACAGGTAGAAGATGAGGATATGGTTGAGGTGACCTTAAATGGCTTGGGTCCGGAGTACAAGTCTTTTGACACTTCAGTATCTGTACAGGCTGAGATGCCTAATTTTAATGAGCTGGTTGCATTATTGATTCATGAAGAGGTAAAGCTTGGCTTAGCTACAGGGTCAAGCAGCTCAAAGAATAAGGATGCAGTTTTTTATTCGAATCAGCGTAGTCATGGTAGCCGTGGTAGAGGCTATGGATCTGGCAGAGGAGGCCAGCAGAATGCATCCTATAGTAATAGCAATCAGCAGTCATCAAATGCAAGAGGTAGTGGCAACTTTTGAGGCAGGGGGAGATCTAACTCCCGTGGCAGAGGCTCATGGCAGCAGCAGCGTCAGTCAGACAATCCAAATAAAGATAAGGATTATCACTACTGCGGAAAGTATGGGCATATTGCAAAGGATTGCTAGAAGAAGCAGGGAAATCAGAAGGGCAAGCAGCATGGACATTATGCTACGTCCAGTCAGGCAGATGACTCTGATGATAGACTGTTTGCCATGCAATATGTCAAAGATAAGGCTGCTGAAAAATCATCTGATGATGTAGTGTGGTACATTGACTCGGGGCCATCGAATCACATGACCCCTCATGGTGATTGGTTCACGGATATGGTGGCTGAAAAGCATGGCTATGTATGCACAGGTGATGACACGCAACATAGCATTGAGCATAAAGGCAAAGTGCCTCTGGTTGTACATGATGGCAGGAAGAAGAATCTTCATGATGTTTTGCATGTTCCTTCGATTACGAAGAACCTATTGTCGGTGGGCCAAATGACAGAGCAGAACTTGCAGGTTCGCTTCAATAAGCATGGCTGCTTTATTGAAGAGTTTGGCAATGGATGCAAGTTGATTGCGAAAGGCCACAGAAATGGAAGAATGTTCACTCTTGATGCTACACTGCTAGAGCTGAATTCCGCTATGTTTGCCCAGGGTTCTGGCACTATCAGGGACTTAGAGATTTGGCACAAGAGAGTGGGGCATGTCAATTTGCAGAGGCTGCAGACCATGCAGAAGAAGCAGCTAGTAACAGGGTTACCTAGATTCCAATATTCAGATATTGGTCATGTATGTGAGGCTTGCCAATTTGGTAAGCAGTCACGATTGCCGTTTGTCAAGCATGTAAGACAGAGTACACGACCACTACAGTTAGTGCACTCTGATGTTTGGGGACCAGCTCATAATGCCTCTATGGGGGGTTCCAGATACTATGTATCTTTCATTGATGACTACAGCCGATATACCTGGCTTTACATATTGAAAACAAAAGATGAGGTCTTTGCTGTTTTTCAGAAATTTAAGGCACAGGTTGAGAAGGAGTTTGAGTGTTACATCTCTTGCTTGAGATCTGATAGCGGTGGGGAGTATGTCTCCAATGAATTTGCTGATTTTTTGGCTGAAAATGGCATTCGTAGGTAGCTAACCTGTAGCTACACTCCGCAGCAAAACGGAGTAGCTGAAAGGAAGAACAGGGTTCTGATGGAAGTTGCTAGGGCCATGATGAATGAGAAGCATATGCCGCTTTACTATTGGGCAGAGGCTGTTGTGATAGCCGCATATATTCTGAACAGGACTCCCACTGCAGGCATTCATGACATGACACCGTTTGAGAGGCTCTATGGCTATAAGTCGGATGTAAGACACATGAAGGTCTTTGGCTGTCTTGCTTATGTGCACATTCCAGATGAGAAAAGGAAAAAGCTGGATCCCAAAGCGCATAAGAGTGTGTTCATTGGATACTCGCAGGAGAAGAAGGCATACAAATGTTATGATCCCTCTACCAGGGAGACTTTGGTAAGCAGGGATGTCATCTTTGATGAGCTGGGCTCTTGGTATGTCTCACCAATTGCAGTGCCATCCGATCTGCCTTCCACTCATGTCTCTACAGTTGATATGCAGCAGAGCACTGCTATGACAGGACCTATCAGTCAGACAGTATCCCCATGGACAGGGAGATTGAGGAGCTCACCGTCCACTGACACGGGTATGTCAGTGAGAGGGAGACATGATGTCTTGGACAGCAAAGGAAAAGAGAAAGTTATTGAGGATGGTATGATGACACCTGGCAGAATGACTTTGGGCTATGAGTCTAGTGATACTTTAGACAGTGAACTTGGTATTCCGACTGTCTATACGCCTGGCACGAGGCAGAACAGGTACATTCCGCCTCATGAGAGAGGTGAATCGAGTAGTGCACCACAGCCTAGACGATCGCAGAGGGTCAGATACCCTGTTGACAGGTTGACGTACTCTGGTTATTCTGCAAAGCATTATGCATACATGACAAAAGTGATGGAGATCAAAGAACCAGGTACTTATGCTGAAGCAGCAAAGGATGAAAATTGGTGCATGGCTATGGACGAAGAGATGAAAGCCTTGGCTGAAAATCAGACTTGGGATTTGGTACCAATGCCTGAAGGGAAAAAGCCTGTTGGCTGCAAATGGGTTTATAAAATCAAATGTAAGTCTCATGGCAGTGTGGAAAGGTACAAAGCAAGGCTGGTCGCTAAAGGATATGCTCAGCAGTATGGCTTGGATTATGATGAAACATTCAGCCCGGTTGCAAAAATGGCAACCATACGAACTGTTATTGCCTTGGCTGCTGCAAAAGGCTGGAAATTGCAGCAGATGGATGTTAAGAATGCATTCCTCAATGGCGATTTAGTAGAGGATGTATACATGGTTCAGCCGGAAGGGTATGAGCACCCTGATTTTCAGCATTATGTGTGCAGGCTGAAAAAGGCACTGTATGGGCTGAAGCAGGCTCCGAGAGCCTGGCATGCTAGGATCAGCACTTACTTGCAAAGTCTTGGATTTGTTGTTGGCAGGGCTAATCACAGCCTGTTTACAAAGAAGACTGACAGTGGCTTGGTAGTGCTGGTCATATATATTGATGACCTGATAATCACTGGAGATGATGACATGGGAATTCAGCATGCTATGAAGATGCTGAAATCTGAATTTGACATGGAAGATCTGGGAGATCTGAAGTATTTCTTGGGTATTGAGGTCGTACCAGCTGAAAATGGCTTATGGCTGATGCAGAAGCACTATGCCATGGAAATGCTTAAGAAGTATGGCATGGCTGAATATACTGATTGGATACACAGATGCAGATTGGGCAGGATGCTCAACTGACAGACGATCTACGAGTGGCTATGCCTTTGGCTTTGGTAGCGGCATGATCAGTTGGAGCAGCAAGAAGCAGCCTACGGTTGCTTTTTCTAGTACTAAGGCAGAGTACAGGGGGGCTGCATTGGCAGCATGTGAGATTGCTTGGCTGCTCAAGCTTATGGCTGATTTAGATATTCAGGTTGATGCTCCAGTGAAACTGTTATGTGATAATCTGAGTAGTGTACTCCTGGCCATGAATCCAGTTTACCATGCCAGGACAAAACACATAGAGGTACACTACCACTTTATTCGTGAGATGGTCCTTGCAGGAAATGTTGATCTTATGCATGTGAGGACTGATGAGCAGGTAGCAGATATCTTTACCAAGTCTCTGGGTAAAGATAAGTTCTGTGGTTTTAGACAGCTACTTGGAGTACATATGCTGTCTTGAGCTTGAGGGGGAGTGTTAGAATATCAAGCTCATTTTGTGTGTGTTGACCGACATGAGCTGGACACAGCTAGTCTAGCCATAGTAGTTATATACATTAAATAAGTCGGTGCCTTTGGTGTGAATGGTCTTATGACCGTAGGTTGTATCTTTCACTATGGAGTGTGGTATGAATAATAGAGTGTGAGAGAGGAAGCTTGTTGCTTCACTCTGTTTGTCATCTATCTGCCTCTTTGAATTTGAACAATGTCTATAGTAGGAGATGTTCCTATGGTCAATGCTTCCATTGCAACGAGGTAGGGCACGCCCAAGAAGACTAACCTACAAGGAAAGGAAGCTACACAAGTGCAATATTCAGATATATAGAGGAATAAGATGAAGGCAAAGACTTAGAATGCACTACACCTCTTCAGGAATTTTATCAACATGAAATACAACTTGTATTGGAATAAAATTTACTCTTGTAACTACAGTTAACCCGAGTAATACGAGTTGCATTTATTTTGAGCCTAGAGCTTTCAAATGATTAGAGATACTCTGACAAGAAATGTCAGTTATAACTTGCAATGAATCTCTCTTAAGTCGATTCTTCTCAATGGGTCTTACTAGAATGTCGAAGCTTGGAAGTATTCTTTAGTATTACAAAAAAATCCCATTGTCCATGGAGCTCAATCCCCAATGAAGGAAAGGACAATCTAGGATCAAATTTTCCAAGATAAAGTACCACTTTGATCCGCTAAAAGGATCCTAAGGCAATTTGGTCTAAAGAAGAAAATCTTGCCAAGGACAACCAGGAATCTTGTGACCGCAAGTGATAAAGCTCCGCGTTGTTTTTATTGGAGGGAGCTAGGTCATTTCAGAAGTGAATGTCCAAAGCACCCTAAAAACAGATGCTCTGAGTGCCACAACATTGGACATATCCACATCAATTTTCCCAACAAGACTCAAAGAGAACTTGAACTTACAACGAATGAAGTTGTACAAGCTTCAATGATCCAGAATCTACTAGATACTTAGGAACAACTTACAGGATATTCATGAGATGTAAGTACAATAAACTCTTGTAATCCAAACTTCGATATATCCAATATAATAAGTTGATGTTTCAAAAGACACCATGCTTATGAGTGATCAGACTCGCGTAGTGGACGCATGGTGAGTCCTAACCCACTAGCCTTGAGCCACATTTATGCTTTTCTTCCCCAACTTTTTCAAGATGAGAGCATCTCGAGTTCCACAAGGGGGAAAAGATGTAATACCCCCCATACGAACACCCCCTGCATATTTAACAAAATTAGTTTAATTTTTTTTATCCCACCCGCCCTAGCCACCACCAAAAAGGTGGCTAGGCAAAGAAGGTTGACGACGATGCGTCGAGGCAAGAGGAAAGGAAGCTAGCAATGATGATGACATGGAGTAATAAAGATGGGGCTCTTTGCCTTAAAACACAATAAAATCATCATGGGTCCTTGACAAGATGATTGGAATTTGGTTACTTACTCTTGTCCTTCCTTGCATTGCATACATCAAGTTGCTACAAGTTCTATAAGTCATGGAACATTAAAAATGAAAAATATGGTCATGAGTAGATGACTTGGTAGGTCCCCTTGGATAACATATGATATAGTTGTGTACTTATGTTATTCAAGAGATACAAGTGTCTTGACAAAAAAAGTCACAAAGAAGAGGGAGTTGTCTAAGTTGGCTAAGTGTGGGACATTATGTTTACCATAGCCTTGCTTATGTGACCTTGTTGTGGTTCATTTGAAAGACATGAACCTTCCGCTTTTTATGCCACATTTTATGAGAACAGGATGCATCCTTGATGGGGGAGAAAGAAGCTCATACACTACCACACAAAGGAGATGAAGCCATGCAACCACAAGTAGCTTAAGAAGACTCTACTTGACATGTAAGTACCTCTCTTTCTATGCATTGATGAAAATGAAAGGCCACTCTTAGCTATAAGGAACATGGTAAATATGTATAAAGAAGAGGGCAGCAGCCCATTCATAAGGGGGAATTCATGCTCATTGAAGAAGAAAGAAGGAAGCTTTGAACATTGTTTGTGTCTATGACTATGAAGTAACAACTCTCTCCTATCAAATGAGCCTCTTGTTCTACTTTTTGATCTATATTATCAAGGCTTGTGGGTTGAACTAAAAGGCCCAAGCTTGCTCTTTGTGGGTTGAATCTCTGTTTTACAAAGCACCTCTTGCACAGTTCAAATGGTACATGTATTTGTGGAGAAGAAGAGAAGGGCAACGTCTTATGTACCTACCTCTTGTTTTAGACTCTCTTCTCTATCAAGAAGAGATCTTTGGGAGACATAAAGCTCTGATTTTGGAGTATCATATGTAGCCCAACACTCTCTTTTTTGAGTTGAATCATGTCTCATTAAGAGAACATGCTCTACTTTCACTTGTAATTGCTGCATCTAATCACTCTTGCCTTGTTAAGGTATTGAAAGTACCCTTTGGGAGATAATTTGTGTCATCTTGGATTATCCTCGGCAACCCAAAAATAGGGTATTCATGGGCTGAAGCTTTATTTATGATCCTCTTCTTTAATCTTGGTAAAACATGGGTTGTTCTTGGCTCTCATGAGTGACTACAAGCTATACTCGTTGTAAGAAATTTCAAGGACTTCTTTTGGCACTGTTATGTGATACTTTTGGCTTCTTCTTCTTAGACTAAAATAGAGTATTTTAGGGTTGAAACCTGTAAACACAGATTCTTCTTCAGCTACAATCATTCTTTGTTCAAGACTCTTGTAGTTCCTCTATCATTCTTGGGCAACCTTACATTTTTGAAGCCCGCTTGGAAACAAAAGCTCTTGATGATGGTTCTTCCTATGATTGAATCCAAAGCAAGGATAATGAACGAGCTGTCCAATTTCTTACTATGTGTGTTAATCATCATCAAACAGAGATAGATTGCGAGATTATCATGTGCCTCCTAATGCCCGAGAATTTAAGAGTTTTCGAGCTACACTTCTGTAAAAGGAGGCTATGGCAGTGCTTCATGTAAAAAGATTGTGCCTCCTCATACTCTAGAAGCTGTGTCTCTAGCAAATCTACATGTATGTACAACCAATAGTATGGGCTATTATAAGTCTCTTTCAGCCATGATTAAAGTCGAAAGAGAATATTTATGTTATGTAAAAAGGGAGTTGAAAACCTATGACATGATGGTTGAAAATGAAGATATTTCAAGCATATTTTTTGGGTTGATTACTACTGATACATTGGTGGCTAAAATATATGTAGTTGTTCATGCAGAAAATCAGTCCATAGAAGTATGTACATTGGATTTTATCAAAAAATTCAAGAATTTGTTGAACATGAAGATATTGGTTTTCTCAACAAGATTGAAGCGCAAGTAGAGACAAAATATAAGACAGTAAATAAGAAAGTCAAAGCCTATGGCAGTCCCATTGCCTCCTGAAAGTGAAGGGTTGGTTGATAGGGCAGCAAATTAGCTAAGTCTTTGTGATCCTACCAACGTTGGTCACAAGTTTGCATCGAAAAGTATAAAAGAGCTCAAAATAGGTGATAATTCTTTTCTTTTATCGGTTGAAAAATGAGAGCGGAGTTTTGAGCCCGGGATGTGCCTAAAATTTGCCAAAAAATCTGGAATTTAGGGGAAAAATATTTAACATCAAAGGCAGTTGGCAAATTCTAAGCACCAAGTGCTTAAAAATCGGACGCCTGTTCACATCGCCATACTCCACGATTTGTTCCATGTTTCTTCATAAATTTTGGGGGGGGGGGTTGAAATTCCCAAAGGGCACCCCCCTTTGGCCTTAAATTTGTCCACCCTTTCGTATCTTGGCCAATTTTTGGCCTCTTGCGCGTTCGGACTCCATGTCAAGCTCTGAAAAATCCTGCGATAATCTTTCCAACTGTCATACGGGATGCCAAGAGCTTCCAGTCAGTGCGAATGTCAAGATGGACGCGCAGGATTTTTCAGAGCTTGACATGGAGTCCGAACGCGCAAGAGGCCAAAAATTGGCTAAGATACGAAAGGGTGGACAAATTTAAGGCCAAAGGGGGGTGCCCTTTGGGAATTTCAACCCCCCCCCCCAAATTTTATGAAGAAACATGGAACAAATCGTGGAGTATGGCGACGTGAACAGGCGGCCGATTTTTGTGCCTCATCCCCCCCTCATGATTTGGAGGCTGAATGCAACCTATCTAACCGATGATACCCGGAAACTTCTCCCTCTTGCCTGATGATATTTCTGGTCTTTGCCCAAGGAATGGCTGCTTGGATGAAGAGATCAGATTCTAGTATTTCTCTCTCCTCCCTCTCTCTCTTCTCTATGGGCTGTTCATGTGTACCATCTTGAATGAAGGAATCAGGAAGGAGGATGAAGGAAGTGGTGATGGAAATTGATGGAGATGTTTAAGAGTGAAGTGTAGCATTGGATTGAGAGCAATGGAGGCTCCATTTGCTGGTTATGCAGTCATTCAAGGTGTCTCGGGTTACGTAAAAACACGGTATGACCATTTTTATGAAGAAAATGAAGGATTTTTGATAGTTTATGATGATAATTAGGTTCTTATTGGATGAAAATTTGTTTGTGTGCTGGTTGCAATATGAGTAATTGTTGTTCATCAGAAAATTTGGATTTTTCAATGATTTACATACTTTATTTAATTCCTGTAAACCCGAAATGAGGTTTTTAAGTGGCAAAATGCTAGTTTTTCCGTTTCAGGTGGGTAAAAGATGTTCCCATGGGGGGAATATGGAAAATAAATTGAATGTTAGTGTGCTGGAGTGATTAATGGATGTCCGAAACTGTGCATAATCCTTTCCTAGACCATTCAAGGTCACGGAAACTAAATCATCATCTTCCACTGGCGACCCAATGGAAGCAAGTGCATCTACAATCTTCTTCACCTTCATGTGGTAGTCATTGATGCTCATACTTTCTCTTTGCACATTATGCAACTCTTGCTTGAGCTGCATTTTCCTGGCTTGCGTATTTGTGCTATACATTTTTGACAAAGTATCCCATGCCTCCTTTGGCGTACTTGCATCCTGAATATGCACAATCATAGAATCTGAAATGCTGATAGACAGCCAATACATAACTTTCCTGGCTCTCTCATGCCATGCTTTAAATGCCTGCATTTGCTGTTGATTGGAAGCATCAGGAAGAACTGGTTCTTCTTCATTTCCTGCAACAAATTTCCAATATCCTTTTCCCATAAGGAAATTCGTCATTCTAAACTTCCATGTTTGGAAGTTGTTCTTGTCAAGCTTTTCATTGACAATCTGTGAAAGAGAATCAGACGCCATTACAGAATACTGCAAAAAATTCTGTCACTGCAAAAAACACAGCTTCACCCTCACAAGGGCAAATTTGCAAAACTGGCGAAAGTGGTATTTGACCACACAGTCACTTCCTAGTGACGATTTTGCATAAACAGGAACCAAGGATGATTCTGAAACTCCCAATGTCTCTACGCACAAGCATACGATGCAATTTCTACAGTAACTTTTTACCGACCTGTAGAACAGTGGTCCCACAGCATAAAACTGGGCCTTTTCCTGAGTACGTGCAGAAAACTTCCGCCTCCAAAACAGGCCCCGAAATGGCCTCAAATAAAAAAAACAGGGTCGCCACGGGCTAAAGCCCGTTCTGCAGCATATACTGCCCTCTTGCTTCACCGCGAAGGGCGTCTCAACCTGAGACAATGCACTCTTGCAATTTCCGGCTGTGCTACCTGCAGAGATCTGCTCCCAAAACAGAAAATGAAAGCAACACTGCTCCTCTTACCAGAACGCTGCGAGCTTGGCTTGCTTTCTTGAGCTCCTTACCACGAACAAGGCTCTGATACCATGTCAAGATTGTGGGAGAGAAGGAAGGAGTCTCGCTTGTAGCTTTCTTGCTTGCACAATGGGAGAATACTCACAAAGGTGGAGGCTGAAAAATGTTCATGGCCTATTTATAAATATCCTTATCTATGAATTTTTCTTGAATAAATCATAACTGGAGCCCCGAGAGGAACACCAAGGAAAAGGGAATTATCTTGCAAGAAAATCTATCTTGTAACATCAACAAGCTTGTTTATTATGTTTCATATGATCACAATGAAGAAAAGAACACTAGGCACAACAAATCTTCATGCAGCATCATGTAGATCTCCCACGGATTTGATAGAATCAACCATATTCTTCAATATCTTCATAAAATCCATCAATAGAACAAAGAAAGCAAAGGAATACACCATCTTTGAATGGAAATACATCACATAGTATTCATCTTCAATCTCTTCATAGTCTTCTCTCTCAATCTCTCATATACAATCACTCTGTTTGAGTGGAATTGGCTATCTTTGACTCTCTCTCTCTCACTCCATCAATAATACATCATATCCTCACTACAATCTCTCACAATCACTCTCAATAATCCTTCTTAGGTCGTGGATATCCCTCCCAAGAGGTATGTCTGATATGAAGAGTCACCAGAGCCACTACAGTGTCCTTTCATAGCTCACTACTGTCACTTCACTCTAGTCTTCACTTGAGTCTTCAGCAGCTACTTCTTCCACTTCTTTCAGCTCTTTTGCACTTGTATTCACCTCTTTCCAAGGCTAGAAAACTTTTCCAAGCTACACTCTCATCCATCAAAACACATACAGAAGCATACAGAACAGTCACAGAATAGTACCAGAATAGCTACAGTACAGAACAGAACAGAACAGAAGCTCTACAGAAGACCTACAGAAGGTTACAGAAGATCATCAAAACCACATAACTCATTCTCAAACCATTCCAAACTCTCACAAACCATTCAATAAGCTTTCTCAATATCTCAATCTTCATCAATCAATACTCCATCCCTCCTTACAGAAGATAATCAAAACAAAACAGACCAAAACAGAACAAAACAGAAGGTATACAGAACCAATCAGAACCTATCAGAACATCACAGAACCACTAATAAACATCATGAACTTCCAAAACACAATCAATATCATCCAAAACACTGTCAAACCACTTCTAAATCAATCAATCATCTCATAAAATCAACCATTCAACTCTCAAAAACAACAAAAATCAGCCAAAAAACAAGTCATTTCAACACTCAACAATAACCCTTTTCTATTCAATCTATAGATAGCCCCTTTATATTACACCCTTTTGTATTAAAAAATGTATAAAATTTATATTTTAAAAATACCTTATTTTGAACCCACGTGATGCACACATATATTCATGAGTAACTTACCCGAGTAGGCAACATCGACTTCGGCCAAGACTTCCGCCAAGAGCTATCCAAGAAAATGACTGGGTGCTTGTCTATGAAGCAGCCTAGACAATCAATACAGTGCTTCTAGGAAGATGGTAAAGCGATGGCTTGGCCCATATGTAGTGAAGGTAGTACATGACAATGCTACCTACTCATTGGCCGAATTAGATGGAACAAGTATGAAAGTACCAATAGCTAGAAAATGGATCAAGCTCTTCAAACGAAGAGAAGCATCTACCTATGAACTACAAGACTTAGAAGCAAGTCATGCACTTGAAGACACGTAAGAGGAAGAAGACTTCGAAGATGAAGGTGAGGACATGACAGAAGAAGAATCTCCTAAAGTTACAAATTTATGAAGTGGCACATGCCGGAGAATGTGTAGGTTAGGAGGGGGTGAATGTCATGAGATTCCCTACCCATGGTTTAAAAACAGAACTTTTTTCCTTTTACATGAATCACTTAGTCACTTGAATCCTAGACATGCTACATAAAGACATGCCTACTGCAATAAATCTTAAACACCTAAGTCCACCAGTGTATGGCATGGATTAATAAAGATGGGGCTCTCTATCTTAAAACACAATAAAATCATCATGGGTCCTTGACAAGATGATTGGATTTTGGTTACTTACTCTTGTCATTCCTTGCATTGCATACATGAAGTTGCTACAAGTTCTGCAAGTCATGGAACATAAAAAATGAAAAATATGGTCATGAGCAGATGACTTTGTAGGTCCCCTTGGGTAGCCTATGATATGGTTGTGTACTGATGTTATTCAAGAGCTACAAGTCTATTGACAAGAAAAGTCACAAAGAAGATGGAGCTATCTAAGTTGGCTAAGTGTAGGACATTATGTTTACCATAGCCTTGTTTATGTGACCTTGTTGTGGTTTATTTGAAAGACATGAACCTTTACTTTTTGCACCACATGTTACGGGCTTCCTCAGGCTAAGAATAGGGTGCATCCCAGATGGGGGAGAAAGAAGCTCATACACTACCATGCAAAGGAGATGAAGCCATGCAACCACAAGCACCTTAAGAAGACTCTACTTGACATGTAAGTACCTCTCTTTCCATGCATTGATGAAAATGGAAGCGCCTTTTAGCTGTGAGGAATATGGTAAATATGTATAAAGAAGAGGGCAATAGCCCATTCATAAGGGGGAATTTATGCTCATTGAAGAAGAAAGAAGGAAGCTTTGAACATTGTTTGTGTTTATGACTATGAAGTAGCAACTCTCTCCTATCAAATGAGCTTCTTCTTCCACTTTTTGATCTATATTATCAAGGCTTGTGGGCTGATTTGAAAGGCCCAAGCTTGCTTTTTATGGGCTGAATCTCTGTTTTACAAAGCACCTCTTTCAGGGTTCAAATGGTACATGTATTTATGGAGAAAAAGAGAAGGGCAATATCTTATGTACCTACCTCTTGTTTTAGACTCTCTTCTCTATCAAGAAGAGATATTTGGGAGACATAAAGCTCTGATTTTGGACTATCATATGCAGCCCAACACTCTCTTTTTTTGGCTGAATTGTGTCTCATTAATGCTCCATTTCTATTCTTATGGTTTATGAAGAGACCATGCTTTATTTTCCACTTGTAATTGCTGCATCTAATCACTCTTGCCTTGTTAAGGCATTGAAAGTACTCTTTGGGAGACTATTTGTGTCTTCTTGGATTATCCTTGGCAGCCCAAAATAGGGTATTCATGGGCTAAAGCTTTATTTATGATCCTCTTCTTTAATCTTCATAAAACATGGGTTGTTCTTGGCTCTCATGAGTGACTACAAGCTATACTGTTTGTAAGAAAGTTTCAAGGACATCTTTTAGCAATGTTATGTGATACTTGTGGCCTCTTCTTCTCAGCTTAAAACATAGTATTTCAAGGTTGAAACACGTAAACAAAAATTCTTTTTTAGCTACAATCATTGCAAGTACAAGCTAAACTTGTAATTCCCTCTACATAGTATCTTACTTCCTCTAAGGGAGGTTTCAAAGAAGTGTTTTGGTGATTTCTTGCCATGCTTTGGAATTAATCTCGATTGTCCATAACAGTCAATCCATAAGTTGAAGCTTTTATGCAGCTGCTTTATTCATGTCACGTTTATCTAAGTCATGAATCTTATGATCTTTTATGAAAAACTAGCAAGAGTGATGCTAGTACCATAACCTTGAATCATTCAAAGGCTGATATAGGCAGTCTTTATCTTAAACCTCTATCTTCATTATACTAATCAGTTGATATAAGAAAGTGTGTTGAAGATATTATTCATGCCTAGTCTGAAATAGGTAGCTGAATTCATAGGCAAGGAAGGGCAAGACTCTTCTTGTATCAATTGAAGTTGTACTCTTGTTTGCAAATCATCTATCTTTGTGACCATAAGTTTCAAGCTCTTCACCCATTTATTCAACTGTCTTATGTATAAATCTGTCTTTCCTAGATGAGCCAAAGTATATGGTGAATTGAAGGTTGTGAAGTTCGAACCTATAAATATTCACTTCAATCTACTTATATCTAGAAGACACATCTCCTTCTATATCTTGTCTAGTTTTCTTGTTAAACCCCTATGGTGACCTCCAACCCTATGCACTGCAACATTGGTGAACCTGACGTGAAGGTGAATTATAAGAAAAATCCAAGATGGGGAATTCTTCAGGAGATACTCTACAACAGTTGGTGTGTATACTATAGTAGACTCAGCAACAACAAATCCAAATGTTACAACAACAAGAACAAAGGAAAGACAAAGAGAACATTGATTCCACAGCTATCAAGGCCCTAGAAGAAGTTGGGTGAGAATTAAAACAATTTAATGGTCAAAATGTCTCTGTTTTCATTCGCTTATATGTTGAGAAAATGCTCTTCTTTGGTGTACCGCAACATGCATGGAGTTGCTATTTTTCCAGACAACGATCTTCAATAGAGAATCCATGGTCTTTTTCAATGAGATGCAGATTCGGCTGCATTCAAAAAATCCCTACGTGAAGAATTCTTCTTATAAGACTCTAGCCTTGTGACGAAGAAAACTTTCATTGATTGGGTTGAGAAACCCAACAAAGGGTTAGGTGCAACAACTCTATACCATAAGCTTGAAAGTAAATTTGAACAACTTGATGTTGAAGACCAGCAAAGTATGGAATCTTAGAAGATTGAATTATTCCTTAAGGCTGTAGATCCCATCCTGTAAGAGAAGCTTGATGATCGCCTAGAGGATGCTACCTCTAAAACAAGAGTCAAAACTGCATGGACTGATGTTATTGACGCAGTTAACATGATTGCTCAAAGAGAGAGGATGTGACTAAGATTGGGCTCTACTTCAACTTCAATAACTCTATTAATGGAGCCTGTTCCACCTCCAAAAACCCCTATCCCTTTGACTAATCAACCAACTCTTTCTTCTTCTATTCCTTCTATTCCACCTCTTAAAAATGATGTCATGGATGAACTCATTAAAAGCATGCAAGATCTTCATCTGAATCTTACAGAAATTAGTTCCAAAGTAGAGAAGTTGTATGTCAAAGTTGAAGAATGAGGAGGATCATCAACTCAAAGGCCCATGACAGAAGGCTATACAAGGCATTGTATTTGGTGTGATAGCCCAAACATGACAAGAGGGAGTCTACTACCTTCCATGAGGCTGAAGCACAGAAGCTCATCTATTGGAAAGATGAAAAAATTCATGCAGTTGAAATTGTTCTTCCACTGGAGCCAAATTTTGGCAATTGTGGAATGAGGAAAAGATTAGAAGATTTAGCTGTAAAGAATGCTTACACAGCAATTGATGCAGCTACCTATGGGCTACAAATTGAGCCAACTAAATCTAATTTGAAATCACGTGAAGCTGGTGTGCAATATAAAGTATGGATGTGGGCATTAGATCAAATGGAACGTGGCAAAGCAGCCAAAAATGATTTTGGTAACACCCGTCAAGAATAACTGGTTGGGAAGAACCGGTAGATTCTTTCTTCGCCTTTGCACATTTGGCTGAAGTCAATCTTCATTGAAGAAAAGAGAAGAAGAGAAGATGAACATGGCCTTCTCCTCTGTTCAGATTCAAAGAGGCAGAGTGATGAAAGGCAGAGTGAAGCTACGAGCTTCCTCTCTCACACACTATATTCAAACCACACTGTATAGTGAAAGATACAACCTACGGTCATAAGACCATTCACACCAAAGGCACCGACTTATTTAATGTATCTAACTACTATGGCTAGACTAGCTGTGTCCAGCTCATGTCGGTCAACACACACTAAATGAGCTTGATATTCTAACACTCCCCCTCAAGCTCAAGACAACATATGTACTCCAAGTAGCTGTCTAAAACCACAGAACTTATCTTTACCCAGAGACTTGGTAAAGATATCTGCTACCTGCTCATCAGTCCTCACATGCATAAGATCAACCTTTCCTGCAAGGACCATCTCACGAATAAAGTGGTAGTGTACCTCTATGTGTTTTGTCCTGGCATGGTAAACTGGATTCATGGCCAGGAGTACACTACTCAGATTATCACATAACAGTTTCACTGGAGCATCAACCTGAATATCCAAGTCAGCCATAAGCTTGAGCAGCCAAGCAATCTCACATGCTGCCAATGCAGCCCCCCTGTACTCTGCCTCAGTACTAGATAAGGCAACCGTAGGCTGCTTCTTGCTGCTCCAACTGATCATGCCGCTACCAAAGCCAAAGGCATAGCCACTCGTAGATCGTCTGTCAGTTGAGCATCCTGCCCAATCTGCATCTGTGTATCCAATCAGTATCAAGGGCTTATCTCTGACATAGAACAGCCCATAGTCTACAGTGGACTTAACATACCTCATGATGCGTCTAACTGCATCCAAGTGCGGCTTTCTCGGCTTTTGCATAAACTGGCTTATCAGCCCTACTGCATAGCTCAAGTCAGGCCTAGTGATGGTTAAGTAAATCAGACTGCCGACCATCTGCCTATACATAGTCACATCTTCTACTTCAGCCCCAGTGTTCATGTCTAGCTTTACATTCTGGTCCAGAGGTGTATCCAGTGGTTTGCATTCTGCCATGCCATACTTCTTAAGCATTTCCATGGCATAGTGCTTCTGCATCAGCCATAAGCCATTTTCAGCTGGTACGACCTCAATACCCAAGAAATACTTCAGATCTCCCAGATCTTTCATGTCAAATTCAGATTTCAGCATCTTCATAGCATGCTGAATTCCCAAGTCATCATTTCCAGTGATTATCAGGTCATCAACATATATGACCAGCACTACCAAGCCACTGTCAGTCTTCTTTGTAAACAGGCTGTGATCAGCCCTGCCAACAACAAATCCAAGACTCTGCAAGTAACTGCTGATCCTAGCATGCCAGGCTCTCGGAGCCTGCTTCACCCCATACAGTGCCTTTTTCAGCCTGCACACATAATGCTGAAAATCAGGGTGCTCATACCCTTCCGGCTGAACCATGTATACATCCTCTATTAAATCACCATTGAGGAATGCATTCTTAACATCCATCTGCTGCAATTTCCAGCCTTTTGCAGCAGCCAAGGCAATAATAGTTCGTATGGTTGCCATTTTTGCAACCGGGCTGAATGTTTCATCATAATCCAAGCCATACTGCTGAGCATATCCTTTAGCGACCAGCCTTGCTTTGTACCTTTCTACACTGCCATCAGACTTACATTTGATTTTATAAACCCATTTGCAGCCAACAGGCTTTTTTTCTTCAGGCAGTGGTACCAAATCCCAAGTCTGATTTTCAGCCAAGGCTTTCATCTCTTCGTCCATAGCCATACACCAGTTTTCATCCTTTGCTGCTTCAGCATAAGTACCTGGTTCTTTGATCTCCATCACTTTTGTCATGTATGCATAATGCTTTGCAGAATAACCAGAGTACGTCAACCTGTCAACAGGGTATCTGACCCTCTGCGATCGTCTAGGCTGTGGTGCACTACTCGATTCACCTCTCTCATGAGGCGGAATGTACCTGTTCTGCCTTGTGCCAGGCGTATAGACAGTCGGAATACCAAGTTCGCTGTCTAAAGTATCACTCGACTCATAGCCCGAAGTCATTCTGCCAGGTGTCATCATACCATCCTCACTAACTTTCTCTTTTCCTTTGCTGTCCAAGACATCATGTCTCCCCCTCACTGACATACCCGTGTCAGTGGACGGTGAGCTCCTCAATCTCCCTGTCCATGGGGATACTGTCTGACTGATAGGTCCTGTCATAGTAGTGCTCTGCTGCATATCAACTGTAGATACATGAGTGGAAGGCAGATCGGATGGCACTGCAACTGGTGAGACATACCAAGAGCCCAGCTCATCAAAGATGACATCCCTGCTTACCAAAGTCTCCCTGGTAGAGGGATCATAACATTTGTATGCCTTCTTCTCCTGCGAGTATCCAATGAACACACTCTTATGCGCTTTGGGATCCAACTTTTTCCTTTTCTCATCTGGAATGTGCACATAAGCAAGGCAGCCAAAGACCTTCATGTGTCTTACATCCGGCTTATAGCCATAGAGCCTCTCAAACGGTGTCATGTCATGAATGCCTGCAGTGGGAGTCCTGTTTAGAATATATGCGGCTGTCACAACAGCCTCTGCCCAATAGTAAAGCGGCATATGCTTCTCATTCATCATGGCCCTAGCAGCTTCCATCAGAACCCTGTTCTTCCTTTCAGCTACTCCGTTTTGCTGCGGAGTGTAGCTGTAGGTTAGCTGCCTACGAATGCCATTTTCAGCCAAAAAATCAGCAAATTCATTGGAGACATACTCCCCACCGCTATCAGATCTCAAGCAAGAGATGTAACACTCAAATTCCTTCTCAACCTGTGCCTTAAATTTCTGAAAAACAGCAAAGACCTCATCTTTTGTTTTCAATATGTGAAGCCAGGTATATCGACTGTAGTCATCAATGAAGGATACATAGTATCTGGAACCCCCCATAGATGCATTATGAGCTGGTCCCCAAACATCAGAGTGCACTAACTGCAGTGGTCGTGTACTCTGTCTTACATGCCTGACAAACGGCAATCGTGACTGCTTACCAAACTGGCAAGCCTCGCAGACATGACCAATATCTGAATATTGGAATCTAGGTAGCCCTGTTACCAGCTGCTTCTTCTGCATGGTCTGCAGCCTCTGTAAATTGACATGCCCCACTCTCTTGTGCCAAATCTCTAAGTCCCTGATAGTGCCAGAACCCTGAGCAAACATAGCGGAATCCAGCTCTGGCAGTGTAGCATCAAGAGTGAACATTCTTCCATTTCTGTGGCCTTTCGCGATCAACTTGCATCCATTGCCAAACTCTTCAATAAAGCAGCCATGCTTATTGAAGCGAACCTGCAAGTTCTGCTCTGTCATTTGGCCCACAGACAATAGGTTCTTCGTAATCGAAGGAACATGCAAAACATCATGAAGATTCTTCTTCCTGCCATCATGTACAACCAGAGGCACTTTGCCTTTATGCTCAATGCTATGTTGCGTGTCATCACCTGTGCATACATAGCCATGCTTTTCAGCCACCATATCCGTGAACCAATCACCATGAGGGGTCATGTTATTCGACGCCCCCGAGTCAATGTACCACACTGCATCATCAGATGATTTTTCAGCAGCCTTATCTTTGACATATTCCATGGCAAACAGTCTATCACCAGAGTCATCTGCCTGACTGGACGTAGCATAATGTCCATGCTGCTTGCCCTTCTGATTTCCCTGCTTCTTCCAGCAATCCTTTGCAATATGTCCATACTTTCCGCAGTAGTGACAATCCTTGTCCTTATTTGGATTGTCTGACTGACGCTGCTGCTGCCATGAGCCTCTGCCACGGGAGTTCGATCTCCCCCTGCCTCGAAAGTTGCCACTACCTCTTGCATTTGATGATTGTTGATTGCTATTACTATAGGATGCATTCTGCTGGCCTCCTCTGCCAGATCCATAGCCTCTACCACGGCTACCACGACCACGCTGATTCGAATAAAAAACTGCATCCTTATTCTTAGAGCTGCTTGACCCTGTAGCTAAGCCAAGCTTCACCTCTTCATGAATCAATAATGCAACCAGCTCATTGAAATCAGGCATCTCAGCCCGCACAGATACTGAAGTGTCAAAAGACTTATACTCCGGACCCAAGCCATTTAAGGTCACTGCAACCATATCCTCATCTTCTACCTGTGAGCCAACAGATGCGAGCTGATCTGCTAAGGTTTTAATTTCCGTGACATAGTCCTGTATGGATCTGTTCCTCCTCTCTATGTTGTTGAATTTTTGCTTCAGTTGTATCTTCCTGGCACTCGTAGTTGTGCCATAGTACCTGACCAATATGTTCCATGCATCTGCTGGGGATTTACAGTTCATGATCTGCATCACCATAGCATCCGAGATACATAATGATAGCCAATGTAAAACTCTGCGAGCTCTTTCCGTCCAAGCTCGATGTGCTCGTCTTTGATCAGCTGTAGGATTCCTATCTGGAACTTCAGGTTCAGCCTCAACACCTGTCACTAAGTCCCAGTATCCTTTGCCTATCAGAAAGTTCTCCATGCGGAACTTCCATATTGCATAATTGTTGCTATCAAGCTTTTCTCCCACAATCTGGGTTACATTATCAGTTCTATCAGCATTTGCCATGTTGCAGACCTTGCCTGACTACCTGCAAACCAAGATTTTCTTAACAGTTCAACTTCAGCCCGGAACTGTTTATGACAGTTTTCTGCAATTAATTGCAGGAAAAAAACCAGTAAATTTCAGTCAAATATCAGCCCAAACAACGTCCCAATCGGTTGATCCAACTCATAAAGACAATTGCCAATACATATGTCTGATGTTCGGTTCAGATTTAACTCCTGCAGATCCACTGCCAGGTTCCAAAAGCATGCAGTCCAAACCTGTAAACTGCAATTACAGCAGCCTTTCCAAAGTCAAACTCCACCTGGATACATGTAATGCATGTTCCAAAGCTGCTAAATTGACTCCTGGTACATATGCCACTTCAGACATAAGCATAGAGACATCAGCCAGTGTATTCTTAACAAGTGCCAATGCTAACAGTTTATGTAAAGATTGCAGTCAATAAACCAGCATAAGCCGCTTCAACTAGCTCAAAAAAGTCCTTAAATCAGACCATACATTTGTTTCAGTATGTCACCGTCAGTACATGACTATGTAGTGACAATACCCTGTCTATATCTGACAAGCAAGTCAACCAAAAATGTCTGCAATTTATATTCATCCCAAGAAGACAAGATTTCTTTTATTTCAGCTGCAAACTTCCAGTATTCAGTGGCTTTTGATGCTCCTCTCAACCCAAGACAATTCTAACATGCATATGACAGTATATATGTCTTTCAGATGTCTGCATCTGTCACTCTGTGCTTCAGTAGAAAGCCAAAATGCTTACTGCCCACAATCCAAGACAGTTTCCAGCCACAAAAGAAGCTTTAGATCTGTGTATTTCAGCCACCAAACTCAGCTTGCAATTGATCAAGACAAGTACATGTAGCCTCCAGCATGTACCTATACTTCACAGGTGCTTCTGGGCATACTCAAGAGCTTCCAATGCTCTTCAAAGTGTTGTAGACTCCATGTATGCTGTGTATACAGCAGTGCAGACAATTTACACAGTTCTGCCCACTCTGTTTCAGCTCATATCAGAGCTCAACCACAAGTATTTACTCCATGTACTTCACAAAGACCTTTTTCAATAGCCATACATGCTTCTCATGACCCATTTATGGTCACCAGTGATTGCAGTAGACAGTGCAGGCCTTCAGCCCAAACAGGCGCAATCACGCTGATTGCAGACCTCTGTTTCCAGTTCCTGCTGATGAAGATGATGATGGTGATGTTGATGCCACACCCAAATGCACTCTAACCAGCCTCCTCAGGGCTCTCAAGAAGCCACAAGCTCTGATCTTGACCCTGGAGTGTGTAATGAACAAATGCTTACCTGCAGTCCACAATGGCAGCCTGTCTGCACAAAAGAAAAATGAGTCTTCACTTCCTGGAAGTAGATCTTCACTTTCTCCAACTCTCAGAGATCCACCAAGTCCTGCTCTGATACCATGTTCAGATTCAAAGAGGCAGAGTGATGAAAGGCAGAGTGAAGCTACGAGCTTCCTCTCTCACACACTATATTCAAACCACACTGTATAGTGAAAGATACAACCTACGGTCATAAGACCATTCACACCAAAGGCACCGACTTATTTAATGTATCTAACTACTATGGCTAGACTAGCTGTGTCCAGCTCATGTCGGTCAACACACACTAAATGAGCTTGATATTCTAACATCCTCTGGCCCTCCAAAATGGGTAACTAGAAGAATGCTTGAACAACCAAAACCTACTAAAAATACAACCCCAAATGATCAAGAGATGGAAGAAGTGCCACAAACTAGTAAGGCCGAATGAAAGAAGAAAGGCAAGCAGCCTAGCTACAAATTGTAGTCTGACATAGAAATTGTAACCAACCTCAAACGAGTCCTAGAAGAACAAATTCTCGGAAGTAAAATTGAGTTTACCTTAGGCAAATTTCTGGGAATTGTCAAACGTGAATTTCATGATGTAATTATTAATGTAACCAAAAGAGAAAGACAATATGTTGGTGATGATGCTGAAGAATCAATGCATGCTTTTTTGCAAGCTCTTCGAATATTTGTGCAAGATGAAGAGAAGCTAAATGCACAAGGGATTCAGCTTGAAGTAGTTAAAGAATTAATTGCAGCAATTGAAGCTAAAGATAAAGAAAGCATGGATGTAGAAATTGAAGAAGTAAAGGCTAAAAATGTAATGGTTGACTCGTCCAAACCAGTTGGGAAACCTGTCTCTCAAAAACAGTCATCTACAGTATATGCATGATGAGGAAGAAGCTCGATTCATTCTAACCAGTCACTACTCCCATATGCATTGGACAAGAGCCACAACGGAGACAGTTGTCAAAAGTGGAGAAAAAGAAACACCATGTATTGCACTCTTAGACCATGGTTCTGAGATAAATGTCATGGCTAGGAGTCTCTATGAAAGTGATGGATGGCCCATTGATGTTGATCCACACTGGAAAATGAGAGCTACAAACAATTCTTCTAGAGAGTTATATGCTGCACATCCTAATGTGCAGGTAACTATTGGAGACATAAAATATAAATTTCACTTCTTTGTTCAAGACTCTTATAGTTACCCTATCATTCTTGGGCAACCTTACATTTTTGAAGCCCGCTTGGAAACAAAAGCTCTTGATGATGGTTCTTCCTATGCTTGAATCTGAAGCAAGGATAATGAACAAGCTGCCCAATTACTTACTGTGTGTGAATCATCATTGAAACAAAGATCGATTGCGAGATGTGCCTCCTAATGCCCAAGAATTCAAGGCTTTTCAAGCTGCACTGTTGTAAAAAGAGGCTATGGCAGTGCTTCATGTAAAAATATTGTGTCTCCTCATGCTATAAAAGTTGTGTCTCTAGCAAATCTACATGTATATATAGCCAACAATATGGGCTGTTATAAGTATCTTCTAGCCATGACTAAAATCAAAAGAAAATATTTATGTTATGTAACAAGGGAGTTGAAAACTTATGACATGATGATTAAAAATGAAAAAATTTTAGGTATTCTTTTTGGTTTGATTACTACTAACACATTGGCTAGAATATATGCAACTGTTCAAGTAGAGAATCAGGCTGAAAATTAGTCCAAAGAAGTATGTACATTGGATTTTTATCAAACAATTCAAGAATTTGTTGAGCAGGAAGATATTGGTTTTCTCACAAGGCTGAAGCGCAAGTGGAGACAAAATATAAGACTGTGGATAAGAAAGTCAAGCCTATGGCAGCCCCACTGCCTCCATAAAATGAACGATTGGCTGATAGGGCAGCAAATCAACCAAGTTTTCGTAATCCTACCAACATTGGTCGCAAGTTTACATCGAAAAGCATCAAAGAGCTCAAAATAGGTGATACTTTTTTTCTTTTTATCGGCTGAAATACACTCTTTTATCCAAATGCTAATGAGACATGGTAAAGCTTTTGCATTTCAACCAAGTGAAATAGGCTGTGTGGATCCAAATATTGTGGCTCCTATGGTCATTTTTACAATTCCACATGTGCCTTAGAACCTCAAGCCTACTCCTATTCCAAGGGCACGTTTGCCCAAATTACTGGAACTTGTGAATGAAAATATCAGAATGAAGATTTTAGAGCCTTCTTCATCACCTTACTCAAATCGATTTTTTTGTTGTGCCCAAGAAAAATGGATCTTTACGATTCATTCAAGATCTACAATTTTGAATATGAATGAATTATCAAGGCTCAAGAAGTTGGAATTAACCTTGGAAGCTTACTACTCAAAGTTTGTAACCCTACTAAAATACTCACCACCTATGGATATTGTGCGGTAAGTATCCAAGTTTTGCCATGGCTTGAACACTCCTCCAAACCACTGTCTTGAAGAAATGCGTCCAACAAACTTGCAAGATGCATTACTCCAGGCGAATCCAATCATCCAAGAACTTGAAAGATGCATTACTCCAAGAACTTAAGTCGAGCAATTGTAGCAAATATAATTCCCAAGATCGAGACAAGAGATGCCACATGTGTAGAGAGATAGGGCACATCTGTAGGAGATGTCCCTACCATCAATGCTTCCATTGCAACAACCTAGGGCACGTCCAAGAAGATCGCCCTTAGAAGATATGGAGCCTCCAAGGAAACGAAGCTACACAAGTGTTGTCTTCCGGATATATACAGGAATCAAATGAACACAAAGACTTAGAACAAAAACACCTCTTCAGGATGACTAGAAATCTTGGAAATTTTATCGACATGAAATACGACTTGTATTGGAATAAACTTTACTCTTGTAACTACACTTAACCCAAGTAATATGAGATGCATCTATTTTGAGTCGTAGCGTAAAGAGCATATAAGGTTACTTAAGGGTTATGCACATAGATAGTGCATGCATGGGAAAGATTGTATAAAACATACATTGATGGTACACAAACTGATCTTGCATTACAGTCTTGCTAATATTACAAACTATTAGTTCATTGAGATCTTGAAGTTATGCATAGCTAATACAAACAACAATCATTAGGATTAAAACTATGATGCCTTGGGATCCATTTGATAGTGACTATGTTTATCAATCCTATTCAAGGTTGGGCTAGATGCAAACAAGATCTCCAGGACTCAAAGGCATGGGAAGAATTCAAGGGATTAGGAAACCGTGGGATCAAGTACATACCAATACTTCTAAACTTGTCAGGAAAAAGGTCGGATTGTCAATCAATGTAAGTGTTCAATAGAATTTACATTCTTGCATAATTATATGAGACCTTGGCATGTGTCATAGCCAAAGTGTTAAGTAAAATTTTCATAGAATCGCTTAGTTTCTAAGAGGGAGAGAAAATGTGCAATGGGACCTAATTAGAAAACTAAATCTATCAAGGGAAGCAGGTTCCTCCTATGAGAGGGTGGTCCTAGATAACTCAGAGACTTCTCACAAGGTTTTACTAGCCCTTTGAAATTGCTAGGTTAGAACTCAATTCATGCCATTTTAGGGGACCGGAATGGGACTATACCCTACAGGTAGAGAGGTCAAGTGTGCATCCCTCTCATTTTCCATTCTCTTTGAAGAAAATGCGGCATGGATCTACTTCAGCTTGGGTATCTCTGAGTAAAGGATGTCCAAGACCCGATGCTAGAATGCCATCAAGAGACCTTGACCACTTGGGACTTAAGTTTCAAGTCGATCCTAGTGGGTTCCGTCGTGAACGTTCCATTGGGAAGCAGACTTGAGAAACCCTAGGCGATAAACCCTATGACATTCCATGGGAGTGTCGAGCAGCGTTGCTTAGACTCATCTCTCGATGGACTGTTAAAACATGGTTGGATACAGGCACGTTACAGTTTGTATTAGAGCGATACTTCATAATGATGCATGATTGATTAATGTTTGGTTTGTAGACATATCCTAAATAGAATAACCTAAGTGGTATGGATTGATTATCAGGCACCTTTTGCACCCATAAATGTTGACATGCAAGAGAAGAAATTCCTTCTCAAGAAAATTAAGGCATCTGAGTTTGGTGGAGAAGGGATAGACCTCACAGTCGAGGCAGAGATATGGATTGAGTCAATGGATGATCATTTCTCTCCTTCGAGGTAGCCAAACTTAAGTTAGTTAGCCATGCTAGAATATGATAGAAGTAATGGTGCAAAGATCAAAGCATTTGTGAAGCCGCTATCACTTGAGCTTAGCTAAAATATATTGTATGTGAACGATACCTTCCGCCAACCTACTAGACTTTGAATATGAATGAATTCTTCAAGCTCAAGTTGCTAGAATTAACCTTGGAAGCTTACTACTCAAAGTTTGTAACCCTACTAAAATACACACCACCTATGGATATTGTGCAGCAAGTATCCAAGTTTTGCCATGGCTTGAACACTCCTTTGAACCACCTTCTTAAAGCAATGCATCCAATAGACCTAGAAGATGCATTACTCTAAGTGAATCCAATCCTCCAATAACTTAAATCAAGCAATTGTAGCAAAGATGATTCCCAAGATCAAGAGAAGAAATGTCGCATGTGCGGAGAGATAGGGCACGTCTGTAGGAGATGTCCCTACTGACAATGCTTCCATTGCAATAAGCTAGGGTACGTCCAAGAAGACTACCCTTAGAAGATATGGAGCCTCCAAGGAAATGAAGCTACAGAAGTGCAATCTTCAGATATATTAATAAAATTAGCTTAAATTTTTTTATCCCACCCCCTCCATCACCACCAAACACGTGGCGAGGGGAAGAAGGTTGATGACAATGCCGAGGGGGGAGGAAGGAATCTGGTGATGATGACAACAAGAGGGAGAAGAAGATGATGAAGTCGAGGGGGAGACCATGGGCCTACCACCCCCTAGGCCACCTCGACTAGAGTCCGCAGCTTGCTGCCATGCTAATGGACAATTGTTGGGTGGGGTGAACACCACCACTCCACCATGCCCCCCCCCTCAATAATACACCACCGTTGCACTATAAACCCCCCCTCCCCATTAAGAAAGGAAAGACATGTATTTTTCTCCTCTTCCCCCCCTCCTTAAACAAAAAAGGGGAATCACAAGGGAGAGAGAGGGTAATAGGGAGGGAAAGAGAGAGAGAGGGTGAGAGAGAGAGGGAGAGAGAGATGAAGAGGGTGATAGAGAAGGAAAGAGAGAGAGAGAGAGGGAGAGAGAGAGAGTGGGAGAGAGAGAGAGAGAGAGAGAGAGAGAGAGAGAGAGAGAGAGAACCCTCGAGAAGGTTCTCCTTCTCTTCCCCTCATTAGAGGGTGACCACGCACTCAGTTCCTTCCCTGCAATCTTATTCCCTTTTTCTCGCAGGTTAAACCCCCATTGAAATTGAGGAAAGTCACCTCGTCATGCTATCTCGCCAATGAGAGAGAGAGAGAGAGAGAGAGAGAGAGAGAGAGAGAGAGAGAGAGAGAGAGAGAGAGAGAGAGAGAGAGAGAGAGAGATAAAGAGAGAGAGAGAGAGAGAGAGAGAGAGAGAGATTTATAAGCCAAAAGTATGGCCCCCAAACGAAGGGAGACATGCGCCAACAATAATCCTGCATCTAACAATGGAGCCACCAGCTAGGCATTTGCACCATTCATTGAGAAATAGTTTATATTGCCTTGGCATGCGCATGAGTTTATTTTAATAAGTAACCCGAAATTATTTGCAATATTAATGAACTCATTGGGGATTTTAGGATAACTCTTTCAATAACCATAGATGACCTTGCATAGATTTATGCATATGACGCATTGGGGTTCGCACAAACCCTTGTATCCAAATACAATCATTGCGTCCTAGTGCTACACTACAAAGTCATACGTAGCATAAAGAGCATATAAGGTTACTTAAAGGTTATGCACATAGACGGTGCATGCATGGGAAAGATTATATGAAACATACATCAATGGTACACAAATTGATCTTGCATTAAAATCTTGCTAATATCAAGAACTATTAGTTCATTGGGATCTTAAAGTTATGCATAGCTAATACAAACAACAATCATTAGGGTTTAAACTACGATGCCTTGAGATTTGTCCAATAGCGACTATGTTTATCAATCCTATTCGGGGTTGGACCAGATGCAAACAACATCTCCAGGCCTCAAAGGCAAGGGAAGAACTCAAGGGATTAGGAAACCCTGGGATCAAGTACAGGCCAATACTTCTAAACTTGTTGGGAAAAAGGTCGGGGATTGTCAATCGATGTACGTTTTCAATAGAATTTACATTCTTGCATTATAGTTATATGAGACCTTGGCATGTGTCATAGCCAAAATGTTAAGTAAAATTTTCATTGAATCGCTTAGTTCCCAAGGGGGAGAGAAAATATGCAATGGGAATGTTATCATGACTATTCTTGTAATGTTTGGAAAATAATACAATTGTTTTCATTGGTTGATCAAACAACACTCTAAATGCTTTTACAATCAACTAATTGTTGGATTATAGTTTGGATGATTATTCCAAGTGCTTGTGATTGTTGGAAAAATCATGGTAGGGGTCTGTAATGACAAGTTTCCATGGGGATAAATGAATGTTTTCTTGGAAAATGATATTAGGGCTGATTGCCTTGATTGTGTTTGATTCTTAATTGGATTAATTAAGGAAAGAATATTTTTACGCACGTGGATTATCTCGAAGATCATGCCGTGTTTCAACCCAAGAGGGCACTGCTTGATTCACGGGCCAAAGGTTGAGTGGTGAAAAGATCAACCACAGAAATTATGTCTCACTTGTAGGTCGCTTGGGGTCCAGTGGAGCTCTAGACACCCCTTGTCTAGTTTGAAACGGAGTTGAAGCTGCAGTGAGCCCAACGTCTGTGGCGTTGGAAGATTCTAATCTAGATAATGGATGGAAATTATGGTGCCATGTGATTTGGATCGAGTACTTCTGCTGGGTGGACAGAAGGGATATGTAATTTCTCCTGTATGGGCAAGAGACAAAGATTAACTTGAAGATAAGTTAAGGAACTTATTTGTCAAAATGATTGCTTGCTATGTATTTGTGTTTGTGCCATAAATTACGCGAATGAACCCCGGTCCCTAAAAGGCCTAATTAAGGAAGTTGATTTTGAATGTCACACATAAATGTGATATGACCTAATTAGAAAACTAAAGCTCTCAAGATAATGCAAAAATTAACTATGTAGTATATGCAAAACACATAGAATTGAGAAATATGATGATAATCAAGAAAATTGATGAAAGTAATGGGGCATATGGGGCAAAATGATGCGTGCTAGTTGTCATGACTATATCTCTCTATTTTATGATAAAAATTTACAAAATTATCAATAATTATGTCAAAAAAATAAAGAAAACTAAGAGAAAAATAGGAAAAAATAAATTTGAGCCTTAAAAAATAGAAAATTTTAGAAAACCATCAATGAATGTATAGTAAGTAGTAGCACATGGGGTTTAGCCTTTTTCTACACTTTATTTTATGTTAAAGTGGTCAGATAAGGGTAAGTTCTATAAAAAATGATACATAAAATATAAAGAATTGATACATACAAGACACAAATATGTAATGAATGTTGAAATTCTATACTACAATGAAAAACCAAATATTTATGTAGTAAGCGTGTAGGATTTTATGGAATATTAGAGGAAGCATGGGTTAGCTCGGTTTCATCTCTTCAATGCCACATTATGTTAGAACAGATCATCAAAATAATAATTTCTCACATCACATGGTTATTTTATTAGTTAAAACTATTTGAGCACCATGTGATAGGGCACATTCATATCCATAAATACATAGTATCATATTAAATTTCCTAGATGCATAGTACTTGTTTGCAAAACTATTGATCCACTTGAGTAAAATAGGATCCCTAGTTGTGAGTTAGCACGCATTCATTGGGAAAAGATTGTGTGAGGATAAAAAAGTCTATTGGAATGATAAACATCAAGAGAGGACTTTGTTTCAATATTTTATATGTATAAGATGGCACATCCTGGAGTCAATCCCTAGGGTATAGGAGAGGTATAGCAAGGGCTATAACAATCAGTTGGGAGATGCCCTTTTTGTGTGCGAATTGAGGTGAAGTAGTCACGTATGCATATGAAGCTCCCTTTTCATCTAGAGGAGTCATGTATAGTACTTAGACATGCGTGTTTGTTTGGTGTGTTTAGGAGCCCACAATAGAGCCAATGTTGAGTCCATTTTTTGCTCCCCACAAGACAACATTGCTAAGTTAGTTTTGTGAGATGTCTATTTAAGGATACCTTCACCAAATATGGCACTCCAATCAAATTGGTTAGTGTGATAGAGGTACCCATTTTGTAAATAAGATTATCAAGGAGCTCACCTCATTCTTTGTAATTGTGCATAAGAAATCTTCTCCTTACTACCCATAAGGTAATGACTTAGCTAAGTCCATCAGCAAGGTCTTCTATAAAATCTTAATCAAGCTGGTTGATCAGAACAAAAAAGATTGGAACATTAAGCTTCTTGTAGTAGTATGGGCCTTCCAAACTTCCTTCAACATCACCATTGACATGAGTCCATACAAACTAGTAATCAACCAAGAAGCCATTACTCCTCTAGAATTTGTAGTCTCGAGTTTTTGACTCATGGTGAAAGACCATCGGCTCATTTCGGAAGAATCATTTCCATTTCAAATGGATGCCATTTCTCAACTCAAAGAAGACAAGATCCATAACACTCATACTCTATCCACTGTCCAAGCCTAAGAGAAGCACCAAGTTGATTTTCTATCCAAAAAAGTAATGTTCTAAAAGGCCCAACTCATCCTAGTCTTTAAGACCTAGATGGGGAAACTTCCTAGCAATCTCAAGGTTCAGTGGAGCGATCCTTGTTAGTGATTCGTAACTCTAACACTAATTTATTCTATCTAATAATTTATAGGGCAAGCTATTACCAAAGCCTATCAATAGATTTCCACTTCAACACTATCATGCTGAGGGCCTCTAGTTCCCAATTTCAATCATAGTGGATTCCACTACTTCCATTTTTTTCATCAAATCGCGACATTCCATCCCCATAGGTTGCGTGTCTCCAAATCAAATTGCTCTTAAAAGTCCCCACATGTGCTAATATGGCACTCATTTATAAAACCCACTCATTATTTCATACAACCGATGATGCTGTGGCATCTCGAAAAACTTTCCAATCATGTTTAGTTATCCTCTATTTTGTTGATGTGGAGCACATGCATTAGCCACATTCCTTTTGCATTAATCATACTATCCCTTAAGAAAGAATCTCTTCCTTGACACCCTTATTTTGTGCCCAGCAATTGTGCACATCTCTTCTTTGCCTCTTTTTTCCCTCTCTATCTCTTGCACTATTTGTCTCTCTACCATGGCATCCTTCAAGCTTGCCACAAGGAGGTTACACTAATCAACCCTATTGATGCTTCTCCATGCTCGAGCATGGATCAAGTCCCTGCAGCACTCACTCACTTTGCCAACCTCCCATGGAGCTTTACCCCTATCCACCTTGACAAAAAATCCATCCTAGAGAAGCTAATAAATGGCTCCATTGTCCAATTCCATGGCAACATATACAAGCTTTCCACCAAGAGAGTATAGATGAACAAGATCCACTCTCCGTCCGCACTACCACCATGGAAGTAATCTTTCGTTATCAAAATAAACACTTTAAAAAAGGAACTTGTAAGAAAATGATTAAATTGCTAATTAATTGATATTTTGAAATAATGAAACTATCAAAATTTATTACTCATATGTGATTAATATAGAATATTTGGTTCATTGAAGGCGTCAACCATTATTTACCCTCATCTTTTAATTTAGGTCAAGGTGACATTTTCATCCGTTTTTTTCTTAGAACTTTAAAGATTTTGTATTTTTGAGATGTTGACCCCAAAATTTTGTTTGTTTACTCCCATGTTTCCTTTTTACACACCATTCTTTTCTTTATGCTTACTTCCTATCACTGTGAGATTCATTTGTGATTAATTTGCTAAAACTTTTAGCGATACCTCTTCAAATTGGCCTTCAATAGAGCTCAAGAAGTGAACTGTGTGACCACCATCCATGGAAGAACATCAAACATGTGATTTTGTCCAACATGGATAGCACCAATAGTGGCCTTAGTTTGCATGGACAACACATGGAGGAGACAAATATTCAGATTTAGTGCATGGAGTTTTTTTATTGATGCCATTCGTAGCTAATATAGAGTAGTATCTCTGTGCATCTTGAGTATTTATGACTAAGTATTTTGGATAATAACTAGCAACAATAATCAACATGGACAACATGTAAAATGCACGTATTTTTTTAAAAACTAGAAAGACAATCTCAAACAAATTCAGTAGGTCATCTAAAGTGAGTATCTCACTAAGATATTGAGAAGGTCTTGAGCATTAACTTGAAGGTTATATTTGGCATCAATAAACACCATTTGAATCTTGAATTGGTTTCATGTTTATAGCAGTAGTGAATGCATCAAAGTAGTCCTAAAGATCACTTGACTCGGCTTGAAATATAATTAATGCTCTCTTTGCATTGGCAATGCTTAATGTAGCCCATTGTTGATGAATGCCATACCTACAGAGGGTACAATGGCTGATGGTGATCATGGCAATACTCTTGTGTGGTTGAGCACTTGTGGAAGCTATTGAGCTTCATGTACATGCAGTTCACAACAAACATATTCCTATTGTAATCGTGGAACAACCTAAATCTTGGAGTTTTGGAGCTCATAGGAGCATGCATTGATGCCTAATCATGCTTGGATTATGTTGCTTGATTAACTAGACACTTAGAATTGGTGACTATAGGATTATGTATTGGTTCTTAAGGGTTATGACACATGGTTGTTGTGATTTGTGGCTAGTTTGACGAGAGAATATCCTCATCCTAATATATAATATACAACTACTAGTTACAGACTATTGTTTGTCATTGAATGTTGTGTGTGCCTACATGTCTACTGTGCAGACAATGCTACCTGCTTGGAATGTTATTATATCTACATGATTTGCCACATGTTTGGAAAGGTATGACATGGTTCTAAACTAAAATCTACTAGTTGTTGTAGAGTTCTTGACAACTATTTGCTGTAGGACACTGAGATTTTCCTGCATAAATAGTGAAAGGTTGACTTAGTTTGCAGGGAGTCAGGCACTATTTGGTTGAAGATTGCATTGAATAACTTTAGCTCCAAAGATGGAAAATGGTGAGAGAGGTGACAACATTATACAAATAGTGGGTGAGAAGTTAGACAATAATAACTATATCACCTAGAAGTTCAGAATGGACACTCTATTGGATCAGAATACTAAATTGAATGTAGACATTGGATTTGAAATTGCAAATGTTACCATGTATAGGCAGATGATGGGAAGTCTCATATACTTGACCATCACTAGGCTTGATCTTAGTTATGCAGTTGGACTTATCAGTCATTTTATGCACAAGCCCATGAAACCCTATTTGGATACAATAAGAAGGATCATGTGCTATGTCCAGGCAATAGTAGACTATACACTCTTTTGTGAGAGAGATAAGGACCTAAAGCTCATGGGATACATTGATACAAATCGGTTAGGATGTCCTTATGATAGATGGTCTACTAGTGGTTATGCATTTAGCCTTGACAGTGGGATGATTAGCTAGAGTAGCAAGAAGCAACCGATAGTTGTATTATTTAGTATTGAGGTAGATTACAAAGGTGCCACATTAGCAGCTTGTAATATTGTTTGGTTGATTGTTGAAGTTGATGGTTGATTTGGATATCCAAGTAGAGGATCTAGTGACATTGTCACGTGATAATCTGAGTAGTGTACTTCTAGCTACAAACCTTATTTACCAGACTACAAGTACATACTACACTCCTTTGTCTTTGACTCTATTAGAAAAATGATTTTTATGATCTTCAAAGGTGTTCGGGTTTTTTTTTTCAGGTTGTTAAAATATCACATATTGCCAAGTGGAAACACAATACTTGAGTCTTGCAATGATGCATGGCTAGTGTTATGAAAGCTTGGTATGGACTACAACAACATACATACATGTGTCAAAAATTGTGTATAATTTTGAGGAGAATATGAGATTATGGAGACATGTTTGAAGTGTAGTCCTCACAGGTATGGATAGGACTTGCAAGGGCAAACTATCTCTCAGAATATTCTTAGACACTTTCCAGACTTATACTGCATATACATCACATGTTTCATATATCAAGCACGGTAAGCTTGATAACATGACATACACAAAATAGATCAATAGATGGAGTCTAGTGCTTATCAACAGGTTCATGCGTACGGAGCCACATTGACACCATCTTTTTAGGCTTTGCATGAGTGCTAATGAATCTTTAGCTCACTCTTGCTATGGATAGCGTAAATCCATTTGGTCTCTGCTCAACTTTTTATAGTTTGTGGCATCTAGTCCTTGTAAACTACAATATCCTATTATTGATTTCTACAAAGAAAATGACATACAATCCTTAGCTTGCTCATTCCTAGGTGCTATAAAGTCAAGAACATGGATGTCTATCTTTGCCCATTAATTGATGAGTTCAAGATTTTGTGGGAGGAGGGGGTTGTTGTGGAATACATGAACAAGTATATTAGTTGGTGGTTTGCTAATATACAAGCCATTATTATGTGAACCATTCACGACTTTTTGGGATTCAATGAGTGCTCAAGTAAGTGGGCTTTCATTCTTGTTGCTAATATCTAACATGGCTCATTTATATTTGTGTTGACTAGATAGAGATATTATGATAGGTTTGGTTACCTCAAGTTATCATGCATGTCCATTGTGTGGGCCACAATAAGACTCCCGAAGGTCATGAATCATGAAGAAGATGGTATATCAAGTACATACTGCTTCCTTATCAAAGGGCCATGAATTGAGGGAAGGTTTTCTTGGACGATCTCCAATATAAATGGTTTACCAAAGCTGGTATGAATTGAAAATGGTCCATGAGGAGTCACATCCAAGCAAAGTGCAATAGTTTTCAATCTTCTATGAGTTTCCATATCCCACTTATGGATCAACCATTTGTTGTATCCCACACATATTTTCAAGAATGTGGGCAGCTTATTGTGGGACCATATCACAAGAAAGAGAGACATTATATGGGCACAAATAGATTTGAAGGAGGTAGACAAGATGGAGGTGCTTTGGCCTCAGTCCATGAGCTCTAATGGTCGCTTGTAACTACCTCATGCCCCTTAGGTCCTATCCACTAAAGAAGAGCACTTAGTAAAAAAAATTATGAGTTCTATCTGCACCCCAATACATATAATGCATTCCGTTAGGTTTTCTTTTTCTAAAGATGGCCAACTGATAGGACTAAAATCCCATGATTGGCACAAGATATGCTAGGTTTATTCTAATCTTGTAAGTAAATACAATCAATATTTTACTATTTTGTGTCAATTTTATGTTTTTAATGCTTTAAATTTTTGAAAATTTGCACTACCAATCACAATTGCGGGATATCTCACTCCAAAAATACATTTGGTGATTTATAAGTTATTGAATTTAGTGCAATCGATCTCATAGAAGGAGATCAAGATATCCTCTATTAAATCTGCAAGGTGGGGGTAGTGGAGATAGTCTATATCTTTGAGAAATACTTTTCCACAAGCATGCTCATGATACAAACTCACTTCTCAATACATCTTTTTGATGAAGTGGAGATTGCAAGATCTGACCATACCCGATGGATATTCTTCTTGGAGCACTTCATGAAAAACTTAAAGGGCTTTATGCAACAATGAACTTGTCCAAAAGGGAGCATGGTTAAAGGTTGGCTAGTATATCAAAGGCATTAATGCATATTTTAGAGTGACTGCTACCAATGGTGAGTTCAAATAACAATATAGTATGGACACTGAAAGACAATGATAGACAAATAGAAGATGTGGTGGTTGAAAATGGGGTAGAAAAGAGGATGGATAGTACCATGGAGGAGAAAGTGAACGTTTTTGTATATTGCATCATGCATCCATGGAGAAGTGGCTTGATAAGTACAAGTAGGCTAGAAGAGAACAGGAGGGAGTGCAATCAAAATTTTGGCACAATACATTCCATCCCAGTTTGATATCCTAAGGGCATGGAGGAGATACTACAGTCTATGTCTACAATGTGCTTGCATGAAGATTTGACCATAGCTTTGTGCAAAGGGGTAGAGGTCTATAGGGAGGAGTGGAAATTCTTGAGGGGATGTAGTTTGAGGGTGACTGCATGCTTTCTTTGTTGTCATATCTAGATTATATACACAATAACTAACCTAGCCATTTTAGTGTATATTACAAAATCTATAGCGTGACATGGTCGCATGGTGAAATTTTTGAGTTGAGCACATCAATAAAATGTGTTCCATAATAGATTGTAGTATTATGGCAAAGTTTGACAAGAGAGTTACGATGGTAAGCCATGAATCCAAGTATTGTAGTAGATGAGATGGAGTATTTTGGCAACTTGCAAAGTGTTATCTTAGTGGATTACCGTAGCTTCTCAATGATCATATTCGTTGTACAATGGTTTAAAATGGTATTGGAAGGAGCTAGAAAAATCATTCGGCAAGGTCCATCTATATTTTTGAGATAGATTTTGAGAAAATATGAAGCAATCTACATGACACATTTGTCTTAGTAGATCATTGTGAATAGGTGCATAACATTTTTTGTTAATTTTTCCACAATATGAAATAGTCAAAAATATTGATTCACTCTGTGCGATACACTTATATGTGATATTGAATAGGTAGTTTTCTATACAAATCCACGACAACCTCAATGGTGGTATGTTATACCATCAATACCTCAGAGTTGTCAAGAATCACGTGGTGGGGGGACTTGCTTGAGCTGTTGCGCCAAACACACACTATATACACACGAGGAAGCTCACTCAAGAACACAAGAAGAGAGGTGGAGGACAAAATGGTTTCTTGTTGATGTCTTCTTCTTCTTCTATACACAATATGATGTACATAAAGTATAGATAAGATACAGCATAAAGAAAAGTGGCCTACTAAGTCAAACAGTGCATAACATGCTACACTAATCGATTAGCGCTATATATTTGCCAGATATAGGTAGGTGTAACAAACTAAATATAATAAGTGATTAGTCAGTGGCCATGTGAGTATCATAATGACCATCAATGTGCTAAGTGTAGATGTGTGGACCCATCTAGCCAGACGGTCCATCATCAATGTCCGTATGTGTTGAGCTTGCCATCTCCACACTCCCCCTCAAGCTCAACTCTATCTCTACAACTCCGAGTAAGCTTTGAAACTTTTGAAGCTTCTCTATACCCAATGCCTTTGTGAAAATGTTAGCTATCTGATCCTATGTCCTGACATATACCAAGTCAATCTCTCCTACAAGTACCTTCTCTCTCACAAAGTGGTAGTGCACCTCAATGTGTTTTGTCCTAGCATGGAATACTAGATTTCTAGCTAGCTATATGCTGCTCATGTTGTCACAATGAATGGAAATTTGACCATCTCCTAGCACATCTAAATTACCTAATAGCTTTTGCAGCCATACCACCTCACATGCTACCATAGAAGCACCTCTATATTCAGCCTTTATACTCGATAAAGCAACTGTAAGTTGCTTTTTGCTGCTCCATGTAACTACTGTAGTACAAAGGGAAAACATAAATCCATTAGTAGATCTTCTATCTGACATGCTACCAATCCAATCTGCATCTATGTATCCAAAGACAAATACATCCTTACTGCATCATAAAAAAGTCCATAATGTAAAGTGGACTTCACATATCTCAATATACATTTACTAATTGCATCCAAATGAGGCTTTCTAGGCATTTAGATAAACTAACTAACAAGGCCAACAACATAGCTCAAGTTTGGCCTTGTGATAGTCATGTAAATCAAACTCCCTACTATCCTCCTAAACATAGTAGGGTCTTCTATCTCACCCCTAATATTGACACTCAACTTCATATTTTTCTCCAATGGTACTGAAAGAGACTTACATGCTATCATACCATATTTGGATAACATATCCAAGCCATAATGCCTTTGGGATAGCCATTTACCATCATCACATCTGATCGCCTCAATACCAAGAAAGTATCTCAGCTCACCCAAATTCTTCATCTCAAACTTCTTCTTCAAGAAGTACTTAGCTTTAGCAATCCCATTGTCACTGTCACCTGTAATAATCAAGTCATCCACATAAATGACTCTAATGACCAAACTTGCATCTCCCCTTCTCACATAAAGTGAGTGATCACCATCACAAATACAAAATCCAATATTGACAAGATACTCTCCAATCTTGTTAGACCATGCTCTAGGTGCTTGCTTTAGCCCATAGAGTTCCTTCTTTAACATACACACATATGTGGGATGCTCTAAATCCTCATAACCTGTTGGTTGCTCCATATACACTTCTTCTTGCAATTCACCATGCAAGAAGGCATTCTCAACATCCATTTGCTGCAAACTCCAACCTTTGGCTATTGCCAAGGCAATCACGCATCTAACAATTGACATCTTAGCAATTGGATTGAATGTCTCTTCATAATCTATGCCATATGTTTGAGTATAGCCTTTTGCAACTATCCTAGCATTATACCTACTAACGAAACCATCTACATTATGATTGACTTTGTAAACCCACTTACAGCCAATAGCTTTCTTACCCTTAGGAAAGGGTACTAAATCCCAAGTCTTATTGGCTTCTAATGCAGCCATCTCCTCATCCATTGTTGCATCCCAATGTGCATGACCAATAGCATCCTCAAAACAAGTGGGCTCAGCATCCTCGACTAGTTTCACCATATAAGCATAATGATGCACTGCATAACCTTCAAAACCAAATCTTTTAACTAGGTATTTGACCCTGCTAGACCTGCATACCACTAGATCACTCAATGGAGCCTTTACATTACTATGGGCTCTTTATACACTTGGTGTCCTGACTGAAGGAATATCAAGATCATCATCCAAACTCTTTGAACCACTAGAATATCCATCAAATCCCAAATGACTAGTAGTAGATGCATCATTACCATCCAACACTTTCTTCTTTCCTTTGTCTTTGCCTGCAACACTTATAGATCTAGCTGAAGATGTGGGGCTACTCCTTAGTCTCCCAGGCCAAGGGCTCACCGTAGGTGTAGTACCAGATAATGTTTCCGGTCCACTAAGACTCTGTGATTCTTACTTTTCTTTTTGCACATAGCTATCATGATCATTATCATCATCTAATACATCACTATTAGATGCATACCAACAACTTCTTATCTTATCAAAAATAATATCCCTGCTCACTTTGAACTCACCTGACAGGGTTATAACAACAAAACTCTTTCTACTCTAAAGAGTATCCAATAAGAATACATTTTTCAACCTTTGGATCAAGCTTCTTTCGTAGCTCATCTGGCACATGAACATATGCAACACAGCCAAATACCTTCAAGTGTGATATATCAAGCTTCTTGTCAGTAAAGCATTCTTTGGGAGTCATCCCATGAACTGCAGCTGTGGGAGTTTTATTCATAATATAGAGACAACAGTATGGACAGCTTTAGACCAAAAATCTTTTGGCATATTCTTTTTAGCCAAATGCCTGTGCAACTTCTGCAATGTGCCTATTTTTTCTTTCTATGACCCCATTTTGCTGTGGGGTATACTTGCAAGTAATTTGCCTCTTTATCCAATGAGTCCTCAAGAAGCCACTAAACTCATTAGAGAGGTACTCTCCCCCTCCATTTGATCTCAAGCACTTCACTTTCAAGCATATTTCTGTTTCAACAACTATCTTGAAATATTTGAAATGCTCAAATACATCACTCTTTTTCTTCATGAAATATACCCATAGCTTCCTTGAACAATCATCAATAAATATGACAAACTATTTGCTACCATTAAGAGATACATTCTGTGTAAACCCCCAAATATCTGTATGCACTATATCAAGTATATTTCTATTTACTTCTCTATCATGCGAAGGGTTTTCTTGCCTGCTTACCAAACTAGCATGCTTCACAGATTCTATGAAATTATGCAACTCTAAAGGAAGGCAACCCTCTAACCAATCCTCTTGACTGCATTAATTTTAGCATTTACACATTTGCATGTCTAATACATTTATTGGCTATAAGATTTCAATGTTTTCAACCACTCTTTTTCCTTTAGCATACACAGCAACATCCATTGCAGGAATTCCAACATCTAAAGTGAACATGTGGCCAACTCTATTTCCTTTTGCGACCAACCTTCACTTATCATTAAAGTCTTCTACAAAACAACCTTTTGCATTGAATCAGACCTGCAACCCTTGCTCTACCATTTGGCCAATAGACACTAGATTCTTTATGATTGAAGGCACACGTAATACATCTGTCAGACTCTTTGTCTAGCCATCATGCAAGGACAAGGGAACCTTTCCAATGTGTGAAATTAGGTGGCATGAGTCATCATCCATCTGCACATAACTTGGATTTTGTGAGTCATGCATCTCTCCAAACTATTCAACATGATTGGTCATATGATTAGATGCACTTGAATTGATATAACATACATCATCATGTGTCCCCTTTCCTATAACTGCATTCATCATATGTTGCATAACAAACAAACCCTACTTTTTTTCTTCATTATGTCTTGAAGATGATGCATAATGTCCTTGCTACAATTTACCACTGCAAATACCATCCTTCTTAGCATAACAATGGCATGCAATATGACTTATTTTACCACAATAATAGCAAACAATAGCAGAATTTTCAAAACCTCTATTCTGTCATTGGAAGCCAAAACGTTTTCTTTATGATGTCTTCTTCTTCTTCTATACACAATATAATGTACACAAAGTATAGATAAGATACAACATAAAGGAAAGTGGCCTACTAAGTCAAATAGTGCATAACAGGCGACACTAATCAATTGGTGCTATATCTTTACCAGATGTAGATAGGTGTAACAAACTAAATATAATAAGTAATAAGTCAGTATCCATGTGAATATCATGATGACCACCAATGTGCTAAGTGTAGATGTGCGGACCCATCTAGCCAGACGGTTCATCATCAATGTCCTCATGTGTTGTGCTTGCCATCTCAACACGAGTGCACGATTATATGATGAAAGCAATTTCCCTAGCATGGAAAAGGAGAGAATGCATGTAGAGAGATCAATGTCATGGGGCATCGAGGGCGAGGAGGGCTTGGAGCATGCAAAAGAGATAGGCACGGGTAATGTAGATGAAGAGACAGGATGCCAAGAATTTTTGGAGAATGAAGTGGACTCCTCTTTCTTTAGAGACTTATGTATAGACCTTTTGGTATACATTGAGCTATACAAAGAGCTTGATAGGGAGCTATAGGCACAATTGTATCTATGTTGGCTTGCTTAATTTTCTTGATACTTTGCTTCTAATGTGATGGGACCTGAAATGGGCTGGCACTGGCTATGGCACTAGCCGGACCTCATGCTCATAACAGATAAACACACCCTCACGGCCTCGCAGGCCAGGAGCGTATATCTACTACTAAAGGACAAACTGTCCTAAAGCCTAATCTATGCGTTTATAGTTTTATAGTTTTGTAGTTCAGCGTTTCCCTTTCTATAAACTCCACAAAGGGAGAACCTATACACATTGGCAATAAGTGCCACGATAATCACATACATGGGAGACAACCTCTCGGTAGAAACACCGTGGCCCCACTGCAGCTCTTCTACATCGCAGGGATTAGCCCCTTGATGTGCTGCTCAACATACAGAACAAATGAACAAACTCCACTCTTTCATTTTGCAAGTACTCCAGGAGATACCATGTTTCCTCACTAAATAATTCCCCAAGGAACGAACGTCTATCCTACGGCTTAGGATGCCTCTCCACACGCATCAGCGTGGGTCATTGTCATTGAAAACAAGTGCTACGCATCCAGATTTTTTATTCCGATACCATGGTTTAAATGCACATGCAAAGTGAATGATCCTAAAGTGCTCAAACATCATTTTCAAATCAGCAACGTGCTTGTGCACAACCAGGCTTTCAAATGCTTATTTCCTAATCCGTCGCAGCGATGCAAGGATAGCACCGAGATAACACTCATGCTACTATCCTCTTAATTAAAATAACACGAACTCTATGTCATGATGTGCATCAGAAAATAAGCAACAATCAACACACACAAATCACACTATTTAAACATCCCAACCCCCTATGTTTAGGTATTGCTTTCGTTGCATAGATGTAGAGGTTCATTTTATTATGTTTTGATGTATAGAAAGCAATAAATCACAAACTTTGACAAAGACATAGGGCAAACTAAGGGTAAACCTCATGCTTTGCCACTACCACACATCCACAAACAATTCTCATATTTTACCTTATTTTTCCAATACATATTTTTAATTTTGCTCTTATTTTTCCCATTTTCTTGATTTATTTAGCAATAAAATATGATATTTTCTAGTTTTTCTTATTCCAATCACTTCAACATACTAACATTCAATTGATCTTCCATATTTCCCCATGAGAACATCTTTTACCCACCCGAAACGAAAAAACTACCATTTTACCACATAAAAACCGCATTTCGGATTTACGAAAATTAAATAAAGCATGTAAATCATTGCAAAATCCAAATTTTCTGATGAACAAAAATTATTCACAATGCAAACAGCGCACAAACAAATTTCCATCCAATAAGAACATACTTATCATCATAAACTATAAAAAAATCCTTCATTTTCTTCTTAAAAATGGTCATACCGTGTTTTTACGTAACTCGAGACGCCTTGAATGACTACATAATCAGCAAATGGAGCCTCCATTGCTCTCGATCCAATGTTGTACTTCAATCTTCAGCATCTCCATCAATTTCCATCACCATTTCCTTCATTCTCCTTCCCCGGTTCCTTCATCAAGATGACACACATGAATAGCCCATAGGGAAGAGAGAGAGGGAGGAGAGAGAAATAATAGAATCTGTTCTCTTCATCCAGACAGCCATTCCTCGCGCGAAGACCGGTGATGTCATCAGCCAAGAGGAAGAAGTTGAGGGGTATCATCTGTTCCATGGCTTACATTCAGCCCGGCATTCATGATGTGGAAGATCATGGCGCATTTTTCGGCACCTACAGACGTCCACGTTTTCTTCATCTCCTCCAGGATTTGATCATAAATTTTGGGGGGGGGTTAAAATTCCAAAGGGCACCCCCCCTTTGGTCCTCTCAAATGTCCACCCTTTCGTATCTTGACCAATTTGTGGCTACTTCCTCGTTTGGACTCCAATTCGAGCTCTGAAAAATCCTGCGCGTCCGTCTTGACATCCCGCACTGACTGACAGCTCCTGACATTCCACACGATATTCGAAAAAATTATTAAAAATCCATAAGTGTCGCTCGGGCGCCTTTTAAAAACCGTCTTTCACTTGGTGCTTAAAATTGTCCTAGCTGCAACCGCTGCCTTCGATGTTAAATATTTTTTTCCTAAATTCTGAATTTTTTGGAAAATTTTAGGCACATCCCGGGCTCAAAAATCCGTCTCATTGGCAACCACGGGATAGGGTAACTCAACCTGTCGAATCCCACAATAGATCTACAGAAAACAACCAAAGGAAGCATCAAGCTGATACAAAATAGATACATACTAAGCACAACACAATGCTCACCCTACCCCCTGACAAAACCAAGGCATGAAATCCACAAGGAGTAGGCCTAGCATAATCTGATAGAGGGTCCGAAGCTAGTCACTAACCGACTGCGCCAACACGGCCAAACTAAAAAGAACTATCAAAGAGAGCGCCCTAAGTGGTGGTCTAAACTACCTACCTAACTAAGGACAACACAACTAGGAGTTCCTACTAGGCGAGGACTCCTATAGCCTGATCAAGAAGTATTTTCTTTTAGCACATTTCTTCTTTTAGGTTTTTATTTTTCCATACTCGAGCGTGTAAAAAGGAGGGAGCTGAGCGTAGTGACCCAAGGAGAATAGGGCATCGGCCTCAGGTCCTATCTCGGTACCCAAGAACCAACCAAGCCCTCGCGAGGCGACACTTAATCCTTTTCTGACGCTCACTTTTATTTTTGCTCCAAGCTTCCTGACTTTCTTCTTTTCTAGTAAGTTGCCACCCCTAGGAAGACAAGGCATCGGCCTCGGGTCCTGACTCATCCCCAGGAACCTACCAAGCCTTCGCTAGGCAATGATCAACTGCTTATAAATTTTCCTTCTTTTCTTGTATAGGGGTTAGAACCCCTTTTTAAACACCTTTGTATATATTTATTTTCTTTGAGATATTTAGGGTTTCTTTTTCCTCTCTATCATCATCATTTTTCTTCAGCAGGCTTCTCTAACTGCCTCACAACTAACAGGAACTCCTAGAACGGTTGCCTAGCAGGCTAGCAAAACAGGGTCACAAGAACTGCCTTCTGAAAGGCATCGGCCTCAGGTCCCATCTCGGTACCCAAGAACCTACCAAGCCCTCGCAAGGCGACACTTAATCCTTTTTTGACGCTCACTTTTATTTTCACTCCAAGCTTCCTAACTTTCTTCTTTTCCAGCAAGATACCACCCCTAGGAAGACAAGGCATCCACCCGGGTCTGACTCGTCCCCAGGAACCTACCAGGCCTTCGCGTGTGGGCAATGATCAACTGCTTATAAATTTTCCTTTCTTCAGCTGCCTAGCAGGCTAGCAGAACAAGGTTACTAGAACTGCCTTCTGAAACAGGTCTTTTGATGTCTGGCAATGTCTTTACAGGAGGCAATGACTACTCAGACCTCCCTCAGACATACCTAACCTAAGCTTGGGACTTCATGCCTTGGACGCCAGTACCCAACAAGAAAAGAAAAATCCCCTACAAGTACACATACACATATAGCATAAAAACACGGTACTCGTAAAGGAGAAATATCACCTAGATAGGGCCATGAGAAGCTTCCCCGTGACATAGGCTCCTTCCAAGCTCTTCTTGAAACCTGTCTAGGATAGAACTAAAACAAGAAACCATTAACTGCACCTGTACTAAACAGATGACTAGCCCTCTTGACCTAATGAAATAAAGCACTTCACTACAAAAATGGATCGGCCCTCTTGGCCTAACGAAATAAGACAGAATAGCACCTACACATCCCTCCCCGAAAGAGTATAGATATATAATAATATGCTCCTTTCCAAGGAGGAAAAATAGGACTTGCAGCCCTAAGCTAAATGCATAATATTATAACCCATCCCTCTTGCATATATAGCAAGAGGTGTACGCATAACATGTTGTCTAATCAGCCTATGGGTCCACGATAACAACGGTAGATTGGTCTCAGCTACTCTTTGCATCACCCATATCAACCATCGCCTGCCATATATTGCATGCTCTGATAACATTCCCTACAATCAACCGGGTCCTATCTCATTATTGATAACAATATCCAAACTAGGACCACAGTTGAAGAAAATTTCTTCTTCATAAGCAAGATTTGCCAGTGAATCTGCAAACTGATTCCAGTACTGTGGAATCAGCTGGAGAGACACCCTCTCAAACTCCTTAAGTAGGGTCATCGTAGTTCGATGATACATAAAAAGGATGGGATTCCACACTGTGTACATCCCATTTAGCTGATTCAGGATCAACTAGGAATCCCCTTTTACTAAGAACCGTTGAATACCACCTTGCTTGCCAATATGCAGTCCCATAATCAAGGCTTTATACTCCGCCATATTGTTAGTGAATCCTACCCCGAGATAAGCAGCTAACTTCATCGTAACTCTATATCGGGGATCTCAGATTACTACTCCAACACTCCCTTTTTTATTAGGGCCCCTGGATACTCCGTCAAAATATAATGTGTACGTCCACAATGGGTTTACATAGCCTACCATCACGAACTCCTCTATTCGTAATTATGATAGTCAAAATTTAATATGTTTAGAGGATGAACTAACGGCTTCATCCCACCTTCTTCATTAAACTCAACAGGGATACTTGTCAACATTCATAAGCAGTGATGGCAGAAGACTTTGATCTCCCACACAAAGGTTCCGTCTTCTTGCTCAATCACTTTGTATCCTTTGCTCCACCAGATAAGTTTCCCTTGATGGTATCTCTGCTCTAGATATGGGTGCTCCAAATAAGGAATTAATCGCCCCATCAACCAGCTTTAAGCTCTTTTGCAGGTCTCAAATCAGCCCCAGCATGGACCTGCAATGCATTTTTCGGTGTTAGCATACTTAGAAATAATAAGGTTTAATATTATTAAGATTAACCTTATTTTTTAATTCTACTCCCTGCAAATCAGCTAGTATAGCCGTAGACCTATTTTTCCCCATCCTAATAATTTTGTAGGGGCCATCCCATCTAGGTTCCAGCTTTCCTGGAAACAGCTCCCTACATGCATCATAGTATAGAACTAATTGCCCTTTTTTAAAGGTATACTTCTTTGCTTTAAGGTCATGCAACTACTTCATCCGATGTTTAGCTACCTCCTAGTGTAATAAGCTCTGCAATTTCAATTCATCCAGGTGGGCTAGGTTCATAAAACATTTAAAGAGTGAATTCTCATCTCCCAAAGAGTGGTTAATTGCAAACTATATGGTTGGAAACTCGATCTCGAGGAGTAACACACACTCTTCCCCATAAACTAATTTAAATGGAGTATGGCTGGTAGCTCGCTTGAATGTTGTATTGTACACCCATACTGCCACATACAACTTCCTGTCCTAGTCTCATTTCTTCTCCGAGACTATTTTAGACAAGATATCCACAAACTGCTTATTAATACTTTCAACTTGCCCGTTTGCTTGCGGATTATAGAGGATAGTTTTATTGTGCTTGATTTGCCAAGCTTCAGTCAGGCTTTTAATCACTTTATTTAAAAAATGGGTTCCACGATCCGACACTAGCTCCTTCAGTGGACCGAAACGGCAGATAAACTGCTCTAAAAGAAAACTTGCAATATCTTTTGCATTGTCCTACCTCGTTGCCCGCGCTTCTGACCATTTTGTAAAATAATCAGTTGCTACTATAATGTACCTCTTCTAGGTAGTAGACGATGGGGTGATAGGACCCACAAAGTCAATGCCCCACTTCTCAAATGGAAGGATAGCCATGATAGGCATAAGTGGGCATTTCCTATTCTCTCTGTTGTCATGTCTTTGATAGGTATCACATCTCTTAATATACTCAAAGGAATCTTGGAAGATGGATGGCCACCAATAACCAGCTCTTAAAGCTTTCTGTGCCGTCAACCGTCCAGCGAAGTGCCCTCCACATGCAGAGTCATGGCACTCTTCCAAGATGAAAGGAACCTTGTCAGACATCACACATCGGCGATAGATATCATCAACACCCTGCCAATATAGTGTTCCTACGATCAAGGAAAACTTCAAAGCCTGTTGTTTAATTTTCCTCTTTTCAGATTTTGATAAACCAGCTCCAGTCTCTCCCATTGATAGATAATGTGTGATAGCAGCATACCAAGATGGGATAGAAGCTGTATCAATTTTAAACATTTCTTCAATATCATTACCTTCAGCTAAAGTATCTTTCGGCTCCCCGAAATCCATAAGGCATTCCACAATCCCTTGCAACCTCGGTGGCTTACTCTTAATCTCATAATTGAACTCCTGCAAAGTGATTAACCACTTTGCCAGACGATCAGGCGGTTGCAGCTTGTTCATAAGCAATCTAAGCCCTTCTACCTTCATATAGAAAACTACCTTCTCATAGAGGATGTAGTGCTTGAATTTTTTAGTCGCAAAGACCATTGCAAGGCACAAATTCTCCATATAGGTGTAGTTAATTTTTTATATGCCCAATTTTCGCTTATCAAAAGCTATCGGATGATACCACTTTTCCTCCCTAATTTGGGCTAAACAACAGCTGAGTGATACTATGCATGGTGGCTGCAAAAAATATATAAAATACCTCACCCCTTTTAGGTGCTTTTACTAGCTCCTGTTTCACATCCTCGAAAGCTACCTTACAAGGGTCGCTCCATTCAAATAGACAACTAAAGGATAATAAGTTCGTTAATGGTAACGTCCTTTATGCCAAGGCATTTATGAACCTCTGATAGTACCCTATTGATGTCAGAAAGCTATGTACCTCTTTCGGACTGCGTGGTGGACTCATAACAACTATGACCTTGATCTTTTCAGGGTCAATTGTGATCCCTACTAAACTGACCACATGGCCTATCAATAGCCAATAAGGCACTCCAAAGACACACTTCTATGGGTTAAGAGCGATACAAAATTGTCTACAGTGCTCAAAGCACTTTCTTAAAATAATCAACATCCTTTCCCTTACAGTGGCTGCCCCCAGGTCATCGATAAACACTTTCAACTCATCTGGGGAGATGTCACTAAAGGTCTTATCTGCTGTTCGTTGCCATGATCTAGGTGCATTGCACAATCCAAAGGCCATCACATGGTACGCAAAAGTACCAAAGATAGTAATAAAAGTCATTTTCAACTTGTCCTCTTCTGCAATTGCCATCTCGTTGTATCCTGCAAAGCAATCCATAAACGAATATATTTCCCTACCCGCTAATTGATCCAAAATCTAGTCAATAAATGGCAACGGGTAGTAATCCTTAACCGTCTGCTTATTCAGCTCTCTAAAATCTACACATAGTCGGATCTGGTTGTTTTTCTTCTTCCTGATAACAACTAGTGAACACCATTTTGTGTGCTCTACAGGGAAAATTAAACTAGCTTTCCGTAACTTTTGCAACTCCTCAAACAGCTCGTCCCTCAATTCAAAAGGCATACGCCTTACTTTCTGACGCACAAGACGATTGCCTTTTTTTACAGGAATAGTATGAACCGCCAGGCTGGGAGGAATGCCTCTCAGCTCGTCATAACTCCAAGCAAAGATATCGCGAAATTCTTGAATCAAGGACACATAGTTCTCCCTTTCTGCTGAACTGAGCATGAAACCTTATTTAATTCGCCGCGAATCATTTGGCGTGCCAAGGTCCAACTCAATCACATCCGGGTCTCTTATCCTATCTTGCGGCTCTATTGGCTTATTTAGGGTTATCTGATAAATATCCTCTATAGTGGACCCCTCTTTAAATTCATCACTAGATGATGTCTCAGTACCAAATGGATCATCTGCTATTTCTAATTCAGTAGAGGATAAAGGAGCTCTCTCACTCTAAGGAGACTCAAGGTAAGCATCGACTATTACTCGATTAGCACCTCTACCTAGAACCACTCGATCGGTGGTGGGTATATCGACTTGACAATCTGTTCGTAAGATCCAAGGCCTACCTAGCAAGACTTGATAGCTAGGATGTCCTGCAAATCTTATCACCCTAAAGTCCAAGAAGCATTCTACACTTGCAACTGTAACATGGACGTTAGTAATGCAACCTTCTGGTTGCCTTAGACTATCATCAGCCATTCTAAGAAGGGTGGAGCTATCTTTTTGGATGCTTAGACCCAACCTCTCCATCAACTCTAAACTCATGATATTGACGGAGGACCCAGTGTCTACGATAGTATGCTCCACTAGTATTCCATCCACGTATGCTGGAACCCTAGGGCAATTCTTTTCAGGATGATCAAACCAATCTTCCCCTACTTGTGCTATGACCAAAGGTTCTATAATATACCCAATATACAAGATCTTCTTGAATTCCTTGCTTACTCCTGGAGATAATTTAATCAACTGTAAGAGGTTTACATCTAGTTTGACTTCGCAAAGAGAACTTGCTAAATCAAATCATGATAGGTAGCCAAAGCTCTCTTTTCTCACCAAACCATTCTTTCTTTTGGTCTCGGGACTGGCTTTGGTGCTTCTTTTTTAGTTCTTACCTTCTTTCTTGGCACTTCCTCATCCTTCTTAGGATCGACTTTCTTGTCAACAGGCCTTAGAGGTCCATCTTCCACGCCAGGATTCAGGACTTGCGTCCCCTTATCCCCTTACTTAAGGTTTTCCTCAACTGGTTTTGCAGTATCTTTGTCAACCTCTTTAGCCTTTTTGCCTCTTGTCATGGCTCGTAGGTTAGAGGTTTCAGTGCCATTGACGCGTACAGCCTTAATAAGGCTGAACCCATTGCCTTGTGGCAACTCTTCCATAGTGGTCTCTCCCCTTTGCAATATTTGTCTTGGTCCATCATTTTGCTGCAGGTTATTACCTTGCGCTCTATGATTAACTGGACCTGGCTGTTTACTCCCTTGTTGGAGGGAACTAATCTTACTCCAACAAATAGCGGCTAAGTGGCCCGACTTCCCACAAATATCACATTTAACATTTGGATAGTTTCTAGGGAAATGTTGTCCGCCACACCACTTACAGCTGAATCTTGAGGGTCCACCCTCTTCAGGGCATCAACTCCCTATCAGATTTTGCTACTTCTTCAAGAAATTGACGTCAACAGCTATTTGTCGATATTGTTCAAAAATCATGTCAGTGTAGTGCTTCATCATATCCTTAACTTCGCCAAGGACATTAGATGCACTCGACTCATAGCCTTGATCATCTATCCATCGTTCCATTGGCCTAACAATCTGATTGGGCATTGGTTGTTGACTCACAGGAACAACATTAGGGTTCAAAGCTTGGCCTCCAACATTTGGTGGAGCCAACTGACTAGACATAGGCATAGTCACACTCGGAGGAGCTGGTAGCAAAGGTACATTTTGAACCATGCTTCCTCTCCCAATAGGGTTATTCATAGGCATCCCTTGACTTCCATTATCAATGGTAGATTGCCTCCAGGCACTAAACCTGCATTAAGATTTATTTGAGAGGAGTAGGCCGTTTGTAATCATGCTTCTACTCCTTCTGCCCGTACAATGGCGGTGTCTATATCAGCCAAAGCCACACTGCTCAATTGTACCTAAATATTGAAGTCCAATCCATACAAGAAGTATTGCAATTGGGTAGCCGATGGAATAGGAATGTAAGTTTGTAAATTACGGAACACTTCCTTAAGGTTCTTGGCATAGGCTTTCACATTCTCATGGGGATCTTGACGTCTTACATTCAAAACATGCAACCAATATTTTTCACCTCTTTCAGGGGTATATTCTCCTCAGAAAGCTGCATAAAATTGGTCGATTGTGGTGATGGTTCCAGTCTCTATGCTATGATACCATACTGCAATCCTTCCTTTTAATGTAATGTTAAAGAACATCATGAGATGTCCCTCATCTTGGATGCGGTAATTAAACATTAATCTTTGGAATTTACAAATGTGAAACTCCGCATCTCCTTCGGCTAACCCATTAAAAATGGGCAAAGGAACTCCTAAAGCTAGCAGATCCAGCGTCCCTACAGGGATTGCAATGGGTTGTGCCATGATGACAATCGGATTGACAATAGGAGTTTGGACTAACGAGATCACATCCCCACTTCAAGTGGGTTGACTTGGTGGAAGAGAGGAAGAACTTGTGCTTCCTTCTGCACCTAAAGGACTATGTGCAGAAGTTGGGTTACTAAGACCACTGCCTCTTATGTGTATCCGGGTACTCCTTTGAGGAGAATAGCGACTTACAATCTCCAACCGCCATCTAGCCCTCTCAGCACGTTCTACTTTTTGTATTTTGGCTTGACGGTCCTTGTCAGAGGACATAAACCAACTTTTTGGTCCCTAAAAACCTAGATTCGGGAACCACCACTTGTTGGCAGCTCCCAGCAGACGCACCACTGATGGGACCTGAAATGGGCTGCCACTGGCTATGGCACTAGCTGGACCTCATGCTCATAACAGACAAACACACCCTCACGGCCTCGCGGGCCAAGAGCATCTATCTACTGCTAAACGAAAAATTGTCCTAAAGCCTAATCTATGCGTTTATAGTTTTATAGTTTTGTAGTCCAACGTTTTCCTTTCTATAAACTCCATAGAGGAAGAACCCATACACATTAGCAATAAGTGCCACGATAATCACATACATGGGAGGCAACCTCTCGGAGAAACACCGCGGCCCCACTACATCTCTCCTACATCGTAGGGATTAGCCCCTTGATGTGCTACTCAACATACAGAACAAACGAACAAACTCTACTCTTTCATTTTGTAAGTACTCTAGGAGATATCATGTTTCCTCACTAAATAATTTTCCAAGGAATGAATGTCTATCCTACGGGGCTTAGGATGCCTCTCCACACTCAACGTGGGTCATTGTCATTGAAAACAAGTGCTATGCATCCAGGTTTTTTATTCCGATACCATGGTTTAAATGCACATGCAAAGTGAATGATCCTAAAGTGCTCAAACATCATTTTCAAATCAGCAATGTGCTTGTGCACAACCAGGCTTTCAAATGCTTATTCCCTAATTCGTTGCAGCGATGCAAGGATAGCACCGAGATAACACTCGTGCTACTATCCTCTTAATTAAAATAACACAAAATCTATGTCATGATGTGCATCAAAAAATTAGCAACAATTAGCATGTAAATCACACCCTTGAAACATCCCAACCCCCTACGTTTAGGTATTGCTTTCGTTGCATAGGTGTACAGGTTCATTTTGTCATACTTTGATGTATAGAAAGCGATAAATCACAAACTTTGATAAAGAGATAGGGCAAACTGAGGCTAAACCTCATGCTTTGCCACTACCACACATCCACAAACAATTCTCATATTTTTTCTTATTTTTCCAAGACGTATTTCTAATTTTCCCCTTATTTTTTCCATTTTCTTGATTTATTTGGCAATAAAATATGCTATTTTCTAGTTTTTCTTATTCCAATCACTTTATCATACTAACATTCAATTTATCTTCCATATTTCCCCCATGGGAACATCTTTTACCCACCCAAAACGGAAAAACTACCATTTTACCACTTAAAAACCGCATTTCGGGTTTACGAGAATTAAATAAAGCATGTAAATCATTGCAAAATCCAAATTTTCTGATGAACAGCAATTACTCACAATGCAAACAGCACACAAACAAATTTCCATCCAGTAAGAACATAATTATCATTATAAACTATAAAAAATCCTTCATTTTCTTCGTAAAAATGATCATATCGTGTTTTTACGTAACCTGAGACGCCTTGAATGACTGCATAATCAGCAAGTGGAGCCTCCATTGCTCTCAATCCAATGATGTACTTCAATCTTCAGCATCTCCATCAATTTCCATCACCATTTCCTTCATTCTCCTTCCTCGATTCCTTCATCAAGATGGCACACATGAACAGCTCACAGGGAAGAGAGAGAGGGAGGAGAGAGAAAGACTAGAATCTGTTATCTTCATCGAGACAGCCATTCCTCGTGCGAATACCGACGATATCATCAGCCAAGAGGGAGAAGTTGAGGGGTATCATCTGTCAAGATTGTGGAAGAGAAGGAAGGAGTCTCACTTGTAGCTTTCTTGCTTGCACAATGGGGGAATACACACACAGGTGGAGGCTGAAAAATAGTTTTCCTCTTCTTAGTTTTGTAAGCCAAAAAGAACTCTAGTACATAGAAATAGAAGAGCCCTATATATTGGTCTCAAACCAAACTCAACTAACTAAGGTGGCATACTAACTGAGCCATAAACTAGAGTAGATAAGGATAGCTGTCATCTAGCTATTATTCATGGGCGGTGTACCAACCACATCTACAGCTAACAAGTCGGTGACATAAATGCACAACGGTCACCCTGGCATATCAGAGTGGAGCTCGATATCTCAACACTCCCCCTCGAGCTCAATCCCAATTCCTGCACACCAAACAGGTCTCTGAACTTGTGCAGTTTCTCTGCGCAAGTGCCCAATGCCTTCGTGAATATGTCAGCTATCTGATCCTCTGTGCTGGCATAAACTAGATCAATAAGACCTAGTAAAACCCTCTCCCACACATAGTGATAATGCACCTCAATGTGCTTTGTTCTAGCATGATAGATTGGGTTATTTGCCAAGTGTATATTACTCATGTTGTCACAATAAATGATAACTGGCCCATCTGTAGGCTGATGCATATCATAAAATAGCTTATGCAACCAAGCTACCTCACATGCAGCCATTGCTGCACCCCTGTACTCAGCCTCTGTGCTCAACAAGGCAACTGTAGTCTGTTTCTTGCTACTCCAAGTGACTGCAACACTCCCAAAAGGGAACACATATCCACTGGTAGATCGTCTATCAGAAATACTACCAGCCCAATCAGCATCAGTGTATCCATGCAACTGTATCTGAACCCCAGTCTCATAAAATAGTCCATACTGCAATGTGGACTTCACATACCTGAGTATGCGTCTAGCCATATCCAAATGTGATTTCCTTGGAGCCTGCATAAACTGACTTACCAATCCAACAGCATAGCTCAAATCTGGCCTGGTAATAGTCATATAAATCAAACTTCCTACTATATATGCATGAAAAGCATCACTGTTTGCATTGTTATTAGCATCGCTTTTGTGATGCTAATAGTGATGGATCTATAGAGATGCATATAGCAATGCATTTAGCAATGATGGGGGAAATGGTTTTTATGAATATTTGCATCACTTTAAACATTGGTATGTGGTTTGTATCTTGTAATGACACACATATAGAGACAACTTCAATCTAATAATAAAATGATGCATGTTTTTTTTGCCAAATCAAAGCTCATGCAATTTTTGCAATGTGCATATTCTTCCTTTCAAGAGCACTATTTTGTTATGGAGTATACCTATATGTAAACTTTCTCTATATTGTATGCTATTTCAAAAAAATACTACATTCATTATTGTAGAGGTTCTCTCTCTCTACATCTAATTGCATGCACTCAGTCTACATGTCTATCACTATAGCAAAAAGACTCCATAAACGCGCCTGTAGACGCAATATTTGAACTGTGTTAAAAAATATCAGGAGCGTTTATTACCGCGTCTACTACCGCATCTAAAATTTTGCGTCTAGAAGCGCGCTTATAGTGAAATCTACATGCACATATAGACGCGCCTATTGATGCGCTCCATAAATATATAATCATATTTATAAAAAAGTGGATATGTTCATATTATGCGTCTATACATGCATGTAACTGCACGTCTAAAAAAGCGTGTACTCTGCAAGTTTTTGACGATAATAGACGCGCATTTTCCCTGCAATTTAGACGCGCTGATAGACGCGCAAAACAGAGATATGAAAAAAGAATGCTCTCTGGTTTTTTCCCCCCCATCGACATCAAATTGTATACTTAGGGAAAACAGAGAAAGTTTATTTCGAAGATTTTTGTACTAAAAACAAAACAATGTATGTAGAACATGAAAGTTCATATATATAGATGAAACATTTTTACATGATGAGTTCTAGTGCTTGTGACCTCAAGCATGGTCATGGTCGCAAGCACTATAGCTGAAAGTAATACATATCAAAAATGAAAACTACAAGCCAAGGGGAGGCATGCATGCATGGGGCTCCTCCACATCTCCTCAGAAGAGGCATCATCATCGTTACCACCACCGCTGCCTATGCCGCTGCCGCTGCCGCCACCGCTACTGCTAGTCCCCCCTTCACTATCCTCAACTGCATAAGGATTCACCTACACAAAGGATTAAGGTATATAAATACCATTACAAACAATAAATTAGAGTTACATATACTTTTCATGTAAAAACTAAAACATACCTCTTCTGGTTGTGGAATCCTCATGGCACGATTATATTGCTCCTCCGTGATGAGTCCCTCCTCGTAGAAATACTGCCAAGTGGATGCCTGGTTATGACCTCGATGGTAACCTACCTCTCTAGGAGTAGGCATCCTACCAACGATATGATACTACAAAACAATTTGAACATACAACGTATTAGAACACACTACATAATGAATTGAAGCAAATTACAAAATTTAATTAAAAAAGAAATCAAATAATACTTACAAACTCAGCCTCCCATGACTCCCTACCACCCGATCCATAATGCGACGATCCCGTGGTTGCCATCTGGATACGTCGCACCTCATATCTAGGGCGCCCCTGCTCTTGTCTCCACAGTGACTCCTTGGCGCACGTCATAAGGTGAGACCTCTTGTTATGAAGCGCGTCTCTCACCTTTGCCTCTCTAGGAGTAGGCATCCTACCAATGATATGATACTACAAAACAATTTGAACATACAACGTATTAGAACACACTACATAATGAATTGAAACAAATTACAAAATTTAATTAAAAAAAGAAATCAAATAATACTTACAAACTCAGCCTCCCATGACTCCCTACCACCCGATCCATAATGCGACGATCCCATGGTTGCCATCTGGATACGTCGCGCCTCTACATGCTGGCGACTTGTCCTTTTCTCTTCTGCTCTCTTCTTGGCCTCTTTCCACTCCCTGTGGTGGCAATTGGGTGGTTGGCCATATCCAGGGCGCCCTTGCTCTTGTCTCCGCAGTGACTCCTTGGCGCGCGTCATAAGGTGAGACCTCTTGTTATGAAGCACGTCTCTCACCTTTGACCATCCCCAATCATCTGAGAATCGTGAATTCTTGGGATTAGAGTACCTTCTATGTACTGCTCGCAGCACCTCTTGCCACAAACTATTTTTTTAATGCTTGAAAGGAATCATGTAATCTTTGTATATGGCATGCACGACACTCCTCAAGTAGGCTATCACTTCCCTCCCCTCAGGGTTATGCAAGATACCACCAACATCAGTGATAGAGTAGTACATTTGTGGAGGCTCACCTCTCTCATTTCCTGGTGAGGGTGATCGAGAGCCACCTCCTAGGCAACCCCCATAAAGCCCTCGACCTCCTCGTCCTCCCGCACGACTCTCCCTCATCCCTCGATGAGCACTACCCTCTACGTCACTCGATGCACATGCTTCTATAGATGCATGTGCTTCGGTCGATCCATGTACTTCAGCGGATCCCTATGCATCAGTTGATCTATATGTATGCATAGTGCATGGAGTACCTGTTAGTAGATGTGTACCAAGGTTTGGTGTGCCAAGGTTTGGTGTTTGTGCGGCACTGCTAGGCAAAGATGTGCTAGGTGTCCCATACATGACACTGAAAACCTCCTCTGCAGTGGGAGGGCGACCAAGATAATTGGTCATCTCCCCCGTGAATTGCTCCTTGTTTGGAAAACCTCCAAAAAAGCTACTAACACCTCTAGAAAACTCCGCTAAGGTGTTGTTCATGCATTCCAACTCAGGATCAATGCTGGAAGATCCAAGATTCCACATCTACACAAGCAAAAATCATATTATCCTATGTAGATAAAACATATTACATGCTGCATCTATATCTGTGTCTCTGTGTGCATTTGTCAGCGCGTCTATTTCTGCGTCTATATCTTTGTCTATACTATCATCTAGACGCACTGACAAACGTGCACAATCGGACCATATTTTGCAAACTTTTATAAAAAATGCGCAAAAAAACCTCCATAGATGACAATCTATAGCATGTAGAGGAAGAGATTTTGGACAACATGATGCACGATTTATTTTCCCATGAGGTTCGGGGGGAGGGCACCACTAAAGAGACAGATAACCCGCTACACATAGCGTCGAAAACTCCATTGTACGAAGGTTGCACCTACTCCGTTCTACATGCATCTCTCGAGATACTAAACTTACAAACCATTTATGGATGGATTAATGCTAGCTTGAATGCATTATTGAAGTATATATCATTTGATATTAATTCATAAATGCTTCTAGACAATATTCACGGTTTGTTAACTCTGTTTGCACAATATATACAGGTTATTGTCATGAATGCTTCCAAATGGAAATAAATTACCAACTAGAAGGGAGCAAACAAGGCATTTCTTGACATCTCTTGGAGGTCTTGATTACGTTAAAATCCATGCATGTGTCAATGATTGCATCTTGTTTCGTGGGGATCATGCATCTGCACGACAGTGTCATATTTATGGTGAACCAAGATACAACCAGGAGATGAAATCAATGGATGTGCCTCGTAATGTTTTGCGACATTTTCCTATTATTCCACGTATTCAACTTATGTTTAAGTGTGAATCTATTGCGAGACTCATGTCATGGCATGCTAGTCACCATTCAAGTGATGGAAAGTGGAGAATTCCTTCAGACACACCAACTTGGCAACATGTAGATAATTTGTGGCCTACTGTCAAAGAAGAGCCCAAAAATTTGAGATTTGGTCTAGGATTAGATGGAATAAATCGATTTGGCATCAAAAGCACCTCATATAGTGTATGGCCAATGGTATTGGTGAACTATAATATCCCTCCGTCCATGGCAATAAAAAAAGGACATGTAATGTTGTCCCTTTTGATTCCTAGAAAACACAAAGTAAAAAACATGGACGTTTACTTAGAGCCTTTGATCGAGGAGCTCAAAAGGCTATGGAGAGGTATTGAGGTGCAAGATGTGAGTGCATCATTGTCCTCTAGAGATTTCACTTTAAAGGACATGTTGTTGTGGACCATGCATGACTTTCCAGGCTATGGAGAGTGTTCAGGTAGTTGCATACTCTATTTTATTCATTCTTACCCTTAATCAAATATATGTCATCATTAACCCACTTGTTTTTACAAGTTTAACTACATCAGGATATCATGCATGTTCAATTTGCAGTCCCTCTCTGGTTTCTTCTAGACTGACACGCTTGAAGAAGGTTATCTATGACAATCATCATCGTTTTCTTCCTATTGACGACCCCAAATATGCACCCCCCACTAATGGAAGAACTCCACAATCTCTGACCATTCAAGATTGGAAGGACACTTGGACACACGCCAATGATCATCCTCCACTCGACATGAGTTGATAACTAGTTTACTTTTTTTGTTTGTCTTTAAAGTATACTCCATTATGAGAACAAGAAATAATATATTGTTTGTGTCATAGATTCTCTATATTTTTTCGTCTCCCATATTGGACTAAACTCAAGATCAATCACGTGTTGGACCCCATGTATATATTCAAGAATGTTGCCTCTATATTATGGGATCACTTAATCGCGGCTCGTGATTCTGTCAATGTAAGGGAGGATTTACGTAGCGCGTCTAGATGATTGGCACAAAATGATTCAGGTAAGGATTTTCATAGCCATAAATATATTAATTAGTGGAGTAACTATGTAGACTAATTAACAATGTATGAATATTTACATATAGTTCATCTTTTATACTAGCATATCCCATTGTGTTTCAAAATATGTGTGTGATATCATTTACAAGATGGGTGAGCATGTCTATTTTCGCATCTATACCGGCGTCTACACTGTCATCTAGACGCGCTAATGACAGACGCACACAGTCAGACCATATTTTGTAAACTTTTATAAAAAACATGCAAAAAAACCTCCATAGATGACAGTCTATAGCATGTAAAGAGAGAGAGAGAGAGAAACAGATAGAGAAAGCAAACAAGATTGAGAGAGAGAAGAAGAACTCGCCTTCTTTGCTTGTTCCGATGGGTAGCGGCTAGGTTGCAAGCTCCTTGTTCTCCTTCTCCCTTCCCTTGGTAAGTTGCTTGAATCTTCTTCTCTTCCTTGCTGTTTGGCTCTTGTTCTTTACTCTTTGGCTCTTCCTTCCTCATGTCCTCTTTTTACTCTCATTTCCTTTCCTCATTGTCTTCATGAAGTGATAGATAGACATGATTAAGTGATGTCAAGCTCGAATTGTAGAAAACGTGCAAAAAATGCAGGAAAGCACTAGTTTGAAAAGAAAGCCACAACTTTTTTTAATTTTTTTTTATATTTGCATGGCGCGTCTGTAAGCGCGTGTATATGCGTAGATAAGACATATTACATGCGCTGATAAACGCACAGTTACAATTAAAGTGATTAGATGCTAGCTTTTGGTTGTTTTTGGATCAACATGACATGACTTTCCTAGTCTTTCAATTTCAAAATGTTTGCCTCCATGTTGTAAGTATCAATGCATTTAGGGAATATGACATATATACCAAATGAAATCATATATATCCTTATGATTCAGATGTAATTATGTCATCATCTTCTACTAGTGTGGGACATGCTGAGTCAACAAACAGTATATCCTCCAGTGAGGATGAGACATTGCGTCTTCACAATCGAGATGCTTGGCTACGACGGAAAATCAAATGTATGTGTGATCGTTGTCGAGGATGTTTTTTTCGAGCACGTCGAATCACAATGTCACACCTTTGCATGTACGGAGAGTGGGACCAAGACCCAGTAATTTTTATTGCTTTATTTGCACAAATATTATTGGTCTATGTTGCATCTTCACCATTAAACAAAACCTCCTTTTTTTTATTGAGTAGGATGCGGTACCACATCCTCAAATGGTCCCTCCAGGGTATCAAGAGGCTGGAAGCGTCGACTAGGAGACAGAGTCCTCAAGAAGAGTAGAGACTGATGACAATGATTGCAACCCTCTTTAAATGCCCCATATGGTTTTGGAGGAAGAGATTTTGGACAACATGATGCACGATTTATTTTCCCATGAGGTTCGGGGGGAGGGCGCCACTAGAGAGACAGATGACCCGCTACACATAGCATTGAAAACTCCATTGTATGAAGGTTGCACCTACTCCGTTCTACGTGCATCTCTCGAGATACTGAACTTACAAACCATTTATGGATGGAGAAATGTTAGCTTGAATGCATTATTGAAGTATGTATCATTTGATATTAATTTATAAATGCTTCTAGACAATATTCGCGGTTTGTTAACTCTGTTTGCACAATATATACAGGTTATTGTCACAAATGCTTTCAAATGGAAATAAATTACCAACTAGAAGGGAGCAAGCAAGGCGTTTCTTGACATCTCTTGGAGGTCTCGATTACGTTAAAATCCATGCATGTGTCAATGATTGCATCTTGTTTCGTGGGGATCATACATTTGCATGACAGTGTCCTACTTGTGGTGAACCAAGATACAACCAAGAGATGAAATCAATGGATGTGCCTCGTAAGTTTTTGCGACATTTTCCTATTATTCCACATAATCAAATTATGTTTAAGTGTGAATCTATTGGGATACTCATGTCATGGCATGCTAGTCACCATTCAAGTGATGGAAAGTGGAGAATTTCTTCAGACACACTAGCTTGGCAACATGTAGACAATTTGTGGCCTACTTTCAAAGAAGAGCCCAAAAATTTGAGATTTGGTCTAGGATTAGATGGAATAAATCGATTTGGCATCAAAAGCACCTCATATAGTGTATGGCCAGTGGTATTGGTGAACTATAATATCCCTCCGTCCATGGCAATAAAAAAAGGACATGTAATGTTGTCCCTTTTGATTCCTGGAAAACACAAAGTAAAAAACATGGACGTTTGCTTAGAGCCTTTGATCGAGGAGCTAGAAATGCTATGGAGATGTATTGAGGTGCAAGATTTGAGTGCATCATTGTCCTTTAGATATTTCACTTTAAAGGGCATGTTGTTGTGGACCATGCATGACTTTCCAGGCTATGGAGAGTGTTCAGGTAGTTGCATATTCTATTTTATTCATTCTTACCCTTAATCAAATATATGTCATCATTAACCCACTTGTTTTTACAAGTTTAACTACATCAGGATATCATGCATGTCCAATTTTCGGTCCCTCTCTAGTTTCTTCTAGACTGACACGCTTGAAGAAGGTTATCTATGACAATCATCATCGTTTTCTTCCTATTGACCACCCCAAATATGCACCCCCCACTAATGGAAGTGTTGAGTGTTGAAATGACTTATTTTTTGGCTGATTTTTGTTGTTTTTGAGAGCTGAATGGTTGATTTTATGAGATGATTGATTAGTTTGGAAGTGGTTTGAGAGTGTTTTGGATGATATTGATTGTGTTTTGGAATTTCATGATGTTTATCAGTGGTTTTGTGATGTTCTGATAGGTTCTGATTGGTTCTCTATAGCTTCTGTTTTGTTCTGATTGTCTTCTGTAAGGAGGGATTGAGTATTGATTGATGAAGATTGAGATCTTCTGAAAGATTATTGAATAGTTTTTGAGATTTTGGAATGGTTTGAGTATGAGTTAAGTGGTTTTGATGACCTTCTGTAACCTTCTGTAGGTCTTCTGTAGAGCCTCTATCTCTGTTCTGTTCTGTACTGTACTGTAGCTATTCTGGTACTGTTCTGTAGACTGTTCTGTATGCTTCTGTATGTGTTCTGATGGATGAGAGTGTAGCTTGGGAAAGTTTTCTAGCCTTGGAAAGAGGTGAATACAAGTGCAAAAGAGCTGAAAGAAGTGAATAAAGTAGCTGCTGAAGACTCAAGTAAAGACTGGAGTGAAGTGACAGTAGTGAGCTATGAAAAGATACTGTAGTGGCTCTGGTGACTCTTCTTATCAGACATACCTCTTGGGAGGGGTATCCACGACCTAAGAAAGATTATTGAGTGTGATTTTGAGAGATTGTAGTGAGGATATGATGTATTATTGATGGAGAGAGAGAGAGAGAGTCAGAGATAGCCAATTCTACTAAAACAGAGTGATTGTATGTGAGAGATTGAGAGAGAAGACTATGAAGATATTGAAGATGAATACTATGTGATGTATTTCCATTCAAAGATGGTGTATTCCTTTGCTTTCTTTGTTATATTGATGGATTTTGTGAAGATATTGAAGAATATGGTTGATTCTATCAAATCCGTGGGAGATCTACATGATGCTGTATAATAAACAAGCTTGTTGATGTTAGAAGATAGATTTTCTTGCAAGAGAATTCCCTTTTCCTTGGTGTTCCTCTTGGGGCTCCATGTTTTTGGTGCGCAGCTGGGGAAGCTTGCCATCAACAAGCACCAGAAGAGGCTGAAAATGAAGGAAATGGCATTGCCAAGAAGAGAAGAATTCAATGGATGTTTGTAAAGTTCCTTCTTCCACTGAAGAGTTGGAATTTCTCATAATCAGAGCCACTTTCCACAAGAAGTTCATCCCACAATGGTGGAAACACATCACCATCATGATGCATGCTCTATGTGGTGGACAGTTTCCTCTTCCTGTTGAAGCAGCAGAAACTTGCATCTTGGTGGCAAACTGTTTGGGAACAAACTGAAGAGTAGAAACAGAGAGAATGACCATCCGTGGAAGATTTGGCATTCATTGAGAAGTTTCCAGACATCATCAAGTGGGAGATTGTGAAGAAGCTTCAGGAGTCTTGGTCTGTAGAGGTTCACAAAGACAAGAAGGAAAATAGTTGGAGTTTGTTCGTGGATGCTCAACATCAAGATACATGGGATGCTTGGTGTACTGATAATCTTCTGTTTGTTCAATTAGCAACCCACTAGAAGTTGGTAGAAAGAGTGTTTTTCACAACATACACTGTTGAAACCATCAGAAGCTGGCATTACTATGATCATGGTAGCACCACAATGCTTAGACGTATGCATTTTGACACCTTCAGAATCGAATACCTTCCTCTGTGCAGTGGCATGAAAGCAGAATTCAGAGACATGGAAAAGGAAGAAGTGGAAGAAATGTTGGCAAGATAGTCCTCCAGAGACTGAAGCCTTCTGTTAACCCTCTGTGGAGCACTAACAACATAGTGGAGCCAACCCCCTGATGAATGACGCAATAAAGAGGCAAGCGTTAGAACGAGTCCAGAGGTACGTGAGAAGGGAGAAAGCAAAAATCAAAGCTGAGAACGAGCTCACAGCATAAGTTACCTTTGACGCCCTTGCGGAACTCTTTACAGAAGCCCCAATGGCACATCAAGCCCTTCCTCCTCCTGCTGGAGGTCCACTTCCAAGCCAGATCTGTCCTGGAAATATTGATGACAGGCCAGCGAATGTAGTTCCCTTGCCAGTTTTAAAGGGAGAGTACAATGAAGACCCCGATCTTCATGTAGCAGAGTTTATAGTAGCATGTGTGGCTAACAATGCCAGAACCCCTGAGCATTGGTTAGCAATATTCCCTGCCACTTTCAAGGGCGCGGCGTTTCAGTGGTATAAGAGACAAGCAGCAGGAACTTTTGGCACATAGGACGACCTGAAGTTGGCCTTCCTCACTAAATTCAGGCGTGAAGGTTTTGAAGAGCGGATGCGAGAGGAATTTATGAATTTAAGTCAGTCCTCTGGAGAAAGAGTAGAAGCTTATGTCTCACGAATGGAATCCATCTTGAAGAGATGGACTAACCATAATCTAGATGATGGCATTTAGAAGGGAGTGTTTCTCAGAGGATTGCAACCAGAAGTCCATAAGTTTGTGGAGCTGCAAAGACCAGCCACACTGCAAGATGCAACAGAAGGTGCAAGACTATACGATGAAGTGGAAGCTAGATTGGCGATGAATCCAGGAAGAGGAGTCCTACCTCCTCTGATGCCAGGAATGATGTACCCACCAAATGCAGTCCTAGGGACTGTCCCCTACCCTTACCCACAGATGCCCTCAGTATCACAGTACAGTGCACTAAATCCACAGTGGCCACAATCAATGCCTCCAATGATGGTTCAACCACAACAACAATGGTCCCAACCAATTTCCTCAATGCCAAATCAGCAGCAACAGTGAAACCCTACCAACTGGAGCCAACAGCCAACAGTTCAAACATGAGCTCTAAATCAAAATCAGAACAGAGATCCCTTTGCACCAACCCAACCTGTTTATGCAGTGATTACAGAGACTCCTCAAAACCCTCCTGCAAGTGTCTTAGGAGGAGAAAGCTTGAAGGATTACTTATTCAACTTAGTTGCCAACATCAAAAAGGAGTTGATGGATGTGATTACAGAGCAGCTACAGACGCTGAAAGTGAATACCGCTAGCATATCCAACGTTGCAGGAGCAGGAAGAGATGTGATGCGATCAAATACTTGGTGTGGTAAGTATCATCAAGCGGGCCATTTAGCCACTGAATGTACACAAAAACCAACCATTCCTGGAGCCTTCTGTTCCTACTGTTTGTGGAAGAACCATACAGAGGACATTTGCTCTCTGAAGGAGATGCATGATAGGAGAAGGAAGGAAGAAGACACAAGATTCAACTTGCTGGAATCCAAAATGACAACATAGGATATTGGACCCAAGCCTAGAGAGTTTGGTCCTAATTTCGGACCCAGAAGATTTCCATCCCAAAGTTACAGAGGAAGACAGTCTGGTGGTGGTCAGATATCAGAAGTGGAGTGTTACAGATGCGGAGAAAAGGGACACATCTCACCAAATTGTCCAAATCCCAGAAGGTCAGTGGATTACAAGCCCTTATGCAGTCGATGCAAAGGAGAAGGCCACACTACAAAAGATTGTCCAAGCCCAGCCCCAGTGAAAAATAGTGCTACTGATAGTCCGGCCAAGGCCCAAGAGCCTACCTCCAATTTAGTGGAATTGGAAGTTGCTGCCATCACGCGTGCAAAGAAGAAGGAACCATCTATCCAGAAAGAAAATAATCCTCCTGCCAGAATAGTGAAGTTCAATCTTCCACCAGAAGAACAGCACAGAACAGAGCCTGACAGTGCCGTACAGAGCACTACAGTGCCACAGAGAGTTACAGAGATAGTTCCAGAGACAGGACCAGAGGTAAGTTCCCATGATTCCTCTGTTGGAAGAAAGAGGGAAAATGAAAATGGGAGTTGCCCCATTTCCTAACCGGTTAGAGAAGCCAATGGATCCTATTAAGGAATACGATCTAGTCAGAGATCTAGATACCTTTAAACCAAACCTTACATTCCGACAATTATTGATGTTGTCTCCCAGTTGCCGAAAAAGGTTCAAAAGTATACTGACAAGAAGACGTGGATTAAGGATTGCTCCCTCAACAGCAATAAAATGCAATAAAGCTCTAGAGCCTGTCAAAGAAGTGGATGTGGCTAACGCCTTCCTAGATCCGGGTACCCTAGAGACTGGTGTGTGGATAGAAGGCTGCTTCATTGCAAATGCACTGATTGATGGAGGTTCATTAGTAAACATTATGACGGCGGATGTGACAATGAAGGATCTAGGCCTACAAGGTGTGCAACCAACCCAATGGCTCATCAGACTGGCGGATCAGCGCAGAATCAAGCCTTTGGGCATTCTCCCATATGTGAAGACTACAGTGGCTGGAAAAGATTATTGGCTAACCTATCTGGTGGTGAAGCCAAATTCTTATGGCACATCCTATCCTCTGTTACTGGGCAGACCATGGCTTTTTGAAGCTAGAGCAAGGACGGATTGGTTCAAAGGAACCTTGACCTTGGGTAGAGGACCCAATAAAGTGGTGTTGAAGCTATATGGTTCTCAAAAAGGACATGGATCCACCTCCTTGGATTTATCTTTTGACTCGCCTAATGAGGCTACAGATGGAACATCAGCAGACGAAGATGCTGTCAAACAGATCCTTCCCAAGAAAACAGTGGCACATTCCTTAACAGTGGATACTGTAAGCCAACTCCCAAAGGATACAAAGCCATTATCAATGGGTGAATACTTCCTGCCTGAACCAGGAACGATTTCCTAAATCACTTCTAATAGTGAGATAGAAGCATGGATGTACTGCTCTCCCTGTTACATGGCTATAGCAGAGTCAGAGACAGAGGCAGAAGAGGAAACAGAGAACCTGTTCTTCTCTTACAGAGCTCCCACAGAGACAGAGACAGAAGCAGAGCCGGAGACAGAAACAGAGACAGAAGTAGAGACAGAGACAGAAGAGGAAGGAGATGATATTGAAGAAGAAGGTTATGAAAGCGAGACGAAAGAGTCTATCTCACCTGAAGAGGTTATATATGAAGAAGAAGTTCCAGAAGCATTAGAAGCAGACGAGCTCATGCTGTGGGACAGAATGGCGATGGTACCATTTGGTCTGGTAAATGGATCTTCTCATATGCAAAATCTTTATAAGAAATGGTTAAAGAAGACCAAGCCGTCTTTCAGTAGTGGCCCTTGCTGTCCTCAACCATCCTTGCCAAAGGAAGATGATGATGATGCACCATGCCAACAAGCACCAGTCCCACAAACCCAACAGAAATCAGAGGGTCCTTATTATGTGACGTTCTTGGATGTGTTATCAAAAGAGGAGTCTTCAAGCCAAGAGGTAATTAATCTTGAAACCAAACCCGAAACGGCTCTAATCCCATTTCAACATCTCAAGGAGCAACCTAAGTCTCCACCAAGAGAAGAAGTTGGTTCTAGTGGGACATCAGAAGAGGACACCACTCCCTTGAAGAAGTCGGATCTGTATCCAGAAGCAGTCCGCGGGACCTTTATCTGTGAAGTAGAAGGTGAAAGGCAGTTAACCTTTGTGGATGCAGATGGCACTGAACGCCACTTGAAGGTGGGTAGCAGCCTCCTAGAAGAGGAGTTGTCAACCTTGTATAACTTGTTGAAAGAAAATTTGGACGTGTTTGCGTGGTCCTACAAAGACCTAAAGGGGATTGATCCCACAATATGTCAGCATCATATTGACTTGGAGCCTGATGCCAAGCCAGTACGGCGACAGAGGCGAATGAACCCGAATTATTCCACGTTGGTGAAAGCAGAGCTGCTGAAGCTTCTGGAAGCTGAGTTCATCTATCCAGTGGCAAATAGTGAATGGGTTTCACCCATCGTGGTTGTACCCAAGAAGAATGGCAAATTGCGAATATGTGTGGATTTCCAAAAGCTCAATTCCAAGACGAAGAAGGATCACTTTCCTATCCCTTTCACAGACCAATTGTTGGACACGGTGGCAGGACATGAGCTTTATTCCCTTTTGGATGGATTCAGCGGATACAACCAAGTCCAAATCACAGAAGAGGACCAATCCAAAACAACCTTCACCACAGAATGAGGGACCTACGCTTATCGAGTGATGCCATTTGGACTCTGCAATGCCCCTGCTACTTTCCATCGAGTCATGATGGTCGCATTTCAAAATCATCTACACGACTTTATTGAGGTATATTTGGATGACTTTTGTGTCTATAGTTTGATCCGTGAACACTGGGGACATTTGGAACAATGCTTTGATTGATGCTGGGAGTATGGGATTTCCCTCAACCCCGACAAATGCATCTTTGGGGTCTCTTCTGGAGTCCTGTTGGGCCACATTGTCTCTGCACAAGGAATATCAACAGACCCTGCAAAGATCAAAAAGATCGCAGCTTTGATAGCACCCACCAACCTTAAACAGAACCATGATACAAAACTTAAAACATCAGATACGACGCAAAGGGAGGGGGGCCCAAGATGGAAGGTGATTCATTCACGCCATATTTGCAAAAAAACGATTTGAATAGCAAATATGATGTGAAGGAAAACAAGTGTCAGATCAAAGACCATCCATTTGTGCCGTATTTGTGGATGACAGATACAGCATGAACGCACTCGAGTGGCATATTCAAGGTTGTGCACTCATATCGGATATGTAGAGAGAAGGTTCAAAAAAGAGGGCAACTAAGATTTGACATGGACTTGCATGAATAATATGACATGAAGGTCCAAAAAAGAGTGAAGCTAAGATTTGACATGGGCTTGCATGGTCATTTTTGTGTGGCCGATATGGCGCAAATGCACTTGAGCACTATATTGAAATTTTCCTACTCGTGCCGTATCTGTAGATAGAAATTTACTTGCAAGGTATGCATACAGTGTGAAGCAGCACACATTCGGCTTGACGATTTTGTATATTCGTGTCATATCTGTAGATAGAAGGTGACTCCCAAGGCATACGGAGATAATGCACCGAGCATATTCACACCATATCTCTGTTTCCGATATCCTAGAAAGCATAGTTCTTTGAGTGAAGCTTGAAACGGGATTAACCAATACCGTGCGATGGTTGAAGAGCGTTGGCAATGCAAGAGGTCACTAGCTTTGTATTGTTGTTTGTGGTCGTGGATGTGAAAAGTGAGCCACGTAAGTCAGCATCGATCTTTTATACTTTTAGGGTAAGCGACACGTGGCACTATATAATTGGCTAGGGTTTGTGAGGGCCATCCATGTTGAAAATCCTTGTCCTTGTCTATATATACATGTAATTAGGCATTTATGGTTTTTTTGGAAAATTATCAAGCCTAGCTAGATTTGAGCTCCTCCTACTATTTTATGTTTATTCTCGCATCATATCATGCTTTTCTACTTTTCGATGATATATCGATTTGCACCGCTATATGCACTCCTTGATATGAAGCGATGAGGCATTGTTTTTTAGGTCGAGTGCACCCTTTCGTGTTGTATCATGGATCCCCACATACAAAGTAAGGAGACATTGTTTGTGAGGTTGGGTACACACTTTCGCACCGTATCATGCTTTCACTCATGTTTGAACCAAAGGATGTTGCAGGCTCCCAAGAGCAAGTCACCCCTTATAAGAAAAGAAGAATATTATCATCAGGGTCAAGGGCTTCTGGTTGTCTTACCTTCTCCCTTGAAATTCATATTGCTTCCTCGCCTTGTTCAGCGCAAGTGTGGGAACTCCTAGGAAGTCTCCAATCAAAGGCAACTCACCATTGAGGGCTCTTGGATTGTCTTAGATTACAAAGGTTTATCCCTTAGAAAGGCTCGTAGACTTTCTCATTTGGAATGACATGGAGTTATCTGGATATTTTCAACCCTAACTAGGATTTTGACCATGTCTTCAAGAAGTTTTTTCTAAAGGAGTTTGTTGAGTTTGAAGGTCTTGCATTTTTTGTGGTTGAAAAGGATGCAAAGGAATATGTTCACATACCTATTGGGAGCTCACCTTATAGAGAAGGCTTTTTTTTCAAGAAAGTATACATCTCATTCTCTTGACACATTTTGTGCATCAAATTTGTTTTGTTCTGCTCATTCTAGAAAATGTGGGCTAATGTCAAAAGCAGCTATATTCATTGCGTATAATCTTGTTAAATATGATGAACAACAATTAGAGGGTCCAAAATGTTCAAGCTTCTTTCTTTTGGATGAGGTAGCAAATGACAAGGATGTAGAGGAATGCTTGGACCCTGAGCAATAATCATTTATTGTTGGCAAACTAGATGTTTCCCAATTCAAAAGCTGAGACCATTATTGAAGAAAACCATGCAAATGTAGATCTTGTATGTGACTCTTCTTTCTATGCTATTGCTTCACTTCCAAGTCTCCCTATCAAGGACAAGGAATACATATATACTACTATCAAACATCCAAAGGCTCTTCAATTTTAGGGAGGATTATTGTTTAGTGATCATTGTAGAGGCTTCTGATGTTGAAAATGGCATTGTTGACATAAAAGATGAATCAAAAGAAGCGTTACTTAAACTTTACACTGAAATTACATGCAATAAGTTTATTGAAGCAAGGGATGCCCTTTCTCTTCGTTTTAAATAAGGCAAATAATGCTAAAAAAGAGTATGGGATTACTGAACAGGAGTTCCACGACCTTCAAGACTGACTTGAAATTTCCAATTTTGGAAGAGAAGAGTCATAGTATGTTAAAGAATTGGAAGGCACAATCATCAATTAACATATGGAATCCAACTAAGCTAGAGAATGATGAAAATCAATTTGTCCTATTATCTTGAATTTTGTAAGATATACATTAATATCTTTGATTTTAACATTCATTTGATATTGATCTCTTTTGTAATTGGAGATTGAAGATTTTGATAACTTATTGGGATGGGATAAAGGGATGAGAGCTGGTATTAGTTCACTAAAATATGTTGCACTTGGACATTACTTAGTAATGATTGATCCGCATGTTTTCTTGGTATTTCATAACATCTTCTCAGAGGAAGCAACATGTCCTATACTATGTATCAAGGCACTTACAAGGCTACTTGGTTTCTTTAGGTGATAGAGCTTCACAAGTAAACGCTATGCAGGAGTTTCATGAAAGCTTATGGGTTGGCCATAGCGGTGTTTGGGGTACTTTTGCAAAGATCAAAGAAAGATATCGGTGGGGTAGGTCATGTATAAGGATTTTCCTCACTCTTCGGAAACATGTATGGCATGCCAAATGTATTCATCTATGAGACATCGGGATGGATTGTAGCCGATATATCATTGTCTCTTCATTTTAAGTGGGTGATGGATATAGTCATGATGCCTATAGGTATTTGGCAAATTAGGTATTTTGTAATTTTCCCATGAAGACTTAACTAACCAAGTGGAAGGTAGAGCTCTATGTACCAAGACAACAAATGTAGTGTGTACTTTTCTCATTTGCACATTTGGGGATAAGTGTTGCTTTAACTTCAACTTATTGAAGCTCTACTATACCCTCATTTATAGGAGCCATGTGACTTGATGAAAATTAAGAACTCTTTCAAGGCCCCTCCTTGTTTGCTAAGGCTACTTCAAGACTTGTATGTTGTTGATAAGAGTTCATACACCACATCAACAACTAATATTAAGGCACTTTTGGACTCTAGAGCCTCTACACATTTCATGGATGAGAAGTTTGCTAGCCAACATGGTATCACAATCATGGAGAAATCTAATCACATTCCTATAAAAGTCATAGACCTCTTGCTTGAGGTAATGTCAAATATAAAGCTCTTCCTACAAAAGTTACATTGAGAGACTTTATAACAAACATAGCATATCTAATGGATGACATCTTCTGTGAGTACTAGATGACTTTTTGGTAATATATTTAGATGCCAATCTACATATTTTCCAAGAATAAAAAAGGACACAAGAATAATGTGTGATTCATTCTTGATAAGCTACGTGAAAATAATGTGGATTCTAAATTGGAAAAGTGCTCATTTCATCAAAACAAAAAGTGGAATTCATTGGATACATTGTCTCAAAATGGAATCTCAATGGATAGGAAGAAGATGAAGACTTGAATGGGAAACACCAAGATTAGTTCTAGATGTGCAATGCTTCATGGGATTTGCAAAGTTTTACTGATCCTTCATTAAGGATTATTCCAAGATTATAGTGCCACTCATATAATTAACATGAAACGATAAATTTATGTGGAACTTTCATACAGAGAAGGATTTTTCAACACATAAACAAGCATTCACTATGACCCCAATAATGATACATAAATGTCCATCTAAGCCTTTCTTCTTGGGAACTAATGCATTAGATTTTTCTCTTAGTGCTATCCTTTCCCAAGTTAGCAATGATGGTCAAGTACATCCTGTGGTTTTCTATTCTAGAAAATTATTAGGTGAAATAAACTATGAGATTCATCATCTATGTGTCCTTCATCATTCAGTGTTTCCATTACCATGGATAACCAGATGAAACCATTTGTGTTTGAGGACTATAGTTTGTGTCAGGTTTTTGGAGACATCTCCTCAAGCTCCTAGGCATCAAAATCAACCTCTAATTGGCCATCCACTATCGAAGTAATGGACACACAAAGAGAGTAATTCAAGTCCAGTAAAAGTATCTCTAATGCATGATCAATTACTATCGAGATGATTGGGTGGATCTACTTCCCTTAGTTGATTTCACTTACAATAATGCTAGCCATACCCCTACTAGGAAAACTCCATTCTTTTTCAACTATGGAAGACACACTAGCATGGACATCTATATGAGTCACCCAATAAAAAAAGTGGTATCTAGGAAATGAGTTGAAAATTTATCAAAGATCCATAAGGAGTTAAAGTCACATATTCAACAAGCCCACGAAAGATATAAATAAAATTCCAATTCAAAATGAATGCAACTATATCCAAATTACAATATTGGAGATCAAGTTTGGCCTTTATGGCAAGACTTATGTTCTTTTCACCCTTCTCATAAGCTAGGTTATCAAATGCTTTGGCTCTTCAGGATCATTGGCAAAGTATATTCAGTCACTCATCATCTCCAATTATCACAGTCCATGAGAATTCACCTAGTATTCCATGTTTGTGTCTTGGAGCCTTTCCATAGATCCTCAATACGAGAGAGGAACTTACAACCACCACCACATGTTGAAATCAAAGGTCACCTAGAGTACGAACTCAATACTATCTTTGATTTTGAAATCTCTCATAGAATGCTTGAATACCTTGTTAATTGGAAGGACTATAATGCTAGCATGAACTTGGGAACCAACCTCCCATTTTTGTCTACCACCTACTAAAGTAAAGGAGTTTCATCATTGACATCGATTGAAGCCAAGATCCTTACACCACTCCTTATGGAACTCATCTCTAATGGAGGAGGTAATGTTATGGACACCAAGAAACCTAGTATATTCTAGAAGCTTCTAGAAGATTAAATAAATTTCTCAAAGATTCTAAGAAGGTTCTAGATAGTTCTTTTGAAAGTTTAAAAGAGCACATGCATTAGTGCTGTTATCAACATTGCTTATAATGCCATTACTTTATGTCAGTGATTCTTATGTGAGAAAAATGATGTCATAATCTAGAAGTCTCTCCTTAACCTCCTAAGTACTCTAGTATAAATAGGCATCTAGGGCTACAAGCCCTTTAGTCTTGCCAACACCAATTGTGAGGCTCATACGAGGTAAAGTTCCCTCTAGTTCTAAGGGAACTTTACATTGCATGTGAGGACATAATCCTTGTCCTTACCAAGTTCTTGTCACCCTCAAAACAACAAGGTATATCGACAAACTCTATAAGTCCTTAATAAGGATATTGTAGCCTACCTTAAATACATGCTTACACTTACCAAGCACCTTATATAACACTTGGGACTTTTCTATATAACTACCTTATTTCTATTGGCTCAGAATTTTTTGCAATGCTAGCTATATTCCCTATTAATCCAAACCTGCTCTATCCCCAAAACTATAGTCCTCATCTTCCTTGTCATACCAATATTGTCATGCTAGCACCTATCTTTAGCATTAGCCCATATAGATTTTGCATCCCTATAGAGTCAAAAAAGATGTTCAGGTGTCTCCTACCTACATTGATAGGGAAGATATTGCAAACCTTCCTAAATAAAGCAACTATTCATATAGTTGGGAGTCAACTTGATATTATCTTCTTGAGTAGTAGACAAATTCTAGTTGTAGATAGCCATCCAACTATTAGCAACCTAAATCTCCATTTATGCATCGAATTGAGAGGAAGAAATTCCTTCCTCATCTCTTTTAGTTTGAGAAAGAGAAGATTTGAAAGCTTGTTAAAGTTAACCCTTCTCTTCATCTTATAGGCTAGTTTACGTTTTTGATTGACCTAGCACTTGTAGATGAGATCTAGCCCTACATAATTTGATGGTGGCTATTCCTCCATCTTCTTATGGAGGACCTCTCTTAGCCACTATTTTCCTTTTTCCTTTAGCTTAGACTTGGTCTCAGTTTCTTCTAAGTCAAGCTCTACATGAGCTAGCATCCACTATGTGTCTTGATGATGTGGTAGGATATTATTCACTAGCATGTAAGGTGACCAACATGAGGATACGCCAGTGATTCTATAGTTGGACTACACCCATATACAACGAGTTGTCACATTCATCAACTAGTAGGGAAAATATGTTATAGTCAACTAGAGGTAGGCTTAAAAGTTCCTTTAAAGAAGCATTGTTATTTCCTTTTCTTCATTTGTTCTTATAATCTTCCTTGTAAGTTTGATGATTTTCTTTGATGTAGCTTGAGAGCCTACCTCTATCCTTATGTGATGCCTCAATAGAGAGTATGGGTCTTTGATCCTTGTGACAAATCCTCATTTTCCTCCATCCTTGGTGGCCTTCTTAGATGGCTTGTTAAAAGGTTTTCTCCTCTCCTTTTACTTATCTTTTTATTAAATCTATTTATTTAGCATGCTTGTGATCTTATTAAGCAAACTTTGCCTTAGTGGGGCAATCTCTAGTGTAGTGCTCAACCTAGTGGCACATACAACAAGATTCAATGAAAGAAAAAGAACCTAACCTCCATGAAAATTTTCATACTAAAAAGTTGAAAATTTTGAAAAAAATAAAAGGTTTATTTGTGCTTATCCTAAATATAAAACCCTTTTTCTTAACCTGCAAGATGCCATAATGCTAACATACATGTAAAGAACTTTACCAATAGATTTTGCAAGAGCATTGATCTTAGTATCTAGTTGATTAGGCAATCTTGGAAATGTTATCTACTCATGATGTTCATGAAGTAGTGTATCTTGTAGAGGGAATTGAAGCAATCAAGGTATGCCATACACTAAGTTACCGTTGAGCCTTTATGCTAAAACCAATTCCATTCTTGTTAAGAGTCAACCACACAAAAAAAACCTTCAATAAGCTTGAACTACATGAGCATATCTCTCACCTACTAGGTTTGCAAAAGTCAGCATGAAAAATCATCTTTTCCTAGCATTATGGCCTAAAAACAAGAAGGATAGGCCATATGGCATGAAATGAGCATAGTGCTTCTTGATTTTGTGTAATCGGAAGGCCACTAGTGTTTTATGCACTTTTGCCTTTGCTTGGATTCCACTTTACTTCTACCTCTCATTCAATTGTGAGATATCTCTTTGCATAGCCTTTTTTATTCTAGCCATGTCAAGTTATTCATGTCTTTCCATAGAGAGGAAGTCCAACTCAATGACTTCATCTTTCTTTTATCTCTTTCTACATCCCTCATCTATATGTTCTCCCACTAACTCAATCTACATTTTTTTGCCTCCATGAGGCATTTGCATGAGCTGTCACCAAGGTTGTTAACATGCTAATGTCCTATGCATTAATTGTAGTTAATGTGTTGTTACCTTAGTGGCCACATGCTAGCTACATGTTCTTTGCATCATCTCCATCTAATTGATATGTAAATGATATAAAACATTAATTACATGATTTTGACTTATTAAATGCTACTTGGGATTTTTCTTCCACCATTATGAGCACACGAGCTCAAATTACACATTTTCAAAATCTTATAAACTACTTGATTGACTACAGCCCCCTTTCCCTTATATCAAGTTGTGGCTTGTCTTAACCTCAAAGTAATAAGGATAATCAAATATAAAGTAATTTTCATGATAAAGTTACTGCTAACTACTAAAATTACAAGTCACCTAATAACCCCATGTTACCACTTATCAAGATCATTATTTGGAAAATAATATCTAAATCATAAATATGTCCAAAAATTTAGTAGCAATTGAAACCAAAAATTATACTCTAGATTCATCTGATAGCAATAGAACAAAGTGCATTTACTTTAGGTGATCACATTGCATGCAAGTTTACATAATAATAAAATCCAAATCTAACAAAGTTATTGTTAGTCTTCAAACTATAGGGTCACTAAGAACAAAATGCATGTACTTTAGGTGATCACGTTGCATGCAAGTTTACATAATAATAAAACCCAAATCTAACATAGTTATTGTTAGTCTTCAAACTATAGGGTCACTATTACAAAGATACTAAGAATGTGTGGGACTTAATGCTTAGGTACAATTGGCTATGGAGAGTCCTCCCATCGAGGAGGGGGGGTGTCACTCACAAAAATAGGTGTATATCATATGGATTCAACATAAGAAATTTTTCAAATATCATTTTACACATTATTAATAAATACAAGGGTTCCATATAAATGGGTTATTTATAGATTGAATAGAAAAGGATTGTAATTTTTTTAAGTAAAATTCATAGATAAGAATATGTATATGTAGAGTTTGAATGTAGGCGATATGTATAGAGGGTATACATATAATGAGGCCCCAGAGAGAGAGTCATTCTCAAAACCTTAGGATTGGACCTTTCAATGAGTCTCAAAAAACTTGTAATTTTACAATAAAACACTAGTCTATTGAAAGTGGCAGGTAGATGTTATCGAGTTGAAAATGATTTTCAAGACTATTACCTTGACCAAATCATTTTGCTCATGTCTCAGTTATCCTTTTTCTCTTAAGTTGCAGAGACTGCAGTTGTGCCCCCTTAATTATGCATTAAAGGTGCAGATACAAGTCAAGTGCATGATGACGCTATATTATTTGGGGGCATATTAGGTAAAGCTTAAAGATTTTCTAGCTATTTCCTTGATGTATGAAGTGGTTGCAAGTATATGAAAAAAATATTTTCCTTGATTATTAATGAGTTTCATGCAAAGAAAGTATGGGCACTGATGCCAAACTAGATAATCTTGAGTCCCATTTGACCAATATCATTAAAATATTAGATCAAAGTATCTTACATGAAGAGAATTAGGTTTTTAAAACATGCATTCACTAATGAACCTCAAAAAGCTTTATAATCAATCTAAGGTTGTCCATGGCTTCCTAATGACATGAATAGTTAGTGGCTATCTATATCATAGAACTTTTAATTTTCATTTAATAAGTTATGTAATCCAATGTACCATACTTGAAATAATATGTGTCAAACTAAAGTTTATAGAACATTGTGCGTGCATAATTTCAAGTTTTGAGACAACCACTTAAGTATGAAGTCCAACTTATATATTGAGAGCATCCTAACAAATCATATTTTGGAGTTAAAAGAGCTCAATATAGCAAATACAAAGAAAGGGAGGAATTTGATGTATAAACATCATTCATAAAGATTTAGATGTAAAGAAGGGTGATGTAGGGCCTTTGAAGTGCTAAAAACAAATGACATGCCTATAGCACCAAACTAACAGTGGTGCATAGAAAAGTGCTTGAAAGAAAAGAATAAAAGAAATGGTGCAAGCATGGTATTAATACAAGTTGAATATTAGAGCTCTTCAAGCAACAAGTTTTGCATGAAAGCATCACGTTCATGGAAAAGATTCGACGTTGAACCCCTTTATTCACTATAAAGTCCTACCAATGGTTTGAACATGGATGCTCTTAGTCATTTTTAACATGTTGCCCAATGTTTTTATACTCAAGGTGATAATGGAGGGAAATGCTTATCAGTTGGTACAAAATTCAAGGTCATTTCAAGCCTATACAAGGAAGTAAATTAGAGTATCTTTTTGATTGACTCATACATCTAATAACTTGTGAATTCCAAGAAAGGCAATGTACTATGTTTAGCTTTATGGGCACAGTTAAGTGCTTTTAGTTATATTGATTAAAGTATTGGAAACTTAGCCTCATGGTCTTGTAGCTCATATTCTTCCAAGCAATAGCTTCGTAAAAATTTTTCTAGAATTACTTACCACTTAAATTAATTGCTTTGGTGAGAGTAGATTCTCCCTTGTTGTGATTTTCCAATACATATTATAAAGTGCATACCATTAACATATTGACAAATAGAATTGCAACCTAACCCCACATCAACTCAAATGTTAGGAGACACGTTGCAAGAATTTCTTGGACACAAAATTAAAGGACATCAACCTCCAAAGTGCTAGCATGTGCACCTCATGGATGATGCCTATCCTTTCTCGATTTTCTAAAAATAGTGAATGTTAAAGGCACTCAAGAAACATACATGAACCATAATGCAAAGATAGTGATTCCATGAGATGAAGGTGCATGCGAAGCATATAAACTACAGCTTCATATATTTTCAATTTCATCAAATGAAGGAGCATATGATAGAGAGGCTTCATAGTTGAGGAAACTGTTCTTGGATAATGTGCAAACTTCTCATAGTACCTCTCTTTTTTATTTTCAAATGTGGTACATTTTGGCATATTTGATTGACTCACCCATCTTTGATGGCCTGACTATGAAGTAACCCCCCCCAAGCCACCCCAGTGAGGAATTGAACTAACTCTCGATCGCACTAGACACACCCAGTATTCCTAGTAAGTGACCTACCGCTCACACAGAACATCTTTTGACATGAGGAATCCTTTATCCTTCATAAGCCCGAATGAATAGCACAATACATTGAGGAGTTCATAATTTAGCCATAAACATTTACGGGTGGTGAATGCACATGCACGATAGAGAACCCATATCCACTAGAAAACAAACACACACACTACATGCACGTACGAAGACCCGCCTCGTGAAGTTTGCAAGCATACTTCAATTTGCACATGCAATCTGCAAGTATGGTTGTGTGGATTGTTATTAGAATAATAGTGCAGCAATGAAAAAGCTTCGAGTTTCGAGTAGTGAGGTAGTGCGAGTTGTGTGTTTTCAAGTGGGGGTGATTCGTGAAGCAGCACGCGAGACAGCCGCTTCTACCGGCGGAGGTGACAGGACAGGAGCATCTTGGCATCGGCCCACGAAAGCTTTCGCTCGTCGGAACCAACATTTCATTTTCTTACATCTATTTGTTTTCGCCCACTTCTCTCAAGATGTCCTCTTTCACGTCTTTGGGATCCTTCGAATCCTCCCATTTCTTTAATGGCGCCCGCCCTTTGCAGGCGGCTGCCTCCTCCGACTATTTTACTCTCTCAAGAGTTATACACAGAGAGAGTTAGAGAGAGAGAGAGAGAGAGAGAGAGAGTTGGAAAGGCTACATCAAGCACATGAAGTGGAAATGCAATGAAAGTAGTCAAACATATACAATGTAGGGTGCGTTAAAAAAGGAATCAAAGTTATATTTGGGCTGAAGCATTAGGTAATTGCTCTTTCTCCCTCTCTATGAGTGTGTGTGTGTGTGTGTGTGCGCGTGCGCGCGTAAACAAGGGAGAGGAGATTAGCTAAGTACTCTTAGTTTATTCAACTCAAGTAAAGCAAAGAAGAGTGAGAGAAAGAGAGTGAAAGAGAGGGAGAGCTTGAAGAACAAGTAAAGCAAGTGTTCAAAGGAGAAGTCTACAAAGGAAAAGAAGAAGAGAGCAAAGGCGAGATTCAAGGGAGCACGCATGTGTCTTTGAGCCTTGAGATACACACTTCCCTTCTTTCCTTCTTATTTTCTTTCTACATTATATTTATGAGAGAGAGAGAGAGAGAGAGAGAGAGAGGAAAAAATGGACAGAGAAGAAGAGAAACAATGATGTGGAGAAACCTTGCAATGAGGATGTTTGACAATTGATTAGTGGGAATAAAGTTAGCATCACTTTCACATATTTTGGGTAGACTGGAAAAGTAGGTTGCGCAAATAGTTCTACTGGAAATTGATTTCTTTAATGTCAAGGTTGAATAAGAAGATAAACAAGGAAGACTCAAGTATGGTGGGGTTAGAGAGGTGCACTGGGAACGTGCAGAGGGATATGGAGTGAATGGATTGGAGATCATGATTGCCATGTATCAAAGAAGAAGTTGGGGTGATGTATTGTCAATACACATATTATTATGTACTGATGAGGGTACTTTATGTCTGCCTACTTCCTTGCATGTTAGGAAATATTTGCCAGAAACAGTCATGCTCGTCTTGAGGACTTAAAGAGCAAGAGACGGGAGGTGATAAATAGGTCTTAAACATAGCTGCATGCTTGCAAGGGAGAGAAAAGAGAAATTTGACTTAATTGACTTTTGATGGGTAAAGGACGACTTTTCTTTTGGTGCATTTGAGGTAAAAGGGGGAGCACTCATTTGGAGACAGGGAGAAGAGAAAAAGAAAGCATGTTTTTTTGCATGCATCATGTTCTTTAGGGAAAGACTAGCTTTGATGCATGGAGGATCGAGTGGATTACACAAGGGGCTTGTTCAAAAGGAGAGGCAACATGGGGATCTGCAAATCACTCAGAGTAGGGAGGCCATTTGAGGGAATCAAACCATCATCCCTATGTTTAGACTCATCACCTTTGTCCATAGTAACTAATGCACAACCTTGAGTTGTTTTTCCCACAAGATGCAGGCTCTTGTCTTGGCAGAGAGATCACACGCTTGAAATCATGAATCTCTCCATGCAATGAACTTGCTGCATTGACAAATAGTTCCTAGTTGCATCACAAGTGACTAAACCTAGTTCATTGGAAGTGGGGCCATTCTTTCTTGGGGCCTACATGTGGAAGTTTATACATCTAGAAGGTGGAAAGATCCCTGAGAGTTTAGCCTACTTACTAGAAGGGTTCTCAATGTATCGAAATACAATGGAGCTCACATTGATTTACATCATCGCTTGTTATGATAGCAATATCACTAACTATGTGCACTATTCAGTGCTTCATTAGTTATTTCTTCATAACCAAGAATCTATAGCTATTTATGTGCACATGAGATCTTTCACCCTCATTACTACAACCTGAGGAATACAAGTAATCACAAAAATTACTATTGTGATCAAGAGAGCTCAAATTCCATTGAACTATAAAGAATGCACATCACAAACACCCCAAATTTAACATGCAATTGGTTTCTATAGTGATTTGAATAAAGAATGCAGATGTAAAGCTTAAGACATGGCAACAATACACATCATCATTGTCTCACACTTCCTAAGTCCTTGTGAAGTGTATTCTTTAAACATGGAGGAGCGCTATCATCATTGAGAGCTCCTACTTATTTCTTCTTACATCTATTTGTTTTCACCCACTTCTGTCTCATCAGCTCTCGAGATGTCCTCTTTCATGTCTTTGGGATCCTTCAGATCCTCCATTTCTTTAATGGCACCCACCCTTGTAGGCAACTACCTCCGACTATTTTACTCTCTTAAGAGTTAGAGAGAGTTAGAGAGAGAGAGAGAGGGGTCATGCTAACATCCACTAGAGGCCATAATCACCTACGCCATAGGAACGACAAGTATATATAATCCATATGGTATGTCTCATCATGGATCGACAAAAGAAAAATGCAAACTACAAGAGTACCTAGCTCTCCTACCATCTGCAGTTCTTGAGGTTATATGCTAGAGGGATATCAACTCCTCTATGTATATATGAGAGAGAGAGAGAGAGAGAGAGAGAGAGAGAGAGAGAGAGAGAGAGAGAGAGAGAGAGAGAGAGAGAGAGAGAGAGAGAGAGAGAGAGAGAGAGAGAGAGAGAGAGAGAGAGAGAGAAGTTGGCATATCCTCAACTTGGAAAGGCTACATTAGGCACATGAAGTGGAAATGTAGATTATGGTCAAACATGAAATAGAGTTTAAGTTGTCTCTTCTAAGGGCTAACATAGGTTTACAACTTCTAGAAAGAGAGAAGGAAGGATGGGCATGATTTTAAGTTCTCTCTTCTAAGGGTTAACGAAGGTTTACAACTTCTGCAAAGAGAGAAGGAAGGCTAGAATCCCAATTATAGGAAATAAGGCAACTTCAAAGATATAAATGACATTAGTAAAGGAAGGAAACAATCCCATTCAAAGGAAATAAGGCAACCTCAAAGCTATAAATGGCATGACACACAAGCTTGCTCTGAACCTCTATTTGTTCTACGTATGAGGTTTCAAAAGGATGTGGCTTTCTTTGGTTATTACAAACATGATAAAACTCTCTTTCTATTTCTAGTTCCTATGAGAAAGCTACTTGCTTTTATAAGGTAGGGTGTGTTAAATAACAAATTGAAGTGTATCTGGGGTGAAGCTTTACATCATTCTTCTCTCAACCTATTTATTTATTTACATTGCATAGTTAGAAAAAGGATCAAAATTTGTCTCAGATATCCTCAGAATAAGCAAGAAGTGACCTTACAAGGAAGGAGGAGCTAAATCAAAATGATATTCTCAACTTCCTCATCACAACCATTTAGGCTACAAAAATAGATAAGCTTATGAAAGAAAGTCAATAAAGTTAACATTTTCATGAAGCAATTGTTCTCATGGTTATATATTCTATTTATTCAGTGAAAGCATGTTGACATGGTATAAAATAGCATTTATAACAAAATTGGGCTATACTAACTAGATCTAGAGGTGCAAAGTGAAGTTTCATGTCATGCTATCGAGCACTGGAAAACTCTTGAAACAAAGAATCATGGTGTTTAATCTTTGAAACCTTATGTTTCGATTTGCAAAAAGATTACCACATACACAATTGTTAAACTATAATTGCTAAAAGCATAAAAGTGTAAAAATTAACATGATTTCAACAAAGAGTTAAGCAAAAGCTAAAACGACCTAGTTCAAAAAGAATATGGTTCCTACACCTCTTATTGTCAATTTTGTTCCCGAGTGTAAGCAAAGTGTATCCAGTGTGCTCATTTTGTCCCAAAGTGTAAGTAGAGTGCACCTCCTATGCTTGTTCGGATTGAATCCCTCACGTTGGAAACTTGACCAAGCATATTCATGAGAAGATCATTCCAACTTATTCATTAGGGTGAGATGAAGCAAACTATGTGAGATTGGGGACATGTTACTTATCTCACCTAAGCAAAGGGAGATTTTTAAAGATTTACCCTTCACCTTTGTGAACATGGTTCGGATATTAAGCAAACACAAAGGCTTCTTAAGAACAGACTTTGATCAAGGATATGAGTAGTAGAAAGGGCATATTAAACTCTCATAATACATCCCTCTTAGGTGGATTCTTAACCAAGGATGATACAAGGTTATTGGGGGAGGTTTAAATTGAGTTTTAATTTAGCGTTTTAGGTTCTATATGGATTATATAGAACCTTTGAAATTGATGTGGATTATGAACAAAATGAGGACAATTCTCAATTATTAGGAGTTTTAGAGTATTTTGTGTTTTAGGATTGTGGTTCTCAAACACATCGTCACTCCCTAACCCATCTACTTCCTCTCTTGCTTGAACCCTTTTAAGGAATATGTTGTGAATTAATTGACTTCCATGTACATAAACTTATGCTAGGTTTGGATTCTTGACTTAAAGCTCTTTCTTCACAAGAAAAATATTCTAGACATCTAGTGCCTCAAGTGAAAAGCCTTTTTCCACCTCAGAAGGTGCACTTCTAAGAAATTCTTATGTATCTGATGCATTAAAGAGGTATCTAGAAAAAAACCTCTACTCATATATCACAAGGTGCATTCATAAGTCTAGACATGAGTTCCTTAAGTGAAAAGCCTTTCTCCATTTCGTAGTGTGCATTTGTACAAAATTGTTATTTATTTGGTACATTCAAGGGTTGTCTAGAAAAACCTTTAGCTTGTATATCTCTAGGTAGTGGAGCGCCCTCTCTTTCTTATGAAAATTATATGTTTTTTTCAAAGTACAATAAAATCCCATTGTGCAATTGCAATCTTATAGCTTTTCCCAAATTTAATCAAATAGAATTTTAAATCCACAATTGGATGTAATACAATACACATTGTAATATGTCAGGTCTACACTTGACTATGCCTTATGCTATGCTACACAAATGTAGATTGGGCTAGTAGTATTTCAAGCATAAGATGTACCAATGGGCTTATGCTTTCCTTGCTTAGAGTAGTAAGAAATAGTATACAGTTGTGCTATCTATTATTGAGGTAGAGTACATGGTTGTTGTAGTTATATCATGCAAGCTATCTTGGCTATGCAAGCTACTTATTGATTTGGGGCTACATGTGGACAAGAAGGTTATCATCTCTTGTGATTATCTTACAAGTATTTAGCTTGCTAAGAATCTAATGTATCATCCACAAAGAATAACATATAGAGGTCATTTACCATTTCATTTGAGAGTAGGTTGTAGCAAGTGATGTTGTCTTGGTTTATATGACTATGCTTGGAGTACATGAGCTCATTCTCAGCTCAAGGGGGAGTGTTGGGATATCAAGCTCCATATGAGCTATCCACTACATGCCTTGATGATGTGGTGGGACTTTACTCACTGGCATTATAGGTGACCAATATCGATTATATGCTACTCATTCTAACACTAGACTACATTCACATAGTCCACTCTTGGTTATTGCATGTTTATTATGTCATCTCATCTATCATTAGTGATTTGTACCTCATGTACATATAGTACTTTCATAGTTTTCTTTTATCATATCATAGATTGGAGCCCCAAGAGGAACACCAAGGAAAAGGGGATTCTACTGCAAGAAAATCTATCTTGTAACATCAACAAGATTTTATTTCATTCTTTTGATGACCAAAACAAAGAAAACATAAAATCTTCACACATCATCATAGTAGATATCTCCCACAGATTTGATAGAATCAACCATAATCTTCAACATCTTCACATAATCCTTCAATAGAACAAGGAACATAAAGGAATACACCATTTTTGAATGGAAATCAATCACATAGTATTCATCTTCAATATCTTCATAATTTTCTTTCTCAATCTCTCATATAAAGGTACACCGTTTTGATAGAATTGGCTATCTCTAGTTCTCTCTCTCTCTATAGTACATCATCTCCTCACTAAAATAATCAATAATGACTCTCAATAATCCTTCTTAGGTCGTGGATACACCTCCCAAAAGGTATGTCTGTGTCGAAGAGGCACCAGAGCCACTACAGTGTCTCTTCATAGCTCACTACTGTCACTGTCACTTCAGTCTTCTCTTCAGTCTTCAGCAGCTGCTTCTTCCATTTGTTTTAGCTATTTTGAACTTAGATTCATCCTTTCCAAAAGTTAGAAAACTTTTCCAAAGTCACACATATATTCTACAGAACACTTATAGAATATCTACAGAACAAAATAGAATAGGAACAGAGCAGAGACAGAACAGATACAAAGGCTCTACATAAGATTTACAAAGGGTTACAGAAGGTCATCAAAGAACATCAATTCCTCATAACTCATACTAAAACCATTCCAAACTATCAAAAACTTTTCAATAAGCCTTCAAGAGATCTCAACCTTCATCAATCATCAATCCATGCTTCATACAAAAGAAAATCAGCACAAAAGAGAAGCTATACAGAAGGCATCAGAACCAATCAGAACCTCAACAGAACCTATCAGATCATCACAGAGCTTTATATTTTTACTAAGAATCATCATGAGTTTCCAAAACATAATCAATATCATCCAAAACACTCTCAAACACTTCCATTAACAACCATACATCACTCTAAATCCATCAAAAACCAATAATTCAGACCTCAAAAACAATAAAAATCAGTCAAAAATTCAGTCTTTTTCCATTCTCAACATAGATTAAGAATTTTGTGTAAAAGAATAAGAAAAAATAATAACAAAATATATTCCTCATTCTCTATGTGCTCAACTCTCCATTGTGTGTATGTGCTCTTAGTTGTTTCACCTCTTTCTTCTCTTATCTATTTATAAATGGTTCCCATAGGGCTTTCCATAAGAGTATTGGCTCCTGTAGGTTTCATCGTCTCTAAAAAAGGGGGCCATTAGTGGCTTGAATAGTACTAGAAAATATTTCACGCAAGTTATTTGACTATAGCAATGAGTTTTCTAAGGTTTGATTGAATTGATGGAATTTTTTTCTTACATCAAATGAAAGCCTTGATGCATAATTTCATTACAAGTATTAAGTTCTACATAACATGTCTTACACATTATAATTTATGTGTTCAATCCCTTGTTCTTTCCTTTCGTTCCAAGTCATATAAAATAGATACAATTCTATAGATAGAAAATCAATTTAAAGTCAATGTCTCACTTGATATACTGCTAGTCCAAGATTTAAATAGCTCTCAAAAAATCCTAAAATGTGGAGAAAAGGAATATCTCATAATATCTCATATTAGATATTGTATATTGGATGAAAAAGGCCCAAACAATAAACCTTGTCAAGCTATCAAGGTGCTAGCTATGATCTTGTCTATTAGTAAAACTTGAATATCTCTTTTAATACCAGACCAATTAAATTATATGATGGATCATTTGAAAGAGGATATCAAAAACCTTCAACCATAATCTTGAAACCATTAAAAAATACATCTTACCATCCCAAATTTGATAAACTTCAAAGCTGTCTTGTTTTACAATAAGGTACTAGCTTGTTTTAGCCTCTTTTCCCCAAACTTTCAATCCAAAAGCATTCAAATGATGTCCAATCAATCTCACTACAATCTTGATGATTACTTTTTGTGGAAGTTCTTTGATATTCAATAATGAAACCTGGATAGAGAACCTTAAGAGCTTTCTTGAGTCACTCCATTGATGTCCATAAGAAGTAAAAGAATAGGCTCAATTCTTGTCCAAGTTTGTTGCCATAATGGAGAATAATGCCTCATTAATTACTTTGTTTTAGCTTGGTGAAGAATCACTACTTCAAATGAAGAAAGGCTTGTTGTGTTGCTTCCCTTAAGGGCCCTTTGAAGAGAAATAATGCTATGCACAATGAGAATAGAGCTCTAATATTGATCTTATGTGTTGCAAAAGGTAGAGTGTAGAACAATTGAGCGATAACTACAAAGTCTTTGTACTGGCTCTTAAATCCTTGAATGTGTCTTTCACCAAAAAATCTATATTTTTAGGAGTTTACTTACATTTTTAATATATTCCTATTCTTGCTAGGTTTTGCAATGAGGCTCTTTTTGTAATTTTTGAACTATATCAATTGCAAGTAGCATCGATAACTTCACTAACATGGCATTACTCTTGAATTTATAGTACACCTCAAAAAATACATCATGCTCCTACAATATGTTCTTCTTTGTAAACACCGAGTTAACCCATGCTAGAGTCTTCTTAAAATAAGTGCAAATAGTTCTTGAAGGCACATTAGAACTACATGGGAACAAGCTAACTTGCCACTCTATTAGAGCCATAATGTCAAAAAATTCTTTCCAAAAAAACATTTTGACTTGCCATGTTATGAAGAACAACCAAGAAACACACTAATTGCTAGTTAAAACAAGTACAATTTGTTGCCTAAATCCATCCTAGGTTGCTATTGAGCTAGTAGTCAAAATAGGTGCAATCTATTATATAAATCCAAGCTTCTTCTACCTACAAAAATGTTGCGTGAAATCTCTAGCATAAATTAACCCTTATGCTTCCCAATAAAAACACTAATCTACTGCATATGTCCACACTATCAACTCAAAAATCTGTGTCTACTATCCCAAAATCATGTCAATCCTCCTATGTTGTTAAAGGTTTCCATCCATAGCACAAATCTGGTGCATAATACTAGTATCTATCCTAATCATCATAAACCTTCCAAAGGTTGACAATAAGGGTTATACATTATTGAAATTGTCTCATTCTTACCACACTCTTAGAATCTATAGCTCATGCCACACTATGTCTTCTTGAAACAAGATTCTTTGCCATATGCAAGAGGAATGCCATATATGTTTGTTTCATTGGAGTAAGAACTTTCAAATGAGAGATTACAATTGTTGTATATAGCTTAGAGAAACATTGTTAAACATACCTTTGTTGTTAGATGACCTACCTTCCTATAGGGTTTTAGATGATTGAATGTCAAGAAGAAAGAAGAGTATGCTCCCAAACTTAGCCAAGAGTTGGCCAAAATACATAGATGAATAACTAAGCAATGTTCTAGGGTATAGATTGATGAGATTAAATGGAGGAAACATGACTTGGAGAAGACTAAATGCACTTTTATTTTTCAAACCAAGATTCTTTTTCATCTTCCCTAAGATCTCTTCCAATTTTGCATGGAAGAAATCACATCTACTTCTTTTCTTTCTCTAAGGCTTCAAACAACCAAAGAATTGTGATCTAGGGATTCTAAGCTTGAATTCTACGACCATGAAAGTAATATTTACTTTCATTCTACTCAATCTTGCATCTTAGTAGCATGTATCGGTAAAATATCCTTCAACATCACTTGAAGATAGTGACAAGTTTCCAACTATGTCATCCTTCTACCATTTTTGTCTAGATCTACTTCAAAAGGCTTTAGATTTCTAAGGTCTTTGCCACTTCGGAGGAATTATTGAGATGTCAAGATCAACACGAACTGACACTCGTGTACCTAGATGACCATTTTCATATTCATATCACTGATGTAGTTGGTACCTAGATTGGTATATCATTCCAATGATACTATTTTATAACTAAGTCCACCTGCTAGAGTTATGGTATATCTATCTAGTTATCTTTCTACTTAGTGTGTTCACACTATGGAACATTTGTATATTATGGTAGACTCATATAGTGAATAAGAAGAAGAAGAAGAAGAAGAAGAAGACTACAATTTTCAACTCCTATCTTGTCAGCATTCTCTATGTGTTTTTTGCCTTAGAAGAGCTCAATCTCCCTCTCTCTCCCTTCCATCTTTTCATGGTAACAGAGCACTCTTCAAGCACAGAGTTGTGGGCCACAAACATAAGAATATATAAGGGAATCCCACTATGGAGTACACCTATGGAGCTCTCTCTCATAGGGTCTCCGATTATAGTGAGCCATCTTTGTGACCTTGGAGTGCTTTGAGGGGGTGTTGGAGACCTTGGGGGATCTTTGGTCTGTAACTTGTAGTCTAATCCAACATAAAAAGGTAGAAGAGAATGAGGAGAAGAATAAAATAAAAAAGAGCTCTTCCTCAACCATCATAATTCTCTCACACAGTATCTCTATTACTCTCTTGCCCTCACAAGTGAGGGAAAGAAGAGAAAAAAGGAAGAAGTGAAGATAGAGCCCAACCCTCACTAATTTCTCACTCTCTTTCACATTATTACTCTCATGCTTCCTCACTCTCACACTATGGAAGGTGGAAGCTTTTTGGACAAGAAGATAGAGAAGATGGAAACACAAAAGTTGAAAACATGATAAAGAGAGCTCTATTCACTTATACACACTACATACATTAGCGTTTTGTTTTAGGGTTAGGGACCCTCTCGCCATTGCCACTTGTGGCTAGTACTCTTTCACCTCTCCATCATAAAATAAGGTCCTTATTGTGCTTTTCTTCCCACTTTTGTCCCTAAATTTGTAGGGAAAATAAGATAAAGGTACCAATTCCCATGTGTCATTATCAATAATTATAGCCATTTCTTCATCCATAGCACGATCCCAACACTCATTACCTAACTAGTGCATTCTTAAAACAAGTGGGTTCCACATCCTATACAACCTTAGCAATGTATGCATAATGATGAGCTACATAGCTATCATATGTCGAATGTTGCATTGGCTTTCTTACTCTACTTGACCTATGTTGACTTAGATCATTACCGAATGCCTTAGCACCCTCTTGTGCCTTCCTCACACCAAGTTTTTTAATAGGTGGAACCCCAAACTCCTTATTCAAGCTTTGCTCAAAGCCTTTGAATCATCATCAACGTGAGAGGAACCTGAACTGCCCACTACAGATGCATAATGGATCTTGTCCATCTTCGCCTTCTACTCATTTGATTGGAGACAATCTACCTAACTGACCTTTACATGGGAAGGTAAAGGAGAGCCAATAGGCATAACATCCTACATATGAAAGCACTCAAGGAACTTCTATATGCACTCCTTGTGTGACAAGTAAAGAAGTCTATTAGATCAATCATATGTAATACACATCCCAAGAATATGAGCCATACCACATCTCCTTCATCTCAAAGCTCTTTTTGATCCGATTTCTTAAAGCATTCAACTTATCATGAGCTCTTCCAAAAATCAACATATCATCCACATAAAGTACCAAGATAATAAGGTTGCCATCATGAGCCTTCGTTGTGTAGAGAGACACGAATCTATATCACTGTGGAAGTAAGACTGGGACTACATAAATTTTACATTTTCTTAACATTTGTGATACCATGGTGGAGTAATTTGAGACCTCAATCTCCCAATCCAAGGTCTATCAACAAGATCATGACTAGGAGACTCTTGTGGCCCACTCAATATCTATGATTGATGGCTTGTTTTCTACACAACAAAACTTTCATAATCATTAATGCCAACTACATTCTGCACATTATTGTACCAACTACTCAATTCATAAAAAATAACATCTTACTAACTCTCGGCTCACATGTAACAAGGTTATAACATCTATATCCCTTTTGCATGAGAGAATATTCAACAAGTATACATTTTTCTGCTTTGGGATCCAATTTATTGTTCAAATCATCATTATACATAAGTAATATATCCAAATACTTTTAAATGGGATAGATGTGGCTTTCTACTCACTTCTCTTTAGGTATTATATCATATATAACAACATAGTGAGTGTCTTTTTGATAATGTATATAATAGTAGCAGCTACTTCAAGCCAATAGTAATAAGGCAAGTCTCTTTCTGACATCAATGTATGAGCCACCTCTACAATATGCCTATTTTTTTGCTTAACAACTCCATTTTTCTACAACATATATCTACATGTATAGTGCCTCTGGATATCATTTTTCTACAAAAAATCAAAAAACTCATTGGAACACACTATGTTAGGGATTTGGAAATTCTCATATAGTTTGAAAATTCCCAATATACTTAATATTTAGCCACATGATCAAATCTTGTCCCCTTACTTGAAAGTGGAGTTTGTTGAGATGTAGAGAGAGAAGATATGTAGAGAGAGAGAGAGAGAGAGAAGAGACATAGTGCTTCATTGATTCCTTTGGTGAATATATCTGCAATCATTTGATCACTTAGATAATGTTCAATCATGATCGTGCCTTTCTTGACTTCATATCAAACATAATGATAATGTGATACAATATGTTTAGACTTGTTATGTTGAACATAGTCTTCAGTAAGACTAATAGCACTTTGGTTATCACATCAAAGTGGTGTGTTGGGGAGAGGATAACCAATATCTGATAGAACTTGTTGAAGCCATACTAACTCTCAAACCACTAAAGATGCAGCTATATATTCTGCTTCTATAGTGGAAACAACAACACATCATTGTTTCTTGCTAGTCCAAGAAATAAGACAACCATTGATAAAGAAACAATTTCCACTTGTAGAACGCATAGATAAGTGAGAGCTTTCCCAATCTGCATCTATACAACCAAAAATTTGAAGTGAATATAGAGAACTAGAGTTTTGTTGGTGCCGATAAGCCAACCCAAAATATTTATTCCTTTCAAATACTTCAAAACTCATTTAGTTGCAGTCCAATTTTGAAGGCATGGAGAACCAAGATGTTGTCCAATAAAATTTGCAGCAAAAAGAATGTCAAGGTAAGAATTTAAGCCAACAAATTGAAGGTATCCAACAAGATTAGCATAAGGTTGATGCAATACTAATTGTCCATCCAACAAGATTAGCATAAGGTTGATGCAATGCTAATTGTCCATCCAACAAGATTAGCATAAGGTTGATGTAATGCTAAGGAGTACTAGTAGGATGTGGAAAACCCAAATCAAACTTCTGAATAATATCTTCAATGAACTTTGTTTGACATAGTAATAAAACATCCTTTTCTCAATAGCATTGAATGTGAATACCAAGATATAAGTGTATGTCTCCAAGATCCACCATATCAAATGCAGAAGATAAAACCTTCTTTACTTGTTGAAGGAAGTTGAGATTGTTAGAAACAAGTATGGTATCATCCAGATGTAGAGCAAGAATAACAAAACTATCATTGTAGCACTTGACATATAGATTGTTTGAAACCATAGAGTGCTCGATGAAGTCTACAAGCAAGATTTTCCTTATGTTTGACTATAAGTCCCTATGGTTTCTCCATGTATATTGCTTTTTTTAAATCGCCATTCAGAAAAGTAGCTCTCACATCCATTTGGTGAACCTCCAAATCAAACTCAGCAACAAAACTAATAAGATTTGAATACTAGTAATGCGAAAAACACATGAGAAAGTTTCTTGATAATCAACTCTTGCAATTTGTGAGAAAGTTTTGGTAACTAGCCTTGCTTTGAATTTGTTAATTGAAAATAACATCACAACTTATGATTACCTTCTTGGAGAATGAATCATAAATCTTGTATCCCTTAGAAAAAGTTGAATATCGAATGAAAATAACTTTCAAACTAGGAGGATGAAGTTTTCTATGTCTCTTTGGGTACATGAATATAAGAAATACATCAAAGGTTTGAAAATATGAAATGGAAGGAGTTTCACCTGTCCAAGTAGTAATCGGTATTTTACCACCAAAAGGAGCAGTTATAGAAAGATGATTTTGCACAAATAATAGTCTTAAGACTGCTTCAACCTAGAAACATCAAGATAAGCTAGAATGAATGAGCATACATTGCATGGCATTGAGGATAGTCCTGTTTTTACATTTAGTAATATCATTTTGTTGAGGAGAGTAGGGAACCATATTTCATAATGAATACCCCGATTATTAATTACAATAATCTTCAAAATCATTTGAAATATTCTCCATCATTATCACTGCTAAGTTTCTTGAGGCGATGACTAGTATGAAGTTCTATAGCTTTTTTATATTTCTTAAAAGATAATAAAGCTTTTGATTTGTGTCGCAAGAGAAAAATAGTAGTGTATCTTGAGAAATCATCAATAAAACTCATGAAATACTCATAGTGAGATTGTGATGGAGAAAAAGGTCCACAAGTATCAATGTGAATAAGATCAAGGAAATTAGAGCCTACCCTAATTACATATAGGTTGTCTTTCCAAGTTCAATTTTGAAACATGGGTTAAGATTTAGCCACATAGCCAAATCTATGCCCCTTATTTGAAAGTGGGACTTGGGAAATTCTCAAATTCTCTAATATGGTGTTTTTGAGAGATATTCTTCACCTCCATATAACCTTGCATATTTAATATGAAACCCTATATCCTTCTCAATCAAATCATTAAAGCTTTTAAAGTTAGTGAACCCCTCACTTTTCTCACGCATCAAGTAAACCTATACTTTGTGATTATGATCATCTATGAATGAAACACAATACATACAACCACTCAAAGTTGCAACCTCTTTGTAGGACCCCACATATGAGAATGTATCAATTCAAGTGGCTTCTTGCATAGATGCTTTTCATGTGGAAATGTATGCCTTGCTTGCTTTCCAAATCAATATGCTTTACATACTTAATGCATCCATCAAATCTAAACTTAGGCAAGCCATTCACAATCAATTTTGATTGCATGTCTTTTAGTTGCAACACATTCACATTTTAGTGATTCTCGTATGCCAAATTTCAATATTAACCACAACACCTCAACCTTATGCATACATAGTAGCATCTATTTTAGGTAGAATTAATTTAACAATAAACAATTTGCAAGCATGTTTTCATATTGCAATTAACTAATAATCATTTTTAAGATCTTCTACATAACAACCACCCAGGCGTATGCGAGATGAAAACTTGTTACAATGATTTTGTGCGCTTGACCTCCCTCCACCCGAGCCTTGCGCCTACATAATACAAGTACCATTTCTTTCATTCGCAAAGCTTTCTTGCTCTCTACTTTCTTTCTAAAAAAAGTTCCTTCTTGTAAGCAAAGGTGGGGAAAGACCGCGGGGGATCACGGTGCCAACAGTGGGTGACGAACGCAAAGTGGGAAGTTTCACTCTACGCACGCCTTGTGCATCATACTTGGTATCAATCAGATGTGACTTGAATCTGCAATAGCTATTCTTCCATCTAACCAAAAGAAAACAAAATTATTGTAATATTCAGTACATGCAGCACATCAGTTAAGTACTTAGTTTTGCCATCTAACATAGACAAAGGAACATTTTCAACATGAGTAATGGGGTGATCTGTATCATTCCTTGCCTCCACAAAGCTTGGAGACTCTAGACTATTCATCTCTTTAAACCACTCTCCATGAAAAATTATCTGGTTAGAGACACCTCATTAACCATCAATAGTCATAGTATTTAGAAAGTGATACATAACAAACCATTGTTCACTTTTATCATCATTGTTTATACTATTGGATGGATAATTGCCTTGCTACCTTTTTCCATTTCTAATTTTAGTTTTCTTTTTAAAAAAGGTTTTAGAAATGTGACCTTTCTAACCACAATGTGAGCACTCCCTACTATCACTAGAATTCTTTTGCCTATTAAAATTTGCAACTTGACCTCATTGACTCTCCCTTCGTTGAGACTATCTTTCTCTATTTTGTTGTGCATCATAACTTTGACCACAACCACCACCTTGGCCTCTACATTATATTCTCCGCCTTTGCTAGTAGAGTAAAATATCTAGTCAAAGTTGTTCTTTCCTTGAGAATAAGACGAATCCAAGCCAAGATTCTTCTCCTCAAGTATCAGTATAGAAATCAAGTCTACAAAATGAGGGATATCATCCCTCATATTTAAAGATGACTTGAAGCTCTTTAAATATGAGGGATATCATCCCTCATATTTAAAGATGACTTGAAGCTCTTGTGTCCATCTCCAATATAAATCTAAATACATTTTCCCCTCAAGAAATTTGACACCCTGAACTTCCATCTACGATATTTATTGTTATCAAGCTTCTCGCTAACATTTTGGTTGAAGTTGTCAGACATTTTGACAAAACAATAGCCTGCAAAAAATTATAATTAGCAAGTAAGTTGATATAGTATATACACTATTCTTCTTTCTCACCAAGTTTTATTACAATCAGAGATTGCATCCGTGCAATCCTCAAGAGCCTCCTATATCTATAACTGAAGCAAGGTGAAAGAACTTCTTATCCATTGTTTTCTTGCTTACTTTCGTGCTCGAACACCTTCACTTGAGCCGTCAATTAAGCTCCATATCACTATGAGATGGATTTGATACCATGAAAATAGACAAGAGAGAAGAGAGGTGAAGAACCTACAATCACAAACAAAAAAGCAATGAAGACTTGAGCACACATAAGTAGCATTTGATTTTTTCAATGTTTGCTAACCATGTAAGGCCCAATAGTCCTCGTGAGCATAAGTAGGTAATAAATATATGTCTTGTGCCATTAAGGTAGCAATGATCCCAAAAAATGAAGTCTTGATTATAAATGCTACAAACTCTTTATGTTTACTACATGGGCTTTGGGTTGGGATTTAGGAATTCAAAGGCTTCATGGAGAGAGAGAGAGAGAGAGAGAGAGAGAGAGAGAGAGAGTTTGTGTGTGTGTGTGTGTGTCTGTGACCATATCAAGTTGTAAGAGACTAATATGGCCAAAAAGATAGGCATAAGAGGCAAAGAATAAGGCCCATTAGAATATAAAAGGACAACCCAAGAGAGAAAAAGAGATGCAACCAATGTAAAGTCATCTACTATAAGGAATGCAAGGGAGAGACAAATATATGAATAGTTGCAAAAGAAAGTTAGCCCAAAAGAAAGAGGGCTAGAAATTGAGGTAAGACTAGGAAAATTCCATGTGGATTTGGCTTTAAGAGATGTTAAGCAAAATGGAAGGCTGAGTGATGACATGCAATCAACAACAATCCTCTAGAAGGAAAAGAAGAGTGGGTGGTCCAAGGAGAAGGTTGTGTGAAACCAAGGAGGATCCATGAGAGAAAAATCCAGATTTTGATAATGCATAAGCATAATTTATCAACATAAATTGGAGGTCTAAGAAGACATTTCTACTAAAAGTTGGAAAAAAACTCGCCAAAAACATTTGATGATCCAAAAAGTTCTTCAAAATCTTGCCTAATCAAGCTTGCAAAACAAGTTCCCCTTAAAAATGAAAAGCCTTTTTTGTAGACTCCACAGCCATTACAATAATCTAATCTAACATTGTGTGACTTTACAACATTCATAAGAGTGGGTCTAAATCTCACTCAAATGTTATAAAAATATGAAAGTATTATATCTACAAGTAATTCATGGAAAAATCACATATTCACCTTCTAGAGATGTGATGTCTAAAATAATATACTAAAGTTTCAAAAAATTACATTCCTTGCTCAAAAAATACTTTTTGGCTCTAGAAATTGAACATTTCTACATCTTATACTTTGGCTTTGACTACTCTTTTGCAACTAGTTGCCTCTAAGGGTTAGAATGAATGTGTTGGGGTAGTTTTTTATTTGTTGAGTGTATGTTCTTGGTTTTTGAACATGAAGCAAGTTATTTCTTGTTGTTTGAACTCTCTCATTTGTGGTTTCCCTCTTTTGGGGCTTCCATTTCATTAATTTCCTATCTTCTTACATGACATATCTCTTATAAAAGCTAGATTAATAAATTTAATAAAATTTTAGTTTGTTATAAGTTTTCTCAAACATAAGTTGAAAACAAAGATATATGAGAGGAGAGCAAGGGAAAAGGGAGAGGAAAAGGAAGAGAAAGAAGAAAGATTCATAAGAAGCTTATAGGCCACTAACCTAGGAAAGGCAAAAGAAGTTTGTACACTTCCATGTGTTCTTAATTCTATAACAAAGTGGATGACTTTTGCAATCAATCATTAATGACTCTTAATTTTTGTGACGTTTCACATTCAACACAACTTTTTACCTTTTCAATTCCTTTTCACCATTCAATTATCATTTAGGGAGGTAAAGTTGAGTTCCCTTGAGTAGATAACAGTCTTTTTTAAATTTTGGCTAAAATCTTGTACTCGAGTTTGATTAGCAAGGTAGGGATATATAACCATTCAGTTTCACCTAATTGTTAATATAACCATTCAATAACTACTGTCCCATTAGAATTAGAAAAGCTAATGATTGGATGGGATAAATTACATGAAATGTGATTGTTAGATACCAATGGTGTTCTACATGTTGTCTATATGTTACCATACATGGAAAAGACTTTTTGAATGTTAAAATGTACAAATTTTCTTTAAGTTGGTTTATTAAATTTGTTGGTCATATATAGCATATTCTGAATGTAGATTACATGGAATTTATGCATTGGGTTGATGGGTATAAATTTTAACCATCATGTGCTTTCTTTGTCTTATTTGAGCCATCAATACATCTTAACAAGGATTTCTTTGTGCTCAGAAATTATAGTGATGTAATTAACTAAAGTGAAAATTGTGAATTCAATGGCCAAATCAAAATTGGGTATTCACCATATAGATCTCTCAATGAATGGTAATGTGATTCGACCTAAACAATACCATTTCCAAACTAATGAGGAGAAAGAGGTAATGGTGTGTAAAAGTGAGTTGTTTGAAGTTGCTATAAGGTGAAAAGCATCTAGCCAAGTTTCAGGAATAAATGTATTCATTGAATTTGCATATCTCAAATTTGCATAAAACATTGCTAACTCTACTATACATTTCGAACAAAATAATTACACTTTCATTTTCTACAAAATCGAATGAACAAAAGCCAAGTTAGGGAGGGAGTAAAGTTGTTATAGAGAGAACTATAATGAGTGGATAATTCTAACCAAGTTTTCATGTTAATTGATTGTTACTTTGAAAAGGTAGCATTTCCATACCAACTATGCAAAAAATTAAATTGATAATTATGTAATCCCAATGAAATTCTGATAGAAGTCTACCTTGAAATTTCACAAAACGATGCCTTGTTTATGTTGTAGTAGGAATCTAGCAAGTTCAATAGCATGCTCACACATTCCAAACACATGAGGAAAATACACCTCTCTAAGCCCAAGTTTAGGCCCAAGTTCAACAACAACAAGTAGAACTTGGGGAGCAATGGCAGTGTCTTTTGGCATGTCAAGAGGCTCAACTATACTTTGTAGACTCCATCTGAATGTGGATACGCAGTCCTAGCTTTTGATGGAGTTGATATTGATTTCCCCTTCCTAGGCGGCCATTACTCTCAAGGGTAGGCGCTTCCTCTTCTTTGGACTTTGACGCCTCTCCTTCTACAATAGGCATATCAGCCAACCTCCATTGGGAGGATAAGATGCCCATCATGTCAGAATTGTGGTTGGGGGACTTGCTTGAGCTACTACACCATACACACAAGAGGAAGCTCACTCCAGAACACAAGAAGTGAGATGGAGGCCAAAATGGTTTCTTGTTGGTTTCTCCTTCTTCTTCTTTTATGCAATGCAATGTACAAAAGTATAGATAAGATACATCATAAAGGAAAGTAGTCTATTAAGTCAAACAGTGCATAACTTACTATACTAATTGATGGGTGCCATAAGTATACTAGTTGTAGGTAGGTGCAACAAACCAAATATAATAAGTGTTAAGTCAATGGCCATGTGAGGATCATAATCACTAGCGACATGCTAAGTGTGGACATGTGGACCTATCTGACCAGGTGGTCCACCATCAATGTCCGCACATGTTTAGCTTGCCATCTCAACACTTCCCTCTTAAGTATCTCTACAACTCCAAGTAAGCATTGAAATTTTCAAAGCTTCTTTGCACCCACCAATGTCTTTGTGAAAGTGTTAGCTATTTAATCGTTTTTATTGTCATATACCATGTCAATATCTCTTATAAGTACCTTCTCTTTCACAAAGTGGTAATGCACCTCAATGTATTTTTTCCTAGCATGGAACATTGAGTTCCTAGCTAACTATATGCTACTCATGTTGTCATAGTAAATAACAACTGGACCATCACCTTACACATCCAAATCATCCAATAACTTTCACACCTATATACTTAGCTTTTGTAATCAATAAAGTGACTATAGGTTGCTTTTGTCTACTTCACGTAACTACTGTACTACCAACGGAAAACATGAATCCGTTTGTAGATCTTCTGTGAGATATGCTACTAGCCCAACTTGCATGTGTATCCAAACACTTGTACATCTTTACTTGTCTCATAAAAAAATCCATAATGCAAAGTGGACTTCACACACCTCAATATGTATCTAACTACATCCAAATGAGGCTTTCTAGGCATCTATATAAACTAGTTGACAAGGTCAACAATATAACTCAAGTCTAGCCTTGTGATAGTCATGTAAATCTAACTCCCTATTCTCCTCTTGAATATAGTGCCCATCTTCTATCTTATCCCCAACATTAGCACTCAACTTTACATTTTTCTCCAATGGCACTAAAAGAGCCTTACATGCCTCTCATGCCACACTTGGACAACATATCCAAGCCATAGTGCCTTCGGGATAGCCATATACCATCATCACATTTGATTATCCCAAATGGCTAGTAGATGCATCATAACCACTTGACACTTTCTTGTTCACTTTGTCTTTACCTGTAACACTTGTAGATGCACTTGAAGATATGAGGATACTAATTAGTCTCCCAAACTAAGGACTAATTGTAGAAGTAGTACCAGATGATGTTTCTATTATGCTAAGGCTCTATGATTCTTACTTTTCTATATACACATAACTATCATCATCATCCAATGCATCACTAATAAATGCATATCAACTACTCATCTCACCAAAAATAACATCTGTCTCACTGTGAACTCACCTATGTTAGGGTATCCAAAAAAATACAGTTTTTAGCCTTTGGATCAAGATTCTTTGATAGATCATGTGGCACGTGAACATATGCAATACAACCAAACATTTTCAAGTGTGATAAATTGGGCTTCTTGCCTGTAAAGCATTTTTTGGAGATCATCCCGTGAACTATAGTTATGGGAGTTTTGCTCATAATCTAAACAGTAGTATGAATAGCTTCATGCCAAAAATATTTTGGCAAATTCTTTTCAGCCACCATCAATGCCGCTACAAATTCTATAATATGTCTATTTTTCCTTCCTACAACCCCATTTTGCTATGGGGTATACTTGTAAAAAGTAAATTGTATCTTTATCCCATAAGACCTCAAGAAGCTACTAAACTCATTATAGAGGTACTCTCCCCCTCCTTCTAACCTCAAGCACTTAACCTTCAAGCTTGTTTCCCTTTCAACAACACCTTTAAAAGTTTTGAAGTGCTCAAACAGACCACTCTTTTCCTTCATGAAATAGTACACCCATAGCTTTCTTAAACAATCATCAAAATAAATGTGACAAATTATTTACTGCCACCAAGAGATGTGTTTTGTGTAGGCCCCTAGACATTTGTATACACAAGATTGAGTATAATCCTACTCACATCTCTATCATGTGAAAATGTTGTCTTGCTTGCTTACCAAACTCGCATGCTTCACACACTTTATAAAATTCTACAACTCTAAAAGCAGACAACCCTATATCAACCCTTTTGGCTACATTAACTTTAACATTTGCACATTTGCATGTCCAATACACGTGTATGCCATATTTCAATGTCTACAACCACTCATTTTCCTTTAGTATACATAGTAGCATTCATAGTAGGAATTATAACATCCAAAGTAAAAATATTGCTAACTCTACTTTCTTTTATGACCAGCTTGCATTTATAATTAAAATCTTCTACAAAACAACATTTTGCATTAAATCAAATCTCTAGCTCTTGCTCTACCATCTAACTAATGAACACTAAATTCTTTTTGTGATGGATGGCATATGTAATACATTTGACAGACTCTTTGTCTAACCATTATGTAAGGATAAAGAAACCTTTCCAATGTGTGAATTTGGGTGGCATAGATCATCACGAGTGTAGTTGTAACTTGGATTTTGTAAATCATGCATCTCTCCAAACCATTCAACATGGCTGATTATATGATTAGATGCACCCAAATCAACATACCGTATGTTATCATGTGTCCCCCCTTATTGTAGTAATAGTTATTATATGTTATATTACAAACACATGCTCATTTTTGTCTTCCTTCTATCTTGAAGACAATGCGTAGTTTTATTGTAACAATTTACTACTATGGATATCATCCTTCTTAGCATAATGTTGGGTTGCAATATGGCATGTTTTGCCACAATAATGGCAAAAAATACCAAAATTTCTAAAACCTCTATTTTGCCATCCACCTCTTTCTTTAGAGCTCCCCATGCCTCTAAAGTTTTCATAGCCTTCTAAAACCAACGTTTCATCAAAGTGTTGATTTAACCTCTAGTATATTCCATGCCATAGCCTTTTGAAGAGGATTTACATTATTCTCTTCTTGAACTTGAGTACAATTCTTGGAACTATTCACCACTTCTTTCAAATGATTCACCTTTCTTATTGATCTCTTCAATGATCATGAGAGAGACGAACTCATCAAAATTTGAAAACGGCTTCCATACATACATAGAAGTACAAAAAGATTTCCAAGCATGTTCATTATTAAGGCCACCCAAAGTAGATGAAACCAAATCATCATTACCACACATTGCACCAATAATTGGTAAGGCATCTGCAATGCTTCTCACTTTCAAAACATACTCGTTTGCAAACATCTTTCCTTTCTTCAAAGTATTCAACTCTTGCTTAAGTTGAATCTTTCATACCTTTGTATTTAATGAAAACATGTTCTCAAAAATTGACCAATTGTATCTGAAGTTTTTGAACTTTTGATATATCATATCATAATATTATCAATGACTATAGATAGCCAATGCATCATCTTTTTGCCTATTGCATTTCATTCCTTCCACGCCTTTAAATCTTCTATAGTTATAGGATTACTTTACTTTGGTCCCTTTTCTTCACCTAAAATAAACTTATAAATATCTTTTTCAATAAACAAGCTTTTCATGTGAAACTTCCATGATAGATAATTATTCTTGTCCAACTTCTCAATGATGATGTTCTTTATCATTATCAAAAAAGTGATACAAAACAATAAGCAAGTCTTCTACAACCTTTCACAAAAAAATGCACAATAATGTACCAAGCAGCGTTTTTTGCTAACTATTCCATAGTACATGTAATCTGCAACTTGTTAGTAGATAAAACTTGTCATTATTCTAAGAAAACACTTCAAAACTTACAGATTCAAAATCTGTAACATGTACATTCACTTTCAATCGACATAATCAAAATCACTATATATCCTGAAACTACTATTTATAACCTTGAGAGTCTAAACAAACTCTGATAGTTTAAAATAAGGCTTGAAATGACTCTACTCGCATGCTGAATCTCATAGAAATCTGCTCTACCCTACTTCTGATGCCCCCATAGACACTATCTAAGAGAAAGAGTAGAAGAATGGGAGAGCTTCTTACCCATTGCTTGCTTGCTCAAATTGTTGTTTCTTCTTCTTTGCTTTAGCCTTGAAAACTAGCCTCTTTTAGTAGTGTTCATCAATGTCCGCATGTGTTAAGCTTGCCATCTCAACATACCATAACTAGCATTTCCCGAGATTTGCTTGCAGAGCTTCTCAAGGGAGTCAAATGAAGATGATTGCTATTGTTTACTACTCTATAGGTGGTGTAAACTATGGACCATGGCTATTCACATCATTCAACTCAAGCTTTCCAAAATGGTTATAGGTTGGCTCCATTTGACCACTGGAATCAAGAGAACGAAGGCAATTAAGCCATTGAAGCTTGGATGAAGGGAGAGGTGAGTGAAAATCCACCATCGGCTCTCAAGAGAAATAGACTTGGGAAAAGTAAAAAGAAGCCTTGCTTCAAAAAGTGGAGAAGGAAATAGCCTTTACCAAGTCCAATGAGCCCTTTTTTGTAAATCTTCCTTCCAAAATGGCAATAAAGTGGCTAAGACCTCTACTAAAGTTGTTAATATAAGATCATCTCCATTTTCCTCCACACTCGATAAGCTTGAGATTAACCATGGTTTTCTATAACCAAGCCTATCTAGTCATAGTTATGGAGTAACTATTGCAACTTGTCTTCGATGCTTGGAACCATATCATGCCTTGAAAATGGCATTTAGTTGGTCGACCAAAGCTAGGCTTTGATACCACTGTAAAGAAGCATAGTTCTATAGCAAAGAAACTACAAATTCATAAACACATGCTCATGCTATACATTAAATAATCTTTGTTGATCCAATTTGGTACTTATATGTTAAATCTATAGTGCTAAACCATGTGCATTGGAATCAAAATTAGAAGATTCAATTTTTAGAAAAATGTTATGATTAGAAAATAAATTCAAAGGTTAGAAAATAAGCATGTTAGATTCATTGCATGTTGCCATTGGGTTTGGAGTACTCCCCTTTGTCTCCATTATGTGATCAATCACAAACAATATTTGTATAAGATGGTGAAATGAAGAGGATGCTCTTTTCTTAATAGGAATTAAAGTAAATATGCATACCTAGAAGATTTTGCATATTGAGGACCTTTCTTTGGCTCCAATTTTTTGAAACATTGTGTATCAAAATATTCCTCCAAATAATGATCCATATTATTTTCACCCTTATTTCAACAAAAACATTGATGACAAAATATTTAGTTATATAGAGTAAAATGAATCTCTTTCTTCCAAACATTCTTCCCTACCTCTCCTGCTTGGAAATTCAATCACTCCACCCCTTACATCTCCCTCTTGGATCTCGCCAATCTCTAAATCTCTCTCATCTACCATTTGTAGATCTCATGTGTTTTTTTTATAGTTTTTGAAACATGTGTTCTATGTGTATTGTTTATTGGAAATGTTGTAAGCTATTCCCTAATGTCAAGAACCTTCCATTAGTTTAAGGTGTATGCATTTACTAGATCGATTTTTCATAGTTAAGAGATTGCTTAGCAATCAGTTTGTTTTTGTATTTTGTTTGATGGTTTGCTAGTGGTCTCCTCACAAAGCTTAGAGCTATAGTGCACGCAGTAAATGCTACATGCTCCCTCCAATTTTCTCCCTTGGGATACATTTAGCTTCATTCTTTTTTCTTAGTTAATTTTAATGCCTTGCGCACCTACATGTTAGGTCTAGGTCTTAGAAGGCTATTGGACTTAAGGGTTCATAGCCCATTCTCCCATTCCTTCAATGTTTATTGCACCTTCAATGCTATGGCCTTAATTTGTAGAAGATGGGAGACATGGGGATGACAAGTGACATTGGGAGGTAGAAGCATTGAAGGTAGACTACTATTAAAGAATAGAAAGAAGGCGGGGTGGGGGCTAAAACAATAGGATACTATTATGAGTCATAGTAGTACCATTAGTAACTATAGCAACATTAACAATACTAGGAAAAGCAATAATAGTAGTAATGAGGTAGTAATAGTAGTGAAGCACAACTTGAAGGATCCACTCACCTTCAATGTGCATTCTTATTCCATTAAGAATCACCTAACCCTAAACCTACCATGCTATGAGCATAAAATAAGCCTACATGCTATGGGCCCATGAAGTGTGATCTTGATGAAATTGGCATACAATTTATTGCAATTCATTTGTAGCAAGCCCTTGTGGACATGTGATTCAAGGAAGATCTAGAACTCACGTGTCCACTGCATGCAGAAGGCTAAAGGGAGTCTTCGAAGTCTAAGGCAATGGCAACCTTCTTCATGCCCTACACACCTACCATTTAGATATAGGCTTAGAAGGTTAGTAGGTTTAGGTTTTAGTAGGAGTAGATCCTAAGATGTGAGGAATACATGTACATTAGGTCATGCTACATTTTGACAATATCCCCCTACAACCTCGAGGGTTGCAAATAATAGTGTAGGAGATGATGAATAATAAAGTCATTTGTATAGTGTGCCATCTATTGAATAGTCATATTTCTGTCATAGCATCTTCTATTCCTTGTACATACATAGCACTCTTTTTCATTCTTTAATCCCTTCTAAACCTCTGCAACTACCATGTAGGTTGAATATAAATTTGGCATCAAGGTGTGCATCTAGGTGTAGCAACTTTGCACTTGAATGGATACTAACACACCTTCTTTTTTGCACTATAAGCATCAAAATAATCGTACCTTTGTCAAAATAACTGTTGAGAGCCCCACGTCACCATTTAAAAAGCTTGATTTGAAATAACCCTTGAAAAAGGGTGTAGTTTCAACCCTAAGTTTGTCGCATTTATAATTATGTTATTTGGTGATTGTTTTGACACTTTTGGTATTTAGTGTATTTTCAGAATGCTCTTTTCAACTAAGAAAGTCAATTTATGACTTGTCTAGTTCATTTTCTACCTAAGATAGTAGTGGAAGCGTTGTGTATTTAAATGTTAGGACTCAGGTTATGCCCAAGCAATGTAGCACACTCAAAGCAATCTCTAGGCAATGACAGAATCTGCTGTTGTGAAAAATTGATAATAAAGCCAATGGGGTTCTAAGTTTCAGTGTGGGTTGAGTATTGCTGCGAGTGTATCAGTTCAAACCCCGGGTTCCGCTTCCTTGGTGGCACATATCATTTTGTGTCCAAAAGTTTGATAATAAACTTGGTTGCATCTCCCAAAGGTTGTTTGATACTAGATCCTCCCTATATCTCAAGGGTTTATAGTACTGTATTTCCGCGGATAATAGTAGCGGATGAGGTGTTGGATATAATCGGTACAATGACGTTAGGAGAACCTAACCCAATGGAGCATTGGAGGTATAGACCTTAGGAAAAGCGTCTGAGGACTCAAAGCTCAATAATTATGTGAGGCTAGATTCCATGTGTGATGACAGGTATAAGAAAGAGACGTGTTCAAGAAGTAGCTATCACAGGTTGTGACCTATCTCAGAGTCTTTTTAGGCCCGCCTGGTAGAGGCCCATTATAGAAAGAAACGTACACTAATAGAAAGTAGGAGGGGCTCCCCTCACTCTCTCCCTCTCCCTCCCTCACACACACACACACTCTCTCTCTCAGAGCAGCCATGAAGCCCGTCTCTTCTTCCTTTATGCAGAACAGGCGACGGGCTCTTTCTCTCCTCGCTTGTTCAAGCTCCCATAACGAATCCGGCCAGAAGAACATGGAGCTCTTCTCTCCGAAATGCCACTGCGAGTGGTCTGCATGTTGCTTGCTGCAGACCTACTCTAGTGACGAAGATCAGGCTGATGAGGCTGAGGCTGAGGCTGAGGCTGATGGCATTAATGGTGCAGCAACAGCGCCAGGAGCAGCAGCCAGCCCCTTCGATAATTATACGGTGAAGAAGACAAGGAAGAGTGGTGGTGCCTTCGTGCCAGAGCTCGATGGCAACACCGCGGTTAGTCGTCACGAGTGGCGGCATGAGGCGCAGAATCAGAAGAACCCACATGATGGTGGACACGATCACAAGTATCTGCAGGATGATTCTCACAATCATCGCAGGAACTGTAATTGCAGTACTGATGGCAATGTCGCCGGCGACGATGACGGCTTCAGAACTCCTGTGAAGCTGATCTCCAGACGGCGGATATGCCCTCTCAGACCTCCCCCTCCGCCTCGCAAAAAGAAGGCGGCACCTCGGCTGCACAGCGTCCAGCCCCCCATCCAGGGCTTCTTCACCCCCCCGGATCTCGAGCTCTTCTTCTCTGCATGCCGACAGCAAGTGGCAGCCATTCCTTGAGCATCAGTCTTTGGCATAGCAGCTATATTGGCTGAGGCTCCTGATCCATTCTATGAGCTTGTGCAAATAGGAAATTCTCTGGGGTTCTTTGTAGATACACCATGGTGGCGTGATAGGCATTAGGACTTGATTCTAAATGGCGCTGTAATGGGTGTTTGTCTTCATGTTGTAATATAATGGTTCGAAGACATCCATAACATGATCTCTCTCCATCCTGCATGGGATAATCGGCATTAGCTACTATAGCTATAACGAGTAAGTGCTTGTTTCTCACATTGTAAGCTTATGATTCAACACTGCGACAGTACGATATACTACACACACACACCCCGCGCCCCCCCCTTCTCTCTCTCTCTCTCTTTGATATACTACACACACACACCCTCTCTCTCTTTCTCTTTGATATACTACACACAGACACACACCCTGATCTCTCCTCGGAGATTATGGATTACATGCCCTTTTTGGTGACAATTCTCAAATCAATTGAAGTTTCAGCCCTTACATTTGGTTAATACATCCCATCGTGCCTCCTTTGGCAATATACATTAGGTGCTTAGCCATTTATTGATCCTTCCTACAAAAAGGGGTTTTTAGATTTAAAGAGCGTGATTCTCAACCAATATAGGGAGACCTACCTTCAAAGTTAACATAGGATTTTCCTAAATTTAATTGTTTTTAAGAAATATTTTATAAATAGTATTTTTACTTATGTTTGGTCTACAAATATCTAGAGGCATAAAAAGCTAGATGTATTAATAAGTTGGATGTATTGATACAATTTAAGACACCAGAAAGACAATTTTTAAAATTTTTATTAGTCTTGCACGCCCTTATGGTCCCAATTGTTTGCTTGAAATTCACAAGCGTTAACACTTAAATAAATGCTTCAAGTTCTCAAATAATTCATACGAATGCTGGTATGTAGTTTTTCTTCTGTTGCATCTCTTGTTTTTAATGGAAGCTTCAATTCCCTAATGTTCTTCCTCTTCCATATTCAGAGCAATCATAATATACAAGAGTTTTGATCTTGATAACCAACAATGGATTCCTAGCACCATCTCTATTTTGGTACCTAGGTTATGTTGCAGCTATAGAATAGGACAAGTTGTGGAAGTGAATTCATTAACGCATACATCTTGAGTCAAATATTTAAAGCTTGAAGGACCACAAAAGAAAATTAAGCACTCAAAATTGCATAGACCAAATTGTAAGTAGACCAAATGACGAGTTAAGGTATATTAATAGGTTTTAGATGGGGTCATAAGTTTTACGGATTCGCAAAAGTTTATATCCATGTTAATAGATATGTATTCATCATTGGACCTCAAACATTCGCAACCTATGATAGGTATAGTTAGGACAATTGTACGATCCTTAATCAAATGGGTCATTGATTAAGGACGAGGTTCTCTTTTATGAGAACTTTCACTATATACCATCAAGCATTACAAGATATGGATCTTTTAAGCCTCTTCCACTCTTAGCTCTAGATAGTGCAAAGTTACCAATTCTAGAACTAGAAATATGTGATGCTTTTACAGTCACAATTAATGTTGATATTCAAAGATAACAATCAAATGAAGATCACAATCTTCATTGCCATTGCATGTCTTCATGAACTTTTTTTAATGATGATAAAGTTTGAAAAAGGTCATGATCACAAATCTTCATCGACATTAGGTGTCTTTGTGGACTTCTCATTAGGGTAAAAAATGTTTCAAAAAATGTACTTGCAAAAAAATAATTAAGTTGCTAATTAGTTGAGATTTTGAAAGAAAAACTACCAATTTTGGTTGCTCGTATGTGTTGAATGAGAGAATATTTAATTCATTGAAGGGGTCAACCATTAATTGGCCCCCTTGTCTTTAATTTATGTTAGGGTCACTTTTTTAACCATTTTTGTCTTGAAACTTAGGAGGATTTGTATTTTTGAGTTGTCCACAAAAATTGTGTTTGTCTAGTTTGTATCTTCTTTTCACACACCACCCACTCTTTCGCCATGCTTTTTCGCCATTTTTTTCTTTGTGCTCACTTTCTTATCACTTGGAGATTCATTTATAGTTGATTTGCTAAAATGTTTAGCAATACCTTTGCAAGTAATACACATGCAAGCACATGCAAGTACAGTACAAACTTACCATCCAACAAGAGCTAATTTATTCATCTTAGAAAAGTATACATTGTCGAGTACTAATAGATGAGATGGAGGTTAACATATTGTGAACTCAAGAGAGAAATGTATAGATTTATGGATGGATGGAAATATTTATCTCAAGGATCCTTCCATAAGTAACCTCCTAATTTTTTAAATATTCATGACTACCTAAGATACGTTAGGGAAGGTTATAACGGGATGCTTGGCTATTGTACAAGCTTATGCTTTGCATCTTGCAAATACATGGCTCAAAATGAAAAAAATGAGAATCATTATTAATTGCATAGACAAGCATTTCTGAGCTTACAAATAAGATTGACATTCTAGAAAATGCTAATAAGTCATTACAAGATATGCTAGCACACTTAAAAGGAAACTCCAATAGGATTTAGAGAGAGAAGGAAACCATTAAAAAATAGCTTGTGTGAGAGTAAAGAAAAGAAGATTGAATCTTGCAAAGAAATATGTATCTAATATATCGAACATTAATATTTTAGAGAGTGGAGAGGTTCAACTCTCAAAGAATTGGTAAAGGACTTAAGGGACATAGTAAAACCAAACGAAATTGTAGAGACATGTGATACTTTGGGTATAAGTCAGAAAGATTAAAGGTTATCATGCTATCTCTAGATTATGGGTTGAAAATCTTAAATATAATAGAATAGCATCATTTGGGTTGCCTTAAGCTCTTGCAGTATCAGTTGTAAGGACTACTATGAATTGTAAGAGGAATACATCCATATTGAAGCATCTATGCCATACGAAAAGACAAAAAGAAAATCTAGTTTTGAATACAACGCATTTAACAATTTATGGGTTGATCTAAGAAGAGTGCAGATTGCAATGGTTTGCATGTATAGACTCACATTAGAGGAATGTCAGTGCTTTAAAGTTTTCCTTGAAGTTAGATGATACACAGTTTCAAAAAGGACAAAAGATGAAAAGAGTCAATATTTGCATCATGAATAGGGTATTGGATTACAGCAATGGTGGGGGTCAAGCTCCAATGCATAAGTTCTAGTATGAGATGGAGATTTGGTGGGTTGGTGTAACTCAAGTACCAATTGAGAATCATCAAACGCTAAAATAGTTGTTCACTCATACATGTATTCCAAACACTATTAAGTATCAAAGTGAAGGAGAAATATTGGTGGTTGATGGGGTTGATCATTTTAATATGGAATGGCATGTGAGCACGAACTTAAAAACTATCAAATATATACTTGGAATATGTAATGGGACAAATGTAAAATATCTTTGTATTTATTGCATGGAAAGTGTTGGGTCTAAAGATTGGAGCAACTTGTGCCTTGCAAGAAGAGCTCCAACTAGAGAGACTATAGATCTAAGAGTAAATTTAAAAACAAAGAAGATATATGCGATCCCATTCTTTCAATTCCTCTTAGAAATGCTCATATATGTAATTTAAATGTAGAGATTACAATAATTGACAAAATTCTTAGGTTGCATCTCGGCTATGCATACTTTATTAAGCCCTTGTCTTCATTGGATAAGTGCATTCACAAATTTGAGGCATTACTCTCCAAAATGGATTTTTATGGAGGTCAAGTTCACTTAAGTAAAGTTCCCAACACTTTCAAGGAAAAAAAGAGATTTCTTAGCTAATGTATCAATGGGAGGCTCAGAAGCCAAATGCTTTTTAGGAAACCATACAAGAAAATAGATGAGCATTACTTAGGAGTATTAGAGAGAGCTGTGTGGGATAACGACAAACATTGCAAGCACACCATGACTTGCATTTCTAAGGAGGGAGATTTGGAAACACCTTGATGTCTTTCTAAAGCTCCTTAAGCAACAAAAGACAATGTACACATATCTAGAAGAGTTCAATTGTTGGTGGGCTTTCGCTCAACCACCAAGACCCATGGACCGCTTATTGTTTCAAGTATTCAAAGCAAGTTGTAATGGCTCTCTCTCACCTAGCCGACGTGCCATTGATCCTTCAAGTGTAGTGAGCTTACCTTGATGACGAAATGAATTGCTTCCCCTCTCGCACACGTCAGTAGCTCCATGATCCTAGATGCTAGCTCAAGCATCCTCAAGCCTCCTCCATCTCCAAGCTCCATCCACCATAGTTGCGTGCACAAGAAAAGAGAAGGGAAGAGGAGAGGAGACGGTGAAGAGCTTCACCCTCTTGATCCCTCACTCCCACACACTCACACTCCCTTAAGAGCACACACAAGCAAGGAGGAGACAAGAAGAGAAGAAGAAGAGAACTCTTGTTAGTTACATATCAAAGAATGAGCTCTCATTCACTTTTTGGATATTATATACAAAACCCTAAATTCCCATGGGCACCCATCTCTTTTTTACATGACCGGCCATTGTGGCAAGGTCCTTTCTCTATTTCCCTCTTCTAGCCTTATGCCTCTAGTCTACATCCGTTTAATATTTTATATTTGGCACAGGAGGGAGCCTGGTGCTCTTTTACAAGATTTTTTTAGAGCTTTTTGAGGCGTCTTTCATTTAAAATTGCGCTTTTTGCACCATCTTAGCTTTAGAGGTTGTCTGCATGTCTTTGCTCTTTTCCCCTATTTTATCTCTTTTATCCACTTTTTTCTTCCTTTTTCCGCCATCTTTCTCCGCTATCTTGACTTGGGTTAACATTTGCCCCCCTCTGAGACGGGTGCCAGTCCCATGGCACTTCTGGCTACTGTTGGGGAATGGTAGGCAGTTGGCAAATTATTTGGGTGAGGGTAGGGCCACATGTAGATTCGGGTGCTTGTGGGGCTTGGTAATGATGTCAGTCGGTGAAGCCAATTGGATGCCAAGTGGATGAAGGGGGCTTCCGAAGTTGGTGGTTTTTCGCCTTTTGTAATGCTTGAAAGGAGAAGGTGCGGTGCGCTACCTAAGGGGGGTGGCTACCTTATTGTGTGGTGCATCGTGCTGGTGATAGTGGAATGGGGAGGTGGATGTAACCACAAGCAAGCCTGGGTGGCATCCCATACTTGAGGACCCCATTCGTGCAAAGGGAGGTGTGGTGCAAGTAGCTTAGGTGGCAGGTCTAACCCTAGGCAGGTGTTACCTCCCTAGGTATGTCTTGCCCTTGATGGGCCCTAAGTGTGAAGTGGGGGAGCAAAAGGACTAGGGGTTTAAGAGCAGAGCCGGCCGACCGAAGCCACTGGACACACCTAACTTGAGGACCCCTAGGTGTAATGAGCGTATTTTATGTGGTGCTAAGTGCTTCTTCAAGTGAGTCATTTTTTCCATGTCCTTGAGTGATGTTCCTCTTGCTTTTCCTTTCATGCTTCTCTTTTTCTTCTTTTTCTTTCTTTCTGTTTTTTCTTTAAATTTAAATATAATTATTACACTAGTAGGATGACAGCAAGTGCCTAATTCTCATCATCTGAATTAGGTGGAGAAGGGGGTCGGATGGATTTGCTCAAAAATTGCTAGCTCTACATGTATCCTTTAAGATTCATGCAAACGTGGAGTGAAGTGGTGGAGAGGAAGGGATGATTACATCTGGTGAACTGGCTGTCATTTATGTCTTCCAGGAGAGCTATGCAAAAAGAAGGGAGGAGGCTAGCCCTCATCATCAAGCGCGCCATGGCACAGCTGTCGATGGCGTAAGGATCGAAGAAGAGGGGAGGCAGGCCATTTTCTTGCGGAGTTGGGTCCTTCTTAAGTAATAATTTAAGAAGCCTAAGATAATTACATGTAGTTATGAAAGCTGGATCAGGGCAAGAGGAGAAGTCGGTGAGGAAGCGACTCATAGAGTCATCCAAGCTTTCCGAGTTGAAGATGAGGGCATGTTTAAAAGAAACAGCATTAGAGTTGTAGATAATAGGAAAATCATATTGCTCGTGAAGGGGGGCAACAAAATCCACTCCTACCCTACGAGGGTAAGCCATAAACGTGGGGTTGTTCCTCTCATAGGGTAGGGTGTTGCAAAAATCCATCCAAGCGAGCATGTTGATATTGCACACCCGCCTCCTCCATAGGGGTTGGCAGTTATAACCTTGCATGGAATGCAGCACTTTGAACACTTTATTTTTCTAGAACTCGGCTTCTTCAGTTCCCCAAATGGTGGGGTTCTTCTCTCTTTCTTCCCACCACTTCTATCCTAGTCGGCTACCAATCCCAATCACCTCTTCCATCACCTTGAGTGGTAAGACCCTCCGTAGGCTGTTGGGCATGAAGAAACTGAAAGTGAATGGCTCTTTCTCTCTTTCCTGTCGCTTCCAAACTACCAATTCTGTGTGGAATCCTGCAGGAATGTCCTCAGGGCATGGTGGGAGGGGCGTGGATGGCTGCACGATTGGCTTGGCCCTCAACTGCTTTCTAGTTTCTTCTACTTAATTTTTCATTCTTTCCCTAAGTGCGGTTTTTCTTTCCGTAGATGTGTCGACCAGTTGTTGCTCTTGGAAATGCAGCAAGGGGGGTTGTGTGATGGAACCTAGAACGGGCCGGCACTGGCTCGTGCACTAGCCGGAGCTCTATCTCACGCGCTCAACAATCCCACGGCCTCGCGGCCAGGAGCGTGGATGACACATACATTGCCTTCCTAGACACCTTGCGTTTGTATTACATCGTTTGTAGTCCACTCTTCTCTCACCCACTACTCCTCAGAGAGAGTCCCTTACACATTGCCTAATGGCACGAAGCACAGACATAGGGGGTCCTCCAACGGCTGAATGCCGCCACCCCTCTGCGACTCTCCTACACCTTGGGGATTGGCCCCTCGATGCGTCGCTCGACATATAAACATTTCGCACAAAATTCACTCAAGGTACCATTTAATCGTATACAAGAATGTACCATTGTCCTTACTTCTCTTTTCCCAAGACCCCACGACTAGCCTATGGCTTAGGGTGTCCTGCCTCTCACTCAACGTGGGTCAAGGTCCTAATGAAAACAATTGCTGTGCATCCAGGATTTCTAATACCTTTTAATATTTCCATGATTTATGCATAGTGTGGATGCCAAGTGCTCAAACAATTATAAAATCAATATTGTGCACATGCGGAAAACATCCTTTCAATGATTTTCAGCTACCGTTCTTATGCGGCATTGCACGAACCTAGCACCGAGGAAACCCTCGTGCTACTAGGCCCTTATTTTATAATTATTCACCGACCTATATGGCATGCAAAAAAAAACAGCAATCTTTTCATCATTTGACTCCACATTTAGACACATTTTGACCACTCTACCCTTCCATCGATCAAATGTTGTATTGTTGTATAGATTTATAGGGCATTTTGCCATCATTTTATGTGTAAAAAGCAGAAAAAACACACTAGAACAAGGAGGTGGGGTTGAACTGAGGCAAATCCTCATGCTTCAGTCCCCCACAAACATTCACAAACATTGTTCTTAATTTCCATTAATTTTTCGCACCCAAAATGCATTTTTTCCCTATTTTTAGTAATTTTCCTCTATTTTCCTTGTATTTTCCCTTATTTTTTGCATTATTTAATTACTGAAAATTCAAAATAGGTTATGGGTTGTGGCCCTTAGGTCCTTCTTGCAGCAAAAATGAAAATTTAGTTGGTGTTCCTATTCATTTTCCCATTTTTATACCCAAAAACATCATTTTTCCTTGATTTTCCATATTTTACATGTTTTAGTGTATTATTTTGAACCACAAGATGCATATTTTTCTGATTTTCTGATTATGATCAGCAAGTACTCATGAAAAACAGCAACATAAACAATTTTTAGCCCACATGAACAACATTTTATCAATCAAAAGGCATGAAATCTCAATTTTCCTTTGAAAAATTTGAATTACCACTTATTTGCGTGTTTCGGGTTTCATGTCCATGGCTGCAAATCTGAAAATCAGTAGCACTTCATGTTCATGACGATCACAAATCACCATTTCCAGCCCGTGGAGCAATCCGATCGATGGCGGACAAGCCTCCACCATTCTTTCTTCTTCTTTTCTCTTCCCACATGAACTTGCCTTTAGAAGAGAGAGAGGGAGGAGAGAGAAATACTAATTTTCTCTCTCCCTCTACAGGCTGCCAATGGAGGAGCGAAGACAAGCGATAGAGTCTGCAGGGAAGGAGAAGATCAACCCCATTGTCGGTTGGATAGGTTGTTTGCAGCCTGGAAATCATCCATCAAGAGCATGGAGCGAAAATTGCGCCGCCTGCAGCCCACGCTCCTTCACGCCATGAAAAAACATTTTTTCCTCTTCTTTTTATGCCTCATAAAATTTGGGCCCCCAACCTCCCAAAGGTCATGCCCATTTTGGCCAACAAAAGTCCACCTCTTCAAATCTTGACCATTTCTTGGCCATTTCCCCGTCCGGACTCGGAATCAAGCTCTGAAAAAACCTGGGTGTCCGACTTGGCATCCCGCATTTGGCCAGTAGCTCGTGTCAACCTGCAGGACTATCTGAAAAATTATGAAAAATCAACAAGTGTCGCTCGGGCACCTTTAAAGCACTTTGACGCTTAAAATCGTCCTAGGTCGAGCCGCCGCCTTTGACGTTGCATATTTTTCCCTTGATATTCATAATTTTTAGCTATTTTTATGCACTTCCCGGCACCAAAATTCCGCTCTCATTGTGAGATCGCCTCTTCTCTAAACCTTTCGATATCAAATTGAAGTTTAGCTTCATCCCCCTACCGGTCTCCTTGTGTTCCCTCTTCAAACCCTATCGCATCAATATCCTGGGGGGTTAGGCTGGCCAGTAACAGCTACTTTCGTTGATCATCCAGGCTCAACTTAACCTTCGCAGGTTGGGGTGGCATGTGCAGCCCTATGTGCAAGGCTCAGCGTGCGATACTGAGTTTCTTCTTAACCACTTCCAATGACTCTCCTGCATCAGGGCAGGTGGTGTCCATCAGTGTACCTAGGAAGGCCTTTTGCTAGGTATTAAAGGCTACGTGGGCAACTTCTTCTTTGCTCTTTGCAAGGATCTTCTCTTTCTCTACCAGATCCAGGTGCCGAGCGAGTGACTTCACCCTTCTTTCATTTTGCCCAGCCCATTCCTCGGCTCTCTTCTTCATCTCTTCCATGCTTTCACCCTCCCTCTAGACCAAGGACACGAGTTTCTGCTCCTGGCTTGTTAGCTCTTTGCTCATGGTTTCCTGTTATTTCTTTCCTTGGTCCAGCTTGTGGGTCACGATTTCGATCTCTTTCTGTTGCAGCTCTAACTCTTGCTTTATTTCCTCGTCCTTGGTGGTAAACTCAACCATAAGCTTTTCGATCTGATTGGTTTTTGCAATCAGCTCCTCAAGTTGCACAATCAGGAGCTTGTATTCTCTTTGCATTTTCATGAGTTCCTGTGTTTCATTCTCCAACTCTGCCTCCAGCCCTCTTCTCTGTCATCCCTAGCCTTCAACTCCTCTTTGAGATCAGAGATCTCCCTTTGCTGCATGGCTATTCCTTGGGTCTTTTCGAGCTGAAATGCAGCCCACTGACTCCTTTTCTACCACCAACTCAGCCACAACTATCTTCCTTTCCTTCTTAGCCTTCTCCAATTGTGAGAGCAGCTCAGCAACGTACTCATCGTAATTAGCTGGTGGCGTCATTGTTATGTGGATGGGAGTGGTCGAGGCCTCCACTTTTTGGCGCTTTGGATCTTGCCTTGACTCAACGTCCGTGACCAGACTTTTCTGTCATGTGGCTGTGGTCTCGGTGCTCTTTCCTTGGGCCAGTTCTTTGTTAATAAAGTGCTGCATCCACGTCACGAAGTTTGAGACATCTGCGCTGGTGGGGATGCTCGGGGTGAGGGTTGTTGCTTCGGTGGGAGGCACCAACGAGGGTCGGAATAGGGTGAATGGGAGCCTTGCCTTTACCCTCAATGATGGTCAGCGGTACAATTTTTGGCACCTATGTGTTGGAACCAGGCCCCTCCTTTCTGGGCAAGCTCATAGCCCCCAGGTTGTCTGCCTTGTTTTGTTGTTCGATTGATCGGTGTGTAGCTTCGACCAAGTCTTCCTCCTCCTTCCATCTTAGCTCCTCCTCTTCTTTAGTAGCTCTTCTCTCCCTTTCTTTCTCTGTTTTCCTAGACTCTTCTTCTAATCTATCTGCTTCCTATTTTTTCTTATTCTCCCTCTCTTCGGCCTCCTTGAGGGGTTCCCATTTTGCCCATTCTAAATCCTCTTTTTCTTTTCCCCGGCCTTCGTCCTGCTTCTTCTTTTGTATCATCCTTTTAATAGATTTCTTTGCTGTCTTCTTGCTCCTCTGTTCCTTCTGTTCTTCTCCTTCTTCTTCACTCTCAGTTCTTTCACTGGACAACTCTTTGTCCTGGTGAGGGGGCAATCTCTCAGGTGTTTCTCCTTCTCCTTCCTCTACATCGTGAGTGTGTTTTATCGCCTCCTAAATGAGGGCAATCAAAACGCTTCCGTACCAATGCTGAGGCTTTGGAGGAGGCCTTTTTTCTTTCTGTGGTCTTGGACACTAGGGAATCCCCACCTATTGGTTTACTGCCCAAAGCTAGCGCTTTTGCCGTTTGGTCAATGGTCTTATGTACATAGTCATTCCAGTCAACTTCGTCCAAGGTGCGAGGTGCCACATTCTCCAGCATAACAAGCACGCTCATTCGATGCATCAAGGAGTTGTAGCACTCGGCTGGAGAAGAGCACATGCACCAGTTTTGCTTGTAGATGGGCTTCCGCGTCAGGAATGTCCTAGATGTTGATGCCATCATTGGTCAGCACTTCTTCCTTCTTCATCTTAAGCATGGCATAAACATCTCTCTTATGCTTTTTCTCTACCTTTGGCTCCAACCCTAATGCCTTCTCCACCAAGGCTGGGTTTAAGTGTACCTGCACCTGCTTGGCCGTGTCTCCCCTTCCCACCATCATGGTGCCACACTCCTGGTTTGGGTTGTACATCCTGAGGAACTCCATGTACTTCGTGTGGTCGGGCTCCTGTGCAAACTTTTGAAGGTACTTTGTGAGGTTGCACTGCTCAATAACTCTCTTGGATGTTCCCTCCTTGGCCACCACACCCTCTATGTTATGGATGGTTTGAAATTTGAGTTGGTTATAGGTGCGGTTTTCTAGGGTGATGCGATATCTCATCCTTTCCTCCTCCGTGAATGGGAGTGGGTGGGCACGGTCTTGCTGCGACATTGTTTGTTCCTGTCATGAACCCAAGTTTTCATTAATGCTTCCAAAATGATAATTTGTTGGTAAAGAAAGACTCTATGTGTCTATTGAAGGAAGGCATTAAAATCCAATATAGTTTTTTTTAAAAAAAATAAGTTCTCGTGCTATTTTTCCTACCTCACTCGTTTTTTACATGTTTATACGTTTGCTTGATTTTCCTTGGTTTTGGTTTGATTCACCTTACTCCCCTCCCCTTCCAGCTTGAGAAGAATCTTTCATAGGATTGAAAGTTAGGAGGTCAAGGGCATCCTTTCTAGGATTTACCTGCGTAGGAGCCAAGTATAGAAATTGGGATTGTACTCTAAGTGCGCTTCGCAGTCTAGAGCAAAGGGTCGAATCAACATGGCTAGCAATATGTAACTCTTCCTCAATAAATAGGCAATCGAGGTAGGGGTGTTCTTTGATGTGTGCTTCCATGGATCGGCCATGAAGAGTGGTTAACACTCTATACAAGGTTGGCACGATATAAGTGGGGTCGTACTCCGTTGTTTTGATTGCACATCACTACTCAGCATTGGTCATTATTTGGCATCCTTCAACTTCCCATTGCAATCGAAGAGTGTACCAATGCCTTAAGAATGGGGATTCAGTAGCAGCAAGTTTTGATCATTCTGCGATTTCTTGGTCAGTAATGGTGGAAGTGGTTTGTTTATCATGGGACGTGATGAGGCGCTATTTGATGACCTGCTTCTTGGATATCTCGTTGGTGAGCAATTTAGCAGTGGAGTTAGAGGCTTTTGCGAATGCAAATTCAAACGTTTCCCAAGAACAAGGCGTGGTTCGAACTTCATTTGCAAAGGGTTCTTGCACTAGGCCTAAATCCAAGCAATCATAGCTCAGAGCTAGTGACATGAAAGTGGCATTGAGTCATTTAATGCAATCAACCACGTCCTCCTTTGTGTCCTCAGCTAGGTTGGCGGCCAGTGTTAGGAATGATTTCTGCTTATAAGGGGGTCGAAGGCCTGTGGGCGGTTGGGGTTTGATAGAACTAGAGACTTTGACAACAAATAGTTGCAGTTGCGGGTGTTCTTGAGATTACAGTTGGACCTCTTGAATTAGGGCTGGGGTAGTGGCAGTGGCATATAACGGACTACTGCCTTCGGTATGAATTAGGGCGGTGTGAGCGGCTCCATCAGGTGTTGTCATGTGACAATGTTTGTCGTTTGGGCTGATAGGCTTGTTCGAATTTCTTAGCTAGATGTGCGGATGAGCTTGATGGATATGGGTCTTGGAAGCGCTGCGACTTCTGGCTTTGAGGTTTTATGGGGCTTGGTATGATTAACCTTGAGGGCAATGTGCGATTGGTGCCTTCGACTGTGTGGGCCTTAGGGATCCATATCTAGGCATTTCCTTCATAGTAGCTTTGCACATGCAAGAGGGCTTTAGAGACCCATCTTGGCTTGATCGTGCGTTGATTTTTGTAAATGTGCCTTGGCCTCCTAGGTTCAAAGTTTCTAGTGTTATGAGGGTGTGAGTGTCGACTCCTAGGAGGTGGTTGCAGTTGTTTGGGCCTCCATTGAAGCCTAGACTGTTGGACCCTTAGCCTTTTCTGCTATGAGCGGCGATTCTAGAGATGCGGTGGGTGGTGGCCGAGCACTATCCCCCTCCTTAGACTTGGCTGCTAACATCTCTATCGGTGGTTTGGTGGACTCTGACGAGGTCACACAGCCCTTGTTGAAGGCTGTAACAATGTGAACGTTGCCTATGGCAAGGTGGATACGCTGTGATTCATAATCAACATTGCAATGAGTTTGCTTCTTGAAGGTTCGCCCTAGCAGTGATTCCGTGTTCGCGTCTTCAGTGTTTGGCAACACGTAGAAGATCATTGGTATAGTTTCAGACTCGATAGAAATGGCGGCTCTGCACTTGCTGAGAAGTGTGTATGAGCGGCCCCCATATGGGCTTAATTTGGCATTGGTGGGCTGTAGTGGTGGTTTGCCCAGTTGGGTCCAATGATCGTTGGTTAAGACATTGAAGTCTTCTCCCTTGTTGATCAATGCATTGAAAGCGCATGTTTGCTTGGCAGTGACCGTGATGTGTAGGTATGCAGGTTCTATAGCTTTCTCATCCTCATGATCCATTTCAATGATTGTGTCTACTCGTACCTTGACAGGGGGTTCTAACATTGGTGGCTCATGCAGAGGATGTGTGGGAGGGTAGAACTTCTTGACAGGACTGCCATTGAAGAAGCCTATGTCCTCGCCGTCTAGAATATCGAGCTCAACATTGCAAGTTCGGCTGATTGCACAAACTCTGAAAGGTCCAAGACCTCTAAACTTCATTTTCTGCTTATGCCCTTTAATTGAGTATAGGAGTATAAGTCTCCCTGTTTAAAATCACGCTGCTTGACGTGCTTGTCAAACCAGCTTTTGCATCGTGCCTTTTCACATATGAGTGTATGAGTGGCTAGAAGACGAGTTTTTGAGAGGCGTTCGAGCTCAACCAGGAGTTGCATCTATGCCTCCTTCCCTTCCCATTGTTCTTGAAGTGCTATTCTCAGGCTAGGAATGAAGAACTCTACAGGGAGAATTGCTTCAGTGCCGTAGGTCAACCTAAAGGGAGTTTGGCCGACAACCATTTTATAAGCTGTACGGTAAGCCCACAAGGCTGCCATTAGCTTGTTGTCCGAGTCGTTGTGCGAAGCAAAGACTACTTTGATCAGGATGTTTACAAGAATCTTATTCGTGGATTCCGCCTGGCCGTTTGCTTGAGGGTAGTATGGAGAGGATTTTCAATGGATAATTAGAAAGATGGATAGAAGATGCACTATCACTTCGTTGATGAAATGTGTACCCTGGTCACTGAGTAGTTCGATGGGGCAGCTGAATCGTGAAATCACCTGTTCCCACAAGAACTTAACAATCGTTCTAGCATCGTTCTTTGGTGTCACTCTCGCTTCTGTCCATTTCATTAGGTAGTCTGTGGCTACAATGATGTATTTGGCTTGTGAATACTATGTAGCTGGGTTGATAGGTCCTATGAAGTCAATTCCCCATTTTTCAAAGGGTTTTCGTGCAATGATTGGGGTCAATTCCATTTGATCCTTGCGAATCGGGACCTTCGTTTGCTAACACTCGTCACAATGCTTAACAAATCGTTTTGCTTCATGAAACAGCATTGGCCACTATAGTTGAGATTGTAGCACCTTGCGCGCTGTCGTGTCTCTGCGAAAGTGCCCAACAGCGATTCCACTGTGCATTTCTGAAAGCACATCGTGCATCTCATGCTCTCACATGCATCTACGTAGCAGTCCATCTTGCCCTAGTCGATATAGCTGGCTAGCTATCAACTGGTAGGGTTGGATCTTGAGAATGAGTCACCTAAGTCTTGCCTTGTCTATCGGCCGTCGCTCAAGCAGTCCGTGCTCAAGCACTTCGACTACGTCATCTGTCCAATATGGCATTAGATCTGCCTTAAACAAATCTCTCTTGCTGGAAAGGTTAAAGAGATGGGCGTCAGACACAATTCATCAGCAATGCCTTCTCCAACAGTCTCTCCTGTGGGGATGCGTGACATATGGTCAGCCATGTAGTGTTGTTTTCCTCTCCGTACAACCATGGAGAAGTCAAACTCCAAAAGCAGAAGGAGCCATCGAGCTATGCGTCTTGTAGCACAAGGTTTATTTACTAGATATAGCAAGGCTTGATGGTCCACAAAGAAGGTAAAGGGTGTAGCCAATAGATAATGCTAGAATTTCTTCACAGCAAACACCATGGCCAAGCCCTCTCTCTCTCTTGTCAAGTAATTCATTTTTGTTTTAGTGAGTTGTCTGCTAGCAAAGTTCACTGGGTAGTCCAGGTTGTGTTTGCGAGGTTGGCACAACACTACCCCCACAGCAATTTTCGAGGCATAGATATGCACGTGGAAGGTAATGGTCCAATCTAGGGCTCGTAGAATCAGTGCTATGGTTAGAGCCTTCTTCAGCTCTTCATATGCTCATTGGCATGCTTCAGTCCATTCAAAGACAATTAGCAACTTGTATAAAGGTCTGGCAATCAACGCGTAATTCAACACAAACGGCCGATAGTATCACATGTGGCCTAAGAAGCATTGAACTCCCTTATAGTTGATTGGGGACGGAAGATCAACAATAGCCCGGACTTTTGAGAAGTCAATGGAAATGTCATTCTTTGATACCATGTGCCCTGGGATGCATCCATGCTTCACCCAAAACTGGCACTTTAAGGGGTTCAGGGAGAGATGATATAGGCAACACCGCTCAAAGACTACTTGGAGTTTTTCTAAGTGTTCTCTCCAAGTCGAGTGAACACACAGGTCATCCACGAAGACATCCAACTCTTTGCAAAGCATGTCTTTAAATATGGCGCACATGAGGCGTTGGAATGTGGGGGGGCATTAGTCAACCGGAAGGGCATGACTATGTAAGCAAAGATGCCCCACTCAGTGGTGAAGGCAGTCTTATGCCTGTCGGTAGGATGCACTTGCACCTGATTGTATCCTGAGAAGCCATCCAGAAAACTGTAGGCTTCCTTGCCAGCCACCCTTTCAAGCATGTGCTCGGTGTATGGCAATGGATAGTTGTCCCTCTTAGTAGCAGCATTCACCTTCTTGTAATTGACACACACTCTGATTTTTTCGTTCTTCTTCATGACAATGACTATGGGTGATACCCAATCCGTGTGCTCAATTTCGTAAATGAATCCTACTCTCATCAGCTTGTCAATCTCTTCCTTGACTGCATGAGCATGTTTTGGATTCATAGGGTACGGTTGCTGCTTGACCGGGGTAGCATCTGGCATCATGGGCATGTTATGAGTCACTACACTCGGAACTACCCTCTTAAGCTCTTCTAAGGACCAAGTGAATACATCTATGTACTCTCGCAAGAGAGCAACAAGACTCATCTCCTCTTCCTCAGTCAGGTCATGAGCAATGAAGGCTAGTCAAGGTGTCTCCCCTTCTTGGGCTAGGTTCACCTCCTTGACCTTGGCTTCGGTTCACTCATTTTCCCTTGACGTTTGGCACCCAACAGGATCACTACCCTATCCCCTTTCTTGAATTTCATAAATCTTTTAGGGAGGTCATACGACTTTCTCTGTTCTTCCGTTCGTGTGTCCCTGGGTTATTTTATCCTCTCCTCTTTCAACCGTCTGTGTCTCAAGTGGATGGGTAGGTCCCCCTTGGTGCATCTAGTCTTGGCCGGCCTAGGTATCTCTGGGTCGCTATCTAAACTTACCTCTGACTCAGAGTCAAACTCCCCATCTGCGCACTAGAAGAGGTGGTCGCCACTGAGAGGGTGACTGTCTGAAGCACTGGTGTCGTACCAGGATAGGCTAGGCCTACTTGTTCGAAATCTATGGCCCTTACGTGTTCCAACCAAGCTCGATCAAAATCACTACACATGACCCCTTGCTCGATCTTGAAGGCACTCTTTTTCTAAGGCTTGGAGTCTGCCCGTATTTGTTCTATTTTCCGTACCTCTCAATGTCGTATTCTACGGTATCCATCTCACCCTCGCTTTTGTCATTGAAGGATTGACAATCTTCATATTTATCATTGGAGTCCTCTTCATTAGACTGCTCGTCGTCTCCTAGGTCTTTGTATATGCCTTTTCTTTGATTGGGGATTAGGGCCGAGTTGTTGTACATGAGGCTCAAGTCATGCACCCCGGTCCACTACCACTTGGATTCGTCTAGGAGATCTTGGAGTGGTTTGAAGTTTGCTGATGGGTTGCCGACTAGCTTGCCCGTAAAATATTCCAGAATCTCTCGGAGTTCTCTCTTGTTATTGGGCACTTGGAAGGTGAGAAGTTTAAGACTCCCCTGAAGGGTTCCTGCCATCATGCAAACTGGTATGGAGGTGCAACTTTAGACTTATCGATTGTCTTGATGGCTTGCTCGTATGCCTCATGATTTGAGAATGGCAGGTCGATTGTAGCAAGAACATGCATCCGATCTTGCTCGTCTTCTGGGCATGGAATATACTTGGTCAAGGGTCCATATGACTTCTTGACTTGAGCATTCTCTTCAAGCATCTCAGAGATGGCATCCAAGTCAACTAGTTAGGTATTCTAGGTGTCCATCTCTACCCTCACGGCGTCCGTTCTATTGCCAAGGAAGATTAAGCCGTTACCCCAATCTTCGATGGCTCTGGCATTCCACATCCACGGTCGGCCTAATAGGATATCGTAGTCCACACCCTTCATGACTATAAAGTCAACAGAGAACTAGAGACCTGCGATTTTCACTGCCCAGTTTTTTAGCACTCGGAGTGGTTTCACTCTCATACCATTTGCTAGTGTGACATTGAACTTAGCAGTCTCAACAAGTGGGTTTTCCCAAGTTTGAAGCACTGTGTGGCTAAGCACACTAACCCCATCTCTCGTGTCTACGATCCCCTTTCTCGTTGTGTTGCCTAGGGCTAGGACTAGTAAGGCTACATGCATCTCGGTGCCCTCCTAGAAGGCATTAATGTGCAAGGACTTTGGCACAGAGTGCAGCATCAGAGTTGGTATTCGTGTCTCTGCATCATGGTTGTGCAGATCAGCATCTTGCTCTCGTGATCCCTCAACCCACTGTTTCAGGTCTTGCCAGAGGGTGGGATGCTGCTTAAGCAGGTCTCCCAGACTCAGCGTCACAGGGGTGGTCACTAGCATGGTAAGGAGGTCGTTGGCTGCTTGTCTCTCTCCTAATCCAACTTGTCCTAGCCAATGGCCGTGATTGATTTGCAGGCCTGCAACATCAAGACTTGGCCTAAGTAGTACTACTTGTGGTGCGGTCGCATCCCCCGACTTTGGTCGAGGAGGTGAACCTGGCGTATTTATGCTGGAGAGATCATCGATCTCGTCCTCTACGATGGGCTCAATGTCCTTTAGGTGCTCTTGGGCCTCTTTCACCCATTCCTTCACTTTCTCTATGGTGGCCTCTAGTTGGCGCTTCGGATGTGGGTGTTCCCCTATCTTAGCACTTCCCTTTTCGGCCGTCTTAGGGGCTGAAGTTTCTGCCTCTGCATCAGTGACCTTCTTTCCAGTAGGCAGAGTAGTAGCACTCTCAGTTTTCAATGCAACCTTAGCTTCAGACTTCTTCTTTCTCCGTCTACGGCTCTTCTTCCCTATCGATGCTGCATCAAGGTTGCTAGGCCCTGGTAGTGATATGCCGGCATGCTTCGTCTAGGCACGAGTCATGACCCGCAATGGGATAGGTGCGGCCTCCCCATCGAGATTCTCGACACCAAATAGCCCCAACGGGACAGATGGCTCATTGGCTAAACTTGAAGATGGTTTTCGCTTTGGGCAGTCGATGAAGAGATGAGTAATCCCACACTCAACACACCTTAGGTCAGTTTTATCTCTGTTTTGTTGCTCCTTCTCCGAGTAGCATGATGAGTCATGCCCTGGGTGACCACACATCCAACAGGTGATTGGATCCTACGTCTGCCCCCCTAGGCCTCTACCTCGTCCTCTTTCTAATGCCATCATTGGTACTGGTTGATAGTCCATAAGGACTGTGTTGCCTTCGTCATCGTGTGAGAGGTAAGGGTATATGTAAGTCTCTTCCTCAGTCAGCTCTTCCACGTAGTGGATTGGAGCGTCACTCCGTGGATGGGTTACGTAGGGGCTAGGTGGTCTAGGTATGCCTATAGGGTTTATGTCCTCGGGGGGGTCACTCATGAATATATGTATATATAACGTGAGTTCAAAATAAGGGGTTTTTAAAACACCATTTTTATACATTTTTTACATACAAAAGGGTGTCATATAAAGGGGTTACTTACAGATTGAATAGATTAGGATATTTATAAATAGGCCATGAAAGCATGTTATATAGAGACTATATATATAGTGAACCCCCCAAGTTTATGTCCACCCTAGGATCAACCAGCTAAATGTTGTTAGGGACACGAAGTCCAACAGGGCTCCCCTTTCGAAGAATGGCTATGGCCTATTCGCTTTGTAGGCTTGGCCATATGGTTGCGAGTACGGAAGTCTTCTTGATAATCTACAATGTGTGACGTTGTGACTGAACCTACCACAGTTAGCGCAAGGTCTTGACCTAGGGTTCTAACACTCGACTGACAAGTGGTTTCTGCCACAATACAGGCATTGGACGTGTGGGCATGTTGGTCATCCCAACATGTCTTGTAGTTTGGCTATCTCCATCTTTACATCAACCCATCTTGGTGGCTTTTCCCTTATCTTGGGTGGTTGCGCATGATCATTCGCTAGAGGTTGAAGCTCTCTCTAAGCTCCGCGAGTTTGTTTCCTCTGAGTTTAAGCTCCTGGAGCTTCTCTCTTTCAGCTGGTCATCAACTCTGATGGCTTTATCAAAAACCCTAGCTAGCGCATCTCACTACAAGCTTGAGTTGCCTGCCAAAGCCTTATATAGTTCCTCATTTCGAATTCCACTGTTGAACACAATTGACACTGCTCTTTTGGTTGGTCATTTTCCTGTATAGATTCTCTTGAAGAAACTCCTCACATAGGTCACGTAATCTCAAATATCCTCCTTCTCCTTCTTCTTGACATTCATCAATCGCACTAGCAGATTGTCCGAGTATCCAAGCTCGGCAAATCTCTTGATGAAGAGATTCTTGAGGCCATTGAAGTTGGCTTGCTCTGCGGCATCTAGACTCGTATACCAAGTCCTACCCTTGTCACCTAAGCAGAGCCCAAATGCTTGGGATCATTGAGTCACATTGGTGAGGCCATTGGCTTTGTAGACTTGTTCAAATCGCTCCATGAAACTGTATGGATCGTCATGGGGCTGGTACTTATCGAGCTGCTTAGCAACGATTGGGATTTTGGACTGGCTCCTGGGGCCTTGGTTTGCTCCTAATCCTCCTAGTAGTGATGTTGCTAGTGCTACGACACCTTGCTCTGCTGCTGCTATGTTGTCTAACAATCACTTTATGAGAAGCTCGCTCAGTGTTAAGTCTCCTTCCAGGGCTCTCTCGTGATCAATTTGGTTTCTACCGGCTAGGTTCAGCACTCGCTGTACCTCACGCAATTCTGTGCTTTGCCTTTGGCTCCTAGCCTGCTGGCCTCTGTTGTAATCTACTATGCTTTTTAGTGCCTTGTGGGCTAGCTTCCTCTCCTCTTCTAAGTTTGCGATGATGGCATCTCATGCCCTACCGTGGTGCTCATACCGAGCGTGCACATCATAGCTACTCACCAGCTGCCGAATCGCCTCTGGAAAGACTTCTAAGTCAAGTTTCTCGTTTGGCCTATAGTCTAGGTTTTCTTTTGCCATCGTCGTGTTCTCGTGCTCCACTAAGCTATCGATCAGGTTGAGTAAGTTTGTCATATCCACCTCCTTGGCACCGCTTGCATGGTCCTACTCCATATGTGGATAGTTTGTCTATGTCCTTAGGGCCCTCTCCTATTGGTGGATTCCTTGAGTTGTTTATCTGAGTGAGTTCCTTGACTTATTAAATACAATCCTCAATTTATCTCCTCTTAGCGTGTGTGTTCCTTCCCGTGCACTTGTGCTCAATTAGGCTTTCAGTTTTCCTTAAGTGTACTTCAAGTGAGGAAATTCAAGGTGAGTGCGGCAAACAATATTTAAGCGTCTCACGCATTCTCGCTTTGTTTTGGGCCCGATTGGCTCGTCGATCAATTCTCTGGCTATCTTAACAGGGTTTTGGGTTTTCTTGCCACGTTGCCTCGCTCATCATTCTAGGTCCGACTAGGTTTTATGGCTCAGTGGGTTGTCTCTAAGACTCTAGGTCTCGTGACAGCTGTGGGAGCTTTTGCTCAACCGCCAAGACCCATGGACCACTTATTGTTTCAAGCGTTTCAAGCGAGCTCTAATGGCTATCTCTCACCTAGCCAACGCGCCGTCGATCCTACGAGTGTAGTGAGCTTATCTTGGTGTCGATATGAGTTGCCTCCTCTCTCACACACACTGGTAGCTCCACGATCCTAGATGCAAGCTCAAGCATCCTCAAGCCTCCTCCACCTCCAAGCTCCATCCTCCATAGCCGCGCATGCAAGAAGAGAGAAGAGAAGAGAAGAAGAGAAGAGGAGATGGTGAAGAGCTTCACCTTCTTGATCCCTCACTCTCACACACTCACTCCCTCACACTCTCACACTCCCTCTCTCAAGAGCACACACAAGCAGGAAGATGAGAAGTAGAGAAGAAGAAGAAGACTCTTGAAAGATGAGGAGTGAAGAAGAAGAAGACTCTTGTTGCCACACACCAAAAGAATGAGCTCTCATTCACTTTTTGAACTTTATATATACAAACCCTAAAATCCCATGGGCACCCATCCCTTTTTTACATGACCGGCCATTGTGGCATAGGAGGGAGCCTGGCACTCTTTTACAAGAGTTTTCCGAGTTTTTTGAGGTGCCCTTCATTTAAAATTGCGCTTTTTTGCCCTGGCTTGGTTTTGGAGGTTGCATGTATGTATTTGCTCTTTTTCCATGTTTATCTACTTTTTTTCTTCCTCTTTTCGCCATCTCGACCTGGGGCCATCTCGATTTGGGGTTAATATTACCCCCTCCTAAACGGGTGCCAGTTCCATGGCACTTCGGTGTTGGGTTGGTGTAAGGGTGAGGGCCACATGTAAACTCAGGTGCTTGTGGAAGCTTAAGAAGGATATTTGTTGGAGCAGCTAACTGGATGTCATGGGTTGACGAGGGCCTCTGAAGTTGGTGGTTTGGCACTTTTGGGGTGCCTAAAGGAGAAGGTGCAGTGCTCTACCTAAGGGGAGTGCTCTCCTCAGTGTGTTGGTGCATTGTGCTTGTGCTAGTGGAATGGGGAGGTGGGTCTAACCACAGGTGAGCTTGGGTGATGTCCCACACTTGAGGACCCCATTTGTGCCAAGGGGGTGCGGTGCCAGTGGCTTAGGGTGACAAATCTAACCATAGGTGAGTGTTACCTCCCTAGGCGTGTCCTGCCCTTGATGTGCCCTAAGCGTGAAGTGGGGGAGCAAAAAGGGCTAGGGGGTTGGGAGTGGAGACGACCGACCGAAGCCACCAGACATGCCTAACTTAAGGACCCCTAGGTGCAGTGATCGTGCTTTTTGTGGTGATAAGTGCTTCTTCAAGTGGGTGATGTTGACCAATCAGTTTTTTTTTTTGTGGAATGAATGACAGCTAGGCCTAATCCTCTTCATCTGAATGAGGGGGGGAAGGAGGGCGGATGGATTTGCACAAAAATTGGTGGCTTTGCATGTACCCTTTCAGGTTCATGGGGACGTGGAGAGAGGTGGTGGAAAGGAAGGGGTGATTGCACCTAGTGAATTGGCTGTCACTCATGTCCTCTAGGAGAACTAGGCAAAAGGAAGGTAGTAGGCTAGCTCTCATCATTAAGCGTGCCATAGCGCAACTATCAATAGCATTGGCATCAAAGAAGAGGGGAGGCAAGCCATTTTCCTACGGTGCCGCTTGAGTAGGAGCTTAAGAAGCCTAAGGTAATTACACTTAGTTATGAAAGCGGAATCGGGAGAGGAGGAGAATTCCGCGAGGAAGTGCGTCATGGAGTCAGCTAGGCTTCCTAAATCAAAAAGTAGGGCATCCTCGAAGGAGGCAGCGTTGGAATTGTAGATGACGGGGAAGTCATGCCTCCCATGGAGGATGGCGACAAAATTCATGCCTACCCTACGAGGATATGCCATGAATGTGGGGTCGTTCCTCTCCTCGGGTAGGATGTTGAAAAATGCCATCCAGGCAAGCATGTTAATATCGCAGATTCGCCTTCTCTAGAGGGGTTGGCAGTTGTAGCCCCTCACTGTGTGTGGCACTTCGAACACTTTGTCTTGCCAAAATTCTGCTTCCTCCGTGCCCCATAGAATGGGGGTCTTTGCCCTGTCGTCCAGCCATTTTTGGCCCAGTCAGTTGCCAGCCGCGATCACCTCCTCCATTACTTTGATCGACAGGACCCTTCTTAGACTGTTAGGCATAAGGAAGCTGAAAGAGAAAGGGTCCTTTTCAATTTCCTACCGTTCCCAGACCACTAGCTCCACGTGGAACTGCGTTGGGAGGTCATCGGGGCATGGTGGGAGGGATGCGGATGGCCACACGACTGGCTTGGCCTGCAGTCGCCTTCTGGTTTCTTCCACCAACTTTTTCCATCATTCCTTGAGCGTGGGTTGTCTGTCCAGGGGCGGGTCAAGTGGTTGATGTTCCTGAATGTGCGGCGAGGGGGGTTGTGGGATCACATCTTCTCTGAATCGGTCCATGTCAAATTTGAGCTCGGCTTCCTCCCCCTACAGATTTTCCTGTGGTGCTCTTTCTTCAAATCCTAGGGCATCCACTTCCTAGGGGGTTAGGTCGGCTAGCAATAGGTATTTCCGTTGCTCGTCCAGGCTCAGCCTAACCTCCACAGGTTGGGGTGGCATTTGCAGTCCTACATGTAAGGCTCTGCGTACGTGCAATGCTGAGCTTTCTTTATGCCACCTCCAATGACTCTCCCTCCTCTGGGCGGATAGTGTCCATGATGGTGTCGAGGAAGGTTTTTTGTTGGGCACCGAAGGCCACTTGGGCGGCTTCTATCTTGCTCTTTGCAATGATCTTTTCCTTTTCTACTAGAGAAAGGCGCCGTGCCAGTGTCTTCACCCTCTTTTAATTATGCACCGCCTACTCCTCTGCTCTCTTATTCATTTCCTCCATGCTCTCCCCTTGCTTCAGGGTCAGTATCATGAGCCTTTGCTCTTGGTCCTCCAATTCCCTGATCAGCCTCTCCTGTTCGTCTCTTTTAGAGTTCAACTGATCGATTAGGTGCTCAATCTCTTCTTGTTTCTCCTCCATGTCCTGCTTTCTTTTCTCATCCCTGGCGTTGAGCTCAGCCATGAGATCTTCAACTTTAGCAATTTTTGCAATGAGCTCCTGATATTGCATTATCAGGAGCTTATGTTCTCTTTGCATCTTCACCAGCTCCTGTGTTTCATTCTCGAGCTGTTGCCTCCAGTGCTCTTCTCTGTCATCCTTAGCCTTTTTTTCCTGCTTGAGATCTGTGATCTCCCTTTGCTGCATGGCTATCATCCTTGTTTTGTCAAGCTAGAAGGTGGCTATTGATTCCTTCTCAACTGCCAACTCAGCCATACCTATCTTTTATTCCTCCTGAGTTTCCTCCAACTGAGAGAGTAGCTCGGCAACATATTCGTCGTAATTAGTTGGTGGCGTCATCGTTGTTTGGATGGGTGTTGTTGAGGCCTCCACCTTTTGTCGTTTAGGATCTTGCCTAGACTCTGCATCTGTGGCTGGCCGCTTTTGCCCTGTAGCCATAGTTTCAGTGCTCTTCCCCTGGGCTATCTCCTTGTTAATGAACTACTATATCCATGCCACAAAATTTGATACGTCTGCGCTGGTGGGGATGTTGGGGGTGATGGAGGTTGGCTCGGTGGGAGGCACCAATAGAGGAGTAATTGGGTGAATCGGGGCTTTGCCCTTGCCCTTAGTGACAGTGGGCGGCACAATATCCGGCACCTGTGTGCTTGACCCAGGCCTTTCTTCTCTTTGTGGGCTCAAACTCCCCAGTTCATCTGCTCTGCTTTGTTGTTCGATGGACCGGCATGTAGCTTCAGCCAGGTCCTCTTTCTCCTTCCTTCTTAGTTCTTCCTCTTCTTCATCAACCTTTATTTGCCTTTCCTCTTCTGCTTTTCTCTGCTCTTCCTTCTTTTTCTCTTTCTCCTCCTTTTCCTTTATTTTTCTCTCCTCTACCTCCTGTTTTAATGCCTTCTTAGCCTTCTGTAATTGCTCCTTTTCCTTTTCTTCTTCATGTTTTTTCTTCTTCTCCCTCTCCTTGGCCTCCCTAAGGGATTCTCTCTTGGCCCTCTCTAAGTCCTCTTTCTCTTTCCTGCGGCCCTCGTCATCCTTTTTCTTTTTCTTTTGCGCTGCCTTCTTCTCAGTCTCCTTGACCTGCTTTTTTTTTTCTGTTCTTCCCCTTCTTCCTCGGTCTCAGTCCTATCACTGGACCTCTCTTGGAGTTGATGAGGAGGTGACCTGTCGGGTGTTTCCCCCTCCCCCTCTTCTGCCTCCTATGCCTCCTTCACGGCCTCCTAGATAAGCGCCATTAAGACACCTCCATACCCGATGTAAGAGGCCTTGGATGAAGCTTTCTTTCTTTCTGTAGCCTTGGAGGTTGGAGACCCTCCACCTCTGCTGGCACACTTCCTAAAGCCAATGCTTTAGCTGCCTGGTTGATAGTTTTTTGTACATACCTGTTCCAGTCAACTTCGTCCAGAGTGTGGGCCGCTATGTTCTCCAGCACAGGCATGCTAATTCGATGCATCAGGGAGTTGTAGCACTGGTTGGAGAAGAGCACATGTACTAGCTTTGCTTGCAGCCTAGCTTCTGCGTCGGGAATGTCTAGGATGATGATGCCATCATTGATGAGCACCTCCTCATTTTTCATTTTCAGCATAGCATAGACATCCCTCTTTTGTCTTCTCTCTGTCCAATCCCAACGCCTTCTCCACCAAGGCTGGGTCTAGACAGACCTGCACACCTGCTTGGCACTTTCTCCTCTACCCACCGTCATTGTGCCGCATTCTTGGTCTGGGTTGTATGATCTGAGGAACTCCACACACTTTAGGTGGTCCGGCTCCTATGAGAATTTTTCAAGGTACTTGCTAAGGTTACATTGCTCGACCACCCTCCTAGCTGCTTCCTTCCTAGCCACCACAACTTCTATGTTGCGGATGGTTCGAAACTTATGCTGGCTGAAGGTGCGGTTTTCTAGGTAGATGCGATATTGCTCTCTTTCCTCATCTGTGAATGGGAGTCGGTGGGCGCAGTCTTGCTGCGACATCTTTTATTCTTATCATAAACCGTCATTTTCATTAGTGCTTGTGACATAATAATTTGCTGAAAAAGAAAAACTCTATGCTTTTGAATGAATTCATTAAGATCCAATGTACATTCTCCTTTTCAGAATTTTCAGAGTGTACCAATGCTTTAAGAACTGGGATTCCGTTTCAGCAAGTCTTGACAGCTCTATAACTTCTTCGTCAGTGATGGCAGAAGTGGTTCGTTGATCATACAATGTGATGAGGCATTGTTTTATTGCTTGCTCTTTGGAGATCTCACTGCAGAGCAATTTAGCAGCAGAGGTAGCGGCTTTTGCAAATGCGAATTCAAACGTTTTCCAAGAACAAGGCATCGTTTGAACTTCGGTTGCGAAGGATTCATCCAATAGGCCTAAGTCTAGTTGATCGTAGCTCAAAGCTAGCGACACAAAAGTGGTGTCCAGTCGCTTAATGCAATCCACCACGTCGTCCCCTGTTTCTTTAGCTAAATCAGTTGCTAGTGTGAAAAAGGATTTCCTCTCGTAAGAGGGTCTAAGGCCTGCGGGGCGGTTGGGGAGTGTTCTTGATCTTGCGATTAGGTCACTGGAACTATGGCTGGGTTAGCAGCAGCCTCGAGTGACGGCCTGCAGCTTTCAGGATGGATTTGGAAAGTCAGATCGTCTTTGGCAGGTGATGACTCTTGTGACAGTGGCTATCGCTTGGGTCAATAGGCTTGGGCGACTCTCTTGGGTTCACGCGTGGACAAATTTGATGGTTGTGGGGTCAGGGAAGCTCTACGGCTTGTGGTTTTGAGGGTTTACGATTTTTGGGATGATCAAGCTTGAGACTGGCGTACGAGTGGTGCCTTTGGCCGTGTGGGCCTTAGGTATCCATATCCAAGCATTACCCTCATAGTAGCCTTGTGCGTGCAAGAGAGCTTTGGAGACCCATCTTTGATGGATTACGCATCTATTGCTGTAACTGCATCTGGGCCTCCTAGGTTTAGAGTTTCTGGTCTTATGAGGGTAGGAGCGTCGACTCCTAGGCGGTTGTTGCGACTGTTTAGGCATCCATTAAAGGCGAGGCTGTTGGGCCTTAACTTTGTGAGAGCAGAGTTTTGATGCCGAGAAGTGCTTAAAATAGCTAAAAATTACGAATATCAAGGGAAAAATATTCAACGTTGAAGGCGGCGGCTCGATCTAAGACGATTTTAAGCGTCAAAGTGCTCTAAGGACGCCCGTGCAACACTTGCGGATTTTTAGTAATTTTTCCGTGCGCTTGTGCAAGTGACGGAAGTTGGCAGTCAGTTTGTGGTCTCAATACGGTCACGCAAAATTTTTCTGGGCTCGAATCGGACGCCGAACACGGGAAATATGGAAAAATCCGGGAGGGTGCCCAAAAAAAAGCCAGAAATGAAAGGGTGGCCAAGTAGGGGACCAAAGAGAGTGCCTCTTGGGACCCCCCCCGCCCCCCCCCCCCCTCAAAATTAAATGTGAGAGGAGGAGGGCGGCGTGCAGCAACCGCGCGCAGAAAAATGGTGCCCCCCCCCCCCCCCCCCCCCACAAAACGATTTTCAGGGCCGCAAAGAAGCCCTAGTAATGACAAGCCAAGGTTGATCCTCTCCTTCTCTGCTCCGTATCGCCATCTCTTGCGCATCCAATGGCGGGCTATAGAGAGAGAGAGAAAATCGGTCTTTCTCTCTCCTCCCTCTCTCTCTTCTAAGGGCAGATTCATGCGGTGAAGAAGAAGAAGAAGAATGGATGGCGGATGCTTGTCCAATGAAGACCGGATTGCTTCGTGGTTCAAGAGGAATGAAGATTGCTGATTGTGGACTGTCATGAACATTAATGGTGGCTGGAAACCAGTCTCGAGACATGGCAAATAAAAACCCACAGCCCGCAAAGAACGGTAATTCCATTTTTACAAAGGAAATTGATGTTTTATGCAATTTGCTTCATGAATATTTGTTCCCATGGGATGATTATGCATTATGTTATTGTTTGCTATGAGTTTGATTAGTTTATGCTCAGAAAATCAGAAAATCATAAGTGTTGTGACTGAAATTAAATGGTGTAAAACCCGTAAAACACGGGAAATATGGGGAAATTTGGTGTTTTTGATATATAAATGGAAAATATAATAAGACACACCAACTAAATTTGTGTTTTTCTTGCAAATGAACCTAAGGGCCATAGCCCACAATTCATCTTGTATTTTTAGTTATTTAATATTACGATAAATACAAGAAAAATAGGAAAAATGGGTAAAAATAAGGGAAAAATGGATTTTGAGTGTCGAAAATTAAGAAAAAATAAGAACCATGTTTGTGAATGTTAGTGGGGTTTGAAGCATGAGGATTTGCCTCAATTCAGCCCCACATTTTTGTTCTAGTGTGGTTTTTTTTTGCGTTTATACACAAAAAATGTGGAAAATGAACCCTAAACCGATCGATAATGCACAACCTAAACGGGTGAGGGGGTAGAGTGTATAAAAAGTGTTTAAATACTGAATGAAATTATGAAAAGCTTGCTGGTTTTTATGCATACCATTTAGGTTGGCCGTTAATTTAAAATTAAGAACCTAGTAGCACGACGGTTTCTCGGTGCTAGGTTCATGCAACGCTGCATATGAGCGATAGTCAAAATCATTGAAAGAAATGTTTTTCACATGTGCACAAATGCTGATTTTCTTAATTGTTTGAGCACATGGGCATTCACTACTTGCATAAATCATAAAGAAACTTAAAGGTATCAGGAACTCCTGGATGCATGGCAGATTGCTTTCTAGAGGAACATGACCGGCGTTGAGTGAGAGACAGGATATCCCAAGCTGTAAGCTAGGCGTTGGGTCTAATGGGAAAGTAAAGTGAGGTATGGTACATCCTGGAACGAAATAATTGGTACCTTGAGAGGACTATGTGCGAAGTGTTATATATGTTTAGCGACGCATCGAGGGGCCAATCCCCAAGATGTAGGAGAGTCGCAGTGCGGCATCGGTAGTCAACCATGGGAGGACCTCCTATATTTATACTTTGTGCCATTTGGAAATGTGCTAGGACTCCCTTTGAGGAGTGTTAATTGGGTTAGAGTTGAACTACGAGACTTGATACAAACGCAAGATGATTAGGAAGGCAATGTATGATGTATGTGTCATCAACGCTCCTGGCTGCGAGGCTGTGGGATTGTTGAGCGCATGATAGAGGTCTGGCTAGTACATGAGCCAGTGACAGCCAGTTTTAGGTCCCATCAGTGGTGCATCTGCCGAGAGCTGCCAATAAGTGGCGTTCTCCGAATCTTGGTCTCATAAGGGACCTGTTAGTTTTATTCTATTGGTCGATAGTCGCCTTGAAGCGGTGGATATCAAGTTAGTCTGATAAAAACCTTGGTCATCAGTATAACGGTCAATCCAAGAAATCCCCAACCCCCAAAGGATACTTGGTTTATCTTGAACAGTCTAGTGGGATCTTTGACACATCGGGTGATTGACTATTTTACCCTTTGCCCTGAAAGTGATACCATGCTTGAGTTTGGGTCACTATGGGAAAACACCCATGAAGCTACCTCTAAGATTAACAGCACATGGATATTAGAGAAAAGGGAAAGTGAAAGTAGTGCTAAGATGACACAATCATCTATGAACATTCATGATGATAATGTCATAGAAAAGACTGTGACAATGATGGTTAATATGCACATAGGAGGACATGATGATTATGATCTAAAGATACATCCGATGCTAGTGCCCGACACAGTTGGGTACACGAGTGTGATTGCCAAGATCCATAAAGTATTGGATGATGTCCATGTGTGGGGAAAACCATTGTTAGTAAGGAAGATTTCATTAGGACCTATCCTAAGTTCTAGCAAAGTGGTGGTAGATGAGAATAGGCTTACTAGAACACCACTAGCAGATGATGGGATAGATTCCCTATTGCATAGTGTTGGACTCCCTAAACCACTTTGTGAGTTGGCGGAAAGGGAAGTTCATGGAATTAGCGACTCTTCCACACCAATAAAGGTGGAAATGGAAGAGATTAAAGACCCTAACACACTGGTATTAGGTCAAGAGGAATACGAAGATTTTAATGACCCAGTCTTGATCCCAAAAGGGAGGACTAAATGTCCTCCTCTTTATAGGGATCTCCCAGTGTTTTATGGGTTGCCAAATGAGGATCCGATGATTCATTTAAGAGAATATGACCTAACTTGCATTGCAAGTGGATTCGACGATACACATCGAATGCTCGTATTCCCAAGTACCCTAAAGGGAGAGGTAAGGAAATGGTACTGGAGCCTCCCAAGAGGTTCGATCAAATCATTTGAGGAGACTTGTGACAGATTTCTAGATGAGTATGAAAAGGAGCTCCCTATGAATGAGGTCTTAGGGCACCTTATGGAGTTTAGACAGGAGTCTTATCTTTCTGTTAAAGAGTATGCTAGAGCCTTTGATAGTACTCTTAGGCTTTGGCCAAGAAGAGCCAATGCACTACTGGATGATGTGCTATGTGAGCTCTTTTTGAATGGCTTAGAGATTAATACGCAAATCCAAGTGGAACTGCAGAATCCTAAGTCGTTAAGGGAAACAAAAATGCATGCCATTGATTATGTGGTGCGCAGATTGGACGCTGTATGCTCGCATAGTGAATGCGGGAAGGTCCCCAAGAACAATGAACTCTACTTTTTGCACAAGTTACAAGGTAAAAAGCATGAACGACAAGAGCAAGAGACCAATTGGGTGCAATCTCCCCCCATGCCTTGTGTGAGCGCTTCACAAAGCATGCATTTTATGTATATTTCTTCTTCATGCTCAATAATAGCCCAATTTACAAAAATATATCAAGCTTTTAGCTTTTGAGTTTGCTTTTACAAAAATAAGAATAAAGCTAATGGACGGTGCCCATAGAGTCTGGCACGCCCAATACAATGTCCAAAAAGAAATAACATAACCGTGTGCAAGGGCGCATACAAAATAATAATAAATAATCGATGCCTCAATAGACATGACAAAATATAGGCGTGGCGCCTATCAAAATATAATCCATAGATCGAATACTCGCTATCCTCCAATGCTTTCCTCCGCCGCTGCTACTATCTCTACACATCAACTGAAGCATTCACAATCGTTAGTAAAATAATACAATTAAACCGACAAAAGTGAATACCTAGCAGTCTTTAGCTACATAAATAAATCAACTGGTTAGAAATAAATCCTAACCTTAATTTATTACGAGTGCGCACTCTAAACTCATAAACGTTCATTAATTTAATATGCATTTTGTGGAATCACCCGCTATGGAATCACCCACGTACACACTAAATTAATGAAACGCCCGAAAAGGACAGGCGTCCCCATCAACTTCTCGCACAAAGAATCCACTTTGTGTATGAGCCCCGGTCATCAAAGTTTACGGAATCCACCGTAAAACCTCACGGAATCCACCGTGGAATATAAAAATTGTCCATATAGTCAAATCTTTCATTTTGTTATCAATGCTAACATCCAAGAATCCCCCATTCTTGTTTCGTTAAGCCATATGATCAAATCTAATCTCATAAATCTTGCAAACCATGAGACTACTTTTTCATTCCACTATAAAACAATATTTGGCTATTCGATCCACCATAGATCGAATACTCGCTATCCTCCAATGCTTTCCAATCCATAGTGGCGGAGGAAAGCATTGGAGGATAGTGAGTATTCAATCTATGGATTATATTTTGATAGGCACCACGCCTATATTTTGTCATGTCTATTGAGGCATCGATTATTTTTTATTATTTTGTATGCGCCCTTGCGCACGGTTATGTTATTTCTATTTGGACATTGTATTGGGCGTGCCAGACTCTATGGGCACCGTCCATTAGCTTTATTCTTATTTTTGTAAAAGCAAACTCAAAAGCTAAAAGCTTGATATATTTTTGTAAATTGGACTATTATTGAGCATGAAGAAGAAATATACATAAAATACATGCTTTGTGAAGCGCTCACACAAGGCATGGGGGGAGATTGCACCCAATTGGTCTCTTGCTCTTGTCGTTCATGCTTTTTACCTTGTAACTTGTGCAAAAAGTAGAGTTCATTGTTCTTGGGGACCTTTCGGTATTCACTACGCGAGCATACAACGTCCGATCTGCGCACCATTATGAGGGTCATATTCAAATATGCTGGGAAAACTTTTGGAGTTTTCCTCACTCAGTACAAGTGCATCCTAGCTTCCAACCATTTCTACAAGAAGAAAGCTCACTTGTTGATACCAAGGCAACCTATGAGGGGAACCTTGGTGGCCAAAATCTCAAAGCAGAAAAGGGCAAGTCTATGAGTAGTAATGACATGCCTGTCAGTGAAAAGGTTCCAAGCCATGTAAGAACCATTAGGGCTTGCAACACTTCCACAAGAAGTGGTTGTGATGGAAACATGGATAGAACCAATGGGCCTGTGAGTGTTAATAAACATTTTGTGTGTGGTTCTAATTTTTTTGCTAGTAAGGCTCTTGAGAGACCTTTGGTATTGGAATCATGCTTCCGGGTGGATGTTGTTCCCTTCAATGAAAGCATGGTTCTTATGGGGAAAAATTTACAGTATGGACATAAACAAGTAAAGTCATCTTTTGTAAAGAGGATGAAAAATGCTAAAAGTCCACCTGTGCTTCACAAAGGTCATAAGGATATGAGGGCATTTGGCCATAGGGATAAGTTTGCATTGAGTTCATTAGACCAATGCAGCAAATTGAGGGAATGCAACAATATTAAGGGAAATGTGAGATGGGTTTGGAAACCCAAAATCTCCAAAAGTATGGCAGGAGTGTCGGATGTAAGGCCAAGGATCCCATCTGGATATATTCTATTGAACCCCCAAGAGGATAAGACTCGATATACATCTGACAATATACATTGCCTTGGGATACACCCATGTGATGTGCCTAGGCTTGAAGCTCTACCTAGTTTGGGTCACAGCACTGATTTATGTGAAAACCCAAATAGGGGAGGTTCGAATAAGTACAAAGCTATGATTCTTTCTGCCAAAGGAGCCACTCAGCCGCTTGAACGACCAGTTTATTCGGCTAACAATAAATGTGGGACATGCGAGCCCATGGAGGCCGTTCATTTAGCTCATAGTGCCCAAGAAGGGATTTTCCTTATTGATGAGTTATTTGTGGAAAGGCTTGGACTTGTATCTCTTTTAAAAAAAAAAACCCTAAGATCAAAAAATACAAGATCAAGCTTTTAGCTAACTTGCATGAGTAGCATGGGCACCTTAGGTAGTCTGATAGGGTGTGATATATATGCCAAGGATATCAGTATTACGTGGACTACAATGACCTATCTAGTTTTAAGCTAGGAAGGCTAGCTGCTTTGGATATTACATCCAGATTTTGTTAGGCCAAGAGGGCCAATTGTTTGTTTAGTGCAGGTGCGGTTAATGGTTTCTTGTTGTAGCTCTGTGCTACACAGGTTTGAAGAAGAGCTTGGAAGGAGCCTTTTGTTGTGCGGAAGCTTCTCGTGGCCCTATCCAGGTGATCTCTCCTTTATGAGTACCGTGTTTTTCTGCTTTATGTGTCTGTGTACTTTTTGGGGGATTTTTTTTTCTTGTTGGGGACCGGCATCCAAGGCATGAAGTCCGACGTTTAGGTTAAGTATGTCTGAAGGGAGGTCTGAGTAGTCGTTGCCTCCTGTAAAGACATTGTCAAGCATTGAAAGACCTATTTTAGAAGGGGGTCCTAGTAATCCTGTTCTACTAGCCTGCTAGGCAGCTGTTCCAGGAGTTTTTGTTAGTTGTGAGGCCGTTAGAGAAGCCTGCCAGAAGAAAATAATGATGATAAAGGGAAAGAAACCCTGAATATCTTAAAGAAGATAAAAATATACAAAGGTGTGTAAAAAGGGGTTCTAACCCCTATCAAAGAAAAGAAAAGAAAGAATAATTTATAAGCAGTTGATCATTGCCTTGCGAAGGCCTGATAGGTTCCTGGGGACGAGTCAGACCCGGGGCCGATGCCTTGTCTTCCTAGGGGTGGCATCTTGCTGGAAAAGAAGAAATTAAGGAAGGTTGGAGCGAAAATAAAAGTGAGCGTCAGAAAAGGATTAAGTGTCACCTTGCAAGGGCTTGGTAGGTTCTTGGGTACCGAGACAGGACCTGAGGCCAATGCCCTGTTCTCCTTGGGTCACTCGCTCAGATCCCTCCTTTTTACATGCCCAAGTATGTCAATAAAATAAAACCCTAAAAGAAGAAATGTGCTACAAGAAAATACTTCTTGATGAGGCTATAGGAGTCCTCGTCTAGTAGGAGCTCCTGGTTGTGTTGTCCTTTGTTATAGGTAGGTAGTTCAGACCACCACTTAGGGCAACCTCTTTGACAGTTCTTTTTAGTTTGCCCGTGTTGGAGCAGTTGATTGGTGACTAGCTTCGAATCTTTTATCAGATTATGCTAGGCCTACTCCTCGTGGATGTCATGCCTTGGTTTTGTCAGGGGGTAGGGTGAGCTTTGTGCTGTCTTTAATATGTATCTATTTTGTATCAGCTTGATGCTTCCTTTGGTTGTTTTGTGCAGATCTATTGTGGGGTTTAACGGGCTGAGTCGCCCTATCCCGTGGTCGCCAATGAGAGTGGAGTTTTGATGCCGAGAAGTGCTTAAAAATAGCTAAAAATTACGAATATCAAGGGAAAAAAATTCAACGTCGAAGGCAGCGGCTCGATCTAGGACGATTTTAAGCGTCAAAGTGCTCTAAGGACACCCGTGCAACACTTGCAGATTTTTAGTAATTTTTCCGTGTGCCTGTGCAAGTGACGGAACTTGCCGATCAATTTGTGGTCTCAAGACGGTCGCGCAGGATTTTTTCGAGCTTGAATCAGATGCCGGGCACGGGAAATATGAAAAAACCCGGGAGGGTGCCCAAAAAAGGGCCAAAAATGAAAGGGTGGCCAAGTAGGGGGCCAAAGGGGGTGCCTCTTGGGACCCCCCCCCTCAAAATTAAACGTGAGAGAAGGAGGGCGGCGTGCAGCAGCCTCGCGCAGAAAAATGGCACCCCCCCCCCCCCCCAAAACGATTTTCAGGGCTGCAAAGAAGCCCTAGTAATGACAAGCCAAGGCTTATCCTCTCCTTCTCCGCTCCGTATCGCCGTCTCTTGCACGTCCAATGGCAGGCTGTAGAGAGAGAGAGAGAAAATCAATCTTTCTCTCTCCTCCCTCTCTCTCTTTTAAGGGCAGATTCATGCGGTGAAGAAGAAGAAGAAGAATGGATGACGGATGCTTGTCCAATGAAGACCGGATTGCTCCGTGGTTCAAGAGGAATGAAGATTGCTGATTGTGGACTATCATGAACATTAATGGTGGCTAGAAATCAGTCCCGAGACATGGCAAATAAAAACCCGCAACCCGCAAAGAATGGTAATTCCATTTTTACAAAGGAAATTGATGTTTTATGCAATTTGCTTCATGAATATTTATTCCCATGGGATGATTATGCATTATGTTGTTGTTTGCTATGAGTTTGATGAGTTTATGCTCAGAAAATTAGAAAATCATAAGTATTGTGACTGAAATTAATGGTGTAAAACCCGTAAAACACGCGAAATATGGGAAAATTGGGTGTTTTTGATATATAAATGGAAAATATAATAAGATACACCAACTAAATTTATGTTTATGCTACAAATAAACCTAAAGGCCACAGCCCACAATTCATCTTGTATTTTTAGTTATTTAATATTGCAAAAAATACAAGAAAAATAGGAAAAATGGGTAAAAATAAGGGAAAAATGGATTTTGAGTGCCGAAAATTAAGGAAAAATAAGAACCATGTTTGTGAATGTTTGTGGGGTCTAAAGCATGAGGATTTGCCTCAATTCAGCCCCAAATTTTTGTTCTAGTGTGGTTTTTTTTTGCGTTTATACACAAAAAATGTGGAAAATGAACCCTAAACCGATCGATAATGCACAACCTAAACGAGTGAGGGGGTAGAGTGTATAAAAAGTGTTTAAATGCTGAATGAAATGATGAAAAGATTGCTAGTTTTTATGCATATCATTTAGGTTGGCCGTTAATTTAAAATTAAGAACCTAGTAGCACGACGGTTCTCGGTGCTAGGTTCATGCAACACCACATATGAGCAATAGTCAAAATCATTGAAAGAAATGTTTTCCACATGTGCACAAATGCTGATTTTCTTAATTGTTTGAGCATGTGGGCATTCACTACTTGCATAAATCATAAAGAAACTTAAAGGTATTAGGAACTCCTGGATGCATGGCAATTGCTTTCTAGAGGAGCATGACCCGCGTTGAGTGAGAGACAGGATATCCCAAGCTGTAGGCTAGGCATTGGGTCTAAGGGAAAAGAAAAGTGAGGTATGGTACATCCTAGAACGAAATAATTGGTACCTTGAGAGGACTATGTGTGAAGTGTTATATATGTTTAGCGACGCATCGAGGGGCCAATCCCCAAGATGTAGGAGAGTCGTAGTGAGGTAGCGGCAGTCAGCCGTAGGAGGACCTCCTATGTTTGTACTTCGTGCCATTTGGCAATGTGCTGGGACTCCCTCTGAGGAGTGTTAATTGGGTTAGAGTTGGACTATGAGACGTGATACAAACGCAAGATGATTAGGAAGGCAATCTATGATGTATGTGTCATCAACGCTCCTGGCCGCGAGGCCGTGGGGTTGTTGAGCGCATGATAGAGGTCTGGCTAGTGCATGAGCCAGTGCCGGCCTGTTTTAGGTCCCATCACTTTGGCTGCTATGAGTTGCGGTTTATGAAATTTGGGGAGTGGCGGCCACGCACTACCCCCCTCCTTAGACTTGATTACATATGTTTCTATCGGTGGCTTTGTGGCCCGGGATGAGGTCGCGCAGCCCTTGCTGAAAGTTGTAACAATGCGAACGTTGCCTATTGCGAGGTGGATGCACTGCGACTCGTAATCAACATTGCAATGGGTTTGCTTTTTGAAAGTTTGCCCCAGCAGTGACTCTGTGCCTGCGTTTTCAGCATTTGGAAACACGTAAAAAATCATTGGAACAGTCTCAGACTCAATAGAAATGGCTGCTTTGCACTTGCCGAGTAGTGCGTAGGAATGGGCCCCATATGGGCTTAATTCCACATTAGTGGGCTGAAGTTATGGTTTGCCAAGTTGAGTCCAATGATTGTGGGTTAAGACATTGAAGTCTCCTCCCTCGTCGATCAAGGCATTGAAAGCACATGTTTGTTTTGCCGTGACCATAATATAGAGGTATGTGGGTTCTACGGCTTCCTCATCCTCGTCATCGATTTCAGTGATTGTGGCTACTCGTACGTTGACAAGCGGTTCTAACATCGGTGGCTCATGCAAAGGGTGCATAGGAGGGTAGTACTTCTTGACACGACTGCCATTGAAGAAGCCTATCCTGTGAGGTGTCCGCTAGTCCCAATCCACGGCACACCTTTTAGTAGTCCATCAGTAGGTTTTTCCATAAATGACGCTGCCCGGTGCTCCCTTGGAACATCACGGGTTTGTCACTTAGGCCCTACCGAGTCTACTTCGCAATGGGAGAGTTCTAGCCGAACCCACTAGGATCAACCTGAAGACTTGGGTTTCTAAAATCGGATGGGTCTCCTAGCAGCCAACTAGCTTCAGTAATTTCAAGTTCCACTTTTTAGAGGATTACTCGATCTGAAGCGGACTTGCCATTGCACTTGGTTCAAAGAGAATGGGAGACGGAGGGGAGTGTGGTACGTCAACCCTCCTGCCCATAAGGCAAAATCCCATTCCGGCCCCCTAAAACAATGCAAGTCGGTTCTACCTAATGACTACTTGGTCAATTTATCGTCTTCCTATTTCTATATCCGATGTAGAAAAGCTCCCAGCTAACCGGGACCACCCTACCATTGGACGGACCCGTCGGGGTTACGCCCACCCGCTTTCCTCTGATGATGGGTTATCTTTAGTTTTTTAATTACCTACAACACATTTATTGGAACATATACAATCAGCTTCCTTAATTAGTCCGTTTAGTCACACGTTCCTTCACATAATTTATCTCACTAACACGCATACAATTCGAATAGTAAAGCAAACTTCTTTATTATATTGGAAGTCTTATTACAATTTCCATCATTCCGTCCCAGCGGAAGATACACAGAATTCCATAAGGACATTCTGTCCACCAAGATTTCACCCTCATAACTAGTATTTAGGGTTCCAGGATCCCATCCTGGGTCACGAAGGGGCTCGTATGATTCTTGGAACAATGCAGGATTTACAGCCAGAGCCCCCTCTGGCACCTACAATTCCTACTGCCGAGACTATCCCTACTGATAGACCTTTCGCCTACGGAGCTGGTCCAAGCCTCTCGTAGCAATAATCATGACCCCCTTGGAGTAGGGTCTCGCCGCTGGCTTGGGGGTAGCCTAGCGCGATCCTTCCTTTTATTCTGTTGGCAATAATTTCAATCAAAATCTAGATTCTAGCAAACACAAACAGTCCTTTCAAATATGTATCAAATAGTGCAATGACAATCATCCCAACATGTAAATCACAGTTTCACATAGCCAAGGTAGACCTTATCCTAAGGTAACCTTTCATTCTAATGAGGATTCTTCTCCCCATAAAGAAGTGTTGAATACACCTCTTAAAACATGTTAAGCAGGGCATGAGTTTTCCATTTGGATTCACTTATCTAAACATAAGCAAAATCCCTTAAGGAAATATATTGTGTCAATAAACTCAACGAGATGATCTTTAGGATTCCTAAATAGATAACTAGTTTCTATAACCTTCACTAATCAGTTCTTAACCTTGTCGCATTTGATCATAACTATATGGAATACGCGTAAAGACATATGTACAATAACCTTTGGCAATTAATTCTATCATGATTCAATGCCTTAGTATCCCAACTATTCTAGCTAGAAATCATAGTGATTAATCATTTTATGCTTGAACTAATATGTCTTTCTGGATGAGTTATCAGTTTAATGTGTAAGCGAAGAATATGAAAGCTAATATCCTATGTAATTTATCTTATATTGTAAAATTGATAATCTAGTAATGAATAACCTGGTTTGGCGGCATGACGACATTAGGAACTTCATCTTTACTCGCTCTCGCATTAGCCACACCCGATGTTCCAATTGTGGTGGCAATTCCCGCAACCTCGGGCACTCCCGTATCATTGGCAATACCCGTTGCTTGACCGGTTGCATTGATTTCCATAGCTTTTCCACTTCGTCGCTTTGGAGCCATCGTCCACGAGGAGTTTGAGAGATAGGGAAGGTGGGATAGATTTTAGATGAGAGAGGGTAGAGAATATGGCTTAGTTAAAGATCGAGACAAGGGATTTGAGCTAACTCTCTTCCTCTTTCTCTTTCTTTCTCTCTCTCTCTTTCTAGCTTCTCGCAGCCTCTTGAAGGAGTATTCTTCCTTCTCTCTTCTTCTCTCTCGTAGCCTCTCGGGGTCTCCTTATCTCCCCTATGCCTCTCCCATGCCTCGTATTTATAGTGAATTGGGGAAGAGTGCTTGTGGTTGAGAAGTGGAGCTCTTTGTGGAGGGGGATCTTGGAAAGATCAGTGATCTAATGCTCAGATCATAAATCTGATGGTTCCATTGGCTCCGAAAGGGGGGTAAAACACCAAGACACTTGGTTAGAAAGCTCTCAGTTCACTCCTTCTTCTTTTCTCTGTTTGAAGTGCTATCTACTGCCTGTAAACTGCGATCGCGGCGCGCGTGATTTCGCCAGTCACTTTTCCTTATTTTTCTTTTTATAAAATCTTCAAACTAACTAACACATCACTTGTTTTTTTCTTTTAAATGACATCTAGTTCTAGAAATCTCCATATCTTTTTTTAAATTTTTTTTAAAGATAATCTCTAAAATATTCTAGTCTTGTCCAAAAGTCTAATATTTTTAGACCATCCAAACTATACACATTATCCTAGTGATTAATATAACTCATAAGTTTCGTTCACGTTGTAATTTACGTGAAGGATGGCCACGGTCCTTGCCAATTCGAAAAAAATATCGAATTTACGACTCTTGATTTTTTTAAATAAAATATTTTAAATTAAATAAAAATTATTAATAATTAATGTTAGTTAGTTTTTACCTTAGTTAGTCTTTAGTTAGTAATCTTACTAACTTATTAATTAACTAACTAACTTTTGAACTAACCAACTAACTTTTATTGTGTGGAAATATTACATCCTTCTCCCCTTAGAGAAATCGAGATGTCCTCATCTCGAGAGAAACTGTGGGTATTGTTGATGAAGAGCATCCACATCTATCCATGAAGCATCTTCTTCAGGGTAATCCTTCCATTGGACAAGGTATTCTCTAAGGGTTCTACTCCTTAATTTTCTCTCCCTTACATCAATTACTCTGTCAGGTTGTAGCTCAAGGACTCCTTGGCTAGGTATTACAACTTGTTCATCATCAAGGATATGGTTAGGGTTAGCTACGTATGCTTTCAATAAGCTAACATGAAATACATTGTGGATTTTTATATTCTCAGGGAGTTGTATCTTGTAAGCGCTTGGTCCTAGGCACTTGAGAATCTTATAGGGTCCACAATATCTTGGACTTAGCTTCTTAAACTCACCTAAAGACAAAGAACTCTTCTTTGGATGGACACGGATGAAGACCATGTCTCCCTCTTTGAGGATTCGTTCTTGCCTTTTTAGATCAGCATATGCCTTTTGTCGATCTTTGGCAGCTTGAATATCCTGTCTGATGATCTTGATTTGATCATCCATTTCTTCTAACATTTTTCTCGAGGCTTCTACCCTTAGAGTAGGATCGGAAAAATTAAGTGGCATACGACAATCTTGACCATATAGTGCCTGAAATGGAGTCATCTGAATACTTCGATGATAGGAGGCATTATAGGAAAATTCCACTAAGGATAGATACTGAATCCACCTTTTAGGTTCCTTGCTACAATATGCACGCAGAATATCCTCAATTACTTGATTAACTCGTTCTGTCTGCCCATCAATTTGTGGATGATAAGCAGTACTGAAACAAAGTTGGGTTCCAATGGCTTCAAATAAACTCTTCCAGAAGTGTGATGTGAAAAGAGAATCACGATCACTGATGATCCTTTTAGGTAACCCATGTAACCTAAAAATCTCTTTTACAAAAATTCTAGCAATATCTGAAGCCTTGTAATTGGTTTTTGTTGGGAGAAGATGAGCGACCTTTGTTAGCATGTCTACTATTACCATTATTGAGTTATATCCTCCTTGTACAGAAGGTAACCCGACTACAAAGTCCATGCTAATAAATTCCCATTTCATCTGGGGAATGTCAAGTGGCTGGAGTTTTCCTGGTAACTTGACACGTTCAGATTTTACCCTTTGGCAATTTAGACATTCAGTGACATACTTAAGTACATCACCCTTGAGTTTTTGCCAGTAATAACTTTTCCTAACAGCATTAAGAGTTTTTGCATATCCTGGGTGTCCTGAAAAAGGAGAATCATGTGCTTCCCAAAGTATCCTTCTCTTGAGAGTCTGACTTGAAGGAATGCATAGTCTCATTCTGAAATAAACAAGTCCTTCATCTTCATCTATAGAGAATTCCTGATACTTAGTCTTGAATTTGGGATCTTGTTCCTTATTCTGAACTTCCCAAAACAATTGTTGATAGTCTAGGTCCTTATTTGCTTCATCCTTGGTCAACTCGATGATAGGATTAGTCGGCAACGATACCATTATAGCCAGAGTTTCTGACCTAGATGGTTCTTCAGTGATAAGAGCATTAAGGAAGGCTTTACGGCTAAGGGCATCTGCTACTACATTTTCTTTACCGTGTCTGAACTTAATTTCAAAGTCATATTCCTGTAGAACCTCGATCCAACGTCGTTGCCTCATATTAAGATCAGGTTGAGTAAAAATCCACTTAAGACTTTTATGATCTGTGACTAAGGAAAACTTATTTCCAAGCAAGTAATGTCTCCATAATTTGAGAGCATGAATCACAGCTAATAACTCCAGGTCATGAGTAGCATATTTCTGCTCATGGATTTTCAATTTTCTTGAAGAGTAAGCTATAGGATGTCCTTCCTGCATTAGCACACATCCCAATGCAAGAGAGCTGGCATCTGCGACAACTTCAAATTCCTTGCTTAAGTCAGGTAGCCTTAAGATAGGAGCAATTACGAGACTATGCTTTAGTTACTCAAAGCTAGATTGTTCGATTGGCATCCAATTAATGGCAACTTGCTTCTTAAGTAAATTTGTAAGAGGTGCTGCAATTTGAGCATAGTTTCTTATGAATACCCTATACCATCCTGTTAGACCTAGAAAACGTCTCACTTCCTTGATAGTGGTTGGGGGTGGCCAATCTTGAACATCCTTGACCTTGGAAGGATCTACTAATATACCCTCAATAGACACTATGAATCCCAAGTATTCAATCTTTCTTTTGAAGAATGCACACTTCTTCTTCTTGGCATACAACTTGTGTGTTCTCATTGTCTCTAGGACAATGCGAAGATGTGGTTCATGATCCTCTTCCTCCTTAGAATAAGTTAGGATGTCATCAAAGAATACAAGGACAAAGTCATCAAGATGGGGTCTAAAAATGTCCTGCATTAACCTGTTGAAGGTAGCTAGAGCATTTGTCAATCCAAATGACATCACAATGAATTCGAAATGGCCGTATCTTGTGTTGAAGACGGTCTTTGGAATGTCTTCATTCTTGACTCTAATCTGGTAATATCCTGACCGAAGATCAATCTTAGAAAAGATCTTTGCTCCTTGTAGACGATCAAAAAGCTCATCAATCCTTGGGATTGGGTACTTATTCTTTACTATCACCTGGTTTAGCCCTCGGTAGTCGATACAAAGACAGAGAGTTCCATCTTTCTTCTTTTGGAATAATACTGGGGCTCTCCATGGTGAATTACTTGGCCGGATATATCCTTGTTCTAGCAGTTGCTTGAGTTGCTCTTTTAGTTCGATGGCTTCAGGAATAGACATTTTGTAAGGTCTTTTTGCCACTGGAGCAGCTCCTAGAACAAGTTTGATCTCATGATCAACTTCTCTTTCTAGAGGTAACTCAATTAGCTCTTCAGGAAATATGTCAGCGTACTCTTTTAACCAGGATGGTTCTTCTTCTGCATGACCATCTTGATTTGTCTTGTTAAGCTTGATCAAGTAAACAGGTAATCCTTTCTTCAAGCCTTTCACAATTCGAGAAGCTTTTTCCAATTGAACTTTAGGTTTCCCTGTTTCACCTTGTGTAGTTGCTATTTCACCATTCAAATCCTGAAATGTGACTTGACCTTTTCCACAATGGATATGAGCATCATTGGGAATCAGCCAATCCATTCCTAGTAAACATTCATAGGCTCCTAGGTTCATTACCCTGAACCTCATACTTGAAAGGTTTTCCCCTAGGTTAAACTCTACCTTGGCAGTTTGCTATGTAGAAAGTACTTCCTTTCCATCTGCTAATTCCACAAGCAGCTTTGATGCATTTACAATATCTATACCTATATTCTTAGCACACTTGGGTGAAATAAATGAGTGTGTACTTCCACAGTCAATCAAAACTTTAAATGATTTACCTTGGTGACTAGCCGGTGTCTGTATTACCGAATATTGACGATTTGGTCCTTTCCTGTGGAATGCAGCATGAACAGTTGCTCTTTCAATATCTTCTTCCATAGTAGGGTCTTCCTCCTTATTAGTCTCTTTTAGGGTAATATTTGACGTTCTTCCTCTTGCCATAGCTACATAACCACGACCTTGGGCAGCTCTGCCTTGACCTCGAAATTGGCCTTGGTGATGGTTTCTACCGAGCTTTGGAAAATCTCTCCTGAAATGTCCTGTCTCATTACAGTGGAAGCACCTAAGACCATCCCTGTTTCCTTGGGTAGGAATAAAATTTCCAACTGCATTGGATTTTGCCTTCTTCTTTTGTCCTTGGAAAATTTGTCCTTGGGTTCTTTTTGCTTGACCTTTGAATCCTCCTTTGTTCTGGTTATTGTAGCTCTAGAACTTATTGTTATTAGGCTTTGATTGTACTTCCCGCACAATAGGAGCAGCTCGAATCAAAGCATCCTGGAGGTCTATGGGGCGCATTGATTCTAAACGAGTGTTCAGAGGATAATTTACCCCATTGCAAAACTTAGACACTTGTTGAACAGTATCCATGGGGGGTGCATATTTAAGAAGAGAAACAAACTTGGAGTAGTATGCGTCCAAGGCCAGTCCCATTTGCTTCAAATTGAAGAACTCGTTCATCTTTTGGGTGCGATAAGCTGGAGGTAAATACCTCCCTCTTACAGCTTCTTTCAGCAAGTCCTAAGTAATGGTATTTTCAGGGACACCTTGATCTCGGCATCACTGCTTCCACCAAAGTCGAGCTTCACCAATTAATTTTAGCTTAGCTATCATAGCTTGGTTGGTTGGGATAGTTCCAGCAGCAGTAAAATAATCTTCCATCGATTCGATCCAAATTTCTGCATCAGCTTCCACATTTTTGCCTTTCCCATTAAACTCTGGAGGTTTGACTTGCTTCAATAAATTCCTTTTCTCTTGAGCTTCGTTGGGAATTATTGTGGGTGCAAGATTGTGGGAAATTTTTAGAAATTCGTAAGTTAAATTTTACAACTCTATGTAGCGTCAATAATTGAGTTCAGTACTCAAAATATCTCTCGCTTAGTTTACTGAAACAACTCTCAAATCAACTTTCTTCCCATAAAATTAAATTGCAATTTCAGAGGTTTCAAGATAAAAATAATAAAATAGGATTGCATTATTTCTTTGATTGATGAAGTATCAATCAATCTTTTATTACAATGGATGTACAAGGTAATCAGATGGAAGGAAATACATTATTCAGATGGCTCACAGGCTCAACTTATTTTCTCTCAGGAAAGGATTCCCTACTACAATCTAAGTATGACACTCTGATACATCCTTTATGAAGTAACTTGGATTCCGAGAGTAAATATCTAGGAATCTATATTTTTGAGGGAGTTTAGGAAATCCCTCTTTTTTGTAGTTGCGGCGGCTAGAGCGACCTATGACTTTTATTCTGTCAGCCGGAAGGATCTTCGTAACTTCCCCATAGATATATTGGTTTAGTTTGATCTTCTTGCCTCTAGTATACAGGGTTGAGTTTACAGTGGCCTCATGAAATAGATAGATCTTAAAAACTTTAAGATCTTCCATCCATTTTACCCTTTTTAGATTATTTTGAAGATAAGCTAGACGGCTTGCATCAATATAGCAATATCCTCCACTAATCATCCATCGTCTTTCATGATATAGAGGCGACGGGTTGTACAACTGATCTAGTACTCGCGTCATCTGAATTCTCCAGGAAAAACTAGATGAATGCATAGCTGACATAAACATTACTTGAAAGATCAAGAATCGCTTCCAAGATTCATTACTCTGCCATAATTCAAAAAACATACGTTAATAGAGAGAAGAAACATGTCCTAGGCAATGCTTAGAAAAAATAATAATTTTCTTAAGCTTACGTCCTAATCTATACTAACGTGGGCTCTGATACCAACTGTGAGGTGTCCGCTAGTCCCAATCCACGGCACACCTTTTAGTAGTCCATCAGTAGGTTTTTCCATAAATGACGCCGCCCGGTGCTCCCTTGGAACATCACGGGTTTGTCACTTAGGGCCTACCGAGTCTACTTCGCAACGGGAGAGTTCTAGCCGAACCCACTAGGATCGACCTGAAGACTTGGGTTTCTAAAATCGGATGGGTCTCCTAGCAGCCAGCTAGCATCAGTAATTTCGAGTTCCACTTTTTAGAGGATTACTTGATCTGAAGCGGACTTGCCATTGCACTTGGTTCAAAGAGAATGGGAGACGGAGGGGAGTGTGGTACGTCAACCCTCCTGCCCATAAGGCAAAATCCCATTCTGGCCCCCTAAAACAATGCAAGTCGGTTCTACCTAATGACTACTTGGTCAATTTATCGTCTTCCTATTTCTATATCCGATGTAGAAAAGCTCCCAGCTAACCGGGACCACCCTACCATTGGACGGACCCGTCGGGGTTACGCCCACCCGCTTTCCTCTGATGATGGGTTATCTTTAGTTTTTTAATTACCTACAACACATTTATTGGAACATATACAATCAGCTTCCTTAATTAGTCCGTTTAGTCACACGTTCCTTCACATAATTTATCTCACTAACACGCATACAATTCGAATAGTAAAGCAAACTTCTTTATTATATTGGAAGTCTTATTACAATTTCCATCATTCTGTCCCAGCGGAAGATACACAGAATTCCATAAGGACATTCTCTCCACCAAGATTTCACCCTCATAACTAGTATTTAGGGTTCCAGGATCCCATCCTGGGTCACGAAGGGGCTCGTATGATTCTTGGAACAATGCAGGATTTACAGCCAAAGCCCCCTCTGGCACCTACAATTCCTACTGCTCGAGACTATCCCTACTGATAGACCTTTCGCCTACGGAGCCGGTCCAAGCCTCTCGTAGCGATAATCATGACCCCCTTGGAGTAGGGTCTCGCCGCTGGCTTGGGGGTAGCCTAGCGCGATCCTTCCTTTTATTCTGTTGGCAATAATTTCAATCAAAATCTAGATTCTAGCAAACACAAACAGTCCTTTCAAATATGTATCAAATAGTGCAATGACAATCATCCCAACATGTAAATCACAGTTTCACATAGCCAAGGTAGACCTTATCCTAAGGTAACCTTTCATTCTAATGAGGATTCTTCTCCCCATAAAGAAGTGTTGAATACACCTCTTAAAACATGTTAAGCAGGGCATGAGTTTTCCATTTGGATTCACTTATCTAAACATAAGCAAAATCCCTTAAGGAAATATATTGTGTCAATAAACTCAACGAGATGATCTTTAGGATTCCTAAATAGATAACTAGTTTCTATAACCTTCACTAATCAGTTCTTAACCTTGTCGCATTTGATCATAACTATATGGAATACGCGTAAAGACATATGTACAATAACCTTTGGCAATTAATTCTATCATGATTCAATGCCTTAGTATCCCAACTATTCTAGCTAGAAATCATAGTGATTAATCGTTTTATGCTTGAACTAATATGTCTTTCTGGATGAGTTATGAGTTTAATGTGTAAGCGAAGAATATGAAAGCTAATATCCTATGTAATTTATCTTATATTGTAAAATTGATAATCTAGTAATGAATAACCTGGTTTGGCGGCATGACGACATTAGGAACTTCATCTTTACTCGCGCTCGCATTAGCCACACCCGATGTTCCAATTGTGGTGGCAATTCCCGTAACCTCGGGCACTCCCGTATCATTGGTAATACCCGTTGCTTGACCGGTTGCATTGATTTCCATAGCTTTTCCACTTCGTCGCTTTGGAGCCATCGTCCACGAGGAGTTTGAGAGATAGGGAAGGTGGGATAGATTTTAGATGAGAGAGGGTAGAGAATATGGCTTAGTTAAAGATCGAGACAAGGGATTTGAGCTAACTCTCTTCCTCTTTCTCTTTCTCTCTCTCTCTCTCTTTCTAGCTTCTCGCAGCCTCTTGAAGGAGTATTCTTCCTTCTCTCTTCTTCTCTCTCGCAGCCTCTCGAGGTCTCCTTATCTCCCCTATGCCTCTCCCATGCCTCGTATTTATAGTGAATTGGGGAAGAGTGCTTCTGGTTGAGAAGTGGAGCTCTTTGTGGAGGGGGATCTTGGAAAGATCAATGATCTAATGCTCAGATCATAAATCTGATGGTTCCATTGGCTCCGAAAGGGGGGTAAAACACCAAGACACTTGGTTAGAAAGCTCTCAGTTCACTCCTTCTTCTTTTCTCTGTTTGAAGTGCTATCTACTGCCTGTAAACTGCGATCGCGGCGCGCGTGATTTCGCCAGTCACTTTTCCTTATTTTTCTTTTTATAAAATCTTCAAACTAACTAACACATCACTTGTTTTTTTCTTTTAAATGACATCTAGTTCTAGAAATCTCCATATCTTTTTTTAAAATTTTTTTAAAGATAATCTCTAAAATATTCTAGTCTTGTCCAAAAGTCTAATATTTTTAGACCATCCAAACTATACACATTATCCTAGTGATTAATATAACTCATAAGTTTCGTTCACGTTGTAATTTACGTGAAGGATGGCCACGGTCCTTGCCAATTCGAAAAAAATATCGAATTTACGACTCTTGATTTTTTTAAATAAAATATTTTAAATTAAATAAAAATTATTAATAATTAATGTTAGTTAGTTTTTACCTTAGTTAGTCTTTAGTTAGTAATCTTACTAACTTATTAATTAACTAACTAACTTTTGAACTAACCAACTAACTTTTATTGTGTGGAAATATTACATCCTTCTCCCCTTAGAGAAATCGAGATGTCCTCATCTCGAGAGAAACTGTGGGTATTGTTGATGAAGAGCATCCACATCTATCCATGAAGCATCTTCTTCAGGGTAATCCTTCCATTGGACAAGGTATTCTCTAAGGGTTCTACTCCTTAATTTTCTCTCCCTTACATCAATTACTCTGTCAGGTTGTAGCTCAAGGACTCCTTGGCTAGGTATTACAACTTGTTCATCATCAAGGATATGGTTAGGGTTAGCTACGTATGCTTTCAATAAGCTAACATGAAATACATTGTGGATTTTTATATTCTCAGGGAGTTGTATCTTGTAAGCGCTTGGTCCTAGGCACTTGAGAATCTTATAGGGTCCACAATATCTTGGACTTAGCTTCTTAAACTCACCTAAAGACAAAGAACTCTTCTTTGGATGGACACGGATGAAGACCATGTCTCCCTCTTTGAGGATTCGTTCTTGCCTTTTTAGATCAGCATATGCCTTTTGTCGATCTTTGGCAGCTTGAATATCCTGTCTGATGATCTTGATTTGATCATCCATTTCTTCTAACATTTTTCTCGAGGCTTCTACCCTTAGAGTAGGATCGGAAAAATTAAGTGGCATACGACAATCTTGACCATATAGTGCCTGAAATGGAGTCATCTGAATACTTCGATGATAGGAGGCATTATAGGAAAATTCCACTAAGGATAGATACTGAATCCACCTTTTAGGTTCCTTGCTACAATATGCACGCAGAATATCCTCAATTACTTGATTAACTCGTTCTGTCTGCCCATCAGTTTGTGGATGATAAGCAGTACTGAAACAAAGTTGGGTTCCAATGGCTTCAAATAAACTCTTCCAGAAGTGTGATGTGAAAAGAGAATCACGATCACTGATGATCCTTTTAGGTAACCCATGTAACCTAAAAATCTCTTTTACAAAAATTCTAGCAATATCTGAAGCCTTGTAATTGGTTTTTGTTGGGAGAAGATGAGCGACCTTTGTTAGCATGTCTACTATTACCATTATTGAGTTATATCCTCCTTGTACAGAAGGTAACCCAACTACAAAGTCCATGCTAATAAATTCCCATTTCATCTGGGGAATGTCAAGTGGCTGGAGTTTTCCTGGTAACTTGACACGTTCAGATTTTACCCTTTGGCAATTTAGACATTCAGTGACATACTTAAGTACATCACCCTTGAGTTTTTGCCAGTAATAACTTTTCCTAACAGCATTAAGAGTTTTTGCATATCCTGGGTGTCCTGAAAAAGGAGAATCATGTGCTTCCCAAAGTATCCTTCTCTTGAGAGTCTGACTTGAAGGAATGCATAGTCTCATTCTGAAATAAACAAGTCCTTCATCTTCATCTATAGAGAATTCCTGATACTTAGTCTTGAATTTGGGATCTTGTTCCTTATTCTGAACTTCCCAAAACAATTGTTGATAGTCTAGGTCCTTATTTGCTTCATCCTTGGTCAACTCGATGGTAGGATTAGTCGGCATCGATACCATTGTAGCCAGAGTTTCTGACCTAGATGGTTCTTCAGTGATAAGAGCATTAAGGAAGGCTTTACGGCTAAGGGCATCTGCTACTACATTTTCTTTACCGTGTCTGAACTTAATTTCAAAGTCATATTCCTGTAGAACCTCGATCCAACGTCGTTGCCTCATATTAAGATCAGGTTGAGTAAAAATCCACTTAAGACTTTTATGATCTGTGACTAAGGAAAACTTATTTCCAAGCAAGTAATGTCTCCATAATTTGAGAGCATGAATCACAGCTAATAACTCCAGGTCATGAGTAGCATATTTCTGCTCATGGATTTTCAATTTTCTTGAAGAGTAAGCTATAGGATGTCCTTCCTGCATTAGCACACATCCCAATGCAAGAGAGCTGGCATCTGCGACAACTTCAAATTCCTTGCTTAAGTCAGGTAGCCTTAAGATAGGAGCAATTACGAGACTATGCTTTAGTTACTCAAAGCTAGATTGTTCGATTGGCATCCAATTAATGGCAACTTGCTTCTTAAGTAAATTTGTAAGAGGTGCTGCAATTTGAGCATAGTTTCTTATGAATACCCTATACCATCCTGTTAGACCTAGAAAACGTCTCACTTCCTTGATAGTGGTTGGGGGTGGCCAATCTTGAACATCCTTGACCTTGGAAGGATCTACTAATATACCCTCAATAGACACTATGAATCCCAAGTATTCAATCTTTCTTTTGAAGAATGCACACTTCTTCTTCTTGGCATACAACTTGTGTGTTCTCATTGTCTCTAGGACAATGCGAAGATGTGGTTCATGATCCTCTTCCTCCTTAGAATAAGTTAGGATGTCATCAAAGAATACAAGGACAAAGTCATCAAGATGGGGTCTAAAAATGTCCTGCATTAACCTGTTGAAGGTAGCTAGAGCATTTGTCAATCCAAATGACATCACAATGAATTCGAAATGGCCGTATCTTGTGTTGAAGACGGTCTTTGGAATGTCTTCATTCTTGACTCTAATCTGGTAATATCCTGACCGAAGATCAATCTTAGAAAAGATCTTTGCTCCTTGTAGACGATCAAGAAGCTCATCAATCCTTGGGATTGGGTACTTATTCTTTACTATCACCTGGTTTAGCCCTCGGTAGTCGATACAAAGACAGAGAGTTCCATCTTTCTTCTTTTGGAATAATACTGGGGCTCTCCATGGTGAATTACTTGGCCGGATATATCCTTGTTCTAGCAGTTGCTTGAGTTGCTCTTTTAGTTCGATGGCTTCAGGAATAGACATTTTGTAAGGTCTTTTTGCCACTGGAGCAGCTCCTAGAACAAGTTTGATCTCATGATCAACTTCTCTTTCTAGAGGTAACTCAATTAGCTCTTCAGGAAATATGTCAGCGTACTCTTTTAACCAGGATGGTTCTTCTTCTGCATGACCATCTTGATTTGTCTTGTTAAGCTTGATCAAGTAAACAGGTAATCCTTTCTTCAAGCCTTTCACAATTCGAGAAGCTTTTTCCAATTGAACTTTAGGTTTCCCTGTTTCACCTTGTGTAGTTGCTATTTCACCATTCAAATCCTGAAATGTGACTTGACCTTTTCCACAATGGATATGAGCATCATTGGGAATCAGCCAATCCATTCCTAGTAAACATTCATAGGCTCCTAGGTTCATTACCCTGAACCTCATACTTGAAAGGTTTTCCCCTAGGTTAAACTCTACCTTGGCAGTTTGCTGTGTAGAAAGTACTTCCTTTCCATCTGCTAATTCCACAAGCAGCTTTGATGCATTTACAATATCTATACCTATATTCTTAGCACACTTGGGTGAAATAAATGAGTGTGTACTTCCACAGTCAATCAAAACTTTAAATGATTTACCTTGGTGACTAGCCGGTGTCTGTATTACCGAATATTGACGATTTGGTCCTTTCCTGTGGAATGCAGCATGAACAGTTGCTCTTTCAATATCTTCTTCCATAGTAGGGTCTTCCTCCTTATTAGTCTCTTTTAGGGCAATATTTGACGTTCTTCCTCTTGCCATAGCTACATAACCACGACCTTGGGCAGCTCTGCCTTGACCTCGAAATTGGCCTTGGTGATGGTTTCTACCAAGCTTTGGAAAATCTCTCCTAAAATGTCCTGTCTCATTACAGTGGAAGCACCTAAGACCATCCCTGTTTCCTTGGGTAGGAATAAAATTTCCAACTGCATTGGATTTTGCCTTCTTCTTTTGTCCTTGGAAAAATTGTCCTTGGGTTCTTTTTGCTTGACCTTTGAATCCTCCTTTGTTCTGGTTATTGTAGCTCTAGAACTTATTGTTATTAGGCTTTGATTGTACTTCCCGCACAATAGGAGCAGCTCGAATCAAAGCATCCTGGAGGTCTATGGGGCGCATTGATTCTAAACGAGTGTTCAGAGGATAATTTACCCCATTGCAAAACTTAGACACTTGTTGAACAGTATCCATGGGGGGTGCATATTTAAGAAGAGAAACAAACTTGGAGTAGTATGCGTCCAAGGCCAGTCCCATTTGCTTCAAATTAAAGAACTCGTTCATCTTTTGGGTGCGATAAGCTGGAGGTAAATACCTCCCTCTTACAGCTTCTTTCAGCAAGTCCTAAGTAATGGTATTTTCAGGGACACCTTGATCTCGGCATCACTGCTTCCACCAAAGTCGAGCTTCACCAATTAATTTTAGCTTAGCTATCATAGCTTGGTTGGTTGGGATAGTTCCAGCAGCAGTAAAATAATCTTCCATCGATTCGATCCAAATTTCTGCATCAGCTTCCACATTTTCGCCTTTCCCATTAAACTCTGGAGGTTTGACTTGCTTCAATAAATTCCTTTTCTCTTGAGCTTCGTTGGGAATTATTGTGGGTGCAAGATTGTGGGAAATTTTTAGAAATTCGTAAGTTAAATTTTACAACTCTATGTAGCGTCAATAATTGAGTTCAGTACTCAAAATATCTCTCACTTAGTTTACTGAAACAACTCTCAAATCAACTTTCTTCCCATAAAATTAAATTGCAATTTCAGAGGTTTCAAGATAAAAATAATAAAATAGGATTGCATTATTTCTTTGATTGATGAAGTATCAATCAATCTTTTATTACAATGGATGTACAAGGTAATCAGATGGAAGGAAATACATTATTCAGATGGCTCACAGGCTCAACTTATTTTCTCTCAGGAAAGGATTCCCTACTACAATCTAAGTATGACACTCTGATACATCCTTTATGAAGTAACTTGGATTCCGAGAGTAAATATCTAGGAATCTATATTTTTGAGGGAGTTTAGGAAATCCCTCTTTTTTGTAGTTGCAGCGGCTAGAGCGACCTATGACTTTTATTCTGTCAGCCGGAAGGATCTTCGTAACTTCCCCATAGATATATTGGTTTAGTTTGATCTTCTTGCCTCTAGTATACAGGGTTGAGTTTACAGTGGCCTCATGAAATAGATAGATCTTAACAACTTTAAGATCTTCCATCCATTTTACCATTTTGAGATTATTTTGAAGATAAGCTAGACGGCTTGCATCAATATAGCAATATCCTCCACTAATCATCCATCGTCTTTCATGATATAGAGGCGACGGGTTGTACAACTGATCTAGTACTCGCGTCATCTGAATTCTCCAGGAAAAACTAGATGAATGCATAGCTGACATAAACATTACTTGAAAGATCAAGAATCGCTTCCAAGATTCATTACTCTGCCATAATTCAAAAAACATACGTTAATAGAGAGAAGAAACATGTCCTAGGCTATGCTTAGAAAAAATAATAATTTTCTTAAGCTTACATCGTAATCTATACTAACGTGGGCTCTGATACCAACTGTGAGGTGTCCGCTAGTCCCAATCCAGGGCACACCTTTTAGTAGTCCATCAGTAGGTTTTTCCATAAATGACGCCGCCCGGTGCTCCCTTGGAACATCACGGGTTTGTCACTTAGGGCCTACCGAGTCTACTTCGCAACGGGAGAGTTCTAGCCGAACCCACTAGGATCGACCTGAAGACTTGGGTTTCTAAAATCGGATGGGTCTCCTAGCAGCCAGCTAGCATCAGTAATTTCGAGTTCCACTTTTTAGAGGATTACTCGATCTGAAGCGGACTTGCCATTGCACTTGGTTCAAAGAGAATGGGAGACGGAGGGGAGTGTGGTACGTCAACCCTCCTGCCCATAAGGCAAAATCCCATTCTGGCCCCCTAAAACAATGCAAGTCGGTTCTACCTAATGACTACTTGGTCAATTTATCGTCTTCCTATTTCTATATCCGATGTAGAAAAGCTCCCAGCTAACCGGGACCACCCTACCATTGGACGGACCCGTCGAGGTTACGCCCACCCGCTTTCCTTTGATGATGGGTTATCTTTAGTTTTTTAATTACCTACAACACATTTATTGGAACATATACAATCAGCTTCCTTAATTAGTCCGTTTAGTCACACGTTCCTTCACATAATTTATCTCACTAACACGCATACAATTCGAATAGTAAAGCAAACTTCTTTATTATATTGGAAGTCTTATTACAATTTCCATCATTCTGTCCCAGCGGAAGATACACAGAATTCCATAAGGACATTCTGTCCACCAAGATTTCACCCTCATAACTAGTATTTAGGGTTCCAGGATCCCATCCTGGGTCACGAAGGGGCTCGTATGATTCTTGGAACAATGCAGGATTTACAGCCAGAGCCCCCTCTGGCACCTACAATTCCTACTGCTCGAGACTATCCCTACTGATAGACCTTTCGCCTACGGAGCCGGTCCAAGCCTCTCGTAGCGATAATCATGACCCCCTTGGAGTAGGGTCTCGCCGCTGGCTTGGGGGTAGCCTAGCGCGATCCTTCCTTTTATTCTGTTGGCAATAATTTCAATCAAAATCTAGATTCTAGCAAACACAAACAGTCCTTTCAAATATGTATCAAATAGTGCAATGACAATCATCCCAACATGTAAATCACAGTTTCACATAGCCAAGGTAGACCTTATCCTAAGGTAACCTTTCATTCTAATGAGGATTCTTCTCCCCATAAAGAAGTGTTGAATACACCTCTTAAAACATGTTAAGCAGGGCATGAGTTTTCCATTTGGATTTACTTATCTAAACATAAGCAAAATCCCTTAAGGAAATATATTGTGTCAATAAACTCAACGAGATGATCTTTAGGATTCCTAAATAGATAACTAGTTTCTATAACCTTCACTAATCAGTTCTTAACCTTGTCGCATTTGATCATAACTATATGGAATACGCGTAAAGACATATGTACAATAACCTTTGTCAATTAATTCTATCATGATTCAATGCCTTAGTATCCCAACTATTCTAGCTAGAAATCATAGTGATTAATCGTTTTATGCTTGAACTAATATGTCTTTCTGGATGAGTTATGAGTTTAATGTGTAAGCGAAGAATATGAAAGCTAATATCCTATGTAATTTATCTTATATTGTAAAATTGATAATCTAGTAATGAATAACCTGGTTTGGCGGCATGACGACATTAGGAACTTCATCTTTACTCGCGCTCGCATTAGCCACACCCGATGTTCCAATTGTGGTGGCAATTCCCGTAACCTCGGGCACTCCCGTATCATTGGCAATACCCGTTGCTTGACCGGTTGCATTGATTTCCATAGCTTTTCCACTTCGTCGCTTTGGAGCCATCGTCCACGAGGAGTTTGAGAGATAGGGAAGGTGGGATAGATTTTAGATGAGAGAGGGTAGAGAATATGGCTTAGTTAAAGATCGAGACAAGGGATTTGAGCTAACTCTCTTCCTCTTTCTCTTTCTCTCTCTCTCTCTCTTTCTAGCTTCTCGCAGCCTCTTGAAGGAGCATTCTTCCTTCTCTCTTCTTCTCTCTCGCAGCCTCTCGAGGTCTCCTTATCTCCCCTATGCCTCTCCCATGCCTCGTATTTATAGTGAATTGGGGAAGAGTGCTTGTGGTTGAGAAGTTGAGCTCTTTGTGGAGGGGGATCTTGGAAAGATCAGTGATCTAATGCTGAGATCGTAAATCTGATGGTTCCATTGGCTCCGAAAGGGGGGTAAAACACCAATACACTTGGTTAGAAAGCTCTCAGTTCACTCCTTCTTCTTTTCTCTGTTTGAAGTGCTATCTACTGCCTGTAAACTGCGATCGCGGCGCGCGTGATTTCGCCAGTCACTTTTCCTTATTTTTCTTTTTATAAAATCTTCAAACTAACTAACACATCACTTGTTTTTTTCTTTTAAATGACATCTAGTTCTAGAAATCTCCATATCTTTTTTTAAAATTTTTTTAAAGATAATCTCTAAAATATTCTAGTCTTGTCCAAAAGTCTAATATTTTTAGACCATCCAAACTATACACATTATCCTAGTGATTAATATAACTCATAAGTTTCGTTCACGTTGTAATTTACGTGAAGGATGGCCACGGTCCTTGCCAATTCGAAAAAAATATCGAATTTACGACTCTTGATTTTTTTAAATAAAATATTTTAAATTAAATAAAAATTATTAATAATTAATGTTAGTTAGTTTTTACCTTAGTTAGTCTTTAGTTAGTAATCTTACTAACTTATTAATTAACTAACTAACTTTTGAACTAACCAACTAACTTTTATTGTGTGGAAATATTACATCCTTCTCCCCTTAGAGAAATCGAGATGTCCTCATCTCGAGAGAAACTGTGGGTATTGTTGATGAAGAGCATCCACATCTATCCATGAAGCATCTTCTTCAGGGTAATCCTTCCATTGGACAAGGTATTCTCTAAGGGTTCTACTCCTTAATTTTCTCTCCCTTACATCAATTACTCTGTCAGGTTGTAGCTCAAGGACTCCTTGGCTAGGTATTACAACTTGTTCATCATCAAGGATATGGTTAGGGTTAGCTACGTATGCTTTCAATAAGCTAACATGAAATACATTGTGGATTTTTATATTCTCAGGGAGTTGTATCTTGTAAGCGCTTGGTCCTAGGCACTTGAGAATCTTATAGGGTCCACAATATCTTGGACTTAGCTTCTTAAACTCACCTAAAGACAAAGAACTCTTCTTTGGATGGACACGGATGAAGACTATGTCTCCCTCTTTGAGGATTCGTTCTTGCCTTTTTAGATCAGCATATGCCTTTTGTCGATCTTTGGCAGCTTGAATATCCTGTCTGATGATCTTGATTTGATCATCCATTTCTTCTAACATTTTTCTCGAGGCTTCTACCCTTAGAGTAGGATCGGAAAAATTAAGTGGCATACGACAATCTTGACCATATAGTGCCTGAAATGGAGTCATCTGAATACTTCGATGATAGGAGGCATTATAGGAAAATTCCACTAAGGATAGATACTGAATCCACCTTTTAGGTTCCTTGCTACAATATGCACGCAGAATATCCTCAATTACTTGATTAACTCGTTCTGTCTGCCCATCAGTTTGTGGATGATAAGCAGTACTGAAACAAAGTTGGGTTCCAATGGCTTCAAATAAACTCTTCCAGAAGTGTGATGTGAAAAGAGAATCACGATCACTGATGATCCTTTTAGGTAACCCATGTAACCTAAAAATCTCTTTTACAAAAATTCTAGCAATATCTGGTGCGCAGATCGGACGCAGGTAGCTCACGTAGCGAATTCCCAAAGGTCCCCAAGAACAAAGCACTCTACTTTTTAGCACAAAAATCAATGTGAAAGCAAGCACGACATGAGACAAGAGACAAATTGGGTTGAATCTCCCCCATGCCTTGAGTGAGCGCTTCACAAAGCATGTATTTAATATATATTTTCAATCTTTTTGCTCAAAAATAGCCCAATTACAAAAATATGACAAGCTTTTAGCTTTTGAGTTTGCTTTCTACCAAAAATAGGAAAATAAAGCTAATGGACGGTGCCCAAAGAGTCTGGCACGCCCAATCTCAATGTTCAAATAAAAATAACATATCCAGGCGCATAAGCGCATACAAAATAATAATAAATAGTCGATGTCTCTATAGACATAATCAAAATATAGGCGTGGCGCCTATCAAAATATAGTCGAAAGATCGGAACCCTGCTAGACTCCAATGCTTTCCTCCGCCACTGCTGCTATCTCTACACATCAACTGAAGCATTCACAATCGTTAGTAAAATAACACAATTAAACCGACAAAAGTGAATACCTAGCAGTCTTCAGCTACATAAATAAATCAACTGGTTAGAAATAAATCCTAACCTTAATTTATTACGAGTGCGCACTCTAAACTCATAAACGTTTATTAATTTAATATGCATTTTGCGGAATCACCCGCTATGGAATCACCCATGTACACACTAAATTAATGAAACGCCCGAAAAGGACAGGCGTCCCCATCAACTTCTCGCACAAAGAATCCTCTTTGCGTATGAGCCCCGGTTATCTAAGTTTACGGAATCCACCGTAAAACCTCACGGAATCCACCGTGGAATATGCCTCCTGGCATCATACCCCCGGGGTGGGATAGCAATTGACCTCAATTGCTATTAGCTCAATGTGGAGCTAACAGAGTGGGGAAAGCATTTAGGTCTCTAGCGTGCATCCATTGTGCTTCCTCTACAGGATGGTTCTTAAATTTCACGAGATATCTAGAGTACCTTCGGCCAGTTCTAGTGGTCATGTAGTCAGTGTCTATGATGGCTTCTGGTTCAAGTATTTCAGTCTCTTCTTCTAATAAAGGTGGGTTTTCATAGACAGGGTATGAATTTTCCAATGAGATGGCAGTTCTAACTTGAATGCATTGTCATTAATCTTATGAATGATTCTAAATGGTCCGTAGAATCTAGGGGCTAATTTGACAACTGGATGTCTATCTACACTTTGCAGTCTACGCTTTTCTATTCTAAGCCAAACATAATCATCAACTTTGAAATTCATGGCTTGTCTTTTCTTGTTGGCTTGTTTGGTATATGATTGTTGGGCTTTAGCAATCATATCCTTTACCTCATCAAAAATAGTGTTATGCATAATAGCAATATCATCGGCACTTTGTATTCTATTAGACAAAGATGCAACAGGTGTAGATAATCTATATCCATAAATAACTTCAAAAGGTGCTTTCTTTGTAGATGTGTGCGGTGTATTGTTATATGCAAACTGTAATAAATGTAAATGAGTATCCCATGTCTGAGGTTTAGAGATAGTGTATGCACGTAAAAGATCTAAAATAGTGCTATTTGTGGCTTCTGTTTGTCCATTTGTTTCTGGATGAAATGCAGATGAGAAATCAATCTTTGTGCCTAGATTTGCAAACAGTGTAATCCAGAAATTATTACAAAATCTAGAATCTCTATCTGAAATAATCACTTTCGGCAATCCATGGTTAGTAAAAATAGTTTTCAAAAATAACTGTGCTGCTTGTGATGCTGTTAAAGTTTTCTTACATGCAATGAAATATGCTTGCTTACTAAATCTATCTACAATTGTCCAAATCATGTCATGGTTAGATTTAGTATTTGGTAAGCCAGTAATGAAATCCATAGATATATGTTCCCAAGGTTTAGATGGAATAGATAAAGGCATTAATAACCCATACTGTTTACCATGATGTCTTTTTATTCTTTGACAAATCAGACATTCAGAAACAAAATTAGACACATCTGCATCCATATGCGGCCAATAAAAATCTTCAGTTAACATGCGTAATGTAGAAATGATACCTCTATGACCTTGATATGGGGGACAATGAATTTCATTTAAAACAAAAGATCGGAATGGAATAGTAACACACAGTCTCTTTTCAAAGAACATGAATCCATCATTATATGATAATGAATCAACAGGAATGAAATTATTTTGAACTAATTTTTGCCAATCAGAATGAAAAGTAATATCCTGGTGATATGTGTCTTTCATAGCAATCAAAGAATCAAAAGATATGATAGAAATGTTATAAATTGCAGGTCTTCTACTTAATGCATCAGCAACTACATTTTCTTTTCCAGGTTGGTATTGAATGATAGGATGGAAACTTTGAATGAATGAAGCCCATTTGATATGGCGGTCAGAAATTTGGGGTTGGCTAAGTAGATGTCTAATGCTTTGCTGGTCGGTCTTTATCATGAATTCTGAACCCATTAAATAATGCTTCCATTGTTTCAATGCTTGAACAACTGCTAAGAGTTCCTTGTCATAAGTGGAATATTTAAGCTCAGAAGGTTTCAGCTTAGAACTAGAATATGCTATTGGATGGTTATCTTGCATTAGCACGGCTCCTATTCCTGATCCGCTAGCATCTGTCACAACTAAAAAGAATGGTCTATTAAAGTCAGGCAATTGTAGGACAGGGGCTTTGGTCAATGCACGTTTAAGTAAATCAAAGGATTTCTGCTGGTTTTCAGTCCATTGATAAATAATACCTTTCTTAAGAAGTTTGGTCAGTGGTAAAGCAAGTAATGAGAAATTACGTACAAACTTCCTATAGAAACTAGCAAGACCAAGGAATGAGCGTAATTCATGTACATTTTTAGGAATAGGCCAATGCAATATTGCGTCAATTTTCTTAGGATCAACTTTTATTCCTTCTTTTGATACAATATGACCTAGATATTCTATTTCTGTCTTAAAGAATTCACTCTTGTTAGGATTTGCAAACAATTGATTTTCTTTCAGTAATTGAAAAACTATTGATAAATGCTCGTAATGCTCTTTTTCACTTTGACTGAATACTAAAATATCATCAAAGAAAACAATCACACAATATTGATATTTTAGAAAAATACGGTTCATCATTCTACTGAAAGTGGCAGGTGCATTAGTTAATCCGAATGGCATAACTAAGAATTCGTAATGGCCAAACTGTGTCCTGAATGCAGTCTTAAATATGTCGGATCTATCTAACCTCACCTGATGATATCCAGATTTAAGGTCAATTTTACTAAATATAGAAGATCCTTGCAGTTTATCCATAAGGTCGTCAACTCTAGGTATAGGATACCTATTCTTTACAGTGATCTTGTTTAATGCTCGGTAGTCAATACACATCCGATAAGTATTATTCTTTTTCTTGACTAGGAGCACAGGTGCACCGAATGGAGAACTGCTAGGTCGAATTAAACCTCTATTTAGTAATTCTTCTACTTGAGTCTGGATTTCTTTTTGCTCTATTTGATTGTGCCTATATGGGGCTTTGCAAGGTGGTTGTGTGCCAGGTATTAGGTCAATCTTATGGTCTTCTGGACGTGATGGAGGTAAATCTGGTGGTAGGTCTTCTGCAAAACAGTCCTTAAAATATGCAAGAAATTCCTTATGTCTAGGGTGCATATGAGTTTCTTTTGCGTGCAATTCATTCACCCAAATGAGATATGATTTAGTATTCTTGCGTAGTGCACGTTTTGCTTGAGTATGCGAAAGCAGTGGAAACATATGAGATGCATGCATACCAAATAATGTAATAGATTTTCCTTGAAAATTTATATTCATTGTGTGTGTGGAATAATCTATATTGGGATTATGTTGGTGTCTCCATGGCATTCCTAGAATAATGTCGCTAGACTGTAATGGGACAACTAAGAAATTTCTTCTTTCAATATATGGACCAATTTGAATTTCTAAATTTTGAACTTCTTGTGTGCCATTGTACCTAGTGCCTAAAAATGCAGCCTTTATGCGATAGTGCGTAGGTACAGTATGCAATTTCAATTCCTTTACCAATTTTGCTGAAATAAAATCATGCGTACTACCGTCATCATGCAATACAGTTCTTTCTTTTCCATGCACCATACATTTCATAGTCAACAATGAATGTAAAGTAGGCATACCTGGTAAAGTGTCGGAAGTAGTAGTAGGATCATCTTCTTCTTCAGTGAAGTCCGGCATATCCTCATGCTCGTCCTCGTCCATAGCTCCAAGGTAGTTGATATGTGCTGATGGCTTCTTTGAATGACAATTTGCTGCGAGATGGCCTGGCCGGTGGCACTTGTAGCATACTATTGGCTTGGCTTTGGTCACATTATTTGCAATGGCTGGGAGTCTGGGTATATTTGGATTTGCTTGTTGGATAGGCTTAGGATTTGGATTGACAGTGGATGGTAATGCAGGTGGTTTAGGCCAATTCTTGCGGAAAGATGGTGATGAAAAACGTCCTGGATTAAACCTTCTGAAATTTGAATTGAATTGTTTAGATCCATAATTACCGTTTGCTTGGAATGGCTGTGGTCGTCGATCTCTTCCGCGTAACTTATCTTCAGTGTCGTGAGCTAAGGAGATGGCATCTTCAAGAGTAGCAGGCTTGAACATATTCACCTCAGCGTAGTAATGTCCAAGGAGTCCAGACATGTACTTCCGCTTATGGGTCGTCTCTGGTACGTCTTCAAGCATGCGTAGCTGTAAAAGTGCATTCCAAAAATGCTCTGTATACTGTGGAATAGGCTCACGGTCGCGTTGTTGAAGTAAATCCCATTGCTTGATTGCCTTCTCATGAAATTGCGGTGGAAGGAAATTTTGCATGAACTTCTTCTTAAAATCTTCCCATGTAGCAGGACATTCTATGCTCTTGCGGACGACAGTCCACCAAAGTGATGCTCTATCTATCAGATGATTAGTAACACACTTGATTTTATCTTTCTCAGGATAAGTTTCCTCATGGAAATAGTCATCAAACTGGCTAATGAATGATAAAACAGTCTTTCCTTCTCTTATGCCATTGAAAGTGCGAAACTTGAAACTTCGTTTACTTATCTTGGATTCCTTGCGAATGGTTTGTGCTTCAAGAGTGGCGTCGATGGTACGGCGTATCAAATCTTCAGCTTGAGGTTCTTCTTTATCAGTGGACGCTCCTTGTAGCTTTGTCAATTGCGCTTGCAAGGCTTGCCTAGCTCTTCGCTCTTCGTCCAATTGCAACATGATAAGATCCAGCTTTTGTTCCATGGTAGGCTTGGGTAGATCGTCTTCAGCCATAGGATCATCCATAAGTGGGGTAGTCATCCTGTAAAACTCAACAAACCTTTCTCACTCAAAATCAGTTAGCGGGATGAGCGTAGCTCAAATTTGGGGTTACAAGGCTATGTATTTTGGGTATTTTCTTCTTCAATTTTCAGAAATTCTGAAATATTTCTGTCTCCATTTGCTGAAAGTACTTCAACGAACTTGCAGATAGGTAAAACAGCTTGCTGCGAACAACTTTCCAGTTCTGAGTTTTTGCAAACGAACAAGTCTTCTAGGAGTTTCAAGCGTTAGTCAGTTCTGATTTAGTCTGACTTGCAGAGTTGCAGACTTAACAGACTTGCAGGGTTGTGAACTTGCTGAACTTAGCTGACTTGCAGGACTTGCAGTACTTGATTAGTGTCGACTTGCGAAACTTGTCTTCTGGAGTGCGTGACCGAGAGTTTGCAGACTTATCTGCCTTCACTGACTTGCAGAGTATAGAGGTAACTTAAGCTTAATTAGTTAAGCTTAAGCTTAATAAGCTTAAGTAATGGAGAAATAGGCCGCCGTTTTTCAATCGTGGGGGGGGGGGCGTTTTTGATTCCGCGCGGATTTTTCGGAGGTATCTTCTTGTCAGTCGATTGACGATTTGAAACTTTTTTAAAGTTTCTTAAGCTTAAGACTAAGCTTTAAGCTCAAACTAAACTTGATTAGGAAAGATCTTATCTGTAACTCCACGACTTCATGAAGGAAGTGTTTGAGTGGTCCTCCGCCGACAGAGAGTGGTCCTTCGCGATCTGAGAGTGGAAACAGGGGTTCTTGATTGCCAGAAGTCTGCCTGTATCGACGGTTCGCGACGAGATTGACTGTAGAGGTCATTTGTTCCTGGAGCTCCGCCTTCGCCCGAGATTGGTAGCGATTGGAAGCCCTTGATCTCTGCTCCGCTCTGATACCACTGGTACGCAGATCGGACGCAGGTAGCTCACGTAGCGAATTCCCAAAGGTCCCCAAGAACAAAGCACTCTACTTTTTAGCACAAAAATCAATGTGAAAGCAAGCACGACATGAGACAAGAGACAAATTGGGTTGAATCTCCCCCATGCCTTGAGTGAGCGCTTCACAAAGCATGTATTTAATATATATTTTCAATCTTTTTGCTCAAAAATAGCCCAATTACAAAAATATGACAAGCTTTTAGCTTTTGAGTTTGCTTTCTACCAAAAATAGGAAAATAAAGCTAATGGACGGTGCCCAAAGAGTCTGGCACGCCCAATCTCAATGTTCAAATAAAAATAACATATCCAGGCGCATAAGCGCATACAAAATAATAATAAATAGTCGATGTCTCTATAGACATAATCAAAATATAGGCGTGGCGCCTATCAAAATATAGTCGAAAGATCGGAACCCTGCTAGACTCCAATGCTTTCCTCCGCCACTGCTGCTATCTCTACACATCAACTGAAGCATTCACAATCGTTAGTAAAATAACACAATTAAACCGACAAAAGTGAATACCTAGCAGTCTTCAGCTACATAAATAAATCAACTGGTTAGAAATAAATCCTAACCTTAATTTATTACGAGTGCGCACTCTAAACTCATAAACGTTTATTAATTTAATATGCATTTTGCGGAATCACCCGCTATGGAATCACCCATGTACACACTAAATTAATGAAACGCCCAAAAAGGACAGGCGTCCCCATCAACTTCTCGCACAAAGAATCCTCTTTGCGTATGAGCCCCGGTTATCTAAGTTTACGGAATCCACCGTAAAACCTCACGGAATCCACCGTGGAATATGCCTCCTGGCATCAATATCTGAAGCCTTGTAATTGGTTTTCGTTGGGAGAAGATGAGCGACCTTTGTTAGCATGTCTACTATTACCATTATTGAGTTATATCCTCCTTGTACAGAAGGTAACCCAACTACAAAGTCCATGCTAATAAATTCCCATTTCATCTGGGGAATGTCAAGTGGCTGGAGTTTTCCTGGTAACTTGACACGTTCAGATTTTACCCTTTGGCAATTTAGACATTCAGTGACATACTTAAGTACATCACCCTTGAGTTTTTGCCAGTAATAACTTTTCCTAACAGCATTAAGAGTTTTTGCATATCTTGGGTGTCCTAAAAAAGGAGAATCATGTGCTTCCCAAAGTATCCTTCTCTTGAGAGTCTGACTTGAAGGAATGCATAGTCTCATTCTGAAATAAACAAGTCCTTCATCTTCATCTATAGAGAATTCCTGATACTTAGTCTTGAATTTGGGATCTTGTTCCTTATTCTGAACTTCCCAAAACAATTGTTGATAGTCTAGGTCCTTATTTGCTTCATCCTTGGTCAACTCGATGATAGGATTAGTCGGCATCGATACCATTGTAGCCAGAGTTTCTGACCTAGATGGTTCTTCAGTGATAAGAGCATTAAGGAAGGCTTTACGGCTAAGGGCATCTGCTACTACATTTTCTTTACCGTGTCTGAACTTAATTTCAAAGTCATATTCCTGTAGAACCTCGATCCAACGTCGTTGCCTCATATTAAGATCAGGTTGAGTAAAAATCCACTTAAGACTTTTATGATCTGTGACTAAGGAAAACTTATTTCCAAGCAAGTAATGTCTCCATAATTTGAGAGCATGAATCACAGCTAATAACTCCAGGTCATGAGTAGCATATTTCTGCTCATGGATTTTCAATTTTCTTGAAGAGTAAGCTATAGGATGTCCTTCCTGCATTAGCACACATCCCAATGCAAGAGAGCTGGCATCTGTGACAACTTCAAATTCCTTGCTTAAGTCAGGTAGCCTTAAGATAGGAGCAGTTACCAGACTATGCTTTAGTTGCTCAAAGCTAGATTGTTCGATTGGCGTCCAAGTAATGGCAACTTGCTTCTTAAGTAAATTTGTAAGAGGTGCTGCAATTTGAGCATAGTTTCTGATGAATACCCTATACCATCCTGTTAGACCTAGAAAACTTCTCACTTCCTTGATAGTGGTTGGGGGCGGCCAATCTTGAACATCCTTGACCTTGGAAGGATCTACTAATATACCCTCAATAGACACTATGAATCCCAAGTATTCAATCTTTCTTTTGAAGAATGCACACTTCTTCTTCTTGGCATACAACTTGTGTGTTCTCATTGTCTCTAGGACAATGCGAAGATGTGGTTCATGATCCTCTTCCTCCTTAGAATAAGTTAGGATGTCATCAAAGAATACAAGGACAAAGTCATCAAGATGGGGTCTAAAAATGTCCTGCATTAACCTGTTGAAGGTAGCTAGAGCATTTGTCAATCCAAATGACATCACAATGAATTCGAAATGGCCGTATCTTGTGTTGAAGACTGTCTTTGGAATGTCTTCATTCTTGACTCTAATCTGGTAATATCCTGACCGAAGATCAATCTTAGAAAAGATCTTTGCTCCTTGTAGACGATCAAGAAGCTCATCAATCCTTGGGATTGGGTACTTATTCTTTACTATCACCTGGTTTAGCCCTCGGTAGTCGATACAAAGACAGAGAGTTCCATCTTTCTTCTTTTGGAATAATACTGGGGCTCTCCATGGTGAATTACTTGGCCGGATATATCCTTGTTCTAGCAGTTGCTTGAGTTGCTCTTTTAGTTCGATGGCTTCAGGAATAGACATTTTGTAAGGTCTTTTTGCCACTGGAGCAGCTCCTAGAACAAGTTTGATCTCATGATCAACTTCTCTTTCTAGAGGTAACTCAATTAGCTCTTCAGGAAATATGTCAGCGTACTCTTTTAACCAGGATGGTTCTTCTTCTGCATGACCATCTTGATTTGTCTTGTTAAGCTTGATCAAGTAAACAGGTAATCCTTTCTTCAAGCCTTTCACAATTCGAGAAGCTTTTTCCAATTGAACTTTAGGTTTCCCTGTTTCACCTTGTGTAGTTGCTATTTCACCATTCAAATCCTGAAATGTGACTTGACCTTTTCCACAATGGATATGAGCATCATTGGGAATCAGCCAATCCATTCCTAGTAAACATTCATAGGCTCCTAGGTTCATTACCCTGAACCTCATACTTGAAAGGTTTTCCCCTAGGTTAAACTCTACCTTGGCAGTTTGCTGTGTAGAAAGTACTTCCTTTCCATCTGCTAATTCCACAAGCAGCTTTGATGCATTTACAATATCTATACCTATATTCTTAGCACACTTGGGTGAAATAAATGAGTGTGTACTTCCACAGTCAATCAAAACTTTAAATGATTTACCTTGGTGACTAGCCGGTGTCTGTATTACCGAATATTGACGATTTGGTCCTTTCCTGTGGAATGCAGCATGAACAGTTGCTCTTTCAATATCTTCTTCCATAGTAGGGTCTTCCTCCTTATTAGTCTCTTTTAGGGTAATATTTGACGTTCTTCCTCTTGCCATAGCTACATAACCAAGACCTTGGGCAGCTCTGCCTTGACCTCGAAATTGGCCTTGGTGATGGTTTCTACCAAGCTTTGGAAAATCTCTCCTGAAATGTCCTGTCTCATTACAGTGGAAGCACCTAAGACCATCCCTGTTTCCTTGGGTAGGAATAAAATTTCCAACTGCATTGGATTTTGCCTTCTTCTTTTGTCCTTGGAAAATTTGTCCTTGGGTTCTTTTTGCTTGACCTTTGAATCCTCCTTTGTTCTGGTTATTGTAGCTCTAGAACTTATTGTTATTAGGCTTTGATTGTACTTCCCGCACAATAGGAGCAGCTCGAATCAAAGCATCCTGGAGGTCTATGGGGCGCATTGATTCTAAACGAGTGTTCAGAGGATAATTTACCCCATTGCAAAACTTAGACACTTGTTGAACAGTATCCATGGGGGGTGCATATTTAAGAAGAGAAACAAACTTGGAGTAGTATGCGTCCAAGGCCAGTCCCATTTGCTTCAAATTGAAGAACTCGTTCATCTTTTGGGTGCCATAAGCTGGAGGTAAATACCTCCCTCTTACAGCTTCTTTCAGCAAGTCCTAAGTAATGGTATTTTCAGGGACACCTTGATCTCGGCATCACTGCTTCCACCAAAGTCGAGCTTCACCAATTAATTTTAGCTTAGCTATCATAGCTTGGTTGGTTGGGATAGTTCCAGCAGCAGTAAAATAATCTTCCATCGATTCGATCCAAATTTCTGCATCAGCTTCCACATTTTCGCCTTTCCCATTAAACTCTGGAGGTTTGACTTGCTTCAATAAATTCCTTTTCTCTTGAGCTTCGTTGGGAATTATTGTGGGTGCAAGATTGTGGGAAATTTTTAGAAATTCGTAAGTTAAATTTTACAACTCTATGTAGCGTCAATAATTGAGTTCAGTACTCAAAATATCTCTCACTTAGTTTACTGAAACAACTCTCAAATCAACTTTCTTCCCATAAAATTAAATTGCAATTTCAGAGGTTTCAAGACAAAAATAATAAAATAGGATTGCATTATTTCTTTGATTGATGAAGTATCAATCAATCTTTTATTACAATGGATGTACAAGGTAATCAGATGGAAGGAAATACATTATTCTGATGGCTCACGGGCTCAACTTATTTTCTCTCAGGAAAGGATTCCCTACTACAATCTAAGTATGACACTCTGATACATCCTTTATGAAGTAACTTGGATTCCGAGAGTAAATATCTAGGAATCTATATTTTTGAGGGAGTTTAGAAAATCCCTCTTTTTTGTAGTTGCGGCGGCTAGAGCGACCTATGACTTTTATTCTGTCAGCCGGAAGGATCTTCGTAACTTCCCCATAGATATATTGGTTTAGTTTGATCTTCTTGCCTCTAGTATACAGGGTTGAGTTTACAGTGGCCTCATGAAATAGATAGATCTTAACAACTTTAAGATCTTCCATCCATTTTACCCTTTTCAGATTATTTTGAAGATAAGCTAGACGGCTTGCATCAATATAGCAATATCCTCCACTAATCATCCATCGTCTTTCATGATATAGAGGCGACGGGTTGTACAACTGATCTAGTACTCGCGTCATCTGAATTCTCCAGGATAAACTGGATGAATGCATAGCTGACATAAACATTACTTGAAAGATCAAGAATCGCTTCCAAGATTCATTACTCTGCCATAATTCAAAAAACATACGTTAATAGAGAGAAGAAACATGTCCTAGGCTATGCTTAGAAAAAATAATAATTTTCTTAAGCTTACGTCGTAATCTATACTAACGTGGGCTCTGATACCAACTGTGGGGTGTCCGCTAGTCCCAATCCAGGGCACACCTTTTAGTAGTCCATCAGTAGGTTTTTCCATAAATGACGCCGCCCGGTGCTCCCTTGGAACATCACGGGTTTGTCACTTAGGCCCTACCGAGTCTACTTCGCAACGGGAGAGTTCTAGCCGAACCCACTAGGATCGACCTGAAGACCTGGGTTTCTAAAATCGGATGGGTCTCCTAGCAGCCAGCTAGCATCAGTAATTTCGAGTTCCACTTTTTAGAGGATTACTCGATCTGAAGCGGACTTGCCATTGCACTTGGTTCAAAGAGAATGGGAGACGGAGGGGAGTGTGGTACGTCAACCCTCGTGCCCATAAGGCAAAATCCCATTCTGGCCCCCTAAAACAATGCAAGTCGGTTCTACCTAATGACTACTTGGTCAATTTATCGTCTTCCTATTTCTATATCCGATGTAGAAAAGCTCCCAGCTAACCGGGACCACCCTACCATTGGACGGACCCGTCGGGGTTACGCCCACCCGCTTTCCTCTGATGATGGGTTATCTTTAGTTTTTTAATTACCTACAACACATTTATTGGAACATATACAATCAGCTTCCTTAATTAGTCCGTTTAGTCACACGTTCCTTCACATAATTTATCTCACTAATACGCATACAATTCGAATAGTAAAGCAAACTTCTTTATTATATTGGAAGTCTTATTACAATTTCCATCATTCTGTCCCAGCGGAAGATACACAGAATTCCATAAGGACATTCTGTCCACCAAGATTTCACCCTCATAACTAGTATTTAGGGTTCCAGGATCCCATCCTGGGTCACGAAGGGGCTCGTATGATTCTTGGAACAATGCAGGATTTACAGCCAGAGCCCCCTCTGGCACCTACAATTCCTACTGCCCGAGACTATCCCTACTAATAGACCTTTCGCCTACGGAGCCGGTCCAAGCCTCTCGTAGCGATAATCATGACCCCCTTGGAGTAGGGTCTCGCCGCTGGCTTGGGGGTAGCCTAGCGCGATCCTTCCTTTTATTCTGTTGGCAATAATTTCAATCAAAATCTAGATTCTAGCAAACACAAACAGTCCTTTCAAATATGTATCAAATAGTGCAATGACAATCATCCCAACATGTAAATCACAGTGTCACATAGCCAAGGTAGACTTTATCCTAAGGTAACCTTTCATTCTAATGAGGATTCTTCTCCCCATAAAGAAGTGTTGAATACACCTCTTAAAACATGTTAAGCAGGGCATGAGTTTTCCATTTGGATTCACTTATCTAAACATAAGCAAAATCCCTTAAGGAAATATATTGTGTTAATAAACTCAACGAGATGATCTTTAGGATTCCTAAATAGATAACTAGTTTCTATAACCTTCACTAATCAGTTCTTAACCTTGTCGCATTTGATCATAACTATATGGAATACGCGTAAAGACATATGTACAATAACCTTTGGCAATTAATTCTATCATGATTCAATGCCTTAGTATCCCAACTATTCTAGCTAGAAATCATAGTGATTAATCATTTTATGCTTGAACTAATATGTCTTTCTGGATGAGTTATCAGTTTAATGTGTAAGCGAAGAATATGAAAGCTAATATCCTATGTAATTTATCTTATCTTGTAAAATTGATAATCTAGTAATGAATAACCTGGTTTGGTGGCATGACGACATTAGGAACTTCATCTTTACTCGCGCTCGCATTAGCCACACCCGATGTTCCAATTGTGGTGGCAATTCCCGTAACCTCGGGCACTCCCGTATCATTGGCAATACCCGTTGCTTGACCGGTTGCATTGATTTCCATAGCTTTTCCACTTCGTCGCTTTGGAGCCATCGTCCACGAGGAGTTTGAGAGATAGGGAAGGTGGGATAGATTTTAGATGAGAGAGGGTAGAGAATATGGCTTAGTTAAAGATCGAGACAAGGGATTTGAGCTAACTCTCTTCCTCTTTCTCTTTCTCTCTCTCTCTCTCTTTCTAGCTTCTCGCAGCCTCTTGAAGGAGTATTCTTCCTTCTCTCTTCTTCTCTCTCGCAGCCTCTCGAGGTCTCCTTATCTCCCCTATGCCTCTCCCATGCCTCTTATTTATAGTGAATTGGGGAAGAGTGCTTGTGGTTGAGAAGTGGAGCTCTTTGTGGAGGGGATCTTGGAAAGATCAATGATCTAATGCTCAGATCATAAATCTGATGGTTCCATTGGCTCCGAAAGGGGGGTAAAACACCAAGACACTTGGTTAGAAAGCTCTCAGTTCACTCCTTCTTCTTTTCTCTGTTTGAAGTGCTATCTACTGCCTGTAAACTGCGATCGCGGCACGCGTGATTTCGCCAGTCACTTTTCCTTATTTTTCTTTTTATAAAATCTTCAAACTAACTAAGACATCACTTGTTTTTTTCTTTTAAATGACATCTAGTTCTAGAAATCTCCATATCTTTTTTTAAAAATTTTTTTAAAGATAATCTCTAAAATATTCTAGTCTTGTCCAAAAGTCTAATATTTTTAGATCATCCAAACTATACACATTATCCTAGTGATTAATATAACTCATAAGTTTCGTTCACGTTGTAATTTACGTGAAGGATGGCCACGGTCCTTGCCAATTCGAAAAAAATATCGAATTTACGACTCTTGATTTTTTTAAATAAAATATTCTAAATTAAATAAAAATTATTAATAATTAATGTTAGTTAGTTTTTACCTTAGTTAGTCTTTAGTTAGTAATCTTACTAACTTATTAATTAAATAACTAACTTTTGAACTAACCAACTAACTTTTATTGTGTGGAAATATTACATCCTTCTCCCCTTAGAGAAATCGAGATGTCCTCATCTCGAGAGAAACTGTGGGTATTGTTGATGAAGAGCATCCACATCTATCCATGAAGCATCTTCTTCAGGGTAATCCTTCCATTGGACAAGGTATTCTCTAAGGGTTCTACTCCTTAATTTGCTCTCCCTTACATCAATTACTCTGTCAGGTTGTAGCTCAAGGACTCCTTGGCTAGGTATTACAACTTGTTCATCATCAAGGATATGGTTAGGGTTAGCTACGTATGCTTTCAATAAGCTAACATGAAATACATTGTGGATTTTTATATTCTCAGGGAATTGTATCTTGTAAGCGCTTGGTCCTAGGCACTTGAGAATCTTATAGGGTCCACAATATCTTGGACTTAGCTTCTTAAACTCACCTAAAGACAAAGAACTCTTCTTTGGATGGACACGGATGAAGACCATGTCTCCCTCTTTGAGGATTCGTTCTTGCCTTTTTAGATCAGCATATGCCTTTTGTCGATCTTTGGCAGCTTGAATATCCTGTCTGATGATCTTGATTTGATCATCCATTTCTTCTAACATTTTTCTCGAGGCTTCTACCCTTAGAGTAGGATCGGAAAAATTAAGTGGCATACGACAATCTTGACCATATAGTGCCTGAAATGGAGTCATCTGAATACTTCGATGATAGGAGGCATTATAGGAAAATTCCACTAAGGATAGATACTGAATCCACCTTTTAGGTTCCTTGCTACAATATGCACGCAAAATATCCTCAATTACTTGATTAACTCGTTCTGTCTGCCCATCAGTTTGTGGATGATAAGCAGTACTGAAACAAAGTTGGGTTCCAATGGCTTCAAATAAACTCTTCCAGAAGTGTGATGTGAAAAGAGAATCACGATCACTGATGATCCTTTTAGGTAACCCATGTAACCTAAAAATCTCTTTTACAAAAATTCTAGCAATATCTGAAGCCTTGTAATTGGTTTTTGTTGGGAGAAGATGAGCGACCTTTGTTAGCATGTCTACTATTACCATTATTGAGTTATATCCTCCTTGTACAGAAGGTAACCCAACTACAAAGTCCATGCTAATAAATTCCCATTTCATCTGGGGAATGTCAAGTGGCTGGAGTTTTCCTGGTAACTTGACACGTTCAGATTTTACCCTTTGGCAATTTAGACATTCAGTGACATACTTAAGTACATCACCCTTGAGTTTTTGCCAGTAATAACTTTTCCTGACAGCATTAAGAGTTTTTGCATATCTTGGGTGTCCTGAAAAAGGAGAATCATGTGCTTCCCAAAGTATCCTTCTCTTGAGAGTCTGACTTGAAGGAATGCATAGTCTCATTCTGAAATAAACAAGTCCTTCATCTTCATCTATAGAGAATTCCTGATACTTAGTCTTGAATTTGGGATCTTGTTCCTTATTTTGAACTTCCCAAAACAATTGTTGATAGTCTAGGTCCTTATTTTCTTCATCCTTGGTCAACTCGATGATAGGATTAGTCGGCATCGATACCATTGTAGCCAAAGTTTCTGACCTAGATGGTTCTTCAGTGATAAGAGCATTAAGGAAGGCTTTACGGCTAAGGGCATCTGCTACTACATTTTCTTTACCGTGTCTGAACTTAATTTCAAAGTCATATTCCTGTAGAACCTCGATCCAACGTCGTTGCCTCATATTAAGATCAGGTTGAGTAAAAATCCACTTAAGACTTTTATGATCTGTGACTAAGGAAAACTTATTTCCAAGCAAGTAATGTCTCCATAATTTGAGAGCATGAATCACAGCTAATAACTCCAGGTCATGAGTAGCATATTTCTGCTCATGGATTTTCAATTTTCTTGAAGAGTAAGCTATAGGATCTCCTTCTTGCATTAGCACACATCCCAATGCAAGAGAGCTGGCATCTGTGACAACTTCAAATTCCTTGCTTAAGTCAGGTAGCCTTAAGATAGGAGCAGTTACCAGACTATGCTTTAGTTGCTCAAAGCTAGATTGTTCGATTGGCGTCCAATTAATGGCAACTTGCTTCTTAAGTAAATTTGTAAGAGGTGCTGCAATTTGAGCATAGTTTCTGATGAATACCCTATACCATCCTGTTAGACCTAGAAAACTTCTCACTTCCTTGATAGTGGTTGGGGGTGGCCAATCTTGAACATCCTTGACCTTGGAAGGATCTACTAATATACCCTCAATAGACACTATGAATCCCAAGTATTCAATCTTTCTTTTGAAGAATGCACACTTCTTCTTCTTGGCATACAACTTGTGTGTTCTCATTGTCTCTAGGACAATGCGAAGATGTGGTTCATGATCCTCTTCCTCCTTAGAATAAGTTAGGATGTCATCAAAGAATACAAGGACAAAGTCATCAAGATGGGGTCTAAAAATGTCCTGCATTAACCTGTTGAAGGTAGCTAGAGCATTTGTCAATCCAAATGACATCACAATGAATTCGAAATGGCCGTATCTTGTGTTGAAGACGGTCTTTGGAATGTCTTCATTCTTGACTCTAATCTGGTAATATCCTGACCGAAGATCAATCTTAGAAAAGATCTTTGCTCCTTGTAGACGATCAAGAAGCTCATCAATCCTTGGGATTGGGTACTTATTCTTTACTATCACCTGGTTTAGCCCTCGGTAGTCGATACAAAGACAGAGAGTTCCATCTTTCTTCTTTTGGAATAATACTGGGGCTCTCCATGGTGAATTACTTGGCCGGATATATCCTTGTTCTAGCAGTTGCTTGAGTTGCTCTTTTAGTTCGATGGCTTCAGGAATAGACATTTTGTAAGGTCTTTTTGCCACTGGAGCAGCTCCTAGAACAAGTTTGATCTCATGATCAACTTCTCTTTCTAGAGGTAACTCAATTAGCTCTTCAGGAAATATGTCAACGTACTCTTTTAACCAGGATGGTTCTTCTTCTGCATGACCATCTTGATTTGTCTTGTTAAGCTTGATCAAGTAAACATGTAATCCTTTCTTCAAGCCTTTCACAATTCGAGAAGCTTTTTCCAATTGAACTTTAGGTTTCCCTGTTTCACCTTGTGTAGTTGCTATTTCACCATTCAAATCCTGAAATGTGACTTGACATTTTCCACAATGGATATGAGCATCATTGGGAATCAGCCAATCCATTCCTAGTAAACATTCATAGGCTCCTAGGTTCATTACCCTGAACCTCATACTTGAAAGGTTTTCCCCTAGGTTAAACTCTACCTTGGCAGTTTGCTGTGTAGAAAGTACTTCCTTTCCATCTGCTAATTCCACAAGCAGCTTTGATGCATTTACAATATCTATACCTATATTCTTAGCACACTTGGGTGAAATAAATGAGTGTGTACTTCCACAGTCAATCAAAACTTTAAATGATTTACCTTGGTGACTAGCCGGTGTCTGTATTACCGAATATTGACGATTTGGTCCTTTCATGTGGAATGCAGCATGAACAGTTGCTCTTTCAATATCTTCTTCCATAGTAGGGTCTTCCTCCTTATTAGTCTCTTTTAGGGTAATATTTGACGTTCTTCCTCTTGCCATAGCTACATAACCACGACCTTGGGCAGCTCTGCCTTGACCTCGAAATTGGCCTTGGTGATGGTTTCTACCAAGCTTTGGAAAATCTCTCCTGAAATGTCTTGTCTCATTATAGTGGAAGCACCTAAGACCATCCCTGTTTCCTTGGGTAGGAATAAAATTTCCAACTGCATTGGATTTTGCCTTCTTCTTTTGTCCTAGGAAAAATTGTCCTTGGGTTCTTTTTGCTTGACCTTTGAATCCTCCTTTGTTCTGGTTATTGTAGCTCTAGAACTTATTGTTATTAGGCTTTGATTGTACTTCCCGCACAATAGGAGCAGCTCGAATCAAAGCATCCTGGAGGTCTATGGGGCGCATTGATTCTAAACGAGTGTTCAGAGGATAATTTACCCCATTGCAAAACTTAGACACTTGTTGAACAGTATCCATGGGGGGTGCATATTTAAGAAGAGAAACAAACTTGGAGTAGTATGCTTCCAAGGCCAGTCCCATTTGCTTCAAATTGAAGAACTCGTTCATCTTTTGGGTGCCATAAGCTGGAGGTAAATACCTCCCTCTTACAGCTTCTTTCAGCAAGTCCTAAGTAATGGTATTTTCAGGGACACCTTGATCTCGGCATCACTGCTTCCACCAAAGTCGAGCTTCACCAATTAATTTTAGCTTAGCTATCATAGCTTGGTTGGTTGGGATAGTTCCAACAGCAGTAAAATAATCTTCCATCGATTCGATCCAAATTTCTGCATCAGCTTCCACATTTTCGCCTTTCCCATTAAACTCTGGAGGTTTGACTTGCTTCAATAAATTCCTTTTCTCTTGAGCTTCGTTGGGAATTATTGTGGGTGCAAGATTGTGGGAAATTTTTAGAAATTCGTAAGTTAAATTTTACAACTCTATGTAGCGTCAATAATTGAGTTCAGTACTCAAAATATCTCTCGCTTAGTTTACTGAAACAACTCTCAAATCAACTTTCTTCCCATAAAATTAAATTGCAATTTCAGAGGTTTCAAGACAAAAATAATAAAATAGGATTGCATTATTTCTTTGATTGATGAAGTATCAATCAATCTTTTATTACAATGGATGTACAAGGTAATCAGATGGAAGGAAATACATTATTCTGATGGCTCACGGGCTCAACTTATTTTCTCTCAGGAAAGGATTCCCTACTACAATCTAAGTATGACACTCTGATACATCCTTTATGAAGTAACTTGGATTCCGAGAGTAAATATCTAGGAATCTATATTTTTGAGGGAGTTTAGGAAATCCCTCTTTTTTGTAGTTGCGGCGGCTAGAGCGACCTATGACTTTTATTCTGTCAGCCGGAAGGATCTTCGTAACTTCCCCATAGATATATTGGTTTAGTTTGATCTTCTTGCCTCTAGTATACAGGGTTGAGTTTACAGTGGCCTCATGAAATAGATAGATCTTAACAACTTTAAGATCTTCCATCCATTTTACCCTTATCAGATTATTTTGAAGATAAGCTAGACGGCTTGCATCAATATAGCAATATCCTCCACTAATCATCCATCGTCTTTCATGATATAGAGGCGACGGGTTGTACAACTGATCTAGTACTCGCGTCATCTGAATTCTCCAAGAAAAACTGGATGAATGCATAGCTGACATAAACATTACTTGAAAGATCAAGAATCGCTTCCAAGATTCATTACTCTGCCATAATTCAAAAAACATACGTTAATAGAGAGAAGAAACATGTCCTAGGCTATGCTTAGAAAAAATAATAATTTTCTTAAGCTTACGTCGTAATCTATACTAACGTGGGCTCTGATACCAACTGTGAGGTGTCCGCTAGTCCCAATCCACGACACACCTTTTAGTACTCCATCAGTAGGTTTTCCCATAAATGACGCTGCCCGGTGCTCCCTTGGAACATCACGGGTTTGTCACTTAGGCCCTACCGAGTCTACTTCGCAATGGGAGAGTTCTAGCCGAACCCACTAGGATCGACCTGAAGACTTGGGTTTCTAAAATCGGATGGGTCTCCTAGCAGCCAGCTAGCATCAGTAATTTTGAGTTCCACTTTTTAGAGGATTACTTGATCTGAAGCGGACTTGCCATTGCACTTGGTTCAAAGAGAATGGGAGACGGAGGGGAGTGTGGTACGTCAACCCTCGTGCCCATAAGGCAAAATCCCATTCTGGCCCCCTAAAACAATGCAAGTCGATTCTACCTAATGACTACTTGGTCAATTTATCGTCTTCCTATTTCTATATCCGATGTAGAAAAGCTCCCAGCTAACCGGGACCACCCTACCATTGGACGGACCCGTCGGGGTTACGCCCACCCGCTTTCCTCTGATGATGGGTTATCTTTAGTTTTTTAATTACCTACAACACATTTATTGGAACATATACAATCAGCTTCCTTAATTAGTCCGTTTAGTCACACGTTCCTTCACATAATTTATCTCACTAATACGCATACAATTCGAATAGTAAAGCAAACTTCTTTATTATATTGGAAGTCTTATTACAATTTCCATCATTCTGTCCCAGCGGAAGATACACAGAATTCCATAAGGACATTCTGTCCACCAAGATTTCACCCTCATAACTAGTATTTAGGGTTCCAGGATCCCATCCTGGGTCACGAAGGGGCTCGTATGATTCTTGGAACAATGCAGGATTTACAGCCAGAGCCCCCTCTGGCACCTACAATTCCTACTGCCCGAGACTATCCCTACTGATAGACCTTTCGCCTACGGAGCCGGTCCAAGCCTCTCGTAGCGATAATCATGACCCCCTTGGAGTAGGGTCTCGCCGCTGGCTTGGGGGTAGCCTAGCGCGATCCTTCCTTTTATTCTGTTGGCAATAATTTCAATCAAAATCTAGATTCTAGCAAACACAAACAGTCCTTTCAAATATGTATCAAATAGTGCAATGACAATCATCCCAACATGTAAATCACAGTTTCACATAGCCAAGGTAGACCTTATCCTAAGGTAACCTTTCATTCTAATGAGGATTCTTCTCCCCATAAAGAAGTGTTGAATACACCTCTTAAAACATGTTAAGCAGGGCATGAGTTTTCCATTTGGATTCACTTATCTAAACATAAGCAAAATCCCTTAAGGAAATATATTGTGTCAATAAACTCAACGAGATGATCTTTAGGATTCCTAAATAGATAACTAGTTTCTATAACCTTCACTAATCAGTTCTTAACCTTGTCGCATTTGATCATAACTATATGGAATACGCGTAAAGACATATGTACAATAACCTTTGGCAATTAATTCTATCATGATTCAATGCCTTAGTATCCCAACTATTCTAGCTAGAAATCATAGTGATTAATCGTTTTATGCTTGAACTAATATGTCTTTCTGGATGAGTTATCAGTTTAATGTGTAAGCGAAGAATATGAAAGCTAATATCCTATGTAATTTATCTTATATTGTAAAATTGATAATCTAGTAATGAATAACCTGGTTTGGTGGCATGACGACATTAGGAACTTCATCTTTACTCGCGCTCGCATTAGCCATACTCGATGTTCCAATTGTGGTGGCAATTCCCGTAACCTCGGGCACTCCCGTATCATTGGCAATACCCGTTGCTTGACCGGTTGCATTGATTTCCATAGCTTTTCCACTTCGTCGCTTTGGAGCCATCGTCCACGAGGAGTTTGAGAGATAGGGAAGGTGGGATAGATTTTAGATGAGAGAGGGTAGAGAATATGGCTTAGTTAAAGATCGAGACAAGGGATTTGAGCTAACTCTCTTCCTCTTTCTCTTTCTCTCTCTCTCTCTCTTTCTAGCTTCTCGCAGCCTCTTGAAGGAGTATTCTTCCTTCTCTCTTCTTCTCTCTCGCAGCCTCTCGAGGTCTCCTTATCTCCCCTATGCCTCTCCCATGCCTCGTATTTATAGTGAATTGGGGAAGAGTGCTTGTGGTTGAGAAGTGGAGCTCTTTGTGGAGGGGGATCTTGGAAAGATCAGTGATCTGATGCTCAGATCATAAATCTGAAGGTTCCATTGGCTCCGAAAGGGGGGTAAAACCCCAAGACACTTGATTAGAAAGCTCTCAGTTCACTCCTTCTTCTTTTCTCTGTTCGAAGTACTGTCTACTGCCTGTAAACTGCGATTGCGGCGCGCGTGATTTCGCCAGTCACTTTTCCTTATTTTTCTTTTTATAAAATCTTCAAACTAACTAACACATCACTTGTTTTTTTCTTTTAAATGACATCTAGTTCTAGAAATATCCATATCTTTTTTTAATAAAAAAATTAAGATACTCTCTAAAATATCTAAAATATTCTAGTCTTGTCCAAAAGTCTAATATTTTTAGACCATCCAAACTATACACATTATCCTAGTGATTAATATAACTCATAAGTTTCGTTCACGTTGTAATTTACGTGAAGGATGGCCACGGTCCTTGCCAATTCGAAAAAAATATCGAATTTACGACTCTTGATTTTTTTAAATAAAATATTTTAAATTAAATAAAAATTATTAATAATTAATGTTAGTTAGTTTTTACCTTAGTTAGTCTTTAGTTAGTAATCTTACTAACTTATTAATTAACTAACTAACTTTTGAACTAACCAACTAACTTTTATTGTGTGAAAATATTACATATCCCTTCACCATCTAGGGTCTCAAGTTTGACATTGCTTGTTCGGCTAATCGCACGAACTTTAAAGGGTCCAAGACCTCTAAATTTCTTTATTTACTTATGCCCCTTAACTGAGTAGAGGAGCACTAAGTCACCCTGTTCGAACTCGCGCTGGTTGATGTGCTGGTCAAACCAGCTCTTGTGTCGTGCTTTCTCACAGATTAGCACATGGGTGGCTAGAAGACGAGTCTCTGAGAGGCGTTTGAGTTCAACTAGGCATTGTGTCCATGCCTCCTTCCCTTCCCATCATTCTTGAAGCACTATTCTCAGGCTAGGAACTAAGAATTCTAATTGTAGAATCGCTTCTGCTCCATATGTTAGCCTAAAGGGGGTTTGACCAACAACCCTTTTATAAGCTATTCGGTAAGCCCACAGAGCTGCCATCAGCTTGTTGTTCTAGTCACTGCATGAAGCAGAGACAATCTTGGCTAGGACATTGACAAGAATATTATTTGTTGATTCGGCGTGGATGTTTGCCTGAGGATAGTATGGTGAGGATTTGAGATGGATGATGAGAAAGGTGGACAAAAGATGCGCGATCACTTCATTGATGAAGTGTGTGCCTTGGTCATTGACCAGTTCGATGGGGCAGCCGAATCGTGAAATCACTTGCTCCCATAAGAATCGCAGTCATTCTAGTGTCGTTTTTTCGTATTGCTCTCGGTTCTACCCATTTGGTGAGGTAATCCATGGCCACAATGATGTACTTGGTATGTGAATACTGTGCTGTAGGACTGATGGGTCCAATGAAATCAATTCCCCATTTTTTGAAGGGTTGTCGAGCAATAACTGGGGTTAATTCCATTTGATCCTTGCAAATTGGAACCTCGTCCATTGGCACTCGTCACAGTGCTTGACAAATCGTGCTGCATCGCGAAAAAGCGTGGGCCACCACAGTTGAGACTGCAACACTTTTCGTGCTGTCGTGTCTCCGCTAAAGTGCCCTCCAAAAATGCCGCCGTGCGCTTCTGAGAAAACATCGTGCATCTCATATTCGCATACGCATCTGCGCAACAATTCGTCTTGCCCCAGCCTATAGAGTTGGCATGCAATCAGTTGATAGGGCTGGATCTTAAGGATTAATCGCCTAAGTCGGGCTTTTTCTATCTGTCGGTTAGGCAGTCCGTGCTCAAGCACTTGGACTGTGTCATCTACCCAATATGGCATTAGATCAGTCTTAAATAGATCTCTCTCACTGGAAAGGTTAAACAGATGGGCGTCCGGTAATTCATCAACAACACCTTGTCCAGCGATTTCTCCGGTGGAATGCATGACATGTGATAAACCATGTAATGCTCTTTTCCCTTCCGTACTACCACGGAGAAGTTGAACTCTAGAAGCAGAAGGAGCCATTGAGCTATGCGTCCTGTAGCGCAAGGTTTGTTTACTAGATAGAGCAAGGCTTGATGGTCCACGAAGAAGGTAAAGGGCATGGCCAAAAGATAATGCCAGAATTTCTTCACAGCGAATACCATGGCTAATCCCTCTCTTTCTGTCGTCGAGTAGTTCATTTTCGTCTCAGTGAGTTGTCTGCTAGCAAATCCTACTGGATAGTCTAAATTGTGTTCGCCAGGTTGGCACAACACCGCCCCCACGACAAACTTAGAAGCATCGATATGCACATGGAAAGTAATGGTCCAATCTGGGGCTCGTAGGATTGGTGATGTGGTTACAACCTTCTTCAACTCTTCGTATGCTCGTTGGCATGCTTCGGTCCATTCGAAGGTCCATTCGAAGACAATAAGCAGCTTGTACAAGGGTCTAGCGATCAACGCATAATTCAGTACAAATTGCGGATAGTATCCAGTATGGCCTAGGAAGCATTGAACTCCCTTGTAGTTGTTTGGGGGTGGAAGGTCAACAATGACCCTGACCTTTGAGAAGTCAGTGGCAATGCCGTTCTTCGACACCACATGCCCTAGGATGCATCCATGCTTCACCCAAAACTGGCACTTTAAGGGGTTCAAGGAGAGACGATATAAGCGACACCGCTCGAAGGCTTCTCGGAGTTTATCTAGGTGTTCGATCCAAGTCGAGTGGACACAGAGGTCGTCGATAAAGACTTTTAACTCCTTGCAAAGCATGTCCTTAAAGATGGTGCACATGAGGCATTGGAAAGTGGTAGGGGCATTAGTCAACCCGAAGGGCATGACTATGTAAGCAAAGATGCCCCACTCGGTGGCGAAGACAGTCCGCAGGATGCACTTGCACCTAGTTGTACCCTGAGAAGCCGTCCAAAAAAATGTAGGCTTCCTTGCCTGCCACTCTCTCAAGCATGTGCCTGGTGTACGACAACGGATAGTTGTCCCTCTTGGTAGTAGCATTCACCTTCTTGTAATTGACGCACACTTGGATTTTTCCATTCTTCTTCATCATGATGACTATGGGCGATACCCAGTCTATGTGCTCAATTTCGTAGATGAATCCCACTCTCATCAGCTTATCAATCTCTTCTTTGACAGCATGAGCATGTTTTGGATTCATAGGGTACGGTTGCTACTTGACCAACGTTGTGTTTGGTGTCATGGGTATGTTGTGAGTCACAACACTCGCATCTATCCCCTTAAGCTCTTCTAAGGACCAAGTGAACACGTCTATATACTCTCGCAAGAGGGCGACAATACTTGTTTCTTCTTCATTAGTCAATTCATTGGCAATGAAGACTGGTCAGGGTGTTTCCCCTTCCTGGGCTAGGTCCACCTCCTTGACCTTGGCTGGTCCCTCGATTGGTTCGCTCCTCTGCGCCTGACGTTTGGCACCTAATAGAACTACCACCCTATTCCCTTTTTTGAATTTCGTAAATCGTTTAGGGAGGTCCTACGGTTTTTGTTGCTGTTCCATTCGTGTATCCCTGGGTTGTTTTGCCTTTTCCTGCCTTAATCGTCTGTGCCTCAAGTGGACGGGTAGGTCCCCTTTGGTGCATTTGGTTGTGGGTGGCCTAGGGATTTCTAGATCACTATCCGAACTAACCTCCGATTCAGAGTCGAACCCTCGGTCTTCGCTAGAAGAGGTGGTCTCCCCTGGTAGGTGCAGCTTTAGATGGTGATTCAGTCCTAAGCACTGATCTGGTTCCTGGCTAGGCTAGGCCTGCTTGCTCAAGGTCTATGGCTCCTACGTGTTCCAACCAGGCGCGATCACATTCCATGCGCATGACTCCTCACTCCATCTTGAAGATAATATTTTTCTGTGGCTTGGAGTCTACTCGTATTTGCTCTATTTCTTGTGCTTTAGTGTCGTATTCCACGGTATCTACCTCACCCTTCACTAAAGGATTGGCAGTCTTCGTATTCATTGTTAGAATCCTCTTCATCAGACTGCTCATCATCTCTTAGGGCTTGGTATATCTCTTGTCATTGGTCAGGAACTAGGGCCTAGTTATACATGAGGTTTAAGTCATGCACTCTGGTCCATTGCCACTTGGATTCATCTAAGAGATCCTAGAGTGGTTTGAAATTTGCAGTTGGATTTCCAGCTAGCTTGTCTGTTAGGTATTCCAGTATCTCCTGGAGTTCCCTTTTGTTGGTTGGGACTTGGAAATTGACAGGCTTCGGTTTCCCACTAAGGCTTCCTGCCATCATGCAGACTGGTACGGAGGATGTGTCGTTAGCCTTGCCAATTGTTTTGATGGCTTGCTCATACACCTCATGATCTGAGAACGGCAGGTCGATTGTAGCGAGGACATGCATCCAATCCCGATCATCCTCTAGGCATGGGATATACTTGGTCAAGGGCTCATAGGGTTTCTTGACCTGGGCATTACCCTTGAGCATAGCGGATCTAAGTCGACTGGTGAGGTCTTCCAAGTGTCCATCTCTACTCTCACGGCATCTGTCATATTGTCAAGAAAGATCAAGCCATTACCCCAATCTTCGATGACTCTAGCGTTGCGCATGTCGTAGTCCACTCCCTTCATGACTATAAAGTCAATGGAGAACAAGACACCTGCGATCTTCACTGGAAAATTCTTAAGCACCCCGAATTGCTTGACTCTCATATCGTTTGCTAGTGTGACATTAAACCTAGCAGTCTCAACAGGTGGGTTTCCCTCTAAGGATTTAGGCATATAGTGCAGTGTCAAACTCGGTATTTGCGTCTCTGCATCATAGTCATGAGGGTCTGCCATGACCTGCTCTCGTGACCCTTCAACCCAATGCTTAAGATCTTGCCATAGGGTGGGATGTTGCCTAAGCAAATCTCCTAGGCCAAGTGTTACAGGGGTAGTCACCAACATGGTCAGGAGATTGTTGGGTGTTCGTCTCTCTCCTAACCTGGATTGTCCTGACCAGTGGCCGTGACTGAACCGCGGCCCTGTAGCGCTGAGGCTTGGCCTTAGCAGCACTGCTTGTGGTGTAGTTGCTTCTCCCGACTTTGGTTGTGGAGGTGAGGTTGGCGTACTTATGCTGGAGAGGTCATCGATTTCATCCTCTAGGATGGGCTCAGCGTCTTTTAGATGCTCTTGAGCCTCCTTCACCCATTCCTTCACTTTTTCTATGGCCTCTAATTGTCGCCTCGGATGCGGGTATTCCCCTACCTTAGCACTTCCCTTTTCGGCCGTCTTAGGGGCTGATGTCTCTGTCTCTGCGTCAGAGACCTTCTTTCTAATAGGCAAAGTTGTAGCACTCTCTGTTTTTAGTGAGATTTTAGCTTCTGACCTCTTCGTCCTCCATCTATGGCTCTTCTTTCCTATTGAGGTTGCATCGAGATTACTAGGTCCTGGCAAAGAGATGCCAGCTTGCTTCGTTACGGGTCATGACCCGCAATGGGATAGGCGTGGCCTCCCCATCGAGGTTCTCGACACCAAACAGCCCCAATGGGACAGATGGCATGTTGGCTGAACTCAAAGATGGCTTCCGCTTTGGGCAATCAACGAAGAGATGAGTGATTCTGCACTCTGCACATCTTTGGTCAACCTTGTCTCTGTTTTGCTGCTCCCCTTCAGGGCAGCGTGACGAGACATGTCCTGGGTGACCACAAGTCCAGGAAATGATTGGATCCTACGTCTGCCCTCCTAGGCCTCTACCTTGCCGTCTTCCCAATGCCATCACCGGCACTGGTTGATAATCCATGAGGACTGCGTTGCCCTCGTCGTCATGCAAGATGTAAGGGTATACGTAGGTTTCTTCTTCAGTTGGTTCTTCCACGTAGTGGACAGGAGCGTCACTCGGTGGATGGGTTACATAAGAACCAGGTGGTCTAGGAATGCCTATAGGATTTATTTCCATCCTAGGAACAGTCGGCTTAATGTCGTTAGGTGCAGGGAGGGCCAATGGGGCTCCCTTTCCTAAAAATGGCTGTGGCCTGTTTGCTAGGTAAGGCTGGCCGTATGGTTGTGAGTATGGAAGTCTTCTTGGAAATATGCAATGCATGACATCATGACCAAACCTAAAGCAGTTAGCACAAGGTCTTGACCTAGGGTCTTGGCACTCGGCTGGCAAGTGGTTTCCGCCACAGTACACGCATTGGACATGTGGGCACATTGGTCATCTCAACATGTCTTGCAACTTGGCTAATTCCATCTTAACGTCAGCCAAGTCTTGGTTCGTCTCGGTGGTTTTCCCCTTATCCTGGGATGATGGGACTGATCGCTCACTCGAGGCTGACGCTCTCTCGGAATTTTGCAAGTTAGTTTGCTCAGAGTTCGAGCTCTTAGAGCTTCATTCCTTCAGCTGATCGTCAACTCGGATGGCTTCCTCAAAGACCCTAGCTAGCACATCTCGCCGCAAGCTCGAGTTGCCTGTCAAAGACTTATATAGTTCCTCGTTCTGAATCCCACTGATGAATACAGTTGATACTGCTCTTTCAGTCGGCCACAAGGGATTCTCTTGAAGAGACTCCTCACGTGGGTTACGTAATCGTGAATGTCCTCCTTCTCTTTCTACTTGACATTCATCAAGCATACTAGTAGATTATTGGAGTATCCGAGCTCGGCAAATCTCTTAATGAAGACTAGATCCTTGAGGCCATCGAAATTAGCTTGCTCTGCGGTATCTAAGCTCATATACCACGTCCTACCCTTGTCACCCAAGCAAAGCCCGAACGCTTGAGAGCGTTGAGTTAGGTCGTTGAGGCTATTGGCTTTGCAAACTTGCTCGAACTGCTCAACAAAACTGTATGGATCATCATGGGGTTGGTACTTATCGAGTTGCTTGGCAACAATAGGGATTATAGACTGGCTTTTTGAGGCCTGGTTTGCTCCTAATCCTGCGAGCAACGATGTCCCTAGTGCCGTGGCACTTTGCTCTACCGTCGTGTTATCGAGCAGCCGCTTCATGAGAAGCTCACTCAGCGTTAAGTCTCCTTCTAGTGCTCTTTCATGGTCCGTTCAATTTCTGCTAGCCAGGTTCAGCACCCGTTGCACCTCTCACAACTCCATGCTTTGCCTTTGGCTCCTAGCCTACTGATTTCTATTGTATTCAGCCATGCTTTTCAATGCTCTGCGGGCTAGCTTTCTCTCCTCTTCTAGATCTGCGATGATAGCGTCTGTTGTCCTGCCGTGATGCTCATACTAGGCACGAGTGTCGTAACTTCTGACCAGCTCTGCTGAATAGCATCTGGAAAGACTCCTAAGTCAAATTTCTCGTTAGATCTGCGGTCTGAACTTTCTTCTGCCATTGTCGAGTTCTCGTGCTCCACCAAGCTATCGATTGGGTTCAGTAGACTTGTCAAATCCATTTCGTCAGCGTCCCTCTCTTGGTCCTACTTTACGCATTGATGGTTTGTCTATGTCTTGGGTCCTCTCCTACTTGTGGGTTCCTTGAGTGGTTTATCTGGGGTGAGTTCCTTCAGTTATTGAATACAATCCTCAATTTACAGCCACTCAATGTGTGTGTCTTTTCTTGTGCACTTGTGCTCAATTAGGCTTTCAGTTTTCTTAAGTGTACTTCATGCGGAAATTCAGGGTGAGTGCAACAACCAATTTCTAGGCATCTTACGCACTCTCGCGTTGTTTCGGGCCTGATAGGCTTGTTGGTTAATTTTTTGGCCATCTTGGTAGGGTTTAGGATTTCTCTAATATGTTGCCTTGTTTGTTTTTGGTCCAATCAGGCTCTACAACTCAGCGGTTTGCGTCTAAGACTCTGGGTCTCGCAAGTGCCTACTTCTAGCTGCTAAGCAACTGTGCCCTACGATTTTTCCTATTCTGTGTGCCAGAATCAAGTTCTGAGAGTCCTAAGGGCTTTCCACAGTTCGCACTACTGAGTTCTAGCCGGGTTAGGTCAAATTTTTGAAAATTTGATAAAAATCTACACTCGGCCTAACTGGTCCGAATTGCAGGGTCCAAGTGGGTCACTTGGACAAGTCAAGGTGCATGGGCCGAGGGCCAAATTTGGGACTTGGACAGGGTGGGCTCGGATGGGCGAAGGAGCGGACTCGAATAGATTGGCTCGGATGGGTCGAGTGATTAATTCGGATGAGGTTGCTCAAACGGGCCGAGGCAATTGGGCCCAGAGTCAAGTTTGATACGTGGCCGAGGGCCGAATTGGTCTACGGTCCGAATGGTAGACTCGGATGGGCCGAGTAGGTTTGGGCCGAGTGGGCCGATTAGGGTTTGGGCCGAGCGAAATAGGGCCGAGGGCTGATTCTGGGACTCGGCCCAGAAGTGACCATTCGGACGGGCCGAGCGCGGCGCACGTCGACAACGCGAGTTTGATTTCGATCGTTCCTTGTGATTTACTCAATTGTATCAGGCACAAACCTCTAAATCCTACCTAAGGGGGTAAGGAAAGGGATTCATATACGTGGATAAAGTGGTGGGCTCGTCGTTGATGTGATCGGATCGAATCGGGCAATAGCTCTCTCTCTCTCTCTCTCTCTCTCATTGAAATGGTCACAAATGAGCTCTCCCTTGGCCTCTTGGCTCTTATACCCCTTTCTAGGTATGGTGTTGGTGCCCCCAATCACTCACTTGCCGATCTTAGGCATCACAAGCGAGCTTTGTGCCATTTTTTTGCACGATTTTTGCCCTATTTTGCAACAGTAAACCCTACCCTTCTCCGATGCGATTTCCTAATCCTAACCTACTCTAAATGCAACAGGAATCAAAAGCAAAACACTGAAATGATTTCTCCATGTTTCCCAATCATCAAACAAACAAAATAACCCAAAATAATTACTTGTTTTGAAGATAAAAAACACCCAAACTTCCTACCTATCTCAAGCTCCGTTTCGAGGATGAATCCCTTACTTCGATGCTCGATATGAGGCACGCAAGTGCTCAAGCTTGAATCTGTTGGTCCCGGCAATAGAACCAAAATGTGGGAGCTTTCGCTCAACCGCCAAGACCCACGGACCACTTATTGTTTCAAGCATTTCAAGCGAGCTCTAATGGCTATCTCTCACCTAGCCGACGTGTCGTCGGGGTCCTACGAGTATAGTGAGCTTACCTTGGTGCCGATATGAGTTGCCTCCTCTCTCACACACTCTGGTAGCTCCACGATCCTAGATGTAAGCTCAAGCATCCTCAAACCTCCTCCACCTCCAAGCTCCATCCTCCATAGTCGCGCGCACAAGAAGAGAGAAGAGAAGAGAAGAAGAGAAGAGGAGATGGTGAAGAGCTTCACCCTCTTGATCCCTCACTCTCACACACTCACTCCCTCTCTCAAGAGGACGCACGAGCAAGAAGATGAGAAGGAGAGAAGAAGAAGAAGACTCTTGTTGCCACACACCAAAAGAATGAGCTCTCATTCACTTTTTGAACTTTATATATACAAACCCTAGAATCCCATGGGCACCCATCCCTTTTTTACATGACCAACCATTGTGGCAAGGTCCTTTTTTCATTTCCCTCTTCTAGCCTTATGCCTCTAGCCTACATCCGTCTAGTATTTTACAATTGGCACAAGAGGGAGCCTGGAGCTCTTTTACAAGAGTTTTTCGAGTTTTTTGAGGTGCCCTTCATTTAAAATTGCGCTTTTTTGCCCTGGCTTGGTTTTGGAGGTCGCCTGCAAGTCTTTGCTCTTTTTCCATGTTTATCTACTTTTTTTCTTCCTCTTTTCACCATCTCGACCTAGGGCCATCTCCATTTGGGGTTAACAACAGCCTACGCAAGCTGCTAAACGGCTGCGCCTTACGATTTTGCCTATTCCTTGCACTAGAATCAAGTTCTGAGCATCAAGAGGACTGGTGACAAGTGGTGTAATTGAGCTGTAGCTCGGTCTAGTCAAATTTTTTGAAATTTTGGAAAGTTCCACACTCGGTCCAACTTGTCTGAATTGCAGGGGCCGAATGCCCGATTCGGCCCATCTGAGAGCCATGGACCGAATGTAACTAGTTCGAACGTCTAATTCGGCCAGTTTGAGTGTGGTTGTCTGAGGGTCGAGTGGCCGAGTGGGCCGAGGGCTGATTCAGGTGGGCCAAGAGCTGAGTGGCTGAGTTTGACCGGGGCCGATTGTTGACTTGTCCGAGTGGGATCGGGCCATGTCGGCAAGACAGAGGGCCGGATTTCAAAGTTAGTCTAAATGGTTGATTTGGACGGGCTGAGCGGTAGGTGTCCGAGTTGAGTGGGCCGAGTGGCCAAGTGCCAATTCAGGTGGGCCGAGTAGGGTTTTGGGGCTGATTCAGCTGAAAGACAAAGGGCCGAGGGCCAATTCTGGGACTTCGCCCAGAAGCCGACTACTCGGACGAGCCGAGTTGCGTGCGACGCAGCAACGCGAGGCGATTTTAATCAACATTGACGATTTAGCTAATCATTTCATGCACAACCTTCCAAATCACAACTAGGGTGCAAGGGGAAGTGATTGATATACCTGAAGCGATTGGTAGGCTCTCCAGTGACAAGATCAAATCGATTCTCCGCGGGCTCTCTCTCTCTCTCTCTCTCTCTCTCTCTCTCTCTCTCTCTCTCTCTCTCTCTCTCTCTCTCTCTTACTGCAAGGGTTGCAAATGAGCTCTCCCTTGGCCTCTTGGCTCTTAAACCCCTTCCTAGGTAGGGTTTGGATGCTCCCAATAACTCACATTGCTGATGTTAAGCATCCCAAGCAATCTTTTTGCCATTTTTTCTATGATTTTTGCTCTGTTTTGCAACAGTAAACCCTACCCTTTTTTGATTCGATTTCCTAGTCCTAACCTATGCTAAATGCAACAAGAATTGAAAGAAAAGAATTGAAATGATTTCTCCATGTTTTCCAATCATCAAACAAACAAAATAACCCAAAATACTTACTTGCTTCAAAGATAAAAAAACCCAACTTCCTACATATCTCAAGCTCCGGTTCGGGGATGAATCGCTTACTTTGATGCTCGATATGAGGCGTGCAAGTGCTCAAGCTTGAATTTGTTGGTCCTGGCAATGGAACCAAAATGTGGGAGCTTTCGCTCAATTGCTAAGACCCACGGACCGCTTATTGTTTCAAGCATTCCAAGTGAGCTCTAATGGCTATCTCTCACCTAGCCAATGCGCCATTGATCCTATGAGTGTAGCGAGCTTACCTTGATGCCGAAATGAGTTACTTCCTCTCTCGCACACGCCAGTAGCTCCATGATCCTAGATGCTAGCTCAAGCATCCTCAAACCGCCTCCATCTCCAAGATCCATCCACCATAGCCGCGTGCGCAAGAAAAAAGAAGAGAAGAGAAAAGGAGATGGTGAAGAGCTTCACCCTCTTGATCCCTCACTCCCACACACCCACTCCCTCACTCTCTCACACTCCCTCTCTCAAGAGCACACACAAGAAAGAAGGAGAGAAGAAGAGAAGAAGAAGAGAACTCTTGTTAGTCACACACCAAAGGATGAGCTCTCATTCACTTTTTGGATTTTATATACAAAACCCTAAATTCCCATGGGCACCCATCTCTTTTTTACATGATCGGTCGTTGTGGCAAGATCCTTTCTCTATTTCTCTCTTCTAGCATTATGCCTCTAGCATACATCCATCTAATATTTTATATTTGGCACAGGAGGGAGCCTACGCTCTTTTACAAGAGTTTTTAGAGCTTTTTGAAATGCATTTCATTTAAAATTTTGCTGTTTACCCTAGCTTAGCTTTAGAGGCTGCCTACATGTCTTTTCTCTTTTTCCCTCTTTTATCTCTTTTATCCACTTTTTCCTTCCTTTTTTTGCCATCTTTCTCTGCTATCTCGACTTCGTTTAACAATGTCTAGTTATAAATCTTGTTCAAGCAATAAAGTAGGCATGGGAAGAAAATAATATCACATTTTATGTGGTAAGAGAGAATGTTTAATCCAAGTTTTCTTTGATAAAATTTTCAATGGTGTAAAATGATTGTTACTCTTTTGTATTTTTAGCATATCCTTCATATCCATGTGCCTTACTTTGTGGAGGAGCAAGACCCCATAGCAACTTATAGAGACCAAGGCATGGAGAAATCTCACTATCAAGCATGTACAAGTTTTTTTTGAAGCACAAGATATGGAGGAGGAGTTAGCAAAAAACAATCCTCTTGAGGAGCTATTTAATTGGTTTTTTCAACGATAGCTTCAAAGAATGAATACTAAAGATGTTAGTGAAACTTTAAAACTCATAGTATTTTTCAAGATAGAAAAGTACAAAGATATCTCTCAAGAGCCTTTACATATTCCTCCTTCTCAGGGATCTTTCCTCTATAATATAGAAATTTTCTTTTCTTATAGCCAACTATTGATTTTATATCAGTTCAATTTGCTGCCAAATCATAAGATGAGAGGGCCAGAAAGTATGCTGCTCTAGAAGCATAGAAACCAAGACCATAGCCAAAAATCCTAATTGTTGTTGTCTTTTCCAAAAATATCACCTTATGTGCATTATACTATAACATAAAGAAATTAAGTAACCTTGTAAGTGTCTTGATACATAGTATAGGCCATGTTGCTTCCTTTGAGAAGATGTTATGAAATACTAAGAAAACATGGGATCAATCCTTGCCAAGTAATGGCCAAGTGTAATAGCTTTGAATGAACTAATACAAGCTCTCGAATCTTTCCTGTCAAGATTGTGGGAGAGAAGGAAGGAGTCTTGCTTGAAGCTTTCTTGCTTGCACAATGGGGGAAGACACACAAGGGTGGAGGCTGAAAACAGTTTTCCTCTTCTTAGTTGTGTAAGCCAAAAAGAACTCAAGTACAAAGAAATAGAAGAACCCTATATATGGGTCTCAAACCAAACTCAACTAACTAAGGTGGCATACTAACTGAGCCATGAACTAGAATAGATAAGGATAGCTATCATGTAGCTATTATTCATGGGCGGTGTACCAACCGCGTCTGCAACTGACAAGTCGGTGACATAAATACACAACGGTCACCCTAGTGTATCACGAGTGGAGCTCGATATCTCAACACTCCCCCTCGAGCTCAATCCCAATTCCTGCACACCAAGCAGGTCTCTGAACTTGCGCAGCTTCTCTGCGCCCAATGCCTTCGTGAATATGTCAGCTACCTGATCCTCTGTGCTAACATAAACTAGATCAATAAGACCTAGTAAAACCCTCTCTCGCACATAGTGATAATGCACCTCAATGTGCTTTGTTCTAGCATTATAGACTGGGTTATTTACCAAGTGTATACTACTCATGTTGTCACAATAAATGACAACTGGCCCATCTGTAGACTGATGCATATCATAAAGTAGCTTATGCAACCAAGCTACCTCACATGCAGCCATTGCTGCACCCCTGTACTCAGCCTCTGTGCTCGACAAGGCAACTGTAGGTTGTTTCTTGCTGCTCCAAGTGACTGGAGCACTCCCAAAAGAGAACACATATCCACTAGTAGATCGTCTATCAGAAATACTACCAGCCCAATCAGCATCAGTGTATCCATGCAACTGTATCTGAACCCCAGTCTCATAAAATAGTCCATACTGCAATGTGGACTTCACATACCTGAGTATGCGTCTAGCCGCATCCAAATGTGGTTTCCTTGGAGCCTGCATAAACTGACTTACCAATCCAACAGCATAGCTCAAATCTAGCCTGGTAATAGTCATATAAATCAAACTTCCTACTATGCGTCTGTACATAGTAGGGTCTTCTAGAAGCTCACCTGCATCTGTGCTCAGCTTCACATTCTGCTCCAAAGGAACTGAAATAGGCTTATAGCCTATCATCCCATATTTGGACAGCATGTCCAATCCATACTGCCTCTGCAAGAGCTGTATCCCACTTGGTGATCTAATCACCTCAATGCCCAAGAAATAACGCAGCTCTCCCAAATCCTTCATCTCAAACTTCTGCTTCAATAGCATTTTCACATGAAGGATATCTTCATCACTGTCACCTGTCATAATCAAATCATCAACATAAATGACAAGTAGCATAATACCTTTCTCTGTTTTTCTCACATAAAGTGAGAAATCTGCCTTGGAAATCTGAAAGCCAATAGTGACAAGATACTGTCCTATCTTGTCAGACCATGCTCTAGGTGCTTGCTTCAAGCCATACAAGGCTTTCTTCAACCTACAAACAAACTCAGGATGAACAGCATGCACATAACCTGGTGGCTGCTCCATATAGACCTCTTCTTGCAAATCACCATGCAAGAAGGCATTCTTTACATCCATCTGATGTAAAGACCATCCCTTTGATGCAGCCATAGCAATGACTGCTCTTACGGTTGCCATCCTTGCAACCGACCTGAATGTTTCTTCATAGTCAATGCCATATATTTGTGCATACCCCTTGACTACTAATCTTGCCTTGTATCTATTCACAAAACCATCTGCATTGTGCTTCACCTTATAAACCCACTTACAGCCAATTGCATTTTTACCTTTAGGCAAAGGTACCAATTCCCATGTAGCATTTGCTTCCAAGGCATCCATTTCTTCATCCATGGCTTTCTCCCATTTTTCTTTTCCCATGGCTTCCTCAAAAGAAGTGGGTTCTAGTTCCTGTATCACTTTAACCATATATGCATAGTGAATGGCTGTAAATCCATCATATTTCAGCCTATCCACAGGATACCTAGCTCTCGTAGACCTGCGCAAAGTAGGTTCACTCCCAGGTGCTCTCAAAACATCCCTGGTCTTCCTTACTCCATGTGTAACAATAGAAGGAATACCCAACTCATCATCAATGCTCTGTTCTGAGCCACTGGATTCACCATCCACATAAGAGTGACCTGCATTCACATCAAACATTAGCTGATCAACCTTCTCTTTTCCTTTTCGTGATACCTGCATACCACTATCTGCATTACTTTGAGAAGATTCTCCTGATCTCAATCTGCCTGTCCATGGTGAAGAATGTGAACCACTGCTAGAGGACGCTCCAGGTCCACTAATATTTTGTGACTGCTGCTGTGAATTCTGTGCAGCATTACCATTTTGTGCATCTACATCATCAATCACATTTACTGGTTTATACCAGCTACTCATCTCATCAAAAACAACATCTCTGCTCACTGTAAACTTACGAGTAAAAGGGTTATAGCATCTATACCCTTTTTGCTGCAGAGAGTAACCAATAAAGATGCACTTCTTAGCTTTTGGATCCAACTTGGATCTCAACTCATCTGGCACATGTACATAGGCAATGCAACCAAAAATTTTCAAATAAGAAATATCTGGTTTCCTACCAGTATACCTCTCCTCTGGAGTCATTCCATGTATTGCTGCAGTGGGAGTCCTGTTCATTATGTAGACTGCTGTAGCAACTGCTTCAGCCCAATAAAAATCTGGCAAGTCTTTTTCATTGAGCATGACACAAGATACCTCTCCAATATGCCTGTTTTTTCTTTCTGCAATTCCATTTTGTTGTGGGGTATGACTGCATGAATATTGCTGCTTTATGCCATGCTCCTGCAGGAACCTTGCAAACTCATTTGAGAGGTACTCTCCCCCTCCATCTGACCTTAGGCATTTTATCTGCAAGCCTGTTTCTTTTTCAACCATAGCTTTAAGAGTTTTGAAATGCCCAAAAACTTCACTTTTCTTTTTCATAAAATACACCCAAACTTTTCTGCTATAGTCATCAATAAAACTGACAAAATAATGACAACCTCCAAGAGATGCAGCTTTAGTTGTCCACACATCAGAGTGGATTAATTCCAATGGCTTCTTACTCTCTTGAACATGTCTAGGAAATGGTTTCCTTGCCTGTTTTCCAAACTGACAGGCTTCACATACCTTATGCATTTCTGCAACCTTGAATTTCGGCAAACCTGCAACAATATTTTGGGCCTGCATTGATTTAAGTCGCTGTACATTAACATGACCAATGCGTTTATGCCAGATATCAATATCTGCAACTACACCGGTCCCATGTGCAAACATTGCTGCACTCAATTCAGACATGTTTGCATCCAATGTAAACATTCTGCCCTTCTTCTTTCCTTTTGCTATCAAGCGACCTTTATTTTTCATATCCTCAACAAAGCTTCCATGAGGATTAAATCTAACCTGCAAGCCCTGCTCAACCATTTGACCAACAGAAACCAGATTCTTGGTGATATTCGGGACATGAAATACATCGGACAGGTATTTCTTTTTCCCATCCTGCATAGACAAAGGAATTTTTCCAATCTGCACAATAGGATGTGTAGTATCATCACCAATCTCCACAAATCCTGGTTTTTCCATTTTCCTTGCATCCTCCATCCATTCTGCATGACCTGTCATATGGTTTGATGCACCTGAGTCAACATACCATACATCGTTGCTTTCTTCTGCACTTGTCACAGAATTGTTCATGTGCTGCACCATAAACAGATGCTCATTTCTGTCATCACCCTGTCTACTAGAGGATGCATAATTTCCTTGTTGCAGTTTTCCATTCATGATGTCATTCTGATTTTTATAGCAGTCTTTAGCCATATGACCCATTTTACCACAATAGTAGCATTCAACATTATTGTTTGCATTTTGGCCTCTTTGCCATCCACCACGACCTCTTTGGCTCCCCCTGCCTCTAGAGTTACCACGTCCTCCTCCATAGGACTGGTTTTCTTGAGTTTGCTGCATATTCTGATTTCTGCCACGGCCTCCAAATCGGCCTCCTCTACCTCTGCCTCTACCTCTTCCAGCATTTGAGTAGAAGACAGCTTCTTTTGAAGTTCCTCCTGAAGAAGATGCACCACCATTTCTCTGCTCCTCAGAAATTAGAAGAGCAATCAACTCCTCAAAATCAGGAAATCTTTCACGAACGGAAATGGACGTTCGAAACTGTGCATAATCCTTTCCTAGACCATTCAAGGTCAGGGAAACTAAATCATCATCTTCCACTGGTGACCCAATGGAAGCAAGTGCATCTGCAATCTTCTTCACCTTCATGTGGTAGTCGTTGATGCTCATACTTTCTCTTTGCACATTATGCAACTCTTGCTTGAGCTACATTTTCCTGGCTTGCGTATTTGTGCTATACATTTTTGACAAAGTATCCCATGCCTCCTTTGGCGTACTTGCATCCTGAATATGCACAATCATAGAGTCTGAAATACTGATAGACAACCAATATATAACTTTCCTGGCTCTCTCATGCCATGTTTTGAATGCCTGCATTTGCTGTTGATTGGGAACATCATGAAGAACTGGTTCTTCTTCATTTCCTGCAACAAATTCCCAATATCCTTTTCCCATAAGGAAATTCGTCATTCTAAACTTCCATGCTTGGAAGTTGTTCTTGTCAAGCTTTTCAGTGACAATCTGTGAAAGAGAATCAGATGCCATTACAGAAGACTGCAAAAAATTCTGTCACTGCAAAAACCACAGCTTCACCCTCACAAGGGAAAATCTGCAAAACTGGCAAAAGTGGTATTTGACCACACAGTCACTTCCTAGTGACGATTTTGCATCAACAGGCAACATGGATGATTCTGTAACTCCAAATGTCTCTGCGCACAAGTATACAATGCAATTTTTACAGTAACTATTCACCGACCTGTAGAACAGTGGTTGCACAGCATAAAACTGGGCCTTTTCCTGAGTGCGTGCAGAATACTTCCGCCTCCAAAACAGGCCCCGAAATGGCCTCAAATAAAAAAAACAAGGTCGCCAAGGGCTAAAGCCCTCGCCCGCAGCATATACTGCCCTCTTGCTTCACCGCGAAGGGTGTCTCAACCTGAGACAATGCACTCCTGCACTTTCCGGCTGTGCTACCTGCAGAGATGTGCTCCCAAAACAGAAAATGAAAGCAACACTGCTCCTCTTACCAAAACACCACGAGCTTGGCTTGCTTTCTTGAGCTCCTTACCATGAACAAGGCTCTGATACCATGTCAAGATTGTGGGAGAGAAGGAAGGAGTCTCGCTTGAAGCTTTCTTGCTTGCACAATGGGGGAAGACACACAAGGGTGGAGGCTGAAAACAGTTTTCCTCTTCTTAGTTGTGTAAGCCAAAAAGAACTCAAGTACAAAGAAATAGAAGAACCCTATATATGGGTCTCAAACCAAACTCAACTAACTAAGGTGGCATACTAACTAAGCCACGAACTAGAATAGATAAGGATAGCTATCATGTAGCTATTATTCATGGGTGGTGTACCAACCGCGTCTGCAACTGACAAGTCGGTGACATAAATACACAACGGTCACCCTGGCGTATCACGAGTGGAGCTCGATATCTCAACATTTCCCCCATTCCAAGAAGTTATCAAAATCTTCAATCTCCAATTGCAAAAAAGATGAATGTCAAATGAAAGTTAAAATCAAACATATTAGTGCATCTTACAAAATTGAAGATAATAATACCAATAGATTTTCATCATTCTCTTGCTTTGTTAGATTCCATATATTAATTGATGATTGTGCCTCATTGGTATCTTCAAATTCTTTAACATACTCTTACTTCTCTCTTCCAAAATTGAAAATTCCAAGAAAGTCTTGAAGGCCATTGAACTTCTCATCAGTAATCCCCTACCCTTTCTCAATATCCTTTGCCTTATTGAAACAAAGAGAAATGGCATTCCCTGCGTCAATAAACTTTTCATCTGTAATTTTAGTGTCCAGTTTAAGTAACTCTTCTTTTGATTCATTTTTTACATTAACAATGCCATTTGTAGCATCAAAAGCCTCTACAATGATCACTAAACAATAATCCTCCTTGAGATTGAAGAGCCTTTAGATATCTGATAGCAATATGTATTCCTTGTTCTTAATAGGAAAAGTTGGAAGAGAATGAATATTATAGAAAGAAGAGGGGACACATATAATATCTGCATTTACATGGTTTTATTCAATTATGGTCTCAGCTTTGAATTGGGCAATATCTAATTTGTTAGTAATATATGCTTCCTACTGGGGATCCAAGAATTCCTCTACATCCTTCTCATTTGCCACCTCATCCAAAAGACAGAAGCTAGAACATTTTGGTTCCTCCAATTGTTGTTCATCAGATTTGATAGGATATTTAACAAGAGTATACGTAATGAATGTAACTACTTTTGTTTATAAGCTTGCATTTCCTAGAATGAGCAGGACAAAACAAATTTGGTCCACAAAATCTATCAAGAGAATGAGATGCATACTGCTCACATGAGTAGTGCCTTCTCTGAAGGTGAGCTCCCAATAGGTATATGAACATATTCCTTTGCATCCTTTTCAACCACATGAAACACAAGACTTTCAAACTCAGCAAACTCCTCCACAATATTTTTTTTGCAAGAATTCAAGACATGGTAAATATTTGAGTTAGGTTTGAAAATATCCTTTGTAGTTCCATAGTAAGATAACTCCATGCCATTATTAAGAAGAAAGTCTGGGAGCCTTTTTAACAGAGAAACCTCTGTGACATCTAAGAAAATGCAAGAGCCCTCAATGGTGGCATATCTTTGACTGGAGACTTCCTAGGCACTCCCACACTTGCTGCTGAGCAAGAATTGAAGCACTAGAAATTTTAAGAGAAAAGGCAAGACAACCACAATCCCTTGACCTTGAAGACAATCTTCTTCTTTTCCTCTTTGGAGTGACCACATCTTGGGAGCCTACAAAATCTTTCAGTTTAGACATCGAAGGATGCACGATATGGTACGAATAGATGAAGCTGACCACACAGAGAATGCCTACTCGCTTCGTATCGTAGGATGCACAATACAGCGTGAAAAGATGAAACTGGCCACATGGAGAATGCGTGCTTGCTTCATGTCGTTGAATGCTAATATGATGCAAATAGAGGAAGCCAACCACATGGAGAATGCTTGCTCACTTTGTATCATAGGATGCACAATACAATGTGAATAGACAAAGTCGACCAGATGAAGAATGGCTACTTGCTTTGTATCATTGTGAATGCTAATATGGCACAAAAACAAACTCGACTGCCTGATGAACACCACTTCTCGCTTCATATCGTGATTCCCATAACAATTGATGAAATTGCACCCAAAATAGCACAAGGAACTTAGAAATATATTAGGAGGACCAAAATAAGTCGAGTGCATAATTTGCTAAAAAAGTCAAAATATGCCTTATAACACATATTTATAGACAATAAGAGGGATTTGCCACATGGATAGCCACGTGGATGACCCTAGCTAAAAAAAAGTGCCACATGTCATGTGCCACATAAGTATTGATAATGGCTTACGTGGCTCATTTTAGACATCCACAATATGACACAAATAATAGCCCCTTCTAGATTGCCTCTCTTGCCTTTCATGCGTAGTACTTGCTTTGCTTTTATGTGTGCTTGTTTGCTAATAAACAATATGGAGCGAGGAGACCTCTTGCAGTGCTAACACTTTTCCATTATCACACCATATTGGCTCCTCACGATACAAAGCAAGACCACCTTCCACAAGGCTTATATCATCTAGGCTTTCCAAGATATCAGGCAAAAGGATGATTTAATCTAAAGGTAATAATAACGATGATCACATCTTTCTTTTATTTTTTTTCTCACAATACGGCACGAATAGGTCTTAAACCACATCACAGTATTGTCAACTCTTGTGACGTATCCACAGTCCACGATATAGAGTGAATAGGTCCTTTACACAATCATGGTTCCCTCCTCTCACGCCATATCTACAATCCATGATACCACACAAATAGGTCATTTGCTGCAGGATTCTGGATCCCTCCTCTCGCACTGTAATTGCAATCCACAATCCAACACAAATAGGTCCTTTGTAGGATTGTGGTTCCCTCCTCTTACGCCATATCTATAGTCCTTGAGTCATGTCTCTATAGTCCATGATAGGGCATGAATAGGTCTTTTTGTAGGATCACGGGTCTCTCCTCCCATGCCATATCTGCAATCCACAATACAACATTAATACATCTTTCATCAGATCACATTTCACTCATCCTCGCACTGTATCGTGCCCTGTGCGGTTTGTATTTTGTAATTAGTCTAGCTATCATTTTCTAGTAGGTGATGGCAAGGACAAAGCAGACTACAAGGAAGGTCAATATAGACAACAAGGATAGTGATGAAGAGTCAATGCCATTAGTGGTTCCATAAGATTTCCCTCTTGAAATCCCTCTGCTACCCCTAGTTTTCCTCAATCTCCTGCCATGCAATCAAAGCACTCAAGTGCAAAGACTATATGTTCTCCTCCTGCCCATGGCAAGCTCCATGTTGTTAACAACCAACCCTATCATCTTCTTGGACAGTCCTCTCCTACAACTGCCAAGTTTCCAACCTCCCCTAGAGCACCTATTCAGCACAAAAATAGATCAACTTGGATTGTATTTTGATAATGGAGGAGAGCCTTCCAAGCCCAGGAGAAAGAGAAGGTTTATCTTTTATTATGTTTACAAGTATTTTAGTGAGATAATGAAGGCATAGAGAGCTACACAACATATCATTCCAAAGATAGCTTTTATCAAAGTTATCAAGAATATTTCTAATAGATTATTGAGGGGGTCCACTAAAACTTGCATGCAAAAGAAATGGGAGCTTACAGCAATTCTTTATCTTCAAGAGGTAACTAGAGCATGCAAAAGAAATGGGAGCTTACAGCAATTCTTTATCTTCAAGAGGTAATTAGAGACTTTGTTATTGACTTTATGAATGATGCTTACATTACTGTTGCTCATGCTCATAGGGTGACCTTAATGAACAAAGATTTTAGTATGGTTAGTAGAATTAGGTATAGGTTTGACAAGTTATTGAGGCCCTTGCCCACTACTAATAAAAAGCCTTTAAGATTCGTAATGTTTTGCCAAAATTATCCAGGAGAGTGAAAGGGCCAAAGATCAAGGAGGTGATACATTTATACCCAACAAAACAAGAAAAATTGCAAGAGGTTATAGAATATAAGGATGAAGTGTGTAAGAAAAAAATTGAATTAACGTCCTCGGCCCTGTCAACTATAAGAGAATGGGGGAGATATATGGGCAAATGGTTGTCAATGTTTCTTGCACTTCTAAGAAAGAGGAATATCTTAGTATATCTCTTGAGGACAAGTCCATGCTTGTTAAAAAAGATATTTCATTATCAGGTTCTGTAGTCTTTTGTTGCATAAGATAAGGCATTTTGACTCTCAAAATTTTTAGTATATGGAATGATGGTGTTGTTCATTGCAAATAACACTCCTTTGTTTTTGCTATTGGTTTTAGGGAGTTGATTTCTTTTCTCAACCAAGAGATCTCCAAAATTATATTTATTGTTGATCCACTGTTTATTAGTGGAATTGTTTTCGAGATCTGGTTTAAATATAGAAATATTTTCCAAAACTTTTGATTGAATCACAAACTATCATTTTTTTTTCCTTACATCGAAAGGTATGAAATTTTAGAAAGGGGTTAATGTATACTTCTTTGTTATATTCATTACCTACTAACATTTCACTTGGTAGAGGACATTGGAGCCTCATATATATTGATATATTCACTACAGAAATTATCCTCATGAACTCTCTTAGTGGTATCCATAGTCAAGCAAAAATGTATATTGAATAGAATGCTTCTTGCTTTTTGGTTAATTGTTTCTTTTATTTGGTTTTCTATTTTAGTAACATGTTTCCATTTGTAGTGCCAGTAGGCTTGTGGCTACCTTTTTGGACACCTCATATGAGGATATTGCTAATCCTAAAAAACTAGATAGCTTTTTCCAACAAGAAGTACCCTTGCAAAGTGATACATATACTTGTGAATGGAGAGTGATTTCAAATGTTTGCATGATAATAGATTCAAAGATACTCGATATAGATGGGGTGAATAAAATTATTTTTAATATTGTTTGTTTTTTTTAAGAAACCTTTTTTGAGTTTTCCAACTTGTTATATTTTTTCTTGCAGTGCCAATATTACCCCGATTCATATATGTGGTGGATAAGGGAGTGATGTAGTAATTTGATTTTAGATAGGGCAATCACACTAGTCAACCCCGACTCCCCTCCACAAAAATCTTCAACTAAGAGTAAGGGCAAGGGCAAGTGAAGAGGACCTAAATATCCCTACTATGTATCACTTTAGGTACAATGACTAAAGATAAGAAACATACATAATTCAAAACTATGTTTAATCAATAAAGATGAAAGTGTTGTTACTAATGTGGCTTATTGTGAAATTTATGCACATGCCAGAAAAGAGAATATTTCATGTAGAGACACTGTTATGAAACAAGTTGTTCTTCTACCACAATATATGTGAAAGAGATTACAAGAACATAAAACTGAACTTCCATGGCAATGTGATAAAGATGTATGAGCTGTAAACATGATAGAAAATAACACAAAGATGATAATAATGTGATTACAAAGATGATAACAAATTGATTAAAAGTTGTATTTTATATATATGGGAGTAATTTGTGATTCACAATACCAAATTTTGGCTACCATATATATGATTGAAACTTTCCTAGCTATAATAAATATGACTCATTGCTTGCCCTAATATCAAACGTCTACACATTCTCCATAGGAATAGTTTGCTCTAGACCATCTAAGCCTATAATACTTGGATTAGATGGTGTAAATGTGAGTTCAAAGTGTGTAAATATGTAATATTTGGATCTAGATGATGGATGTGGTAGTGGAGGCACATAATTAGGTGGTATGAAGCTATTTCTATATGATTCATAATTGATAAGTTTTTCTACTATCTTAACTTTGAACAACAAAAGTTTTCCATTTGTGTAGTTTGCCAAGTGATAACTATGCATGAAATTATATGAAATGAGGTTGATTATCAAGTTTTTAATGTTTATGCTAAGTTAATTCCTAAGAAATTCAACTTATGTTGTTTTTTTATAGCCCCAATAGATGATCCAAGAGAAGTTTGGCAATATAGCAAACTCTCCACCCACAATTGTGGCCATCACTTGTTGCAACACTTTGCAATTGATAATTTAGGTTTTCTTTAGCAAATCATTTTCTTGGATTATAGCCTCAAATTTCATAACAAGATTTTTAATTGATATGTTTTGAAAGAAAAAAAGTGATACACACACACACACACACTCTCTCTCTCTCTCTCTCTCTCTCCCTCCCTCTCTCTCTCTCTCTCTCTCTCTCTCTCTCTCTCTCTCTCTCTCTCTCTCTCTCTCTCTCTCTCTCTCTCTCTCTTGTTATCATTCTCTCTCACTTACATGTGTGTGAGTGTGCATGTGTGTGTGTGTGTGTGTGTGTGTGTGTGTGTGTGTGTGTGATCCACATACTCTATTTGCTGCATACACTCAACAAAAGCACCATAAACAACACAAGTTTGAGAACAAAAGCATGGAATATGACACAATCGTATTTTTCTATCTACAATTCGCAATATAAACTTATATAAAGAAGTCTATAACAAATGATGATATCATATTAATAGTTGGAATAAATAGATGCAAATGTCAAAACAGCAATCCAAAAAAGTGATACATGAATGGCCAAGGATTAGACTAATAAACCAAAATGCAACCCATGTAATGTCAAAAGTATGGCACATTTTTCCATAATTTCAACTACTCTGTTTCTTTTGTATTTGCACCCTTGCCTAGGATGGCCTCCACCTCCTTGTTGGCTTAACACTTGCCTTCATCTCCTCTTGAGGACTATCACATGTCCCATGAATCTCTTACACATTGTGGGATATTTATTAGTACGATGAAATGTTACTTAGAAATCACAATATTTGGTCATAAATATATGTAGATACTTACAAAAGGTTGTGCTAGTAGAAGCTAATTTTCCTATTAATCTCAATAGTCCTCATATGTGGCCATCTACTTTATCTCTATAGGAATGGAATATCCATAGTCTTTTATCTTCTTATAGAAAAAATAATAGTACAATGAAACTAATATATGAAATAAAACATATGAATGCATGTCTATATACTTAAAAAAGATGGAAACAAATCCTTTTTTTGCTCATCCATCTTAGATGGGATGTGTGGCAGCTATGTTGCCCCCTACCACATTTCAAGAACAAACTATAGACTGTAAAAAGCTAGAAACTCTTCAAATAAAAAATAAAAAAACATCAACCTACCTTGGGGGGGTCAATCATGAATATATTCACTCTACTCCAAAAATTGATCTTTTTTTCTTAGAGGATTTTATCAAGCAAGGGAAGGTCTAAGAGTGCTCTAACTAGCATGCCTCATACAATGGCAAGTACTCAAAGGAAAGTTAGAGCAGTGCACATTTGATCAATTTGAGATTTCCACATAGCCCCTCGTTACTTTGAAATGGTCATGAGAAAACTTCTAATTTTAGCCTGTTGAGCCTCTCATAGTATACCATACTTGCTCAAATGAGCTCCTACCTTGTCCTTTTTATTTTACTTGTATTTCCTCAATGCTCACATGGATTCAAAAAAAGGAGAAATTTTAATACTATTTTAATGCATTTTTCAAATACGGAAGGCTATCATATAAAGGGGTTATTTATAGATTGAATAGAAAAGAGCTATGTTTTATTCAAGAAAAATTCACAAATAAGGGTATTTATAAATATTTTTTGAAGGCACTTGATATAGAGGATATATATATATATAGTGAACCCACTAACAACCTAACTTTTTGTTGAGGATACATCATCCATAAATGCATCTCCCATTGAAAGTGGTTTTGCGACTCCTTAGAAATGAATGGTAGTGTCTTGGTCTTCTTGATCATTGTATATTTCCTAATTGAATTCAAGCTTTGAACAAAAAATATACAGTGGTCAATGAGAACATAATACACTTTATCATTATTTGTAATTTAACTTATCATAGTGCAATGTAAATGTAGATTCAACATAGCATCAACAACGAACATATATATGCATTCTAGTCCATTATCCATGACAATGCTAGCTTTAATAATAGAAGAAGCCATCAATATATGCATGCAACTCAAGTTAAATTCTTGCAATCAAGGAGTAGATATCCATGATGATAATAAATATTCATTACAAAAGTTCCCATATATTTTCTAGGGTAATGCTCCTTTAGAAATTTAAAATAGGTGTTTCATAGGTTTTTGAAACACTCAATTGATGGGGAGAGATCTCATAAGTGTATATGTGTATCAGGCAAGTTCAAAAGAATGGATTTTTAAAATGCAAATTTCACATATTTTCTATGTAGAGAAGGGCTCCGTATAAATGAACTACTCACAATTTCAATATAAAAAGGATGTATTTTAATGAAATATTCATGGAAAATGATATTTCTGAATAGGCCTTGACCATACATGATATAGAGGGTCTATATAAAGTGAAACCCCCCAAGAGAAGTGTGTGCCATGTTAATGTAATAATTGGCAAAGAGTTTATTGATAACCCTAAGTGATATGTTATACTCATGAAGAGCCAAATTTGGATTCATATCATTTTGTACTGCAAGAAATATGGGCTAAAAAAGACCCTTTTAGCTTGGGAGTTCATGAATTTCTTAATGAGAAGAGATTTTAGGTGGACGAATGGAGAGGAGGTGGTGTGCACATTTTATCTACTCCCCTTTTCCCATTGGACCCACCATAATTAAGCTTGTCCCCCTGCCTCCACTTTTGCCCCCTCCAACTTTTACCTATTACTATGAGATTACAATATTGCTCCCATGTTAAGTGGGCCCTACAAGCCATCCAAAAGTGAAAGGTAAAATTTGATTTTTTTAATTCCTCTCCCAAAAGCCTCTTTTTCCACAAAAAACTCATTTCTTGTTGTATACAGTCAAAGAAAAGCTTTCTTTGTGTGTTTTTCTAAGAAAACTTGTTTTCACATTCTCCATTCCACAAATCCATTTGTCAAAACTTTCCACTATATCTTTCCTTCCATTGCTCAATCATAATCACAAAGTCACCATTGTCATTTGGTGCTCCATAGCCACCATTCATCACTTTGTTGTTGCAATCAACTTCTTACCTTTGGCCTCAGCAGAACTATACGTTTTTTCTTGCTTAAATCATTCTTATGGAATGTGAGAGTTAACGATATCTTCAAGAATTCATCAATACTATCTATATTAATAAATACAAAGGATGAGCATAGACATTAGATATGAGTAACATTGAACAAAGAAGACATCATGATTTATTGAGACTGATTGTAAAAGTAGATTACTTGGGTTTGACAAGGCTAGGAACGATGGTCTAGTCACATATGAAATTGAAATTGAACAATGATATAGTTGCATATGAAATTGAAATCAAAGAATGATATATCATGTTTCTTGGACACACTAGTTTTTGTTTATTTTGTAAGTGTTGTCTTGACTATGAGTCTCTCATTCTCAAATTTTGTAGCTTGTTTCCTACTTCCCTCTCTCCTTTAGACTCTTGCTCTCACCTCTTCCCTACACAATATGCAAATATGGAGAACTCCAAACTTAGTGGAATCATGGGTTTTTGGAGAGGGGAGAATTTAGAGGTCTAAAAGACTTCTTCCAAGTTGTAAATCCTTAGATTGTATGCTATGATACAATACCCTGACATGGGTCTAGCCTCAAAGGCCCACTAAATATATGTATACCCATTTCTAGGATTCTATCGTGTAGTTTGAGGGATCGGATGAGGATTGGGTTTCTTGAAATCTCTTAGACACTTTGCCTCTAGTTTTAAAAAGATCCTAACTCTTCTTTGTTATAGGAAATTTACTAAAAGTAGGAAGCCATATGACTTGGGTATGACATGCTCGGTCACCAATACCTCTCATAGTTGGACCACCACTTTTGTTCTATTGATAAGTTAGCTCAAAGATCACCTTGTTGTCTAGATCAATGCAAAGGATCATATTGGTGGCTTATTGAATGATGTCCCAAACCCCAAGCTTGATCTTCTCAATAAATCATAGGAAGAGAAGGTTGTAGAAAAAGAGCTTGCCATAGTCATTGATCCCCTTGAGAGCTTCTTCAACCACTAGTGGTGAGAGAGAGGGAGCTTCTAAGGGGTCCTTTAGATTGTGTGGAGAGACCACTTTACATATTAAGAAGAAGTAGTTGAGAGCATGGATGTAGACTCAAGGATGTCCATCGTAGCAAAAAATCTTTGTTATAAAGTTATTTTTTCTCCATGATGTGGAAAAGATGTTTCATATACAGGAGAAAGAGGCACTCTCCATGCTAGTAGCAACATTTGTTTACTACATATAAATCCTCTATATAATATGCATTCAAGGTCTATTTATAAATATCCTTATCTATGAATTTTTATTGAATAAAACTATAGAGGGAGCTCACACTCAACCGCCAAGACCCACGGACCACTTATTGTTTCAAGCATTTCAAGTGAGCTCTAAAGGCTATCTCTCACCTAGTCGACGCGTTGTCGATCCTATGACTGTAGTGAGCTTACCTTGATGCTGAAATGAGTTACCTCCTCTCCCGCGCATTGCGGTAGCTCCACGATCCAAGTGCAAGCTTCAAGCAAGCTCCATCCTCAAGCTCCACTCTCTAAGCTCCATAGCCATGAGCAAGACAAGAGAAGAGAAGAGAAGAGAAGAAGAGAGGAGAAGATGGAGAGCTTCTCCTCCCTGGTATCTCACCCTCACACACTCACTCCCTCACACTCTCACACTCCCTCTCTCAAGCACAAGCTCAAGCAAGCAAGAAGAGGAGGAAGAAGAAGAAGAAGAGAACCACTTTTGGCCACACACAAGAATGAGATTCTCATTCACTTTTCAACTTTATATACAAAACCCTAAATCTCTTTTGGGCGGTCATCCCCTTATCCCCTTTTTTACATGGCTGGCCGTGGTCTAGGCCCTTTTTCCCATTATCCTCGTATCTTTCTAGCTTCCTTCCTACTGCCCATCTACCTTTACAAATTGCACGGGTAAGAGCTCGGCGCTCTTTAAATAAATCATGATGCGCTTGCTCTCTTTTACAAAATTATTGACTTGCGCTTTTTTCTTTTTGCATTTTTCCTTTATTTAGGACTTTTCTGCACTTCTTATGTTTCCATATTTTTCATGTTGCACCTTCGTCTTTTGTTTACTTTTTCCTTGGCCTTTGTCTTCTGCTTTAGATTTTCCAAATTTTCCACCTTGTTCGTCTGATGATTCCACCTTGTTCTTTTGACGGTTAACATTACCCCCTCCTAGACAAGTGTCAATCCCATGGCACTCACCATCGTAGGTAGCAGGCTTTGGCGTGCACTAAAGATGTGGGTGGAAGGGACATCAATGGTTGCCATGGAGGAGTGTTGGTGGTAGTGTGGACAAAGGTCATTGGGGGCACGTTGGTGGCCTAGGTGGCCATTGGTAGGGTTGTTGGAGTTGGTGGTAGGGTTGTTCTCTATTGGGGATTTCACTAATGGCCAGCACAAGTGTTGGTTTGTTGGGGATTCTACACATGACGATTCTTTGAGGGCTTGCAGGATGATAAAGGATAAGCATTCAGAGGTGAGTGTCGATGAAGAGTGAACGACACTTTCATTGGAGTCTTCAATACATGCAATTGAAAACCTCTCATATGTGGTCTCTCCCTAGGGGTAGTGCTAGTCTTCTTTATCATGCACAAGACATAGTTCAATTAGTTTGGGAGACAAGTCGAACTCTAAGTAAGCTGAGAGTATTGTCCTGTACTTGAGGACCCAAACTTTGTATATATTTTGGTGTAGATATTATGTGAGTGCTCGTGCATGCTTAGATATTATGTAGTTAGAAGACCGCGGGCTGGTTTCTTGTAACAATATGTGGGTGAAGCTAAGTTGTCCATGTTGAGAAGAAGTACATGTGAAGGTGTATGAGACATTCTTTGCGTTGTGACTAAACGACGTAGCATAATTGAACACAAGGGCACCGCACTTTTGGTAGTAGCTGGTAGCTATTGGACCTGCGTGATGAGGACAGTGTACTTTTCAATGGCCATTCGTGCGGTGCTTACCACGATTGATTGCAATGGTATTAAGGCAAAGTGTAAGAGGGAATCGTGCGAATGGGTTAGGGTGACAGGTCTAACCATAGACGAGACAAGCTCCCTAGGTATGTCTTGCCCTTGATGTGCCTTGAACAAATGTGGGTGATGTTAAAGGGTTAGGGGAGTAGGGATGGAGCTAGTCAACCAAGGTCACTAGAGGTACCTAATTTAAGGACCCCTAGGTGCTATGCTGTGATCATGGGTGCTTCTTATCTTTTCATTCTTTTCATTCTTTTCTTTTTTTTTCCTGTTTCATTTTCTTTTTGTTTTCTTTTTCTCGTTCTTTGTTCTTTCTTTCTTTATTCTTCTTATTCTTATTTTTTTTGGACTTGCCTGAGTACAACCATTGCAATATGTTGAGGCTATCAGCCTTTCAATGGGTTGGGAAATGTCAAGCTTCGAAAGCTCAAGAAATTGATATTACAACGATGAGTGTGTCTTAGCCTTATTGTTGGAGAAGCAATTGTTGAGATGGAGAGATACACTTGAGATTTTGCAACCCTCTTTGGAACGTGCGATGTTGATACAATTGAGGTAAGAGCTACTGTGAGTGCCTGATATAGAGTGTAACCCAGAAAGAGAAAGTGGTTATGATCATGCTTTGGTTCATGCGATGTGGGTGATCGGCAAGGGTGATTTTCACTTTCGGCAGCATAGCTTTGTCACGGCTCTTTGTGGGGTTGGTGGCCTTGCGGTATCTTGGGTATTGAACACTTTCGCACAAAGACATGCATCATCGTGCATCCACTTGTCACTTCATGAGAGTACTTGCACAGCACATGCCGCAACTATAATAAACCAGTGCAATCCAAGGAGACATCACTTATCTGAATTCCATGGTGTTGACTTAGATACTGTGCTTGATTATCTTTTTATTTTGCTAAAGCCATGACATATATTAAATGCAGATATGAAAAGTTTGTATAATTGGGAAACCTATCAGTGCTTAACCATTTAGAGACAAAAAATCATGGCCATGTAGCATTTGATAAGCCTTCTATACAACATGGGGCTACTCTATTTGTATGAGGCAGGGCGAGTCCGGGTGATTAGGTGACTGAGGCTCTATTGGTGAGGGGATCCTGTGAGGCTGGACAGGGAAGATGTCAATCAGGACCTGAATGGTGTAGTCCCTGGCCGCAACTATTTCTAGAATGCTTTTGAACAATGCATCAAATTCCTACTTGTCTCAAGCTGCCCTCTTCTCTTTCGAGCACCTAGTGCCCGAGCTTCTGGTGGGGGCCCGCATGACCGGTGTTGCCACACCCCGTGTGCTCCCTTGAGCTTCTATTCCCCTGGCCTTAGGATTTTTTGGCCTACGTCTAGGGCGGTGTAGCTTGGGACCTCATTTCTTTGCATACCTTTTAAGGGTAGGTACGTAGCGTTCTGGCAGAGGAGCTTATGTTGCATGCTCCTTCCGACGGCAGATAGCGTCCCTGCAAGCCAGCTATACTGGGTGCTCCATGTCAGCCACCGTGGGGGGACCTACAAATTGCGAACCAAGGATTAGGCCCTAAGGCAAGATAAAACTATTCACATGGAAGGGATTATACAATGGGTTATCTAGCGCATATGACGAGGAGGGGTGAGGTGAGGCATGCAACGTTTTTTGTAGAGGGACAGCCCTTTGTTGATGTTCATTTTGCCTCCAGGCCATTAGTAGATCTTAGCTTATGCTAAGTTGCACGGAGTGGTTGTCATGGAGTGGAGCAGGGCTCATCCCTGGAAGGATAGACTGAAAAAGGGGAAAGGTGTATAGAAAGGGACGGTGCCCCATCTACACCATCAGGGATGTTGGTCAGAGCTTCGTATGGCAGTAATGAGGGTTGCATGCCCTTCTCTGGAGGCAAGAATGGTCACACAACTTCTAAATGTGTGGTGAGAGGAGGACCTAAGGAGCTCAGCCTGTCAAACCCAACTCTTCTTCCTGCACTTGACTATCATTGCTTGTGTGTGTTGATATTATCTATACAGGGTCACAAAATTCATTGTGTATTTATGTACATATTTACGAATCCATGTCACTTCACGAGGATAAAAACAAATTTTAGAACTCCGAGAGTATGGCATATGCATCCAGTACTCATGGCAGCTTACTCAATAACGATAGATATTTTACAACATCGAGTAGCATGGCGCCTTGTCTAAGTCTACTGGCAACATGTAACTCCTCCTCAGTGAGAACCTTATCAGCTAGAGAGTTCTCTTGGCTAGTTCCAGCCAAGTCCGTACCCCGAATGGTAGTTAGCACTCGAAAGGAAGTCGGTGCCACATAGGTTGGGTCTCTTTGAGATCGCCATTTGACCAATGACTCCTCTGAGACTGTCATAATTTGGGCTCCTAGTTCGGCCATTGCAACACAGTTTTCAAACCAATGTTTTTCAAATTGACTTCGACCCTCTGATTGTCACTTTAGTTTCTCTATCTCTAAGAGATTTGGTTGGTAGAGCACATCATTGAATGTTACAGGTTAAGCGTAGTTCATGGGCTTCCTCATCAGAGGTGACTCACATGCATTCATGTAGGAGCCTATCATAGTGCTTGTCAAGATGTTCTTGCTCTTCCCATGATAGGGGAAATGGCAAGTATTCTTCAAGCTGCTCCCTAGGAAATGCGCCCATGTCTACAAGGACATAGACATGTGCAAATACACTAAGTTTAGCATCCAACTCGATTAAGCATTCTGTGACACTTCTATGTTCAACGAGGGCTTGCTTGGTTGCTATCTCATTCAAGGTTCTAGGAGTTTGCCTAGGCTTTAGCGTAGCTGGGGGCTCAGGCCTAGATGAGCAAGATTGGTCAACGCTAGGATTGCTTATGCTCTCGAGGTTTCCATGTTTCTCCTAAGGCTTTGTTATTGCATCATGGTTCTCCTTGGATGTAACTGGTATAGATTTGTCACCCTATTGTGACAGCATTGTATCCACTCTTGATTGGTCAATGTGAGTTCTGTTGTTGGTGGATTGAGTGTTGCAAGAAACCATTGATGGTAACAATTGCTTTGATTTTTCAAAACACACGGATGTGTGTGAGGTTTCACCGCTATTAGAAGAGACAACAATGGGTTCATTGGTGGATGGACTCGATGATTTATTCCTTAGCTCTTCAACACTCTTGGTTTCAATCTTCGTGGAGTCTACAGCCACTTGCAACTGCCATTGTTGTTTTCGTTCTTTTCTCTTCTTTTTCTTAGGAAATCGAGGTGTATCCCTTGAAGAATCGGGACCTTGAACTAGGTTAGTCGTCAATGTGCTTGGATGGGCCTCAACATTCTCTTTCTCTAGTGTGTCCTCATGGGACATAGCTGCGGTCTATTAAATAGCCTTGCTAGGTTGTGAGGATCAATTCCCTTCTGTTTAACTCCTCCAGCTTAGGCTTTAGGCGCTTTGGAAGTGCTGGAGTTGTTAAGGAATTTGGTTGCAACACCTCCTCCACAGGTGAACTACTAAGGATACGTTCCGCAAGGGGCATTGTCACGGCCAAGGGCTGTGACTACTGTGATTCCTAATTGGTAGTAGTAGTAGCTAGTTCAGTGGACTGGCAACTACTAGTGGATTGTGGTGTCAATTCCTTAGACCGATTAAAAGTGGTCGTGTCTTTTGTTGCCCTTTGAGCATTCACTTATGCAGATCGAGCCTCAACTGTTCTAGTCACAATAGATTGTACAGGCATACCCTTGGGCCAAGAGCTACGGGTGGTGCCATGTCCCACCTCTTGGATATTTGGAAGCTTAGATGGAGATAGAGATTGGGATTGACCAGCTACCCTTGACGAATGTTGTTGTGCTTCCTATGTCCCTTTGAGAAAAGAGGGTGTAGGAGATCTGGGACTCTTAACTCTAGGCTGTTAGATGATTGTGCCATTTGCTTTGTTGAGCAATCAATCTTCTTATGAGCAGCATTGTGCCTTTGGTGCTCATTATCCTCTTGGGAAGTCAAAAGCTCCTTGAGCACTAGTGGTCTTTGTGCACGCTCGATGGTTACATTTGACATCTGCTTATTGAGCATGCTAGGCTGAGGCTCTTTATTTCGAACACTCATGTTTGGTTTCTTGCCTGAGACTTGGAGTTTTCCTTAGATTTCCTCCTATGCTTCGTTGCTTTTGATGCAATCTGGCCTTCAGCTGATAGAGGTGGTTTAGCAAGGGGTTTTGGTACCCAAATCCATCGGTTACCTGTATAATACCCTTGAGCACATAGAAACGCTTTGGATATCCATCTCGGCATTGTATTGGCTCTCCATCAATGCCTTCATCTATAAGACTTAGGCTTATTTTGGGGTCTTCTACGATATTTATAAGTCCAAAGCCTGTCCTTGGAATTGGTTCCCAATCTCCTTATTTCATGGCCTCACTCACTAGTTCTTGTTGTTCAACCTGTGCTTATATCAACTCTTCCAACAAGTCATTGCTCTTGTTAGTAGGCTTCACTCTTATGTCATCACCTTCCTTTCCTTTCCCTCAAGGTTCGATGAGGTCACCCTTCCTAAAGGTTGTGACAATCCTCGCACTTGGTAGTGTTAAGTGTATCCTTTGTGCTACATAATGGGCCTCACACTTGGTCACCCTTTTAAAGGGTCTTCCTAGGAGGGTTTCGTTCCTGCAATTAGCACTATTTGGAGGGACATTAAATAGAATAGGAAAGCTTTTAGTTTCAATTGTCATAAGGATTTTGCACTTCCCTATGAGTGCTTGTGGGTGTCCCCCATAAGGGCTAAGAGTTGCATTAGTCGATGTGAGCTCTGGTTGGTCTAGTAGGATCCATGCTTCATAGGTCAAGATATTAAAATCTGCTCGTTCATCAATCAGTAGTGTGCTCTCTTTTCGTGGTGAGTTTGACCCTATGATAATCAGGTGGTACTATATCTTCATCTTCTAGGTCTTTGCTTGTAAATTTAAGCCTTCTGACAAATTCCCTTGAGTCCCCAACTGCACGACTAAATGTGGATTCTCCACTAATGTCTTGGAAAATCTATGCAGTGCTATTCAAGGAGCATCTATCGTCAGGATTGTCATCTCTAGTCATTCTTGCTATTGTAACTTGATGTTGTTGCTTTCCATTTTGACTAGATGCAGTACGAACGCAACACGTACGTGTTTTTGCAGTGTGGCCTTTTTGCCCTTGTTGGCTAGGTTGACCCATTGAGGTTGTAGGGTCTCTATTTGTCTCTGTTCGTGTATGGGCTTTTGGTTTCTCTTTTGCAAGTGAGAATCCATGCTCGTATAGAGCCATTACTACACTAGGGCCTAATTTGGAGGACCTGTCACTGTGCATGTTTTCTCTCCAACCTACTCGGGGGAGGTACGGAGGGGGCAGAGCCCCCTTTGCGGGGGTCCGGGGGGTTTATGGCTCAGCGGATTGTCTCTAGGATTCTACGTCTCGCAACAGTCTACGCAAGCTGTTAAGCAGCTGTGCCTTACGATTTTGCATATTCCTTGCGTGGGAGAGGAGGTAACCCATTTCGGCATCAAGGTAAGCTCACTACACTTGTAGGATCGACGGCACATCGGCTAGGTAAGAGATAGCCATTAGGGCTCGCTTGAAATGCTTGAAACAATAACATAAAGGAAAATGGCCTACTAAGTAAAATAGTGCATAACTAACTATATAATCGACTAGCACTATAACTATGTCAGTTGTAGATAGGTGTAATAAACTAAATATAATAAGTGATAAGGAGGACTCACGATAGGTTGTGTAGCTAAGCTCTAGCTGGGTCTGGTTAAATTTTTGGAAATTTTGGAAAAGTCCACACTTGGCCTAACTTGTCTAAATTGCAGGGGCCGAGTGGGTGACTCGGACAGGTTGAGTTTTGCGTGGACCGAGGGCCGAATTGGGTCGCTCGGATGGGGCTGAGGGCCAAGCAGGATGGTTGGCCGAGGGTTGCGTTTGTAAGTGGGGCCAAGTGATGTCACTCAGATGGGCCAAGTAGGGTTTTGGGTCGAGTCGGCCAAAAGACAAAGGACCAAGGGCCGATTCTGGACTCGTCCCAGAAACCGACCTCTCAGACTGACCAAGTTGTGTGCGACGAGGCAACGCCGAGGCGATTTTGATCGAAACTGATGATTTAGCTAATCATTTCACACAAACCTTCTAGATCACAACTAGGGTGCAAGGGGAAGTGATTGATATACCTGAAGTGATCGATAGGCTCTCCGGCGACAAGATTGAATCGATTCTCCACGGGCTCTCTCTCTCTCTCTCTCACTCACTGCAAGGGTTGCAAATGAGCTCTCCCTTGGCCTCTTGGCTCTTAAACCCCTTCTTGAGTAAGGTTTCGATGCTTCCAATCACTCACTTGCCGACATTAAGCATCCCAAGCAATATTTTTGCCATTTTTGCATGATTTGTGCCCTGTTTTGCACTGTTTTGCAACGATAAACCCTACATTTTCCGATTCGATTTCCTAATCCTAACCTACACTAAATGCAACAAGAATTGAAAGCAAAAAACTAAAATGATTTCTCCATGTTTTACAATCATCAAAAAAACAAAATAACCCAAAATACTTACTTGCTTTGAAGATAAAAAAACCCAACTTCGTGCCTATCTCAAGCTCCGGTTCGGGGATGAATCCCTTACTTCGATGCTCAATATGAGGTGTGCAAGTTCTCAAGCTTGAATCCATTGGTCTCGGCAATGGAACAAAAATGTAGAGCTCATTGGATTGTGGAGCTATTGGAGTGCGCGGGAGAGGAGGTAACTCATTTTGGCATCAAGGTAAGCTCACTACACTTGTAGGATCGACGGCACGTCGACTAGGTGAAAGATAGTCATTAGAGCTCGCTTGAAATGCTTGAAACAATAACATAAAGGAAAATGGCCTACTAAGTAAAATAGTGCATAACTAACTATATAATCGACTAGTGCTATAACTATGTCAGTTGTAGGTAGGTGCAATAAACTAAATATAATAAGTGATAAGTCAATGGCCATGTGAGCATCATAATGACCACAAATACACTAAGTGTAGATGTGTGAACCTATTTAAGTAAGTAGTCTCATTGGTAGATCTTTTGTCAGTCTCAGAAGGCTATCAGCCCAATTTGCATCTACATATCCAAACACTTGTATATGCTTACCTATCTCATTAAAAAGTCCATAATGCAAAGTGGACTTCACATACCTCAATATACATATAAATGCATCTAAATAAGGATTTCTATGCATCTACTTAAATTGATTGACAAGGCCAACAGTGTAGTTGAAGTCTAGCCTTGTAATAGTCATGTAAATCGAACATCCTACTATCCTCTTGAACATAATAGGGCCATCTATCTCATCCCCAACATTGACACTTAACTTCACATTTTTCTCCAATGGCATTGAAAGAGGCTTAAAGGTTGTCATACCATACTTAGGAATCATATCCAAGTTATACTACCTTTGGGATAGCCATATAATATCATGACATCTTATCACCTCAATACAAAGAAAGTACTTTAGCTCACCCAAATCCTTTATCCCAAACTTCTTCTTCAAATGGTCCTCAAATTTAGCAATCACACTATCACTGTCACCCGTAATAATCAAATCATTCACATAGATGACTATAATGATCAAACATGTGTCTCCCTTTGTCACATAAAGTGATTAGATCAACATCAAAAACATAAAAGCCAATGTTGACAAGATGCTCTCCAATATTGTCAGGCCATGCTTTAGGTGCTTGCATGAGCCCCGATAGAGCACCTTCTTTAACTTGTACATGTGTGTGAGATGTTCTTAATTTTCATAACCTATTGGTTGCTCCATCTACATCTCTCCTTGCAATCCACTATACAAGGAGGAATTCTTTACATCTACTTTTTGTAAAATCCAACCTTTGGCTATTGCCAAAGCAATCATACATCTAATTGTTGCCATCCTAACAACTAGTCTGAATGTCTCTTCATACTTTACGACATATGTTTGAGCATAGCATTTTACAACCATATACATTCCAATAGAGTCATCTGCATTAGGATTGATTTTGTAAATCCAGTTGCAATCAATAGCTTTCTTGCCCTTAGGCAATGGTACTAGATCTCAAGTCTATTGGCTTCTAATTTAGCCATCTCCTTATCCATTGTTGCATCCTAATGATCATGACCAACATCATCCTCAAAACAAGTGGGATCAACATTTTCAACCGCCTTTACCATGTAAACATAATGGTGAGCTAATAACCTTCAAAAATAAATATTTTAACAGGCTATTTGATCTTGCTACACCTGCATACCATTGGAACACTCAATGGAGCCTTTACATTACCATATACTCTCTATATACCTAGTGTCCTAACTAAAGGAATACCAAGCTCATTATCCAAACTCTTTGAACCATTGGAATCTCCATCAAATCCCAAATGACTAGTAGATGCATCATTACCATTTGATACTTTCTTTTTTTATTTGTATTTACCTACAACACTTGTAGATGCACCTAAAGATGTGAAGCTTCTTCTCAGTCTCCCAAACTAAGTGTTAATTGTAGATATAGTGTGAGATAATGCTTCTAGTCCACATAAGGCTCATTGATTCTTGCTTTTATAGATGTACATAACTATAATGATTATCATTATCATCATCCAATGTGTTATCACTAGATGCATACCAATTGCTCATCTCATAAAAAATAGCATCCTTACTCACTCTAAACTCACCTATGAAAGGGTTATACTAGTAATGCCCCTTTTTAATCTAAAATATATCCAATGAAAATAAAATTTTAATCCATTGGATTAAGATTCCTTTTGTAGCTCATCTGGCACATGGATATATGCAATACAACTAAATAATTTTAAGTATGACACATTGGGTTTCTTGCCTGTAAAGCATTCTTCAGAGGTCATTCCAAAAATTATGGATGTCAAAGCTCTATTTATAATATAGATAGTAATATGAAGAGCTTTAAACCAAAAATATTTTGGCAAATTCTTTTCAACCATCTATGTCCATGAAACATTTATAATATGCTTATTTTTTTTTTCAACCCCATTTTGCTATGGGATACACCTATAAGTAAATTGTCTCTTTATCCCATTGGACCTTAAGAAGTCATTGAAATCATTAGAGAGATACTCTCCCCCTCTATCTAACATCAATCACTTAGCTTTTAATCATGTTTATGTTTCAACAACAACCTTAAAAGTTTGAACTACTGAAACACATTAATATTTTCCTTTATGAAATACACCCATAACAACATATTAGAGAATTTGGGAATCTCCCAAGTTCCACTTTTAAATAAGGGGTAAAGATTTGGCCATATGGCTAAATCTTAACCCATGATTCAAAGTGGGACTTGGAAAGACAACCTATTTAGTAATTAGAGTAGACTCCACTTTCAAGTATAAGGGGACAAGATTTGATCATATGGCCAAATATTAACTATATTGGTAATTCCCAAACTATATGATAATTTCCAAATTCCCTAATAGAATGTTCCATAGCTTTCTTGAACAATTATCAATAAACATGACAAAATATATGCTACAACCAAGAGATACGTTTTATGTAGGCCCTCAAACATCTATATACACAACATCAAGTATATTATTGCTCATATCTGTATCATTTTTAAAAAATTATATTGCTAGCTTTTTATCAAACTAACATGCTTCACACACTTTACAAAATTTTCCAACTCTAAAAGTAAGCAACCATGTAACCAATCCTTTGGACTACATTAATTTTAGCCTTTGCACATTTGCATGTCCAATATGTTTACACCATATGTTAGTGTCTACAACCACTTCTTTCTCTTTAGTATACATAGCAACATTCATCACAGGAGTTTTAGTATCTAAAGTGAATATCCGAATAACTCTACTTCCTTTTGCAAATAACTTACACTTATCATTAAAGTCTTTCACAAAATAATCATTTTTATTAAATCAAATATGAAACCCTTGCTCTACCATTCGATTAACACATACTAAATTCTTTATGATGGATGGCACATGTAATACATCTAACACATTCTTTGTTTGACCATCATACAAGGACCAGGAAACTCTTCCAATGTGTTAAATTGGGTGGCATGAATCATCACCTCTCTATACATAACCTAGATTTTATAAATCATGCATCTCTCCAAATCTTTCAACATGGATAGTCACATGATTTGTGCGCTTGAATCAACATACCATACATCATCATGTGTCCCCTTTCCTATAACAACATTGATCATATGCTACATAATAAATAAACTCTAATGTTTATCTTCATTCTATCATAAAGATGATACATATTTCCTTGCTGCAACTTGACACTATAGATATCATCCTTCTTAGAATAACAATAGCCTATAATATGACCTTTTTTACCACAATAATGACAAATAGTACCAAAGTTGATAGAATCTATATTCTACCATCCACCTCTTCCTCTAGAGCTCCTCCTACCTGTAAAGTTGCCACAGCCTCTTGAAACCTACATTTCAGGAAACTATAAATTTAGCCTACTTTGTTGGTTATCACCTGCACGTCCCATACCATGGCCTCTTGAACAGGATCTACCACATCCTCTTTCTAAACTTGAGTAAAATGCTTGGAGTTATTCACCACTTCTTTTAGATTATTCATTCTACATCTTGATCTCTTCAGTGATTATGAGAGAGACCAACTCATCAAAAGCTCAAAATATTTTCTATACATACATAGAAGTGACAAATTATTTCTAGGCCTTCTTATTATAAAGGTCACCCAAGGTAGCTGATACAACCAAATCATCATTATTAGGCATTGCATCAATAGTTGCTAAGGCCTTTGAAATGCTTCTCACTTTCAAAATATACTAATTTATAGAGATCTTCCCTTTCTTCAAAGTATTCAACTCTTGCTTGAGTTTGTGAAAAAGAAAGCTCATTGACTCTAAAAGTTGTAGGTTAGCTATATCTCATGTGTGCTAATAAATGAGCCAATATGGCGTAACTAGAGTTAACTACTAGGTTAGGTGTTTACACTATAGTTTATGTACTTTGGCTTTGATGTTTATCTTTTTTAGTAGAATGAATACTGAAATAGAAGTATGAGAGTACTCTAGTTTTTGAGCTCATTCTATGTCTATGTCTCTTTCTCCCTCTCTACATCTTCAACATGGTATCAAATCCATGAAGCCATGAGACCTTGAGAGCTTGTGAGCTTGGCATTGGTATTGTGGGTGGTAAAGTCTAAATATAGGAATTGGAGTCTAAAGACAAGAGCTGCATTTGGCCTATAAAGGTTCATTGGAAACCATAGCCATACTTGCATTGATCTGTGTTAGAGATTTGAAGGCCGACACTAGATTTAGAGCATGTGGAGGCTTAGAGAGAGGATCAATGGTGGCAAGCATTACAGCTTGCTAATAACTCATTTAGAACCAACAAAGTAGGCAGCAAATTAGCATGGACTTGATAATTTACACTTGTTTTTTAAATAGGAAAAAATGGGGCAACATTGAGCAAGCTATGCCTCATTGTTATTTTGACCTTTGATTGTCAAGAATTAGAAACATGAATTTAGAGGAGCCATAAGAAGGTTGAGTTTAGTGTGAGAAAGAAAAAATAAAAGCACATGTTTCTTTTTGTGGTATGGATCAACTTGCTAACACTACAAAGTGCTTGTCTTGGACATATTCAACCACCATAGATGCTTGGAAACATATATGACTTCAATACTGAGCACTTACACATGAGAATAAGGAAGAAAATACTCAAATGTGAGAGGTAATAACAAGCTAAAATCAGTCCTAAATTTGGACTAGTTGTACTTGGAACTATGGAGCATGTTGAAGCTTGATTAGTACTTGCAAATGCTTGGACTTGTGCCACATGAGTAGGGATGTTTTGTGGACTATAATGAGCATTGAATGCTGAAGTTTGTACTAAATACACTATTGTTTAGATAGTGGGCTATAGCCTATGGGAAACTTATCTTGGCATTGCAATTGGTCATATGAATCATTTTTTATGCTTGTATGTATATGCATTGAGTCCCAGGATTATGGTATCAAAGATGTTACGGGGATGTTTTGAGCTGAGAATACTTTAGTTACTCATGGTTATTCACACATTGTTGTTTGTTAAGCTTTTGGAAGACATCTACATGAACTATGTTGAGATATCGAGCTCCACTCGTGATATGCCAGGGTGACCGTTGTGCATTTATGTCACCGACTTGTCAGTTGCAGATGCGGTTGGTACACCGTCCATGAATAATAGCTACATGATAGCTATCCTTATCTACTCTAGTTCGTGGCTCAGTTAGTATGCCACCTTAGTTAGTTGAGTTTGGTTTGAGACCCATATATAGGGTTCTTCTATTTCCTTCTCCTAGAGTTCTTTTGGCTTACACAAACTAAGAAGAGGAAAACTATTTTCAGCCTCCACCGGTGTGTGTATTCCCCCATTGTGCAAGCAAGAAAGCTACAAGTGAGATTCCTTCCTTCTCTCCCACAATCTTGACATGGTATCAGAGCCTTGTTCGTGGTAAGGAGCTCAAGAAAGCAAGCCAAGCTCGCAGTGTTCTGGTAAGAGGAGCAATGTTGCTTTCATTTTCTGTTTTGGGAGCAGATCTCTGCAAAGTAGCATAGCCAAAAATTGCAAGAGTGCATTGTCTCAGGTTGAGACGCCCTTCGCGGTGAAGCAAGAGGGCAGTATATGCTACGGGTAAGGGCTTTAGCCCTTGGCGACCCTGTTTTTTTGATTTGAGGCCATTTCACGGCCTGTTTTGGAGGCAGAAGTTTTCTGCACACACTCAGGAAAAGGCCCAGTTTTATACTGTGCAACCACTATTCTACAGGTTGGTGAAAAGTTACTGTAGAAATTGCATCGTATGCATGTGCGCAGAGACATTGGGAGTTATAGAATCATCCTTGTTGCCTGTTGATGCAAAATCGTCACTAGGAAGTGACTGTGTGGTCAAATACCACTTTCGTCAGTTTTGCAGATTTGCCCTTGTGAGGGTGAAACTGTGTTTTTTGCAGTGACAGAATTTTTTGCAGTGTTATGTAATGGCGTCTGATTCTCTTTCACAGATTGTAACTGAAAAGCTTGACAAGAACAACTTCCAAGCATGGAAGTTTAGAATGACGAATTTCCTTATGGGAAAAGGATATTGGGAATTTGTTGCAGGAAATGAAGAAGAACTAGTTCTTCATGATGTTCCCAATCAACAGCAAATGCAGGCATTCAAAACATGGCATGAGAGAGCCAGGAAAGTTATGTATTGGCTGTCTATCAGCATTTCAGACTCTATGATTGTGCATATTCAGGATGTAAGTACGCCAAAGGAGGCATGGGATACTCTGTCAAAAATGTATAGCACAAATACACAAGCCAGGAAAATGCAGCTCAAGCAAGAGTTACACAATGTGCAAAGAGAAAGTATGAGCATCAATGACTACCACATGAAGGTGAAGAAGATTGCAGATGCACTTGCTTCCATTGGGTCACCAGTGGAAGATGATGATTTAGTTTCTGTGACCTTGAATGGTCTAGGAAAGGATTATGCACAGTTCCGAACATCCATTTCCGTCCGTGAAAGATTTCCTAATTTTGAGGAGTTGATTGCTCTTCTAATTTCTGAGGAGCAGAGAAATGGTGGTGCATCTTCTTCAGGAGGAACTTTAGAAGAAGCTGTCTTCTACTCAAATGCTGGAAGAGGTAGAGGCAGAGGTAGAGGAGGCCGATTTGGAGACCGTGGTAGAAATCAAAATATGCAGCAAACTCAAGAAAACCAGTCCTATGGAGGAGGACGTGGTAGCTCTAGAGGTAGGGGGAGCCAAAGAGGTCATGGTGGATGGCAAAGAGGCCAAAATGCAAACAGTAATGTTGAATGCTACTACTGTGGTAAAATGGGTCATATGGCTAAAGAATGCTATAAAAAGCAGAATGACATAATGAATGGAAAACTGCAATAAGGGAATTATGCATCTTCTAGTAGACAAGGTGATGACAGAGCATTTGTTTATGGTGCAACACATGAACAATTCTGTGACAAGTGCAGAAGAAAGCAACGATGTATGGTATGTTGACTCAGGTGCATCAAACCACATGACAGGTCATGCAGAATGGATGGAGGATGCAAGGAAAATGGAAAAACCAGGATTTGTGGAGACTGGTGATGATACTGCACATCCTATTGTGCAGATTGAAAAATTTCCTTTGTCTATGCAGGATGGAAAAAATAAATACATGTTCGATGTATTTCATGTCCCGAATATCACCAAGAATCTGGTTTCTGTTGGTCAAATGGTTGAATAGGGCTTGCAGGTCAGATTTAATCCTCATGGATGCTTTGTTGAGGATATGAAAAATAAAGGTCGCTTGATAGCAAAAGGAAAGAAGAAGGGCAGAATGTTTACGTTGGATGCAGACATGTCTGAATTAAGTGCAACAATGTTTGCACATGGGACCAGTGTGGTTGCAGATATTGATATCTGGCATAAACGCATTGGTCATGTTAATGTACATCGACTTAAATCAATGCAGGCCCAAAATATTGTTGCAGGATTGCCTAAATTCAAGGTTGCAGAAATGCATAAGGTATGTGAAGCCTGTCAATTTGGAAAACAGGCAAGGAAAACATTTCCTAGACATGTTCAAGAGAGTGAGAAGCCATTGGAATTAATCCACTCTGATGTGTGGACTACTAAAGCTGCATCTCTTCGAGGCTGTCATTATTTTGTCACTTTTATTGATGACTATAGCAAAAAAGTTTGGGTGTATTTTATGAAAAAGAAAAGTGAAGTTTTTGGGCATTTCAAAACTCTTAAAGCTTTGGTTGAAAAAGAAACAGGCCTGCAAATAAAATGCCTAAGATCAAATGGAGGGGGAGAGTACCTCTCAAATGAGTTTGCAAGGTTCCTGCAGGAGCATGGCATAAAGCAGCAATATTCATGTAGTCATACCCCACAACAAAATGGAATTGCAGAAAGGAAAAACAGGCATATTGGAGAGGTATCTCGTGCCATGCTCAATGAAAAAGACCTGCCAGATTTTTATTGGGCTGAGGCAGTTGCTACAGCAGTCTACATAATGAACAGGACTCCCACTGCAGCAATACATGGGATGACTCCAAAGGAGAGGTATACTGGTAGGAAACCAGATATTTCTCATTTGAAGATTTTTTGTTGCATTTCCTATGTTCATGTGCCAGACGAGTTGAGATCCAAGTTGGATCCAAAAGCTGAGAAGTGCATCTTTATTGGTTACTCTCAGTAGAAAGGGTATAGATGCTATAACCCTTCTACTCGTAAGTTTACAATGAGCAGAGATGTTGTTTTTGATGAGATGAGTAGCTGGTATAAACCATTAAATGTGATTGATGATGTAGATGCACAAAATGGTAATGCTGCACAGAATTCACAGCAGCAGTCACAAAATATTAGTGGACTTGGAGTGTCCTCTAGCAGTGGTTTATATTCTTCACCATGGACAGGCATATTGAGATCAGCCCATGTTTGATGTGAATGCAAGTCACTCTTATGTGGATGGTGAATCCAGTGGCTCTGAACAGAGCATTGATGATGAGTTGGGTATTCCTTCTATTGTTATACCTGGAGTAAGGAAGACCAGGGATGTTTTGAGAGCACCTGGGAGTGAACCTACTTTGCGCAGGTCTACCAGAGCTAGGTATCCTGTGGATAGGCTGAAATATGATGGATTTACAGCCATTCACTATGCATATATGGTCAAAGTGATACAGGAACCAGAACCCACTTCTTTTGAGCAAGCCATGGGAAAAGAAAAATGAGAGAAAGCCATGGATGAAGAAATGGATGCCTTGGAAGCAAATGCTACATGGGAGTTGGTACCTTTGCCTAAAGGTAAGAATGCAATTGGCTGTAAGTGGGTTTATAAGGTGAAGCACAATGCAGATGGTTCTGTGAATAGATACAAGGCAAGATTAGTAGTCAAGGGGTATGCACAAACATATGGCATTGACTATGAAGAAACATTCAGTCCGGTTGCAAGGATGGCAACCGTAAGAGCAATCATTGCTATGGCTACATCAAAGGGATGGTCTTTACATCAGATGGATGTAAAGAATGCCTTCTTGCATGATGATTTGCAAGAAGAGGTCTATATGGAGCAGCCACCAGGTTATGTGCATGCTGTTCATCTTGAGTTTGTTTGTAGGTTGAAGAAAGCCTTGTATGGCTTGAAGCAAGCACCTAGAGCATGGTCTGACAAGATAGGACATTATCTTGTCACTATTGGCTTTTAGATTTCCAAGGTAGATTTCTCACTTTATGTGAGAAAAACAGAGAAAAGTATTATGCTACTTGTCATTTATGTTGATGATTTGATTATGATAGGTGACAGTGATGAAGATATCCTTCATGTGAAAATGCTATTGAAGCAGAAGTTTGAGATGAAGGATTTGGGAGAGCTGCGTTATTTCTTGGGCATTGAGGTGATTAGATCACCAAGTGGGATACAGCTCTTGCAGAGGCAGTATGGATTGGACATGTTGTCCAAATATAGGATGACAGGCTGTAAGCCTATTTCAGTTCCTTTGGAGTAGAATGTGAAGTTGAGCGTAGATGCAGGTGAGCTTCTGGAATACCCTACTATGTACAGACGCATAGTAGGAAGCTTGATTTATATGACTATTACCAGGCCAGATTTGAGCTCTGCTGTTGGATTGGTAAGTCAGTTTATGGAGGCTCCAAGGAAACCGCATTTGGATGCGGCTAGACGCATACTCAGGTATGTGAAGTCCACATTACAGTATGGACTATTTTATGAGACTGGGGTTCAGATACAGTTGCATGGATACACTGATGCTGATTGGGCTGGTAGCATTTCTGATAGACGATCTACCAGTGGATATGTGTTCTCTTTTGGGAGTGCTGCAGTCACTTGGAGCAGTAAGAAACAGCCTACAGTTGCCTTGTCCAGCACAGAGACTGAGTACAAGGGTGCAGGAATGGCTGCATGTGAGGTAGCTTGGTTGCATAAGCTACTTTATGATATGCATCAGTCTACAAATGGGCCAGTTGTCATTTATTGTGACAACATGAGTAGTATACACTTGGCAAATAACCCAGTCTACAATGCTAGAACAAAGCACATTGAGGTGCATTATCACTATGTGCGGGAGAGGGTTTTACTAGGTCTTATTGATCTAGTTTATGTCAGCACAGAGGATCAGGTAGCTGACATATTTACAAAGGCATTGGGTGCAGAGAAGCTACGCAAGTTTAGAGACCTACTTGGTGTGTAGGAATTGGGATTGAGCTCAAGGGGGAGTGTTGAGATATGAGCTCCACTCGTGATATGCCAGGGTGACCGTTGTGCATTTATGTCACAGACTTGTCAGTTGCAGATGTGGTTGGTACACCGTCCAAGAATAATAGCTACATGATAGCTATCCTTATCTACTCTAGTTCATGGCTCAGTTAGTATGCCACCTTAGTTAGTTGAGTTTGGTTTGAGACCCATATACAGGGTTCTTCTATTTCCTTGTACTAGAGTTCTTTTGGCTTACACAAACTAAGAAGAGGAAAACTGTTTTTAGCCTCCACCCGTGTGTGTATTCCCCCATTGTGCAAGCAAGAAAGCTACAAGTGAGACTCCTTCCTTCTCTCCCACAATCTTGACAAACTATATGTAAAACCAAGCTCTACTTGGAATACTACACACAATTGTTATGGCATATGTATAGAGATATTTGACATGCTTTTGAGCTAGAAATCCTTGCGCTACAAGATATAGGCCTTATACTGACGTTAAAAGTGATGAAAATGTTCAGAAAGAAATTAGTCCCCGTCGTCACAAAAAGCATTGTTATTGGTGACTCCATAGAACAGTCGATATTGGCGTCACTATTTGCGTCGGTATCAGCATCGCAAATATAACGACGCTTTGCAATGCATTTTGCGATGCTAATAGCGACACATGTAGCAAATTTGCAATGTTGATAGCGACGGTAAACAGAAAAAAAAATTATGGCAAGGAAACTATAGCACTATGTGCTTTATTTGGGCCATACAAAATAGTTTCAGTAATGTGTACAATGCTCGTGTAAATAAAGGCAAAGTTTACTTAAATCATAACACTGATACATGAAATAAATACATGATCGCATAATGAAAGTGACCGATACAATCATGGAAAGATACTAATACTACATAGAAAATGTCTACACAAATCACGTGACTAAAAAAAAAGAGTATGTGAGCTCTAGGGATCCAAGGGCGAGCTATAGATCATGGTCATCCGAAACCTCGTCCCACTGCAAAGGAGCATCAAACGGACTTTGCAAAAAAGAAACAACTACACATCAGTCCACCATCCAATAATGCATTCTAATTAAATATGGTAACTACGGACAAGAAAGATGAGTGACTTATAGGGCCGTCGCATCCATACAATCGGTCGATCAATGCAGTGAGACCATGCCTCTTTGCATATCAAGTCTCAAGGCCGGGGGGGATCGTGATTTGTAATGGAGTGCTGCAAACAAAGCAAAATACAATTGTTAGAAACACGATTGTTAGTACAAAGGATATTGCAAAAAAATAAGCAAGCAAAACAAAAGAAAAACTGACAAAGTCCTCCAGATATGTCCTGTGGCCACCACTCCCAAGATGATGGACCACTCCGGCCTCTAGTCGTGCCCTCGCCACCTTGCGCTATTGTCTCCAACATCCTGGAGAATCTGTAGCCTCCTCCTTGAGTCAGTGCTAGTCGTTCAGGTCTAGCCACTCGGGCTATGAAGCCCTACTCTTGAGTGCCTTGCGTGCGTCCGCCGATCATCTGCATGACATATATGCACACATGCTCTCCATTATCCAGCCCATAGAAAACCTATCTGCTATGGCTAGTACAGGAAACTCCTCATGCAAGGATGCTAGTATGTAGTCCTTGCTCCCCTCTGGTATGTTCTTCAAATGATCCAAGAGGTTGTGCTGAAAAACTTGTTGGCACAACTCTCTCATGCAAGCCATCACCCTCCTCCCCTCATCATTCATGATGATGGCTCCTGACCTATCATTTACAAGGTAGGCATACCCCTCTAGGATATGCCTAAGATGGGTCCTCTCCCACCTATTGAGAAACACGGATCTAAAGCTATAATAGCTATGGCGGATGGAGGTTATAAATATAAAACATGATTGAGATAAATAATTATAACTCAAGTGAATTAGGTTCCAAGATAGATTTAACTTGGACTCATAAACATAATCTTGAGTGACACAGAATGATAGTACTCTCTTACATTGAAATGAGTGTCAACAAGTACATGCCTTTATAGCTTTTGGATAATACCATTGTACTTACTGTGCATATGGGATTTTGGACATCTCTTCCTAGAGCTTCTAGAGCATACATCTTTGTCATATCTCCTAGCCTCTTTAGGGCATTGATTCATGCTCTATGGGCATTCATCTAGCCTCTATGGCCAAGCATCATTTGCTATTCTCAACGCCCCCCCCCCCCCCCAAATGATGAATCTCTACCCTTGCTGGCTTTTGCCCCCCCTACATGATAACATGGCCTGGGAGACTAGCTCATAGGCAGCCTAGTCAAGTTAAAGCTTGAGACTTTACATCTTTGGTAGGGTTTTTGCATCCACTATGGGAAACAAGAGATCCACTTTGGAAAGATATTTTGTTTTTTGGTGGTAGTGGAAAAAATCTTCTTCATTTTCTTAATGCTTCTTTTGCATCCTTCGATCCTTTGCTCGATCTTCTTGGTCTTCTTTGTCTTTATGCTATTTTTTTTCTGTTGTGCCCTTTATCCCTTTTGTTGATGTGTGGTACATGCTTTTACTTATGGGTATATGACCTTGTCTCGACAAGTTCTCTTTGACAGACGTGGCATAGATTTTTAGATACATACATTTTAAGATTTTGTGAGTAGTGCAATGGCTTGTGCATACAAGATGGATACATATTTCTTTGGATAGCATTGGGTTTTGGAGTACATTAACATTGGATATTCTAGAGCGATGTAGGCATTTGAGGCACTTGGTGTATGATAGTGTGTACCCCAACTGGACAACAACAACAACAACAGTCCCAGGCTTTTTGCATGCATCAACAACTTCATAAAGAGCAAGGTGCAAATTTGGATCAAATTGTTGACCAACAACTGGCTCAAATCTTTGAATCCGAAGTTTCTTGAACACATGCAACAGTTCCTTTTTAGTGGCTATCATGCCTTCTAATAGAGTTTTCAAATGTTTGATTGCTGCTTCAGAGGAAGGGTTCGCTAAAACTTCTGTGTGAACATCTTCTAGTATTGTTGCAATAGCCCTATCTACATTATCTGCCACATCCAATAGTTCTTCTACAAATTCCTGTATGGCATATTTTTTTGTCATTTCGAACTCCCTTCGTAGTCTCTCTTTCACATTTTCTAGCTCAGCCATGTTGGACAAAATCCTTTCTTTCAATTATGCAATCTGCTTAATTTTTTCTTCAAGTAGTAACTCCCACTCTACTATTATCTTCATAAGAGTGTCCTTGTCTACTTCTACTGGTGGCATCACCTCCCTTTTTCCTAAGATCTTAGGTTTCTGTTCCGATGAACCTTCTATTTCAACTTCATGAGAGGAATCAGTGACCGTTGTTTCAACCTTCTCTTCTGCAGTAGATTCAATAGGTGTATCTTGACTATTCTTTCCTGGAGGCGATGATGCTGCTGGAAAAATTGTATGCTTGTGATGATCCAACTCCATAACAATGTTGGATTACAAAGCTTGAATTTCCTCCATGAGCTACACTGTCACACAACTTTTGTAGAGATCAAGTGCAGCATAGTCTGCGATGGAGTTATCCATACATATGAGATAAAGGTCACCAAAATTGAAGGTTGGTAGAAAATAAATACGACTAGGTGCCACATCCTGAGTGTGATTGTTCATGGCTTCAAGTTACAGGTCGAGGCAAGGTCTGAACACTAGGCTGCTAGTAACAAGCAATGAATTACAAGTAAGGGTCAATCCACTACAAGGAGATCTTGATGAAGCAATTGAAGGACTACACAATAAAGTGAAAAGTCTAAAGGGGATGGCTCAAATGATAGAAACATAATCAAAGTACCATAGAGATTTACTCACTCAGCTGGAATCCGCTGTCATGAAAGCATACCCTGGACTCAAGAATACTATGAAATGATTGAACATGCACATTATCCAGTAGGGCTCCAATCATTTAGTACATGTGTCAATCTTACGCCAATAAGTCTAAGGTATGGATATGGCAGAGGGCCTTAAGGTAGGCTCAACTCCTACTATCCATTCATAACAAAACAGGGCTAAAGAAGGACTCTACTCTAATGAAGCTAGTCATAGCTCACCATGGCTCTGATACCATGTTGAGAAACACGGATCTAAAGCTATACTAGCTATGGTGGACGGAGGCTATAAACATAAAACATGATTGAGATAAATAATCATAACTCAAGTGAATTAGGTTCCAAGATAGATTTAACTTGGACTTATAAACACAATCTTGAGTGACACAGAATGATAGTACTCTCTTACATTGAAATGAGTGTCAACAAGTACATGCCTTTATAACTTTTGGATAGTACCATTGTACTCACTGTGCATATGGGATTTTGGACATCTCTTCCTAGATCTTCTAAAGCATACATCTTTGTCATATCTCCTAGCCTCTTCAGGGCATTGATTCAGCCTCTATGGGCATTCATCTGGCCTCTATGGCCAAGCATCATTTGCTATTCTCAACACCACCTGCGACCACACTCTTGGGCATATCCAAGAGACCCCTGTACATATGGTGTACCTACCAGGGTAGTATCTATCAGAGTAGCACCCATAGGGGTGCCACCTGTGGACGGCTGAGGAGTGAGTGGAGTAGACGTTCCCACAAGTGTGACAAATCCCAAAGGTGATGCAACTCCAACAAAATGATGAGATGGAGACACCACGTTCGTACCTCCATAGAAACCACCTGAGCCACGCTCTCTTGAACCGCCATGAGAGCGAGGAGTAGCACCTGTGTCCCGAGCTAACCGCGGGCTCATTGCATCCAGATCTCTGTAGCATCCCCCTAAACCACTCCCTCCGTCTGGCCCAAGTTTAGAGCATCAACCTCGTCTGCTAGAAAACTAAAGCATCAGAGCGTGCCAAAGTAGATCTAATAGAGCGGCATGACGGTGTCTAAGATAGCTCCTAGTCCACCATATCTCTAAATCTCACCATCTGATCTGGACAGATGCATGAAGATCTCCTGCAGCTCCTCATCGCTCATCCCTCGACTCATCTTGATGAACTAAATATCCACAAAGGTCACCTACACATACAAAAAATAATGTTAGCATAATCAATATAAATCATGCAAAGCACGGTAATATAAATCTTAAAAAATGATATTACTTAAAATGCATATCTTATGTACCCTTATAAGCGATTCATCAATGAATTGAGTAGGTGGATACTCCAAGTATGAAGTACCCTATGGTCCCATGTCAATCTCCTGACACAACTCTGCATACATTGAAAGGTCGATAGACATGTCACCACAAAAGGATAAGTCCACCTCGTTCTCAAAGAATTCTTGGACTCTTGTATTTCCATCATTGTTACTTGATGATGGCTCCTCTACATGCTCTAAGCTTTCAGTGGCCTCCACCCCTTGCAATATTGACCCCTCTATTTGTATATTGTCCTCATCTATGCTCGAAACATCGCTTTGATCATATGCTCTAGCACTTCGAGGAGCTAAAGGTATAGCATACCACCATCGAGGTTATCGAGGGTTTGGATAGAAAATTACATGTTCACAATCATGTACAATAGAGATTTAACTATTATGGCATGTACCATGTCGTAATACAATTAAAAAACACATGAGTTCATGCACTTGTTCACAATGGGCCAGCAACACAAACGTGTTGTGCAAATCCGTCCATTTTTTTTCAGAATCTATTTCGAGAAATCTAGATAGACCTCGTTGAACTGTTGCTCCAGCTCCTTCAAGTACCACTTTGAACCATTACACATCGAATAGGATCATGGAGAAGCTATGGTAATCCACCATGATAATACTTTGCCAATTCCAAAAATACTCCATCTCATCTATAACTGGGTTTGGATCCGTTGCTCGTTGTTGGCTCTCTTGCTCGAACCTTACTATGATACCACAATCTGTTGTGGAGCACATTTTGTCAATACGCTCCACGTGAAAATGTCGTCCGTGTGACCACGCTACACTATATATTTTTTACTGTACATTGAAAAACTCAATTAGTTGTTGCATATAAAATATAGATACGACAAGCCCTAAACACGTCATCACCTTTGGACTACATCCCATCGAGAATTCCCACTCGGTTGAGACCTCTGCCCCTTCGCCAGACGTTGTAGTTAAAGCTCCATGCAACCATCACGTTAACATAAACCGCGGCATCTCCTCCATGCCCTCGGGATATCGAATTGGTCAATAGTGCGTACTTCGTCAAAATTCAGATTGCACTTCCTCTCGATCTTTCCTAGCTTGTTGGTACCTAGTGAGCCACGACTCCATAGAGGCATGGTGCAATATACAAAAGCGATTCACTTTCTCCTCCATTGTAGCATTCATTCTTTTTTCTACCCCATTTCCAACCACCACATCTCTGATTAGTCTATCATTGTCTTTTAGCGACCATAGCATATTGTTGTCTGAATCCACTGTTGGTAGCCATTGTGAAATATACACTAGCGCCTCAGCCACCAACCAACCTTCAGCCATGCTACCGCTCGTTGTTGCACAAAGCCTTTCAGGGTTTTCATGAAATGCTCCAAGAAGAACATCCATCGCATATGGACAGGTCCAGCAATCTCCACTTCATCTACAAGATGCACAAGAAGGTGGATTTGTATCGTGAGCATGCTGGTAGGCAGGTATTTCTCAAAGAGACAAACCGTCTCCACTGCTCCCCACCTCACGGATTCAATAGAGGACATCTTAATCTCCTTCTGTGAGATCCATTGCATTAAAGTCGACAACTTGTAAATTGCCCCACGTATTTTTGGAGTAAGGCATCCTACGATCGCAATCGGTAGTATAAATTGCCATAAACAAGAAAGCATTATGAACAATGACTACACTCCAAATGGCAAAATACGCAGGCCACTTATAATCCATTCCTAGTACAAACCTGACATATCTTATGTCAATCATGGGATTTTAGCCCTAATAATTGGTTGTCTTTAGAAAATGCAGACTTGAGAGAACGCATCATACCTATCGGTGTGGATAGACTTGACTATTGGCTCCACAATGCACTCTTCTTTAGTGGACAAAACCCAAGGAAGCACAAGGTAGCTGCATGCAACCATCAGCACTCGACTGTGGCCAAAGCGCCTCCATCTTGCCTACCTCCTTCAAATCTATATGTGCCCCTATAGTGTCTCTCTTTCCTGTGATGTGGTCCCATAGCAAGCTGCCCACATTCTTGAAAATATGCATGGGATCCAACAAGTGGTTGATCTGTAAGTGGGTCTAATATGGCAACTTGTAGAAAACAGAGAATCATTGTATTTCGTTTGGATGTGATTCCGTGTGGACCATTTTCAGCTCGTACCAGCTTTGGGCATTCATACATGCTAGAGGTCGTCCAAGAAAACCTTCCCTGAGTTCATGACCCTCTGGCAAGAAAGCGACGTGTTCTTGATGTACCATCTTCTTCATGGTTCGCGACCTTCAGGAGTCTAATTGTGGCCCACACAATGGGCATGCATGATAATCTGAGTCCAAGAAAACCTTCCCTGAGTTCATGACCCTCTGGCAAGAAAGCGACGTGTTCTTAATATACCATCTTCTTCATGGTTCATGACCTTCAGAAGTCTAACTGTGGCCCACACAATGGACATGCATGATAACCTGAGGTAACCAGACCTGTCCCAACACCTCTATCTAGTAAATACAAACTTGAATGAGCTATGATAGATATTACCAACGAGAATGGAAGCCTACTTACCTGAGCACTCTCCGAATCTCGAAAAGTCATGCATCGTCCACATGAGAATGGCTCGAATATTGGCGGACCGTCGACCATCGCCCTTGCTTATATCTTACACGATGACCCCCCCTCCCACAAAATCTTAAGCTCATTAACTAATGGACGAAGATACATGTCCATATTTTTAACTTTGTAGTGGCCGAGAATGAGTAAACTAAGGATGAGATGTCCTTTCTTCGTAGAAAGCCATGGAGAGATATTGTAGTTGACAAGGACTATAGACCACACACTGTAAGAAGTTGAGTGCAGATCGAATGGGTTCATGCCATCCATAGCAAGACCGAGCTGAAGATTCCTTGGCTCTTGGGCAAAGCCTGGGAAGGTAGAGTCAACATGGCTCCATGTGCGTGAATCCACTGATATTCATTGAACTCCATCTATGGATCTATTCTGTGCATGCCACGTTGTCAAGCTCGCCATGTCAGATGTACAAAACATGTGGTTTATGCAGGGGTTAAGCCAAAAGTGTCTAAGAACGTTTTGAGGGATGGTTTGCCCTTGCAAGTCCTGTCGATACCTGTGAGCACCACACTTTGGACATGTCTCCATAGCCTCGTATTCTCCTCAAAACAGTATGCAATCGTTGATACATGCATGGATGCTGTTGTAGTCCATGCCAAGCTTTTGTAAAGCATGTCGTGCATCATCACGAGACTCAGGCATGGTATTTACAAGTGGTAATATATGATACTTCAGTAACCTGAAAAAAAATCATAAAATACCTTTACAAAACACAAATTTTTTTAATGATAGTGCTGAAAAGAAATCAACGAAGCATACATACAAGGTACCTGAACAACTCGGTCATACTCGCATCGCTCAACCCGTATTTCGCTTGCACACTTAGGAGTGCAAGCAGTGTCTTGAGAAGGTGAGATACTCGGCATCCATTATATAATGGTATGGATGCGTCCTCTCTAAGAGGATCAGAAGTCTCGACATCCATGGGCATCAATGCATCAAAATTTGCCTCCATCTCAGGCTCCAAGATTGTAGGTAAGTCTGGAAGGCTGCATGTCTCCTTTGGTATTGACAGTATAGATTGGGCAGTACCTTTCAAGTGGTAGATTGGCTCAGGCACTCCATCCATCACATGCCCACTAACTCTTCTAACTGGCCGCAAAGGGTGCACTCCTCCTTGGGATGAGACATCGCCTCCCTAGATAGAAAATTTGCCAGTCACACCCAATGTTTTTGTATATGGTATTCAATTAGCTTGCAAATACAATGCATGATTCATATATACTTTTCTTATCGTTTGCTCAAAATCTGAGATCGCATGACCAACGATCTCAGATTGAAACTCGTCAAAGCATCGTACATGTTCTATAGACAATCGATGTTTTTGTCTAATTGTTAGCTTACATTGAGAGCAAGGACATGGGACATGCTGATTAAGATATACCTCGCGATCTTGAACATCATGGCCTTAATTGTTTTCCATTTTATCTATGTTACGACAAACAATTTGTTTTTGTTATCATTCTTTTTTTCTTTCTAAAATTGTTTGAGAATGGATTTCTTCTCTTGTAACTCAGAAAAATTAACATATATAAAGTCTCCACCCACCCACAAATTAATGTATGTCGGAGTATTTCCCATCTCGTGCTATTGCACCGGACCTCACCGGACCTCGCCGCCACTCTCTTTTTTTTTTTAAATTCATTCATTCTCTCCTCTCCTACCATCTCTCTCTCTTTTTCTCTTTCTTTATTATGTTGTATGTTTATTCCCTCTCTCTCGTTCCTTCTTTCTTTTTCTCTTCCTCTCCCTCTCTCATTTCCTTTAAAAAACATCTCTCTCTCTATCACTACCACTACCACTATCACTACCACTACAATAAACAAGAAAAGAAGAAAAAACAACAACAACAAAAATAACTACTACTACTACTACTACAAACAAGAAAAGAAGAAAAAACTACTACTACTACCACTACTACAACAACAACAACAACAAACAAGAAAATTAAACAACAATAAACAAGAAAACAAAAAAAACTATTACTATTACTACTAATACTACTACAATAAAAACAAGAAAACTACTACTACTACAACCACGACTATGACCACGACCACGACTATCACTACCACTACCACTACCACTACCACTACCACTACCACTACCACTACCACTACCACTACCACTACCACTACCACTACCACCATAATAAATAAGAAAAGAAGAAAAAATAACAACAATAACTACTACTACTACTACTGCTACAATAACAACAAACAAGAAAAGAAGAAAAAACTACTACTACTACTACACTAACAACAACAAAAAACAAGAAAACTAAATAGCAATAAACAAGAAAAGAAAAGAAAAAACTACTACTACTACTACTACAAACAAGAAAACTACTATTACTACTACTAGTACTAGTACTACAATCACGACTATGACGACTACAACCATGACTACGACTACCACAACAACTCTCTCTCTCTACCACTACCACTACCACTACAATAAACAAGAATAGAAGAAAAAACTACTACTACTACTACCAATACTACAACAACAACAAACAAGAAAACTAAATAATAATAAACAATAAAAGAAAAAAAACTACTGCAACAACAACAACAATAGCAACAACAACAACAAACAAGAAAACTACTACTACTATACTATACTACAACTACGACTACGACTACGACTACGACTACCACAACAACAAACCACTACTGCTACAATAAACAAGAAAAGAAGAAAAAACAACTACAACTACTACTACTACTACTACTACAATAATAACAAACAAGAAAAAAAGAAACTACTACTACTACAAACAAGAAAACTAAACAACAATAAACAAGAAAAGAAAAAAAACTACTACTACTACTACAATAACAAACAAGAAAACTACTATTACTACTACTAGTACTACTACTACAATCACGACTACGACAACTATGACCACAACTACGACTACCACTACAATCACGACTACGACAACTATTACTATGACAACTATCACGACTACAACAACTATGACCACGACTACAACTACCACAACAACAACAAACTAGAAGAGAAGAAATTAAACAACAACTACTACTATCATTACCACTACCACTACTACTACAACGACCACCACCACAACAACAAACAAGAAAATAAGAAATTAAACAACCACTACTGCTACCCCTAACCCTACCCCTACCACAAAAACAACAAACAAGAAAATAAGAAATTAAACAACAACTACCGCTACCGCTACCACTTGTCAAGATTGTGGGAGAGAAGGAAGGAGTCTCACTTGTAGCTTTCTTGCTTGCACAATGGGGGAATACACACAAGGGTGGAGGCTGAAAATAATTTTCCTCTTCTTAGTTTGTGTAAGCCAAAAGAACTCTCATACAAAGAAATAGAAGAACCCTATATATGGGTCTCAAACCAAACTCAACTAACTAAGGTGGCATACTAATTGAACCACGAACTAGAGTAGATAAGGATAGCTATCATGTAGCTATTATTCATGGGCGGTGTACCAACCGCATCTACAACTGACAAGTCGATGACATAAATGCACAACGGTCACCCTGGCATATCACGAGTGGAGCTCGATATCTCAACACTCCCCCTCGAGCTCAATCCCAATTCCTGCACACCAAGCAGGTCTCTGAACTTGCACAACTTCTCTGCACCCAATGCCTTCGTAAATATGTCAGCTACCTGATCCTCTGTGCTGACATAAACTAGATCAATAAGACCTAGTAAAACCCTCTCCCGCACATAGTGATAATGCACCTCAATGTGCTTTGTTCTAGTATGATAGACTGGGTTATTTGCCAAGTGTATACTACTCATGTTGTCACAATAAATGACAACTAGCCCATCTGTAGGCTGATGCATATCATAAAGTAGCTTATGCAACCAAGCTACCTCACATGCAGCCATTGCTGCACCCCTGTACTTGGCCTCTGTGCTCGACAAGGCAACTGTAGGCTGTTTCTTGCTGCTCCAAGTGACTGCAGCACTTCCAAAAGAGAACACATATCCACTGGTAGATCGTCTATCAGAAATACTACCAACCCAATCAGCATCAGTGTATCCATGCAGCTGTATCTGAACCCCAATCTCATAAAATAGTCCATACTGCAATGTGGACTTCACATACCTGAGTATGCGTCTAGCCGCATCCAAATGCGGTTTCCTTGGAGCCTGCATAAACTGACTTACCAATCCAACAACAGAGCTCAAATCTAGCCTGGTAATAGTCATATAAATCAAACTTCCTACTATGTGTCTGTACATAGTAGGGTCTTCTAGATGCTCACCTGCATCTGGGCTCAGCTTCACATTCTGCTCCAAAGGAACTGGAATAGGCTTACAGCCTATCATCCCATATTTGGACAGCATGTCCAATCCATACTGCCTCTGCAAGAGCCGTATCCCACTTGGTGATCTAATCACTTGAATGCCTAAGAAATAACGCAGCTCTCCCAAATCCTTCATCTCAAACTTCTGCTTCAATAGCATTTTCACATGAAGGATATCTTCATCACTATCACTTGTCATAATCAAATCATCAACATAAATGACAAGTAGCATAATACCTTTCTCTGTTTTTCTCACATAAAGTGAGAAATCTGCCTTGGAAATCTGAAAGCCAATAGTGACAAGATACTGTCCTATCTTGTCAGACCATGCTCTAGGTGCTTGCTTCAAGCCACACAAGGCTTTCTTCAACCTGCAAACAAACTCAGGATGAACAGCATGCACATAACCTGGTGGCTGCTCCATATAGATCTCTTCTTGCAAATCACCATGCAAGAATGCATTCTTTACATCCATCTGATGTAAAGACCATCCCTTTGATGCAGCCATAGCAATGACTGCTCTTACGGTTGCCATCCTTGCAACCGGACTGAATGTTTCTTCATAGTCAATGCCATATGTTTGTGCATACCCCTTGACTACTAATCTTGCCTTGTATCTATTCACAGAACCATCTGCATTGTGCTTCACCTTATAAACCCACTTACAGCCAATTGCATTCTTACCTTTAGGCAAAGGTACTAACTCCCATGTAGCATTTGCTTCCAAGGCATCCATTTCTTCATCCATGGCTTTCTCCAATTTTTATTTTCCCATGGCTTGCTCAAAAGAAGTGGGTTCTGGTTCCTATATCACTTTGACCATATATGCATAGTGAATGGCTGTAAATCCATCATATTTCAGCCTATCCATAGGATACCTAGCTCTGGTAGACCTGCGCAAAGTAGGTTCACTCCCAGGTGCTCTCAAAACATCCCTGATCTTCCTTACTCTAGGTGTAACAATAGAAGGAATACCCAACTCATCATCAATGCTCTGTTCTGAGCCACTGGATTCACCATCCACATAAGAGTGACCTGCATTCACATCAAACATGGGCTGATCTACCTTCTCTTTTCCTTTTCGTGAGACCTGCATACCACTATCTGAATTGTTTTGAGGAGATTCTCCTGATCTCAATCTGCCTGTCCATGGCGAAGAATATGAACCACTGCTAGAGGACACTCTAGGTCCACTAATATTTTGTGACTGCTGCTGTGAATTCTGTGCAGCATTACCATTTTGTGCATCTACATCATCAATCACATTTACTGGTTTATACCAGCTACTCATCTCATCAAAAACAACATCTTTGCTCACTATAAACTTACGAGTAGAAGGATTATAGCATATATACCCTTTCTGCTGTTGCAGAGAGTAACCAATAAAGATGCACTTTTCAGCTTTTGGATCCAACTTGGATCTCAACTCATCTGGCACATGTACATAGGCAATGCAACCAAAAATTTTCAAATGAGAAACATTTTGTTTCCTACCAGTATACCTCTCCTTTGGATTCGTCCCATGTATTGCTGCACTAAGAGTCATGTTCATTATATAGACTGTTGTAGCAACTGCTTTAGCCCAGTAAAAATCTGGCAAGTCTTTTTCGTTGAGCATGGCACGAGATACCTCTCCAATATGCCTGTTTTTCCTTTCTGCAATTCCATTTTGTTGTTGGGTATGACTGCATGAATATTGCTGTTTTATGCAATGCTCCTGTAGGAACCTTGCAAACTCATTTGAGAGGTACTCTCCCCCTCCATCTGACCTTAGGCATTTTATTTGCAGGCCTGTTTCTTTTTCAACCATAGCTTTAAGAGTTTTGAAATGCCCAAAAACTTCACTTTTCTTTTTCATAAAATACACCCAAACTTTTCTGCTATAGTTATCAATAAAAGTGAAAAAATAATGACAGCCTCCAAGAGATGCAGCTTTAGTAGTCCACACATCAAAGTGGATTAATTCCAATGGCTTCTTACTCTCTTGAACATGTCTAGGAAATGGTTTCCTTGCATGTTTTCCAAATTGACAGGCTTCACATATCTTATGCATTTCTGTAACCTTGAATTTTGGCAATCCTGCAACAATATTTTGGAGCTGCATTGATTTAAGTCGTTGTACATTAACATGACCAATGCGTTTATGCCATATATCAATATCTACAACTACACCGGTCCCATGTGCAAACATTGCTGCACTCAATTCAGACATGTCTGCATCCAACATAAACATTCTGTCCTTCTTCTTTCCTTTTGTTATCAAGTGACCTTTATTTTTCATATCCTCAACAAAGCATCCATGAGGATTAAATCTGACCTGCAAGCCCTGCTCAACCATTTGACCAACAAAAACCAGATTCTTGGTGATATTCGGGACATGAAATACATTGGACAGGTATTTCTTTTTCCCATCCTACATAGACAAAGGAATTTTTTCAATCTGCACAATAGGATGTGCAGTATCATCACTACTCTCCACAAATCCAGGTTTTTCCATTTTCCTTGCATCCTCCATCCATTCTGCATGACCTGTCATGTGGTTTGATACACCAGAGTCAACATACCATACATCATTGCTTTCTTCTGCACTTGTCACAGAATTGTTCATCTGTTGCACCATAAACAAGTGCTCATTTCTGTCCTCACCCTGTCTACTAGAAGATGCATAATTCCCTTGTTGCAATTTCCCATTCATGATGTCATTCTGCTTTTTATAGCAGTCTTTAGCCATATGACCCATTTTACCACAGTAGTAGCATTCAACATTGCTGTTTGCATTTTGACCTCTTTGGCTCCCCCTGCCTCTAGAGTTACCATGTCCTCCTCCATAAGACTGGTTTTCTTGAGTTTGCTGCATATTTTGATTTCTACCATGGCCTCCAAATCGGCCTCCTCTACCTCTGCCTCTACCTCTTCCAGCATTTGAGTAGAATACAGCTTATTTTGAAGTTCCTCCTGAAGAAGATGCACCACCATTTCTCTGCTCCTCAGAAATTAGAAGAGCAATCAACTCCTCAAAATCAGGAAATCTTTCACGAACTGAAATGGATGTCCGAAACTGTGCATAATCCTTTCCTAGACCATTCAAGGTCACTGAAACTAAATCATCATCTTCCACTGGCAACCCAATGGAAGCAAGTGCATCTGCAATCTTCTTCACCTTCATGTGGTAGTCATTGATGCTCATACTTTCTCTTTGCACATTGTGCAACTCTTGCTTGAGCTGCATTTTCCTGGCTTGCGTATTTGTGCTATACATTTTTTACAGAGTATCCCATGCCTCCTTTGGCATACTTGCATCCTGAATATGCACAATCACAGAGTCTGAAATGCTAATAGACAGCCAATACATAACTTTCCTGGCTCTCTCATGCCATGCTTTAAATGCCTGCATTTGCTGTTGATTGGGAACATCAGGAAGAACTGGTTCTTCTTCATTTCCTGCAACAAATTCCCAATATCCTTTTCCCATAAGGAAATTCGTCATTCTAAACTTCCATGCTTGGAAGTTGTTCTTGTCAAGCTTTTCAGTTACAATCTGTGAAAGAGAATCAAACGCCATTACAGAACACTGCAAAAAATTCTGTCATTGCAAAAAACACAGCTTCACCCTCACAAGGGCAAATCTGCAAAACTGGCAAAAGTGGTATTTGACCACACAGTCACTTCCTAGTGACGATTTTGCACAAACAGGAACCAAGGATGATTCGGTAACTCCCAATGTCTCTGCACATAGGCATACAATGCAATTTCTACAGTAACTTTTCACCGACCTGTAGAATAGTGGTCGCACAGCATAAAACAGGGCCTTTTCCTGAGTGCGTGCAATAAACTTCCGCCTCCAAAACAGGCCCCGAAATGGCCTCAAATCAAAAAAACAGGGTCGCTAAGGGCTAAAGCCCTTACCCGTAGCATATACTGCCCTCTAGCTTCACCGTGAAGGGCGTCTCGACCTGAGACAATGCACTCTTGCAATTTTCGGCTGTGCTACCTGTTGCAGAGATCTGCTCCCAAAATAGAAAATGAAAGCAACACTGCTCCTCTTACCAGAACACCGCGAGCTTGGCTTGCTTTCTTGAGTTCCTTACCACGAACAAGGCTCTGATACCATGTCAAGATTGTGGGAGAGAAGGAATGAGTCTCACTTGTAGCTTTCTTGCTTGCACAATGGGGGAATACACACAAGGGTGGAGGCTGAAAATAATTTTCCTCTTCTTAGTTTGTGTAAGCCAAAAGAGCTCTCATACAAAGAAATAGAAGAACCCTATATATGGGTCTCAAACCAAACTCAACTAACTAAGGTGGCATATTAACTAAGCCACGAACTAGAGTAGATAAGGATAGCTATCATGTAGCTATTATTCATGGGCGGTGTACCAACTGCATCTACAACTGACAAGTCGGTGACATAAATGCACAATGGTCACCCTGGCATATCATGAGTGGAGCTCGATATCTCAACACCACTACCACTACCACTACCACTACCACTACTACAACTATCACAACAACAACAAACAATAAAAAAAGAAAAGAAGAAATAAAACAATAACAATAACAACAACCTCTCCCTTCCTCTCTCTCTCCCTCCCTCTCCCTCTCCGTGTCTTTCTCTCTTTCCCTATTATGCTTAATGTTTTCTCCCTCTCTCTCTCGTTCCTTCTTTTGTGTTCTCTCTTCCTCTCCCTCTCTCATTTCCTCTCCCTCTCTCAATACACATGATTTTTAACAAAAACAAGTAAAAGAAAAAGAGAAAAAACAAAAACAAAGTAAGAATGAACAATGCACTCACCGTAAAGGCCCGAGGATGGATTCGGCGGCTCCTCTTTGCGATAGCGGCTCCTCTTCGCCCTCTGTATACTTCCTCCTCTTCTTCGCGAATGGCGGCGGCAGCATTGAGAAGCTTTCCTTCTCCCTCTTTCTCTCTTTCTCTCCCTCTCCCTCTCAAATGCAAGATGGAGTTCGCTCTCTCTTTCATTTGTTCGCGCAAAATAACACGCTCAGGTTTCGGCCGGCATTTTTTCATCTGAGCACCGTCGCTATTTGCGTCGCATAAATAGCGACGCCACTATTTTGCATTGGAAAGCGCCATCGCTATGCCTCCGTATCCTAATAGTGTTGGTTATTGCAAGAAATTCACTATCATAGATATTAGGACCAAAATTTTATTGTCTGAGTAGTGACTTGTCTATGCAACTTGACTAAAGGTCTTGGGATTCTCATTTGAGAATGAATGTCCGCTATATGTATGGATTGAGTAGAAGTGAGCCAAAATAACTACAAATACATATGTGTTACTTGGATGTTGTGCGAGCATTGCAATTAATGAAAAATCAACTTAGTTTATAGGGAGCCATGTACTGACTCTTAAGGACTACATTAATACATAGAGCTATAATCATAGCAAATGCTAAAAAGATTGACAATATCACTCAATTTGTGGGGGTGAGAAGCTAGAAAATAACAATTATGCTATTTGAAAATTTTGTACAGAGAACTTTCTCATTGGAAAAGGCTATTGGGATCTTATAATAGATGATGAAGTTAAACCTAAGCTTCCAAACAAACATCCAACTCCTAAATAGTAGAAGACACACTGTGCTTGGCTTGAATGTGCTTGTAGAGGCTTGCATTGGCTCTTATTATGCATTATGGATACAATGGTCATGAAAATAATGAACAAAAAGTCTCCTAAAGATGCTTGGACAATCTTGATGAAGTACTATGGCACTACCACTAGTGCACACAAAATTCAACTAAAGTAAAAGTTCAACACCATGAAGAGGAGAGGACTGTCCATATGGGATTATGTAATAGAGATAAAGACTCTTGTAGATTAGTTGGCAACTATTGGAACTAAAGTAGAGCATGAGAATTTGGTTGCAATGACCTTGAATGGACTTGGACCTGAATAAAAGTCATTTGACACTTCTATATCAATGAGATCTAAACTATGTGACTTTAATGAGCTAGTTGCATTGCTTATTCATGAAGAGGAGAAATTGGGTTTACCTACTAGCTCTACTAGCTCGAATGATAGAGATGCAATGTTTTACTCAAATCAAAGAGGCTATGGTAGTAGTGGTAGAGGGTCCTTTCATGGTAGAGGGACTCAACAACATGCATCTCAAAATATGCAAAATCAGAAAGGATATCATGCTAGAGGTGGTGGATACTCCCAAGTGAGGAGGAGATCTAACTCCAAAGGCAGAGGATCTTAGCAGTCATAGATTACGTATTATAATTTTAAGAAGAATAAGGATTGTCACTATTGCGGGAAATATAGCCATATTGCTAAAGAGTGCTAGAAGAAGCAAGCGAATCAAAGAGGTAGCAGTAGATGCACTATCCCTTATTTAGTCATGCAAAGCATGAGAGTGATGACAAGTTATTTGCTATGACATATATACAGAATAAGGGTGCTAAGCAAGAAAAATCAAATGACATATGGTATATTGATTAATAAGCATCAAATCATATTATACCACATGGTGAGTGGTTTGATGAAATGAAAGCATGTACAAATGGTTATGGATATGACATCCAACACGACATAACTCATATAGGAGTTGTTTCATTGATTGTGCATGATGGCAAGAATAAGAAATTGGATAGTGTTTTTCATGTTCTATCCATCATGAAGAATATGTTATCTATAGGAATATGGCAAAGGTTACAAGCTTATTACAAAGGGCAAAAGTCATGGAAGACTGTTTACATTGGATGTAAATATCGAGGAGTTAAAAGAGCTATGATGTTTGCTCATCATGATGCAAATATCAAATATAGATATTTGGCATACACGCATTGGACACATAAATTTTCAAAGGTTGAAAAATATGCAGCAAAAGGATATTGTTTCAAGATTGCCAAAGTTTAAATATGCTGATTTGGGACACACATGTTTAGCCTGTCAATTTGGCAAACAAGCCTGCTTTCCGTTTGTTAGACATACATAGAACAGTAGTAGACCCTTGTAGCTTATTCATTTGGATGTATGGGGACCCACACATAATGTATCTCTAAGACTTGGAGGGTCTAGGTATTATGTGACTTTTGTGGATGATTTCAATAGGTATACATGGATATACATTTTGAATATAAACATGAGGTTCTAGACAGCTTTATGGATTTCAAATCTCATGTAGAGAAAGAGTTCAATTGTTATGTTTGATGCATATAGTCTAATGGTCATGGTGAATATGTATCAAAGGAGTTTGAATTAAGCATGGGATCAAGAGATAGTTGACATACAATTATACTCCATAGCAAAACAGAGTGGCTGAATAGAAAAATTAGGTCATTATGGAAGCAACCAAGGAAATGCTAAATGAGAAAGATATATCTCTTTCCTATTGGGCTAAAGCAATTCTTACTATTGTTTATGTCATGAATCATACACCCACAACAACTGGTATGCATGAGAAGATACCATATGAGACTCTTTATGGATATAAGATTGACGTTAGACACTTGAAAGTATTTAGTTCTATTGCATATGTCCATGTACATGATGAGAAATGGAAGAAGCTTGATCCAAACGAAGTGAAGGCTATTTTTATTGGTTACTTACAGGAACAAAAGGCTCACAAGTGTTATGTTCCATATACTCTTGAGAATTTAATAAGCCGTGATGTAGTATTTGATGATCTAGCATCTTGGTATGGTGATAAGCAAGTAATAGTTCATGATGACTCTTCACAAAGTACCTAGGTTGAAAATGGAATGTAGGACACTACTATTGCTAGTGGATCTATGCATGATGTATCTACTAGTGTGAGTCCTTGGACAGGTAGACTACAGAGTCATGGATTTGAGTTCTTTGACATGGATACATCAGTGAGGGGGAGATTGGACATGGATAAAGGATAAGAGAAGGCATTGGATGATGTAATAGGTCCATTGACATCAAGATATGATTCCACTAATAGCTTGGATAGTGAGCTTTGGATACGAGTAGTTGTTACACCTGGTGTTAAGGAGAGATATGTGCTACTACCTCATGAGAGAGTAGAATCACATAGTGCACCACAACTACCGAGATTACAGAGAGAAAGAAAACCGATTGATAGATTTACTTACAATGGATACTCAGTGAAGCACCATGCATACATGAAAAAAGTTATGAGTTACAAAGAGGCCACATCATTTGTAGAAGTAGTCAAAGATAAGATTTGGTGTAAAGCTATGGATGAAGAGTATGACACTTTGATGGAAAATCAAACTTGGGATTTGATTCAACTACCTGAAGGAAAAATGTCTATTGGATGCAAGTGGATTTTTAAAGTCAAATGCAACTCAGATGGCTCACTTAAGTGATACAATGTTAGGTTAGTTGTGAAGTGTTATGCTCAACAGTATGGACTCTAATATGAAGAGACTTTTAGTCTTTTTGTGAGAAGATGGAAATTTTATGGACTATTACTGCACTAGCTACATCCAAGGGTTGGAACTTATATGAGATGGACATAAAGAATGCTTTTCTCAATGGTAACTTGATGGTGAAGTCCATATGGATCAACCACCACACAAGGATATGTACATCCTGAATATTCATCTTATATTTGCAAATTGAAGAAAGTATTATATGGATTGAAACATGCACCATGGGCATGGAGTGCAAAAATCAGCTTGTATCTACAAAGACTTGGTTTTTAGATAGGCAAGGATAATCATAGCTTATTTACTAAGATGACAAAGAAAGACTATGTGATTTTGGTGGTTTATGTAGATGACTTGATCATTACAAGTGATGATATATAGGGGATTGATGTGATCAAATCTATGTTGCAGAAAGAGTTTCAGTTAAAAGATTTGGGAGAGCTGAAATTTTTCCTTGGTATTGAGGTCATATAGACATCTGAAAGAATCTGGATGTTACAAAAGTAATATGTAGATAATATGCTAAAAAAGTATAGTATGTTGGAGTGCAAGCCCATGGATACTCAATTGTAATAGAATTTCAAGTTGATATTTGATACAAGATATGAGATTGAGAATGTAATCATGTATGGGTAGATGGCTATTGGTAGCTTGATTTATCTTACCATCACTGAATTGGATGTCAGTTATTCAATTGGGTTGATTAGTCACTTTATCCAACAACCAAGGAAACCTCATTTAGATGTAATGAGAAGGATTATGAGATCTATGAAGGCTACATTATACTATGGGATGTTCTATGAGTATGGTAAGACTCTTGAGCTGATAGGTTGTTACAATGATGTTGATTGCGCTAGATGTGCCTATGACAAAAGATCAACAAGTGGGTATGCATTTGGTCTTGGAAACAACATGATTAGCTAGAGTAGTACAAAGCAACCCATTATGGCTCTCTCGAGTAGTACTAAATTAGAATATAGAGGTGTAGCCTTAGCTTCATGTGAAGTTGTGGGTAGGATGTTGGATGACTTGGGTGTGTATATGCATAAACCACTCAAGCTATACTATGACAATATGAGCAGTGTGCTTCTTGGTAGTAATCCTATTTATTATGCAAGATTGAAGCACATAGAAGTGCATTACCATTTCATGAGGGAAATGGTACTTGGAGGCAAGATAGACTCTTATTTATGTGAAGATAGAAGACTAGGTAGTGAACATCTTTATCAATCACTTGGTAGAGATAAGTTTACTCATTCTAGCATGCTACTTGGGGTATAAGAGGTGACTTGAGCTTGAAGGGGAGTTTGAAGAATCAAGCTCACTGACTCTCATAACTGTAGGTTAGTTGTACCTCATGTGTGCTAATAAATGAGTCGGAATGACCTAAGTAGAGTTAGCTGCTAGGCTAGATGTTTACAAAATGGTTAGTGTACTTTGGCTTTGGTGTGTTATTTTTTTGAGTAGAATGAATAATGAAATAGAAGTATGAGATTACTTTGCTCTCTAAGCTCATTCTTTGTTTATGTCTCTTTCTCCCTCTTTGCAGTTTCAATAGAGTTGAATCTTTATGCCTTTATATTTACTGAAAACTCAAAAATTGTCCAAGATGCATGTGAACTTTCTACATTATTGATATATCCCAACATAGTATTATCAATGACTATGGATAGACAATATATTACTTTTTTTTCTTTTGCATTCCATTCTTTCCACACCTTTAATTCTTTTGTAATCACAGAATTACTTAGATTTGGCTCCTTTTCTTCACCTAAAATGAAGTCATAAAGGCCTTTTCTAATAAGGAAGTTTATCACACAACTTTCATGATGGATAATTGTTCTTGTCCAACATATTAATGATAGGATTTCCACTATTCACTACCATTTTCACAAAATTGATACAAAACAACTCTGAAATGGAGCCCAAAACAACCTCAGACAACTAAAAAGCAACATGAAAGTCTTGAAGGGATTATCTGCAAAATATATAGTGCTCTGCTTGCATATGAAATCTCATAGCAATTTGAGATTTTTCCTTTACCTTGCACCCAAAGCTTTCATAGGCACTATCCAAGAGAAAGAGTGGAAGAATGAGAGAGCTTTTTACCCAAACCTTGCTTGAATCCTTGATTCTTATTTTTCACTTAAGCCTTTAAAAGTAAACTCTCTCAATGGTGTGGCTTTGTTACCATGTCACAAATTATGTGGTAGGGGACTTGCTTGAGCTTTTGTGCCAAACACACACCATACAGATAAGAGGAAGCTCACTCAAGAACATAAGAAGAGAGATGGAGACCAAAACATTTTCTTGTCGGTTTTTTTCTTCTTCTTTTACACACAATACAATGTACACAAAGTATAGATAATATACAACATAAAGAAAAAAACTTACTAAGTCAAACAATGTATAACTAACTATACTAATTGATTGGCACTATAACGATGCTAGCTTTAGGTAGGTGCAACAAACCATATAATTAGTGATAAGTTAGTGGGCATGTGAGAACCGTAATGATTATCGGTGTGCTAAATGTAGACATGTGGACCCATCTAACCAAGGAGTCCATCATCAATGTTTTTCATGTGTTTATCTTGCTATCTTAACATGGTTTCGCAAAAGAACTTTAGGCCACCCAAATTTGGGTGGATACAATGAGACACCCCATCACTCCACCTCAAGTAATCCCTCTCCCCTCTCCTAACATATTAAATGAGTCTAAGTTCACCTTGAATCTAACTAGAGAGGCTTAGATTCAGGGTAATGAAGCCCATGAGTCAAATTTTAATACCTTGTGTGTGTGTGTGTGTGTGTGTGTACACACACACTCTCTCTCTCTAGTTTAATGAAAAACAACTACTAGTTCTTCTTTAAATTTACATGATGTGCTACATATAGACAATTTTTTCATGAGTATAGATATGGTGATTAGAAATAGATGCCACCACGTATTGATACATAGGCAAATTGTGACAAAACATGGATCTTGAGCATGGCTATAGCTATGGAGGTTTGAATGTGCTGACTAGAGCCATGACCATGTAGGTAACTGACACTAACTGTTACTCGGTTGAATTAGGTTCCAAGTTAGAATACTTGGACTCATAAACACAATCCCGAGTAGGACATGACAGAGACTCGCAGTGAAGTACAAAGTACAAAATAGCATTATATGAAAAGTGAACCAAGTACATGTCTTTACGGCTTTTCATCTTCTCCACTCTCCTCACTGTGCATATGGGATTCAGGAAAGCTCTTCCTAAAGCATACATCATTTGTCTATTTCTCAACACAGATCCCCCTCAATACACTTCTATGGTCCACATTGCCTACACCCTCGTCACTCTTTCCTACCTCATAATTTGCAAAGCACTATTCAAGGTGCTATTTGTCTCAAGTATCACATCTAATGCTAACGAGAACATCCTTGTGTTGAGAAAAATTGGCAAGTCATGTCTTTGGCATGCACTTATGCAATATAATTGTGAGCTTAGTAGCTTTAGGGAGTGCTTTTGAGGCTCTACAAGTGGAGACCATAGCGAACATGGTGCAAGAGCAATACCTAGTGAAGAGATGTTGCAAATAAGTGCCTAAAACCACAAAAAAGTTGTATTTTAGAAGCAATTGATTGCTTTTGTACTCCCATTACTAGCTCTATATTGAGTCTAGCTAAGAAGCCATTTGATGTTTTAACATTTACAATAGTAATATATTTTCATCTTTCTACATGACTTGTATGTGCAAATACGAGGACTTGATTTTGTTTCTCTTTGGGTCATGCAGAAAATTATCAAAATGTAATGGTTCTCATTAATGGGTAGTCATGGAAGTCTATAGTATCGAAACAATTCAAATTTACACCAATTAAATATAGAAGGGTTTGCAATATGTGATGCGCTTGACTAAAAATTTACCATCAATGTTGATATCGATATTTGGGAGAATCTTACCTTGTAGAGCTTAGAGAGGTGGAGGATGGGATTTGGAGATTTGCTATCAAGGTGTTCAAAATATCAATCTTGATATTCAATGTTTCTTCAATACGTGAGAGAATCTTACCTTACAAAGCTTGAGATAGCTTGAGGATGGGATTAGAGATTTGTTATCAAGGTGTTCACAATATCAATCTTGATATTCAATATTTGTTCAATACTTGAGAGAATCTTACCTTACAAAGCTTGAGACAGCTTGAGGATGGGCTTGGAGAGTAAAATAAAGCTTTAATAATTGGTTGTAGGGGGGCTAGGATTTGGTTTTAAAAATATATCAATCACGAGTATGGTTCTCAAATCAGATAGGATCATATAACTCGAGAATTGTGTTAAAAAGATGCACATACAATATCAACTACAAAAAAGTGTATACTTGCAAATTGGATTGCACCAATCCATTTACAAAAGTAAGGGCTTTAGTCTTGTTCACCCTTAATCCTACTAGCTAGTAGCATATTTGTCTCCTTCACCCCTAATCCTTTTGGCTAGCTACATATCCCTATGCATGATCATTATATGCTTTGCATAGATTGTGTAGAGATATGTTTATTCAAAGATGCTAACTAAGTATGCTTGTGCTAACTCTTGAAGTGCCTCTTGGAGGATTGCACTTTTCATGCACTTGACATCTATGTGTTTTAATAATACCTCTTTGACTTTTTGAGCAAACAATGTTTTTCAATTTAGCAGCTCTATAACCTTTTGACCTTCCTAAATTCTCACAAGCCTTTGGGTGCTAGTGTCTCCTCCTTCAAATCCATTACCTTATGAGAAAGCAGATTTTAAAGCTGGACTTCAAGTGCAAAAAGAAGCCCTAGACTATAAAAGGGTCATTTTCAATGCAAAATGAAATGGTCATGGATCAAGGAGCTCAAGTATTCCTTTACACATTTCAACACTAGAAATCCAATCCAAGTGTCTGTTCATCGATCAGAGTTCATTTGACCCCCCATTGAATGGCCACATGGTTTGGCATTATGAAGAAATTACTGGATTCAAAAGCCGAAAAGCATGTGACAGAGGTCAAGGTGATAGATTTCAATGCTAGAAAGCCACTCATTTAGTCAAATCAAGATTCTGAGGTTGTTTACCTCGTCAGCTAAGTCACAACCACTTATGTGCAAGTGTGAAAAGACAAAATGGAATTGGATAGTTTTGGGAGGTTATCAGTTAATCATAACTTAAAAGCCAACAAACATGAAAATTCAAATGACATGGGGAGAGGGGAGGCACATTTTTTAGGCACCTTCTTCTCCCCCTAAAAAGATATTTTTTATTGTTGTCATGATTTCCCTTCTACTTCTTATGTATCAAATCTATCATTTCTTTTCTCTTGAACACTCTGATTCTCTTGAAGAATGGTGTAGTAATTGGCAATATCAAAAATCAATCTTTCCCTCTCGTGTTTCTTATTCATATGGTTGTTTATGAGAGAGAAAGAGAGAGAGGGCTCATTTTACAAATTGATGATGGACGATGGTTTGACAGCTAAAGGGAAGTAGATCGAGTGATTTGGATGTGTCAATAGTTGGGAAATTGCATCAATGGCTCCATTCTCTCAATTTGCGAGATGTACGTATACAAATTTTTGAGTAAGTGTTCATTATTTAATTTTTAAGATGAATCATTAGTGCACATGATAAAAAATGGTTGCAAATGATTGAAACATGTTTACTAACGTCTACAATGTAAAAAAAATCATTCATTTTTCTCTTCATATATTGAAAATAATAAAATTGCAAAATTTGAAACATGAGATTTAATTAAAAATGGGATTGTTCTTGGATTTTGGAGTTCAAATGATGTTCATATGACATGAAATTGAATATGATGATGGATCACACATCACATAAGTCATATAAATCAAAAAATGTAAAAAATCAATAATTTATGTTCAAATAAATTAAAAAATTCATAAAGAATGCTGAAAAGAAGGGTACAAATTAGAAAAAAATATTTTTTGCACATATAAATGTATTTAAAAAATTAAGAATATTTGTGAATGTATAATGAAGGTCAAGCATGAGAATTTTCTTTAATTTGTCTTTATTTATGTGTTAAAATACATGTTTTAGGACTCATTTACATGAAAAATTATTATGAAATCTTCTTACATGTCATCGCTATCACTAGCAACTACCGAGACCCTACGAATCACTTATTTGGTCAAATGTTTCAAGGAAGTGGAAATGGATACATCTTATATAGCTGTGCATGCTCTCACACAAGGATGTAGTGAGCTTACCAGTGAATCCGATTGTTATAGTCCTCTTCCTCGAATTCTTTGATGGCTCCATGATTCAAGGCACTAGCTCAACCAAGCTCCATCTCCATGCTCCAAGCTCCAACCTCCATGGCCATGAATGTAAGAAAAGAGAAGAGAAGAAGGAGAAGAGGAGAAGAGGAGAGGAATATCTTCTTCATGGTCCCTCACTCACACACACTCACACTCTCCCTCTCTCATGCATAAGAAAGAAGTAAGAATAAGAACAAGAACATAGCTAGTTTACACACATACACACACACACACACAAAGAATGAGCTTATCCACTCACTTTTTTGCTTTTATACATGCCCTTCTTTCCTTGGGCATTCAACCCACTTTCATGACCACCCTCTGACCTTAGTCCTCTTTGCCACTCTTTTCCTATTCTTTCCTATTCTTGTGGCTCCTTTACATGCGCCTTCTCATTTATATCTTGGATGGGACGAAGCATGGTACACTTTTACAAAGGATTGAAATGTGCTTTATCTCTTGTGTGTTATGTTCTTGATTTTTGATTTTTTTCCACACTTCTTGGTCTTCTTTTTCTATCGAGTTATCTGCTTATGCTTCTTCTTAAGCCTTCTTTGTGCTTTGTGCTATTTTGAGATTTAACATTACCCCATCCTAGCTAAGTGCTAATGCCATGGCACTGGATTGTATGGATTGGAGAGGTTGAGGGTGGTCTATGAAATGGTACTTGGAGCTTTTGGAAAACTAGTCATGTCGAATAAGCTTGTGGCATATGCTCCGAGATTGTTGGTGCAAAAGATATGTGGACTGATCAAAGAGGGTGTGTGGAGTTGTTGGCTAGCTATACAGCTATAGAATATACCTATAAAGGAAGAATAGGTGCACTACTAGGGCTTGCCTTACCATTTAGTGCATATTGTGCAAGTGGTGGTGGAACTAGGAGATGGGTCGAATCAAACCATAGGCAAGTGTGAGGTATTGTCTTGCACTTGAGAACCTAGTTTATGGAAGAGGGAGGTGTTATACATGACTTAGGGAGACAAGTCTATCACAATGTCCTACCCTTAATGTGCCCTAAGTGTGTGAAGTGGAGAGGGGCTAGGGATTTAATGGTCCTAGATGTAGTGTTCGTGGCACTCATACATTACAAATAATAAATTCTTTTTCTTTAAATTTATTTTCTTTTTTTATCATTTCTTTAAAAAATACAAGGAATGATACTAAGTTGCATCTCGTTCTCTTGCAAGGGCAAATTTGGATGGAGGCTTAAGTGACTTACTTAGAAAGGATTGACTTACCATATAGCCTTTTAAGTTAACTCTCACGCTTAGAGGTGTAGTGGAAAAAAATGGATGGTTACACCTCGTGAACCAACTACTATCACTCATGTCCTCTAGTAGTTTCATACAAAAGGATAGCAATAGGGTAGCTCTCATCATAAGTCTAGTCATATCACAACTATCTATGTTTTCATTCATATAAAAGAAGAGGGGCAGTAGTCGCTCTTCCTCTGTAGTGGGCTTTTGCTTATGGAGGATTCTTAGGAGATGCAGATAGTTACAAGTGATAATAAATGTCGGATCTAGAAATTAAGAAAAATCCTTGAGAAAGTGCGTAAAAGAAGGGTGAAGATACTTTTCAGTGAAGGTCATGCACTCCTTAGGGATTGCAGCAATAGCATTGTAAATTCATGGAAATTTGTACCTTCCATGCACCTCCGATCAATATCTACTCCATATCTCCTTGGGTAGGGCATGTAGGTCATATTATCCCTTTCATATGGCAACGTGTTGCAAAAATCCATCCACGCATCGATATTGTCATCACATATGTTTCTTCTCCACTTCGGTTGTGATTCACATCCCTTAGCTGCTCTAGGCTCATCCATCACTTTATCCTTCCAGTATCTCTCCAGTTCCTTCTATCGTAGTGTTGGTTTTCTTGCCCTTTTGTCTAGCCACATTTTTTCTATTGCATTGAAAGCTTGATCACCTCCTCCACCACCCTTGATGATAGTAATCAATTGCAACGTCTTTCAAATTGCTCCCATAGGATCAATTTTCATGCCCAGTTGACTAGCAAGCACTCCACATTGTGGGAAAGGGATTTCAAGCAAGCATTGGTTGAGGCTTGGCACTAAGATTTATTTGTGATAGCTCCACCAATTCTCCCCTTGTGCATCTCATTTCCATAACTCTCTCTAGGGTAGTGGGGTCTTTTTCATGTGCTTCAACTTGTGACTTTGGTTGTGGGGGTGGACTTGGCACATTGGGATGTTGTTCCTCATCATTCTCTTGCCCAAAATTAGGTCTTTTTTTAATATTTGGCTCTACAAACTCCTTAGTAGGGGTTTGTGCTTGTTACTCTTATTCCCTAGATCCCAACATGTCAAGCTCTTGCCTAAACATCCCTAAGTTGATCAGATGTTGCCTTTTCTCTTCCATACTTAGGCTGGTGCTAGCCTTGGGTGACTTTTCATGGAGACCATAGCTCACTTTTTTGTGAGTTCTAATTTCCTTTTGAGCCCATCGATTGTTTCTTCTCCTTTAGCCTAAGTGATATTCAACACAGTGTTTAAGAAAGCTTGTTGTTGTGCCTAACATCCCTGTCTCTATTGCTTCTTCTTTTCCTTCACCCATTTTGTGCTCACTTTCTGATAGTGCCAAGTGCTCTGCTAAATCCTTGATTCTAGCATTGTTCTTTCTATCCATCTTTTAGATTTCTCTTTCATCTGTTTGAGGCTTTGGTTTTGCTCTCATAAGAGGATGGTTACCTACTACTCTTGCTCTTTTCATATCGCAAGCATCTTCTCTTTGTCTTGGACCTAGCATTCCATCTGATCCTTTAGGATGTCGTACTCATGGAGTGCTACCTAGAGTTGATTCTACAACTCCCCCATCTTCTTCATAGCCTCTTCATCTCTTTGCATCTTTGTGGCCTACAGCTCTTGTCTCAACTTATTCCTTTGATATTTCAAGTTTTTGTTTTGTAACTCTAGATGTTTGTTTTCTTTGGAGTTAAAGGCACCTAGGGGCTTTAATGCCATGCAGCTTTCTCTTTCTTTCTCATATAGATCATGCAGATTCTCATCACCCTCTTTGGCCTTCAAGGACTCTTTCAACACCATCACTTCTCTTGTGAATATCATCATTTGCCTTGTCTTTTCTAGTCACAAAAGGCTACAAAAGCATATTTTTCCACTTCTACCTCAGCAATGTAGCTTTTCTCTCCTCATTCATTCTATCACATTGACTCTGGAGCTCTTTCACTAGATCATCATACTCCTTTTGGTTACGCACTACTAACGATAGCAAAGTGATTGATACCTTAAGGCATGACCCCTTAGGAACTTGGTGGGATTCTACATCAGCTGATGCTACTGCTAGTCTCTTGGCTCCTACCATTGGGGCCCCTTTTAATGTTACTGGTGCAAGCTCATGCACTTTACCTAGTAGGTACTACACCCATGCCATCATATTACTTTTATTGACTACTACTTTTGTAGCTCCTTGTGTTGAGGTGGTTGTGGTAGCCATGACTGATGGTAGTGCATACATGGAGATTATGAAATAAACCATAATTACGATATTTTCTTAATGATAGGTATATAATCCTTTTCCAAGTGAAAGAGTCTTATCAGTGAATAGTTAACTATTATATTACTCAAGTTATTTTCCTAAGCGACAGTTCATATGCATTTTCTTTAGAATGCGTTTATAATCATTTAAAGCCAAATATAGAGATAAGCTTATACGACATTAATTTTTTCCAAATTGATGAGATGTTACCTCTATCAAGTTTGCAGTAATAGGGGTTTCGCCAATTCCTACCGCGTCATTTTCTCCATTGGTTGTGTTCCTTGCTTGAAATAGGCTTTTTGGATTTCTGCGACCACATGAAGCCATGGATGTCAGAAAAAATTGACGTGGTAGTTCAAGGAGAGTTGATGGTCGTCCAAAAAAAAATTGCCAGCATTTCGCTCAGCGTATGGTTGTATGGGACAAAGATGTAAAAGGGAGTAGAGAATATAAAAATGAGGTAGAAGGGGGGTATTTTCCTCTTTCAAGCTCAAAGATTCAATGGATAAGAGAAATAGAGAAAAATTTCCATTATCAGGAGGTCTTCCTTCTTGCTTTCTTTGTGAAGGAGAGGGGGTTCATTTATAGGCATGAGGGGGAAGTATGAAGTCAACACATTCTTTTGGCTACTTGTTAAGAGCCAAGTGAGCTTTATTAAAAATGCATTTTGATTGCCTACCTGTTGGATGGTGGCATGGGGATGATTATACTAGTTTATAAAGTCATGCCATACTCTTTGATACTTAACTTACTCAATATCATGCTCATTCTTGCACGTTCTTTCTCTACCAATTAAGGCTTTTGTGATTTGTCTTAGATTACAAAATCAATGCAATCTTTGATACATTAAATGAAATCAAGAATACTCAATCAAATATAATGCGAAAAATTTTATGATCAAGTTGTCGTAATATTATTTATGAGGCGTCTTTACTTTTTGTTGGCTGGGAACATTGAGGCATCTTCTTGTGTCCAATTGCAGAATTGATTTAATGAAAGACATGATATTAAGAAAATTACATGCGGTCACTTATGTGATAGCTTGACGAGTAAAAATTTTTAAAACACTTCAAGACCGAATTCATTTCTTGATATGAAGCGATGTGGCAGGAATATTACATCCTATCCTTCTTAGAGGAATCAAGATGTCCTCAGATTCTCGAAAAAGAACTAGGAAAACTGTTTTTCTAGAGCTGTCTCTTCTATCTAGATGGCATTCTCCTCATGACAGTCTTTCCATAAGATAAGATACTCTCTAATGGTTCTGTTTCTCAGAGGTTTCTCTTTTATATCTAGAATCTTATCAAGCTAGAGTTCAAGGGCTCCTTGACTAGGCATTACAATTTGCTAGTCATCAAGAATATAATCTTGATTTGCCACATAAGCTTTCAAAAGACTAACGTGAAATACATTGTGGACTTTCACATGATTAGGAAGTTGCAGTTTGTAGGCATTAGCTCCTAGGCATTTGAGAACCTTCTATGGTCCACAATACCTTGAACTCAACTTTTTGAATTTTCCCAATGACAAATAACTCTTCTTTGGGCATACATGGATGAAAACCATGTCTTTCTCTTGGAAGATATGCTCTTTCCATCCTAGATCAGCATAAGCTTTTTGGCAGTCATTGGTAGCTTGGATGTCTTGTCTGATAAATTTGACTTGATCATCCATGTCTTCTAGCATTTTCTTAGAAGCATCAACCTTTAGGGTTGGATTAGAGAAATTCAGTGGCGTCAAAAAAACTTGCCCATACAATGCTTGAAATGGAGTCATTTGAATACTCTGGTGGTATGACGCATTATTGTAGGAAAATTCTACTAAGGGACTCTCAGTATATCTTCAATGACTTGATTAACTTGCTCTATCTGACCATCATTTTGGAGATGGTAAGTTGTACTAAAGCAAAGCTAGGTTCCAATTGCTTCAAATAGACTTCTATAGAAACGTGACGTTAACAGAGAGCCACGATTACTAACGATCCGTTTAGGCAATCCATGAAGCCTAAAAATTTCTTTTACAAACATTCGTGCAATATTTGAAGTTTTGTAGTTGGTCTTGTTAGATATGATCAATGCCCCACCCTCATTAGGTGCTACCAATGATCCATGGTGCTCAAAGTTGTAAGGCCCCCATTATGAGGAGAAGCCAAATGTGAGCCCGGACATTGGTTGAGTCCTGACTTGTATATCAGATGAGGTCTATGTGACCGGATGGCAAAAAGGTGACTGTTGTGGGTCTAATCTTTGGGTTAGACGGAGTGGTTAAGCTGGTAGCAACTCGAGGCACATTGCATTGAGTTGCGTGGTAAGGGAGTTAAAAGGGGCCCCTATTGTGGGGTCCGGGGGCCGCGGAAGCGGCCCCTGGCTGGGGGGTCCCAGGGGGGCCAGCGGCCCCCCTGGCGGGGGTCCGGGGGCAGCGCCCCCGGCCCGATGGTAAAGGGAATATTCCCTGGAATATTCCCTGGCCGACTAGTGGAGGCTCATATGGTAGGTCGGTCAGCAGGCCGACCTAACGACCTTCGCGGGCTATAAAAGCTAAACCCCTTCGCAGCCATCTGACACTCATCTTTCACCCAGTCAGAGTTGTTGTTCCAGCTAGCCTTAAGCTCTTCACCTATCTTCTGTCTAGATCGCCATCTAAGCTTCACACAGTGGAAGCGCACGGGTGGACAGAGCCATCTTTGTATCAGTTGTTTGGAGTTAAAGAATTTTACTGATTCTCCTCTTATCTGTTGTGTACTCTCTATCTCTTTCTCAGATTCTGTTCGCTGCGCCGTGTAATATTTTACAGGTCTTGATTGGGATAAGATGAGTGACCTTTGCCAGCATATCCACAATCATCATGATTGAATTATACCCTCCTTGAGCAGAAGGCAAGTCAACTATGAAATCCATACTGATGAACTCACATTTCATTTGTGGAATGTCAAGTGGCTAGAGCTTGCCTGCCATTTTGACACGCTCAGCTTTCACCCCAGCTTTCACCCGCTAGCAACTTAGGCATTCAATAACATGTTTGAGTACATCATGCTTTAGTCTTTCCCAGTAGTAACATTTCCTAACTGCTTTAAGAGTTTTTGCATAGCCAAGGTGTCTTGAGAAAGGGGAGTCATGGGCTTCCCATAATATCTTCTTTTTCAACACTTGAATGAGGGGAATGTAGAGCCTTGTCCTAAAATATACAAGTCCATCATCAACAATGAAATTTTGGTATTTGATCTCTCAGGTTAGGATTAGTGTCCTTAACTAGGATTTCTCTAAGCATAAGCTGATACTTAGGATCCTTATCTACCTCTTCTTTGGCTAGCTCAAAGACTAGATTGATAGGCATCAATATCATGGTAGCTAAAGTCTCTCCTTTAGATGGCTCTTTCATGATAAGTGCATTCAGAAAATCTTTATGACTTAATGCATCAGTAGTCACATTCTCTTTTTGAGGTCTAAACTTGATTTCAAAATCAAATTCTTGCAAGACTTCAATCCACCAACATTGCCTCATGTTGAGGTCTGGTTGAGTAAAGATCCATTTGAGACTTTTGTGGTTAGTGACCAAAGTAAACTTGCTTCCAAGCAGATAGTGTCACCACAATTTGAGAGCATGGATCGCAGCTAACAGTTTGAGATCATGGGTGTCATAATTCCTCTCATGGATTTTCAATTTCCTTGAGGAATAGGCTATCTGATGACCTTGCTACATAAGCATACAACCTATTGCAAGAGAACTTGTGTCTGTTACGACCTCAAACTCTTGACTTAGGTCAGTCAGGTAGCTTTAAAATGGTGTTGTTACCAAACTTTTCTTGAGCTCCTCAAAAATGGCTTGCTCAATGGGCGTCCACATAATAGCAGTTTACTTTTTCATCAAATTAGTGAGAGCTGTAGCCATTAGGGCGTAATTTTTGATGAAAATTTTATACCATCCACTCAACCTTAAAAAACTTCTCACTTTCTTAAATATCGTTGGAGGTTACCACTCTTGAGAATCTCTAACTTTGGCTAGGTCTACAGAGATTCCTTCAGCAGATACTATGATCCGAGATATTCCATCTATCTTTTGAAAAATGCACACTTCTTTTTGTTTGCATAGAGCTTGCGCATCCTCGTTGTGTCTAGCACAATGCGCAATTGCAACTCATGGTCTTCATCTCTCTTGGAGTATGTTAGGATGTCATCAAAGAAGACTAGGACAAACTCATCAAGATAAGGTCAAAAAATATCCTACATTAATATGTTAAATGTAGCAGGGGCATTAGTTAGACCAAGAAATTCAAAATGACCATATCTAGTATTGAAGGCAGTTTTGGGGATATCTTCTTCCTTGATCCTTATTTGGTAATAACCAGATCGGATATCAATCTTGGAAAATATTTTTTCCCCTTGCAGCCTATCAAGTAGCTCATCTATTCTTGGGATCGGATACTTATTATTGATTGTTACCTAGTTTAGACCTCGGAAATCAATGCAAAGGTGGAGAGTTTTGTCCTTTTTCTTTTGAAACAATACTGGGGCTCCCCATGGCAAATTACTGGGTCTGATGTATCCTAGATCCAGTAATTACTTGATTTGCTCTTTCAGCTCAATTGCTTTAGGGATAGACATTTTATACGAACTTGTTAGTGATTGGAGCGGCTCCTGGTTGATCTTGTGATCGACTTCTCTTTGAGGTGGTAATTCAATGAGCTATTGGAAGAGAGAGGGAGAGAGACAATGTAATGGAGCAGCAACCTGACCTGAAGTTCATCATCTTCCATTATTTCATAGACTACTAACATAACTGTATACAATAGTACTAAGGTCCGTAGGACCATTCACACTAGGTCTAAGACCACCGACTTATTTAATGTCCCATACTTGCTGATACAGCTGGACATAGCTAATGTCGGTCATACATACTGATAGGAGAGTAATGGGAGCTTGATATTCTAACACTCCCCCTCAAGCTCAAATCATCTGATGAACTCTAAGTAACTATCTGAAACTACTAAACTTATATTTACCCAAAGGCTTGGTAAAGATATCTACAACCTGTTCATCAGTCTTCACATGCATAAGATCTACTCTCCCTGCAAGAACCATCTCTCTGATAAAATGGTAGTGTACCTCTATGTATTTGGTCCTGGCATGGTAAACTGGATTCGTTGCCAGGAGTACACTACTGAGTTTGTCACATAATAAGGTCACTGGAGCATCCACCTGAATATCCAAATCAGCCATAAGCTTGAGCAGCCATGAAATCTCACATGCTGCCAATGCAGCACCCCTGTACTCTGCCTCAGTGCTAGACAATGCAACTGTTGGTTGCTTCTTGCTGCTCCAGCTGATCATGCCACTTCCAAGGCCAAAATCATAACCACTCGTAGATCTGTGATCATATGAGCATCCTGCCCAATCTGCATCTGTGTATCCAACTAGTTTCAAGGGCTTATCTCTCATATAGAACAGCCCATAATCTACAGTGGACTTAACATATCTCATAATCCGCCTAACAGCATCCAAATGTGGCTTCCTGGGCTTCTGCATAAACTGACTTATGAGCCCAACTGCATAACTCAAATCCGGCCTAGTGATGGTCAAGTAGATCAAACTTCCAACCATCTGCCTATACATAGTCACATCTTGAATTTCAGCTCCAGTGCTAATGTTCAGCTTGACATTCTGATCAAGGGGTGTATCCAATGGTTTGCATTCAGCCATGCCATACTTCTTCAGCATTTCCATGGCATAATGTTTCTGCATCAGCCATAAACCATTTTCAGCCTTGATTACCTCAATACCCAAAAAGTATTTCAATTCACCTAGATCTTTCATGTCAAATTCAGATTTCAGCATCTTCATTACATGCTATATGCCCAAGTCATCATCACCAGTGATTATCAAATCATCAACATATATGACCAGCACTACCAAGACACTGTCAGACTTCTTTGTAAATAAGCTGTGATCAGCCCTACATACCAACAATAAAACCCAACCTCTACAAGTAGTTACTGATCCTAGCATGCCAAGCTCTCGGAGCTTACTTCAGCCCATACAGTGCATTTTTTAACTTGCATACATAATGCTGAAAATCAGGGTGAACATACCCTTCTGGCTGAACCATATAGACATCCTCTGCTAAGTCACCGTTAAGAAATGCATTCTTAACGTCCATTTGCTGTAATTTCCATCCTCTAGCAACAACCAAGGCAATCACAGTGTGTATGGTTGCCATTTTGGCAACAGGGTTGAATGTTTCCTCATAATCAAGTCCATACTATTGGGAATACCCCTTAGCAACCAGCATGGCTTTGTACCTTTCCACACTGCCATTTGAGTTGCATTTGATTTTGTAGACCCATTTGCAGCCAATGCTCTTTTTTCCTTCAGGCAATGGCACAAGATCCCATGTCTTATTTTCAGCCAAGGCATTCATTTCTTCATCCATAGCTGCACACCAGTTCTCATTTTCCACTACTTCAGCATATGTACCTGGTTCTTTGATCTCCATCACTTTTGTCATGTAAGCATAATGCTTTGCAATGTAGCCACTATATGTCAACCTGTCAACAGGGTATCTAACCCTCTGTGAGCATCTAAGCTATGGTGCACTGCTCAATTCCCCTCTCTCATGAGGCGGAATGTACCTACTCTGCCTTACGCCAGGCGTATAGACAGTCGGAATACCAAGTTCACTGTCTAAAGTGTCAGTAGACTCATATCCAGAAGTCATCCTACCAGGTGTCATCATCCCAGATACATCCTCGGTAACTTTCTCTTTTCCTTTGTCCGCGACATCATATCTCCCCCTCACTGACATACTGGTGTCAGTGGATGGTGAGTTCCTCAATCTCCCTGTCCATGGAGATATTTTCTGACTACTAGGTCCTGTCATAGTAGTGCTCTGCTTCATATCAACTATAGATACATGAGTGGAAGGCATATCCAATGGCACTGTTGCTGGTGATACATACCAAGAACCCATCTCATCAAAAATAACATCCGTGCTCACCAAGGTCTCCCTAGTAGAGGGATCATAGCATTTGTATGCCTTCTTCTCTTGTGAATATCCAATGAAGACACACTTATGCGCTTTTGGATCCATCTTCTTCCTTTTTTCATCTAGAATATGCACATAAGCAAGACAGCCAAAGACTTTCATGTGACTTACATCCGTCTTATAGCCATACAGCTTCTCAAACGGTGTCATCTCATGAATACTTGTAGTGGGAGTCCGATTCAAGATATACATGGCTGTCATAACAGCCTCAGCCCAATAATAGAGTGGCATCTTTTTCTCATTCATCATGGCACGAGCAGCTTCCATCAAGACCCTATTCTTCCTTTCAACTACCCCATTTTGCTGAGGAGTGTAGCTGCAGGTAAGCTGCCTACGTATGCCATTTTCAGCCAGAAAGTTGTCAAACTCATTTGACACATACTCCCCACCGCTATCTGACCTAAGGTAAGAGATATAACAATCAAATTCCTTTTCAACCTACTTTTTAAACTGCTGAAAAATAGCAAACACCTCATCCTTTGTCTTTAGAATGTAAACCCAAGTATAGCGACTATAATCATCAATGAATGTAACATAATACTTCAAGCCTCCCATGGATGCATTATGGGCTAGCCCCCAAACATCAGAGTGCACTAACTACAACTGACATGTACTTTGCCTTACATGCCTGACAAATGGCAACCTTAACTGCTTACCAAACTGGCAAGCATCATATACATGACCAATATTTGAATATTGGAACTTGGGTAAACTTGTAACAAGTTGTTTTTTCTGCATAATTTGCAGCCTTTGCAAATTTACATGCCCCACTCTCTTGTGCCAAGTTTCCAAGTCTCTAATAGTGCCAGAACCATGAGCAAACATGGCTGAATTCAGCTCTGGCAAGGTAGCATCAAGAGTAAACATTCTGCCATTCCTATGACCACGAGCTATTAACTTGCATCCATTACCAAACTCTTCAATAAAGCAACCATGCTTGTTGAATCTAACCTGCAAGTTCTGCTCCCACAGATAGTAGGTTCTTCATAATCAAAGGAACATGCAATACATCATGCAAATTTTTCTTTTTGCCATCATGAACCACAAGAGGCACTTTGCCTTTATGCTCAATGCAATGCTGCGTGTCATCACCTATACAGACATAGCCATTTTTTTTAGCCACCATATCCGTGAACCAATCACCATGAGGAGTCATATGGTTCGATGCCCCTGAATCAACATACCAAACTACATCATCAGTGGATTTTTCAGCAACTCTGACTTTTACTGCAATATGGCAAATAATCTATCTCCTGAAGTATCATCTGCCTGACTAGATGTAGCAAAATGCCCATGTTGTTATTGAAATCAGGCATTTTAGCCCGCACACACACAGAAGTGTCAAAAGACTTATACTCAGGCCCCAATCCATTCAAGGTCACAGCAACCATGTCTTCATCTTCAACCTATGAACCAACAGATGACAACTGATCTGCAATGGTCTTAACCTTTGTGACATAATCCTGTATAGATCTGCTCTTCATCTCCATGTTGTTGAACTTCTGCTTCAACTGTATCTTCCTGGCACTTGTGGTTGTGCCATAATACTTAACCAAAATGTCTCATGCATCCTTAGGAGAGCTGCAGTTCATTATCTGCATTACCATGGCATCTGAGATACAGAAAGAGAGCCAGTGCAAGACTCTATGAGCTATTTCTGTCCAAGCTCGATGTAATCATCTCTGATCAACCGTAGGTCGATCTGGGAGCTCAGGTTCAGCTTTCGCTCTAGTCACCAACTCCCAATAGCCTTTCCCTATTAAGAAGTTCTCCATGCAGAACTTCCATATGGCATAATTGTTACTATCAAGCTTTTCCCCCATTATCTGGGTTATGTTGTTAGTCCTTTCTACATTTGCCATGTTGTACCAAACACTATTTAGTCACTGCGTGACTTCCTGCAAGCCAACAAGTCACTCTGACCAACCTCAATCCTTGACTGTTTATGACAATTTTTTGCAACTATTCTCTGCAAAAAACCAGGATATTTCAGCCCTTTACAACCTCAAAAACATCCACAAACATGTGGTATAACCCGTAGGTACATCAGTCAGTTACATAGACTTTGCAGGTATTGTAACTCTGTGTCATGCAAGCTTATTGCAATAAAGAGAATACACAGTTTGAAACCTGTAATTTTTCAGTAAAACCAGCAGTGAATTTACTGTCAAAAACCACTTTAAAACATGTCATACATGCTCCAAACTTTCCCAGACATTTGCCAGTATATGTAGGCAACTAGATATAGTCATACGGGCACAAAACAATGCATATCCAGCAAGTACAAGTGACATAAAGCTGCTCACAGATTGTATACAGCCAATAAACTATCAAACCAAGATGTATTTCAGCCCAAGAGATTCTCAAGCCACTTCATACATTATGCCACTGTGTATACATGTCAATACATGACCAAACAAGCATCCGCAGACACTCTATCTGTAAGATGCAATGTCATATAATGCATTCACTGTTTATGACCAGCCAATACCCTATGAATACATTTGTTTCTAGATTCAGACTTCAGTTATTAAGAGCTTCCAATGCTCATATCAATGCATATAGCATTCAACATTCATATCCCGTACCATGCTACTCCTTGTAAGTAACAGAAGGCATGTACTTCTTCAAGGCCAATGAGTATATAATATTGACAGTTTTATGATAGTTTTCAGCCTATCATTGGCTTCCCAAAACTGAGCATTTTAGTCAAAAATTTCAGTCCACAACCATGTCAAACAATGTATATGGTTCCCAGATTATGTATATGCTTCAACAAGTTCTCTTGAGCATGCCAAGGAGCTCAAGGCTCTTGAATAGAGTCAAGTGTATGCTGTATACTCACTGATTACGGTAGTTCTTCACTGTTTTCAGACATGTGGTCAACTGTTACAACTCATAGATGAGCTCATGATCAAGTACTGATACATCCACGACTTCAATGACCTTCCAGAGAGCATAGACAACCTGTGTGTCAATCATGGATGATGGAGTTTATGATTTGCAGACCATGAGGGCAACAACATAAATAGGCGCAGTTCATGCAGCCTACAGATCTAATTCCAGTAGCTACTGTTGATGGTAATGATGATGATGAGCACTCAAATATGCTCAAGGGTGCTCCCCAAAGCTTCCATAGAAGCCTCAAACACTAACATGAAGCACAGACTCCATCTGATAAAAAATGCATACCTTGTTGCACAGACACAATGATAGCCTGCACAATGACAGCATGCTTCTCTTCAACCACTGCCCTGAGTCTTTAGGCTGTAGGTCTTTCTCACAGCTTCATGCCTTCAAGAGCCCATCCATGATGGCTTTGATACCATGTTGGAAGAGAGAGGGAGAGAGACAATGTAATGGAGCAGCAACGTGACCTTCAGGTCGTTCATTGTCTTCCATTATTTCGTAGACTACTAACATAACATAAGTGTATACAATAGTACTAAGGTCCGTAGGACCATTCACACTAGGTCTAAGACCACTGACTTATTTAATGTCCCACACTTGCTGATACAGTTGGACACAGCTAATGTCAGTCATAGATACTGATAGGAGAGTAATGGGATCTTGATATTCTAACATGAGCTCTTCTAGGAAGATGTCATCATATTCATTCAACCAATATGGCTCTCCCTTTCCTTGTGTATTCTACTCAAATTTATTTAATTTTATGAGATACACAGGTAATCCTTTTCTTAACCCTTTTATTATGTGAGATGATTTGGCTAGTTGAACCTTGGGTTTTCCTACCTCACCTTGGGTCTTCACTTTTTCCCCCTTTAGGTTTTGAAATGTCGCCTAGCCTTTTCTACAATGAATACGTGCGTCATTGGGGATTAGCTAGTCCATACCCAACAGACATTCGTAGGCCCCTAAATTCATGATTCCAAGTCCCATTTCAAAGAGATTGTTTCCCAGGCTAAATGTCACTTTGCAATTTTATTGAGCAGACAATATTTCTTTTCCATTGGCAAGTTCCACAAGCAACCTAGATGTAGGTATTGTGTTTATACCTAATTTCTTGGCACACTTTGGTGACATGAACGAGTGTGTGCTTCCACAATCAATCATAATTTTAAAGGACTTACCCTAATATTCTGTTGGTGTTTGAATCACCAAAAACTGGTGATTTGGGCCTTTCTTATGGAGGGTGGCATGAACTGATGCCCTTTCCATATCAGCTTCCATAGTTGGGTTTCCCTCTTCTTCAAGCTCTTTAAGAATTACAATGGATGCTTTTCCTTTTGCAATTGAAGCTTGGTTCTGACCTTTGTACTGTCCTTAGCGAGGAATTTGGCCAAGATTTGGGGACTGTCTTTTAAAGTGGCCTGGCTCATTATAGTGGAAACACCTAGGTACTCCTGAATTACTTCTCGTAGGTATGAAGTTCCCGATGACTGCATTTGTTTTGGCCCTCTTTCCTTGACCAGATGGATTTTGACCTTTTGGGCTCACTTAACATAGCCCCATGAAGTCCCTTTGTTTTGATTCCAAAGGCTATTTCATGGCTTTGGCTGAATCTCCTGAACAAGAGGTGATATGCAAGTCAAAGCATCTTGCAGATTAGTTGGGTGCATAGATTCAAGGTGTGTGTTCAGAGGAGCATTCAATCCGTGACAAAACTTAGACACTTGCTGAGAAATAGTCATGGAAGATGAATATTTAAGCAGTGAGATAAATTTTGAGTAATATGCCTCCAAGCACACTCCTAGCTATCTTAAGTTAAAGAACTCATTCATTTTTAGTGTGCACATTCATTTTGAGTAATATGCCTCCAGGCACATTCCTAGATATCTTAAGTTAAAGAACTCATTCATTTTTAGTGTGCAATAAGTTAGTGGCAAATATCGAACATGCACAACTTCTTTTAACTTTCCCAGGAAACTAGCTATCTTAACAAGTCCGTGGTCTTTGCATCATTGTTTCCACCACAAGCATGCCTCATAGGTCAATTTCAACTTGGCGATCATAGCCTGATTAGCAGTTTTAGTTCCCATGGCAATAAAGTAGTTTTCCATGGTCTCAATCCAAATCTCTACCTTGAATTCAATGTATTTTTCCTTGCAATCAAATTCTGGTTGCTTAACCTACTTAAGGAGATACTTCTTCTCTTGAATTTCAGTCAAACTAGTGATAGCTATATTACCTTGGGTTATCATAAGTTTCACAAATTAGTTTAGTGCTTTGAACTTTCTAGCTTCGTTTTCACATTAAAATATCTTACTAGATTTGTAAAACAATGATGGGCCACTACAAGGATATGAGGGTATAGCAACGGCCATTTGCGACGAGAAATAGCGGCATCGCTATTTGCGCCGCTATTAATAGCGATGCAAATAGTGACAGTACCTAGACGAAAAAAATGCGGGCTGAAATCCGAGCACGTCATTTTGCGTGCATTTATGAAAGAGAGAGCAAAAGGGAGAGCAAGAGGAAGAGCGAACATCTTGCATTTGAGAAGGAGAGAAAGAGAGAAAAAGAGAGAAAGAAGGCTTCTCACTACCGCCGCCGCTGCCGTTTGTGAAGAAGAGGAGGAGATGTACGAAGGGTGAAGAGGAGCCGCCATCGCAAAGAGGAGCTGCCAAACCCTTCTTCGAGCCTTTACAATGAGTGCATTGTCCACTCTTGCTTTGCTTTTGTGTTTTCTCTCTCTCTTTTACTTGTTTTTAGTATAATTCATGTGTATTGAGAGAGGGAGAGGAAATGAGAGAGAAAGAGAGGGAGAGGGAGAGGGAGGGAGAGGAAATGAGAGAGGAAGAGGGAGAGGGAGGAAATGGGAGAGGAAGGGAGAGGAAATGAGAGAGGGAGAGGGAGAGGGAGGGAGAGGGAGAGGGAGAGGGAGAGGGAGAGGGCAGGAGAGAGAATGAGGGGGAGAGGGAGAGGGGGAGGGAGAGAAAATGAGAGAGGGAGAGGAAGTTTTCTCTCTCTCTTTTACTTTTTTTTGGTATAATTCGTGTGTATTGAGAAAGGGAGAAGGAATGAGAGAGAGAGAGGAAATGAGGTATAATTCGTGTGTATTGAGAGAGGGAGAGGAAATGAGAGAGAAAGAGAGGGAGAAGGAGTTTTCTCTCTCTCTTTTACTTATTTTTGAGATAATTCATGTGTATTGAGAGAGGGAGAGGAAATGAGAGAGAAAGAGAGGGAGAGGGAGAGGGAGAGGGAGAGGGAGAGGGAGAGGGAGAGGGAGAGGGAGGGGGAGGAAATGAGAAAGGGAGAGGGAGAGGGAGGAAATGAGAGAGGGAGAGGGAGGGAGAGAGAAAGAGAGGGGGAGGGGAGAGGGAGGGAGAGAGAAAGAGAGGAGGAGGGAGAGGAAAAGAGAGGAAAAACATTAAACATAATAGGGAGGAAATGAGAGAGGGAGAGAGAGAGGAAGAGAGCAAATGGAAATGAGAGAGGGAGAGGAGAGAGAAAAAATGAGAGAAGGAGAGGAGAGAGAAAAAGAGAGAAAATATGTTAAACATAATAGGGAAAGAGAGAAAGAGAGGGTGAGGGTGAGGGTGAGGGAGGGAGAGGAAATGAGAGAGGGAGAGGAGAGAGAAAAAGAGAGAAAAAACATTAAACATAATAGGGGAAGAGAGAAAGAGAGGGAGAGGGTGAGTGAGGGAGAAGAAATGAGAGAGGGAGAGGAAGAGAGCAAAAGGAAATGAGAGAGGGAGAGGAGAGAGAAAAAAATGAGAGAAGGAGAGGAGAGAGAAAAATAGAGAAAATATGTTAAACATAATAGGGAAAGAGAGAAAGAGAGAAAGAGAGGGTGAGGGTGAGGGTGAGGGTGAGGGAGGGAGAGGAAATGAGAGAGGGAGAGGAAGAGGAAAGGAAATGAGACAGGGAGCGGACATAAAAAAAACATTAAACATAATAGGGAAAGAGAGAAAGGTGAGGTGAGGGAGGGAGAGGAAATGAGAGAGGGAGAGAAAGAGAGAAAAAAATGAGAGAGGGATAAAAAATGAGAGAAAGAGAGAAAAAAAATGAGAGAGGGAGAGGAGAGAGAAAAAGAGAGAAAAAACATTAAATCTGATAGGGAAAGAGAGAAAGAGAGGGAGAGGGTGAGGGAGGGATAGGAAATGAGAGAGGGAGAGAAAGAGAGAAAAGGAAATGAGAGAGGGAGAGGGTAGAGAAAAAAAATGAGAGAGGGAGAGGAGAGAGAAAAAGAGAGAAAAAACATTAAACCTAATAGGGAAAGAGAGAAAGAGAGGGAGAGGGTGAGGAAGAGAAAAAAATGAGAGAGGGAGAGGAGAGAGAAAAAGAGAGAAAAAAACATTAAACCTAATAGGGAAAGAGAGAAAGAGAGGGTGAGGGTGAGGAAGGGAGAGAAAGAGAGAAAAGGAAAAGAGAGAGGGGGAGGAGAGAGAAAAAAATGAGAGAGGGAGAGAAGAGAGAAAAAACATTAAAGCTAATAGGGAAAGAGAGAAAGAGAGGGTGAGGGTGAGGTAGGGAGAGGAAATGAGAGAGGGAGAGGAAGAGAGAAAAGGAAATGAGAGAGGGAGAGGAGAGAGAAAAAACATTAAACATAATAGGGAAAAAGAGAAAGAGAGGGAGAGGGTGAGGAAGGGAGAGGAAATGAGAGAGGGAGAGAAAGAGAGAAAAGGAAATGAGAGAGAGAGAGGAGAGAGAAAAAGAGAGAAAAAATATTAAACCTGATAGGGAAAGAGAGAAAGAGAGGGAGAGGGTAAGGGAGGGAGAGGAAATGAGAGAGGGAGAGGAAGAGAGAAAATGAAATTAATTGTTGTTGTTTATTGTAGTAGTAGTAGTAGTAGTTTTTCTTTTCTTTTCTTGCTTATTGTTGTTTAGTTTTCTTGTTTTTTGTAGTAGTAGTAGTAGTTTTTTCTTCTTTTCTTGTTTATTGTAGTAGTAGTAGTTGTTGTTGTTGTTTTTTTCTTCTTCTTCTTCTTTTTTTGTTTATTATATTGGTCATAGTCGTGGTAGTGATAGTGGTAGTGGTAGATGTGGTGGTTGTAGTCGTGGTCATAGTCATGATAGTGGTAGTGGTAGTTGTGGTCGTAGTCGTAATCATGGTTGTAGTCGTAGTCGTGATCATGGTCGTCGTAATCATAGTCATAGCCATGGTCATGGTCATGGTTGTGGTCATGGTTGTGGCCATGGTCATGGTCGTGGTCGTGGTCGTGGTCGTGGTCGTGGTCATGGTCGTGGTCGTGGTCGTGGTCGTGGTCGTAGTTGTGGTCATAGTCGTAGTCGTGATCATTAAAGAAAATGAGAGAGGGAGAGGAAGAGAAAAAAGAAGAAGGAACAAGAGAGAGGGAATAAACATACAGCATAATAAAGAAAGAGAAAAAGAGAGAGAGATTGAATGAGAGGAGATAATGAATAGATAAAAAACAAAGAGAGAGTGGTGGTGAGGTCCGGTGCAACACCACGAGACGGGAAACACTCTCTGACATATATATGTTGATCTGTGGGTGGGTGGGTGGAGACTTTACATACATTAATTTTTGTTGAGTTACAAGAGAAGAAAAACAAATTGTTTGTTGTAACATAGACAAAATGGAAAATGATGAAGGTCTTGTTGTTCAAGATCGTGAGGCGTATCTTAATCAGCGTCGTGTCCCATGTCTTTGCTCTCAATGCAAACTGGCAATTAGATGAAAACGTCGATTGTCTATAGAACACGTACGACGCTTCGGCAAGTTTCAATTTGAGATCATTGATCAGGCGATCTTGGATTTTCAGCAAACAATAAGAAAAGTTAATATCAATCATGCATTGTACTCGCAAGCTAATTGAATACCATATACAAGAAGATTGGGTGTGGCTGGCAAAGTTTCTTATCCATGGAGGTGACATCTCTTCCCAAGGAGGAGTGCACCCTTTGTGGCCAATTAGAAGAGTTTGTGAGCATGCGATGGATGAAGTGCTTGAGCCAATCCACCACTTGGAAAGTACTACCCAATCTATACCATCAATACTAGAGGAGATAGGCAGCCTTCTAGACCTACCTACAATCTTGGAGCCTGCGATGGAGGCAATGATCGATGCATTGATTCCCATGGATGTCGAGACTTCTGATCCACTTAGAGAAGAAGCATCCATACCATTATATGATGGGTGCCGAGTATCTCGCGTGAAGACACTGCTTGCACTCCTAAGTGTGTAAACAAAATACAGGTGAAGCAATGTGAGTGTGACCGAGTTGTTTAGGTACCTTGTACGTACGCTTCGTTGATTTCTTTTCGGCACTATCATTAAAAACATTTGTGCTTTTTCAAGGTTTTTTATGATTTTTTTCAGGTTACTAAAATATCATATATTACCACCTGCAAATACCATGCCTGAGTCTCGTGATGATGCACGACATGTTTTATGAAAGCTTGGCATGGACTACAATAGCATCCATGCATGTATCAACGATTGCATACTGTTTCGAGGAGAATGCGAGACTATGGAGACATGTCCAAAGTGTGGTGCTCACAGGTTGTATCGACAGGACTTGCAAGGGCAAACCATCCCTCAAAAAGTTCTTAGACACTTTTCGCTTATCCCCCGCATAAACCACATGTTTCGTACGTCCCATATGGCGAGCTTAACAACATGGCATGCACAGAATAGGTCCACAAATGGAGTTCGAAGAATATCAGTGGATTCACGTGCATGGAGCCACATTGACTCTACCTTCCCAGGCTATGCTTGAGAGCTAAGGAATCTTCAGCTCAGTCTTGCAATGGATGGCATGAACCCATTCGGTCTATGCTCAACTTCTTACAGTGTGTGGCCTATAGTCCTTGTCAACTACAATATCCCTCCATTGCTTTCTACAAAGAAAGGACATCTCCTCCTTAGCTTACTCGTCCCCGGCCGCTATAAAGTCAAAAATATGGACGTGTATCTTTGTCCATTAGTCGATGAGCTTAAGATTTTGTGGGAGGAGGGGGTCACCATGCGAGATATGAGCAAGCGCGATGGTCGACGGTCCGCCAATATTCTAGCCATTCTCATGTGGATGATACATGACTTTCCGAGATTCGGAGAGTGCTCAGGTAAATAGGCTTCCGTTCTCGTTGGTAATATCTATATTTTATCTCGTTCAAGTTTGTATTCACTGGATAGAGATGTTGGAACAGGTCTCGTTACCTCAGGTTATCATGCATGTCCATTGTGCAGGCCACAATTAGACTCCCGAAGGTCATAAACCATGAAGAAGATGGTATATCAAGGACACGCCGCTTTCTTGCCAGAGGGTCATGAACTCAGGGAAGGTTTTCTTGGAGGACCTCCAACACGTATGAATGACGCAAGCTGGTACGAGCTGAAAATGGTCCACACGGAGTCACATCCAAACGAAATGCGACCGGTTCTCAGTTTTCTATGAGTTGCCATATTGGACCCACTTATAGATCAACCACTTGTTAGATCCCATACATATTTTCAAGAATGTGGGCAACTTGCTATGGGACCACATCACAGGAAAGAGAGACACTATAGGGGCACAAATGGATTTGAAGGAGGTAGGCAAGATGGAGGCGCTTTGGCCGCAGTTGAGTGCTGATGGCCGCATGCAACTACCTTGCGCTCCTTGGGTTTTGTCCACTAAAGAAAAGTGCATTGTGAAGCAAGTAGTCAAGTCTATCCGCACTCCGATGGGTATGATGCATTCTCTCTGGTCTGCATTTTCTAAAGACAACCAATTATCAGGGCTAAAATCCCATGACTGGCATATGATATGTCAAGTTTTTACTACAAATGGATTGTAATTGGCGTGCACATTTTGCTATTTGGAGTGTACCCATTGTTCATAATGCTTTCTCATTTGTGGCAGTTTGTACTACCGATCACGATCGCAAGATGCCATACTCCAAAAATACGCGGGGCCATTTACATGTTGTCGACTTTAGTAAAATGGATCTCACAGAAAGAGATTAAGACATCCTCTATTGAATTCGTGAGGCAGGGAGTAGTGGAGACAGTCTGTCTCTTTGAGAAATACCTACCTACCAGCATAAACACGATACAAATCCACCTTCTTGTGCATCTTGTAAATGAAGTGGAGATTATTGGACATGTCCATACGCGATGGATGTTCTTCTTTGAGTACTTCATGAAAACCCTGAAAGGTTTTGTGTGACAACGAGCTCGGCCAGAAGGTAGCATGGCTGAAGGTTGGTTGGTTTCTAAGTGCTAGTTGTCAAGATTGTGGGAGAGAAGGAAGGAGTCCCACTTGTAGCTTTCTCACTTACACAATGGGGGAATACACACAAAGATGGAGGCTGAAAACAGTTTTCCTCTTCTTAGTTGTGTAAGCCAAAAAGAACTCTCGTACATAGAAATAGAAGAACCCTATATATATGGGTCTCAAACCAAACTCAACTAACTAAGGTGGTATACTAACTGAGCCACAAACTAGAGTAGATAAGGATAGCTATCATCTAGCTATTATTCATGGGCAGTGTATCAACCGCATCTGCAGCTAACAAGTCGGTGACATAAATGCACAACGGTCACCCTGGCATATCACGAGTGGAGCTCGATATCTCAACACTCCCCCTCGAGCTCAATCCCAATTCCTGCACACCCAGCAGGTCTCTGAACTTGCACAGCTTCTCTGCGCCCAATGCCTTCGTAAATATGTCAGCTACCTGATCCTTTGTGCTGACATAAACTAGATCAATAAGACCTAGTAAAACCCTCTCCCACACATAGTGATAATGCATCTCAATATGCTTTGTTCTAGCATGATAGACTGGGTTATTTGCCAAGTATATACTACTCATGTTGTCACAATAAATGACAATTGGCTCATCTGTAGGCTGATGCATATCATAAAGTAGTTTATGCAACCAAGCTACCTCACATGCAGCCATTGCTGCACCCCTGTACTCAGCCTCTGTGCTCGACAAGGCAACTGTAGGCCATTTCTTGCTGCTCCAAGTGACTGCAGCACTCCCAAAGGGAACACATATCCACTGGTAGATCGTCTATCAGAAATACTACCAGTCCAATCATCATCAGTGTATCCATGCAATTGTATCTGAACCCCAGTCTCATAAAATAGTCCATACTGCAATGTGGACTTCACATACCTGAGTATGCATCTAGTCGCATCCAAATGCAGTTTCCTTGGAGCCTGCATAAACTAACTTACCAATTCAACAGCATAGCTCAAATCTGGCCTGGTAATAGTCATATAAATCAAACTTCCTACTATGCGTCTGTACATAGTAGGGTCTTCCAGAAGCTCACCTACATATGGGCTCAGCTTCACATTCTGCTTCAAAGGAACTGAAATAGGCTTACAGCCTATCATCCCATATTTGGACAGCATGTCCAATCCATACTGCCTCTGTAAGAGCCGTATCCCACTTGGTGATCTAATCACTTGAATGCCCAAGAAATAACGCAGCTCTCCCAAATCCTTCATCTCAAACTTCTGCTTCAATAGCATTTTCACATGAAGGATATCTTCATCACTATCACTTGTCATAATCAAATCATCAACATAAATGACAAGTAGCATAATACCTTTCTCTATTTTTCTCACATAAAGTGAGAAATCTACCTTGGAAATCTGAAAGCCAATAGTGACAAGATACTGTCCTATCTTGTCAGACCATGCTCTAGGTGCTTGCTTCAAGCCATACAAGGCTTTCTTCAACCTGCAAACAAACTCAAGATGAACAGCATGCACATAACCCGGTGGCTGCTCCATATAGACCTCTTCTTCCAAACCACCATGCAAGAAGGCATTCTTTACATCCATCTAATGTAAAGACCATCCCTTTGATGCAGCCATAGCAATGACTACTCTTACGGTTGCCATCCTTGCAACCGGACTAAATGTTTCTTCATAATCAATGCCATATGTTTTTGCACACCCCTTGACTACTAATCTTGCCTTGTATCTATTCACAAAATCATCTACATTGTGTTTCACCTTATAAACCCACTTACAACCAATTACATTCTTATCTTTAGGCAAAGGTACCAATTCCCATGTAGCATTTTCTTCCAAGGCATCCATTTGTTCATCCATGGCTTTGTCCCATTTTTATTTTCCCATGGCTTGCTCAAAATAAGTGGGTTCTGGTTCCTGTATCACTTTGACCATATAGGTATAGTGAATGGTTGTAAATCCATCATATTTCAGCCTATCCACAGGATACCTAGCTCTGGTAGAACTTCGTTACTCCAGGTGTAACAATAGAAGGAATATCCAACTCATCATCAATGCTCTTTTCTGAGCCACTGGATTCACCATCCACATAAGAGTGACTTGCATTCACATCAAACATGGGCTGATCTACCTTCTCTTTTCCTTTTCGTGAAACTTGCATACCAGTATCTGCATTGTTTTGAGGAGATTCTCGTGATCTCAATCTGTCTGTCCATGGCGAAGAATGTGAACCACTGCTAGAGGACACTCCAAGTCCACTAATATTTTGTGACTGCTGCTGTGAATTCTGTGCAGCATTACCATTTTGTGCATCTACATCATCAATCATATTTACTGGTTTATACCAGCTACTCATCTCATCAAAAACAACATCTCTGCTCACTATAAACTTACGAGTAGAAGGGTTATAGCATCAATACCCTTTCTACTGCAGAAGTAACCAATAAAGATGCACTTCTCAGCTTTTGGATCCAACTTGGATCTCAACTCATCTGGCACATGAACATAGGCAATGCAATCCAAAAATCTTCAAATGAGAAATATCTGGTTTCCTACCAGTATACCTCTCCTCTGGAGTCATCCCATGTATTGCTGCAGTGGGAGTCTTGTTCATTATGTAGACTATTGTATGTTAGAATATCAAGCTCTTACATGTGTGTTTGACCGACATGAGTTGGACACAGCTAGTCTCGCTAGATCAGTTAGGTACATTAAATAAGTCGGTTCTACTTCTGGTGTGAATGGTCTTTATGACCTTAGGTTGTATATGCACTAAAGTGTGTGTTGAATGAATAATGAGAAGAATGGAGAGAGGAAGCATGTTGCTTCACTGTGTGTCTTGCTCACTACCTGCATCCTTGAAAGCTAACATGGTATCACAGCCATGAATGGGCTCACTGGTGGAATGCACTCAAGAAGAAGACTTGAAGATTGACCTGAAGGGCTGGAAAAGGAAGAGGACTGACAGTCATTTTCATCAATGGTCACACAGAGGTATGCATTGTTAAGCATTGGAGTCTCATTGCTTGAAGGAGGAGTTGTGGCTTGCTGAGGAGTCTCCCAAGGATTGGTTGAGCACTAGTGAGTGCTTCATCATTATAATAATTAGCAAATCGTGCAGCAGCAGAGGTCAGGCCAGCCAATGTGTTTGTGCTTGTTTTCAGGCTGAACTCCATGGCTGAGATTCAATACATGGGTTGCTCACCAAGGCTCCATTGACAATTAACAAGTGTGTGGCTTGTCTAGAGATTCACCAAAGCTCCATTGAGCATCAACAAGTGGGCATTCATCATTATCACCAAAAATCTAATCTGAATATACTCTGAATAGTCTGTATGGACTGCGCCTATGAACAGGCTGCTCTCATTGGCTGAGATTCAAGGTGAATAGCACTTGTCAAGTGGCATAGAGCATGGATGCATACCAAGGAAGGTTCTTGAAGGGTATACTTTGCTATTGCTCTTGTGGGAGCTCATGTGTGAGCTGTAATAGAGGTGTACAGATCTGAATACATAGGGTTGAACTGTCATTGAAGTTACAGGGACATTATACACTTGTGATGTCTGCATTTTGGATGCTCTTTGGCATGTACATTGAGCTTGAATGTAGCACTTGATGCTTGGAAGAAGACATGTTATATTTCTTGGGTATTTTTATATAAACTTTGAGCTTGGAATGGCCTGATCTGAGAGCTTGTGGCAGGCTAAAAACAGAAAAAAAAAAATTACAGACATAAAGCACAAATTGGTTACTCCTAAAGAACTAGTTGATTTGGTTAGTCCCACATGTACTTGAAGACTTGGTCTGTGCGACTTTTAAATGCTTGAGCATTGGAAACGGAAGTGATGCAAATGTTTTATGTTTTTTTGGGACTGAAATTAATCCCTTGTGCTAGTGCATTAGCTGTTTAAAATCTAGGAATGTATTTACGACATTCATATATGTTGGTTATATACTGTTTTGTGGTTCTATGCCTATGCACGGCTTAACACATGTACTAGCAGCTGTCTATGGAAGTTTGGAACATGTATGACATGTATACCACTCATTTTTGGGATTGAAACCACTGTTGGTCACTCATAGAATTACAGTTTTCAGACTGCAGATATGTACTCTGGCTGTGAGGTTGCAGGAGTTTAAACCAAAGTAAATACATAGCGTTTGCACTGACTGTTTTACCCACAGGTTAAGCCACTTGTTTGTGGGCTGTTTTGGATTGTTAGTGGACTGAAATACCCTATTTTTTATTGCAATTAATTGCAAAAAACTATAAACAGTTCTGGGCTGAAGTTGAACTGTTAAGAAGATCTTGGTTTGCAGGTAGTCAGGCAAGGTCTACAACATGGCAAATGCTGATAGAACTGATAATGTAACCCAGATTGTGGGAGAAAAGCTTGATAGCAACAATTATGCAATATGGAAGTTTCGCATGGAGAACTTTCTGATAGGCAAAGGATACTGGGACTTAGTGACAGGTGTTGAGGCTGAACCTGAAGTTCCAGAAAGGAATCCTACTGCTGATCAAAGACGAGCGCATCGAGCTTGGACGGAAAGAGCTTGCAGGGTTTTACATTGGTTGTCATTATGTATCTCGGATGCTATGGTGATGCAGATCATGAACTGTAAATCCCCAGCAGATGCATAGAATATATTGGTCAAATACTATGGCACAACCACAAGTGCCAGGAAGATACAATTGAAGTAGAAATTCAATAACATGGAGAGGAAGAACAGATCCATACAAGATTATGTCATCGATGTTAAGACCATAGCAGATCAACTGGCATCTGTTGGTTCACAGGTTGAAGATGAGGATATGGTTGCAGTGACCTTAAATGGCTTGGGTCCTGAGTACAAGTCTTTTGACACTTCAGTGTCTATGCTAGCTGAAATGCCCGACTTTAATGAGCTGGTTGCATTATTGATTCATGAAGAGGTGAAGCTGGGCTTAGCTACAGGGTCAAGTAGTTCAAAGAGTAAGGATACATTCTTTTACTCGAATCAGCATGGCCGTTGCAGCCGTGGCAGGGGTTATGGATCTAGTAGAGGAGGCCAGCATAATGCATCCTATGGTAATAGCAATTAGCAGTCATCAAATGCAAGAGGTGGTGAAAATTTTCGAGGCAAGGGGAGATCTAACTCCCATGGGCAGAGGTTCATGGCAGCAACAGCATCAGTCAGACAATCCAAATAAGGATAAGGATTGTCATTACTGCAGAAAGTATGGGCATATTGCAAAGGACTGCTGGAAGAAGCAGGGAAACCAGAAAGGTAAACAGTATGGACACTATGCTATGTCCAGTAAGGCAGATGACTCTGGTGATAGACTATTTTCCATGCAATATATCAAAGTAAGGCTGCTGAAAAATCATCTGATGATGTAGTGTGGTACATTGATTCAGGGGCATCGAACCACATGACCCCTCATGGTGACTTGTTCACTGATATGGTGGCTGAAAAGCATGGCTATGTATGCATAGGTGATGACACGTAGCATAGCATTGAACATAAAGGCAAAGTGCCTCTTGTGGTTCATGATGGCAGGAAGAAAAATTTGCATGATGTCTTGCATGTCCCTTCAATTACGAAGAACTTGTTGTCTGTCGGTCAGATGACGGGGAGCAGAACTTGCAGGTTAGATTCAATAAGCATGGTTGCTTTATTAAAGAGTTTGGCAATGGCTGCAAGTTGATAGCTCGTGGTCACAGGAATGGCAGAATGTTTACTCTTGATGCTTCTTTGCTAGAGCTGAATTCAGCTATGTTTGCCCATGGTTCTGGCATTGTTAGGGATTTGGAAATATGGCACAAGAGAGTGGGGCATGTCAATTTGCAAAGGCTGCAAATTATGCAAAAGAAACAGCTGGTTACAGGTTTACCGAAGTTCCAATATTCAGATATTGGTCATGTATGCGAGGCTTGCCAGTTCGGTAAGCAATCACGATTGCCGTTTGTCAAGCATGTAAGACATAGTACACGTCCATTGCAGTTAGTACACACTGATGTTTGGGGGCCAGCTCATAATGTATCTATGGGAGGCTCCAGATATTATGTATCTTTCATTGACGACTACAGTTGCTATACCTGGCTTTACATATTGAAAAAAAAGATGAGGTCTTTACTGTTTTTCAGCAATTTAAAGCACAGGTTGAGAAGGAGTTTGAATGCTACATCTCTTGCTTGAGATCTGATAGTGGTGGGGAGTATGTATAAAATAAATTTGATGATTTCTTGGCTGAAAATGGCATTCATAGGTAGCTCACTTGCAGCTACACTCCGCAGCAGAACGGAGTAGCTGAAAGAAAGAATAGGGTTCTGATGGAAGCTGCTAGGACCATGATGAATGAAAAGCATATGCCGCTTTACTATTGGGCAGAGGCTGTTATGACAGCCGTATACATTTTGAACAGGACTCTCACTACAGGTATTCATGAGATGACACCGTTTGAGAAGCTGTATGGCTATAAGCCGGATGTAAGTCACACTAAAGTCTTTGGCTATCTTGCTTATGTGCATATTCCAGATGAAAAAAGGAAGAAGCTAGATCCCAAAGTGCATAAGTGTGTTTTCATTGGATATTCGCAGGAGAAGAAGGCATACAAATGCTATGATCCCTCTACCAGGGAGACTTTGGTAAGCAAGGATGTTATCTTTGATGAGATGGGCTCTTGGTATGTATCACCAGTTGCAGTGCCAGCGGATATGCCTTCCACTCATGTTTCTACAGTTGATTTACAGCAAAGCACTGCTATGACAAGACCTCATAGTCAGACAGTATCCCCATGGACAGGGAGATTGAGGAGCTCACCATCCACTGACACCAGTATGTCAGTGAGGGGGAGACATGATGTCTTGGATAGCAAAGGAAAAGAGAAAGTTATTGAGGATGCATCTGGTATGATGACACCTGGCAGAATGACTTCTAGCTATGAGTCTGGTGATACTTTAGACTGCGAACTTGGTATTCCGACTGTCTATATGCCTAGCACAAGGCAGAGCAGGTATATTCCGCCTCATGAGAGAGGGGAATCGAGTAGTGCACCATAGCTTAGACTCTCTTGCAGAGGGTCAGATACCCTGTTGACAGGTTGACATACAGTGGCTACTCCGCAAAGCATTATGCTTACATGACAAAAGTGATGGAGGTCAAAGAACCAGGTACATATGCTGAAGCAGTGAACGATGAGAATTGGTGTGTAGCCATGGATGAAGAAATGAATGCCTTGGCTGAAATAAGACATGGGATTTAGTGCCACTGCCTGAAGGGAAAAAGACTATTGGCTACAAATGGGTCTACAAAATCAAATGCAAGTCAGATGGCAGTGTGGAGAGATACAAAGCCAGGATGGTCGCAAAGGGGTATGCCCAAGAATATGGTCTTGATTATGAGGAAACATTCAGCCCTGTTGCCAAGATGGCAACCATTCGCACTGTGATTGCCTTGGTTGCTGCTAAAGGCTAAAAATTGCAGCAGATGGATGTTAAGAATGCATTCCTTAATGATGACCTAGCAGAGGATGTTTATATGGTTCAATCGGAAGGGTATGTTCACCCTGATTTTCAGCATTATATATGGAGGCTAAAAAAGGCATTGTACGGGGTGAAGCAGGCTCTGAGAGCTTGGCATGCTAGGATCAGTATAACTACTTGCAGAGATTGGGTTTTGCTATTGGCACGACTGATCACAGCCTATTTACAAAGAAGATTGATAGTGGTTTAGTAGTGCTGGTCATATATGTTGATGATTTGATAATCACTAGTGATGATGACTTGGGCATACAGCATGTAATGAAGATGCTGAAATCTAAATTTGACATGAAAGACCTGGGAGAACTGTAGTATTTCTTGGGCATTGAGATAGTTCTAGTTGACAATGGGTTATGGCTGATGCAGAAGCACTATGCCATAGAGATGTTGAAGAAGTATGGCATGGTTGAATGCAAACCGTTGGAGACACCTCTTGAACAGAATGTCAAGCTAGACATGAACACTCGGGCTGAAGTAGAGGATGTGACTATGTATAGGCAGATGGTTGGCAGCTTGATTTACTTAACCATCACTAGGCCTGACTTGAGCTATGCTGTAGGGCTCATAAGCCAATTCATGCAGAAGCCTAGAAAGCCGCACTTGGATGTAGTTAGATGCATTATGAGATATGTTAAGTCCACTGTAGAGTATGGGTTGTTCTATGTCAGAGATAAGCCCTTGATATTGATTGGATACACAGATGCAGATTGGGCAGGCTACTCATATGACCGTAGATCTACGAGTGGATATGCATTTGGATTTGGTAGCGGCATAATTAGCTGGAGCAGCAAGAAGCAGCCTACGGTTGCTTTGTCGAGTACTGAGGCAGAGTACAGGGGTGTTGCATTGGCAGCATGCGAGATTTCATGGCTGCTCAAGCTTATGGTTGATTTGGACATACAGGTAGATGCTCCAGTGAAGTTACTATGTGATAATCTGAGTAGTGTACTCATGGCTATGAATCCAGTCTATCATGCCAAGATGAAACACATAGAGGTACACTACCATTTCATCAGAGAGATGGTTCTTGCAGGACGTGTTGAGTGTTGAAATGACTTGTTTTTTGGCTGATTTTTGTTGTTTTTGAGAGCTGAATGGTTGATTTTAAGGGATGATTGATTGATTTGGAAGTGGTTTGAGAGTGTTTTGGATGATATTTATTGTGTTTTGGAAGATCATGATGTTTGTTGATGTTTCTGTGATGTTCTGATAGGTTCTGAATGGTTCTGTATACCTTCTGTTTTGTTCTGTTTTGGTCTGTTTTTGTTCTGATTGTCTTCTGTAAAGAGGGATGGAGTATTGATTGATGAAGAATGAGATATTGTGAAAGCTTAGTGAATGGTTTGTGAGATTTTTGAATGATTTGAGAGTGAGTTATGTAGTTCTGATGACCTTCTGTAGGTCTTCTGTAGAGCTTCTGCTTCTGTTCTGTACTGTAACTGTTCTGGTACTGTTCTGTAGACTGTTCTGTAAGTGTTCTGTGGAATGTATGTGTGATTTTGGGAAAGTTTTCTAGCCTTGGAAAGAGGTGAATACAAGTGCAAAAAAGCTGAAAGAAGTGGAAGAAGTAGCTGCTGAAGACTCAAGAGAAGACTAGAGTGAAGTGACAGTAGTGAGCTGTGAAGAGACACTGTAGTGGCTCTGGTGACCTTTCATATCAGACATACCTCTTGGGAGGGGTATCCACGACCAAAGAGTGATTATTGAGAGTAATTTTTGAGAGATTGTAGGGAGGATATGATGTATTATTGATGGAGTGAGAGAGAGAGAGAGTCAGAGATAGCCAATTCTACTGAAACAGAGTGATTGTATATGAGAGATTGAGAGAGAAGACCATGAAGATATTGAAGATGAATACTATGTGATGTATTTTCAATTCAAAGATGGTGTACTTCTTTGATTTATTTGTTCCATTGATGGATTTTGTGAGGATGTTGAAGAATATGGTTGATTCTATTAAAACCGTGGGAGATTTACATGATGCTGCATGAAGATTTGTTGTGCCTGGTGTTCTTTTCTTCATGGTGATCATATGAAACATGATAAACAAGCTTGTTGATGTTACAAGATAGATTTTCTTGCAAGAGAATTCCCTTTTCCTTGGTGTTCCTCTCGGGGCTCCATGTTTTTGGTGCGCAGTCGGGGAAACTTGCCATCAACAAGCACCAAAAGAGGCTGAAAATGAAGGAATTGGCATTGCCAAGAAGAGAAGAATTCAATGGATGATTGTAAAGTTCCTTCTTCCACTGAAGAGTTGGAATTTCTCATAATCAAAGCCACTTTTCACAAGAAGTTCATCCCACAATGGCGGAAACACATCACCATCATGATGCATGCTCTATGTGGTGGACAGTTTCCTCTTCCTATTGAAGCAGCAGAAACTTGCATCTTGGTGGCAAACTGTTTGGAAACAAACTGAAGAGCAAAAACAGAGAGAATGAACATCCATGGAAGATTTGGCATTCATTGAGAAGTTTCCAGACAACATCAAGTGGGAGATTGTGAAGAAGCTTCAGGAGTCTTGGTCTGTAGAGGTTCACAAAGACAAGAAGGAAAAGAGTTGGAATTTGTTCGTGGATGCTCAACAGCAAGATACATGGGATGCTTGGTGTACTGATAATCTTCTGTTTGTTCAATTAGCAACCCACTGGAAGTTGGTAGACAGAGTGTTTTTCACAACATACACTGTTGAAACCATCAGAAGCTAGCATTACTATGATGATGGCACCACCACCATGCTCAGACGTATGCATTTTGACACCTTCAAAACCGAATACCTTCCTCTGTGCAGTGGCATGAAAGCAGAATTCAGGGACGTTGAAAAGAAAGAAGTAGAAGAAATGTTGGCCAGAGAGTCCTCAAGAGACTGAAGTCTTCTGTTAACCCTCTGTGGAGCACTAACAACATAGTGGAGTCAACCCCCTGATGAATGACGCAATAAAAAGGCAAGCGTTAGAACGAGTCCAGAGGTATGTAAGAAGAGAGAAAGTAAGAATCAAAGCTGAGAGCGAGCTCGCAGCAGAAGCCGCCTTGGACGCCCTTGCGGAACTCTTTACAGAAGTCCCAATGGCACATCAAGCCCTTCCTCCTCCTGCTGGAGGTCCACTTCCAAGCCAGATCCGTCCTGGAAATATTGATGACAGACCAGCGAATGTAGTCCCATTGCCAGTTTTTAAGGGAGAGTACAATGAAGACCTCGATCTTCATGTAGCAGAGTTTATGGTAGCGTGTGTGGCTAACAATGCCAGAACCCCTGAGCATTGGTTAGCGATATTCCCCGCCACTTTCAAGGGCGCGGCGTTTCAGTGGTATGAGAGACAAGCAGCAGGAACTTTTGGCACATGGGACGACCTGAAGTTGGCCTTCCTCACTAAATTCAGGCGTGAAGGCTTTGAAGAGCGGATGAGAGAGGAATTTATGAACCTAAGTCAGTCCTCTGGAGAAAGAGTGGAAGCATATGTCTCACGAATGGAATCCATCCTGAAGAGGTGGACTAACCATAATCTAGATGATGGCATTCAGAAGGGAGTGTTTCTCAGAGGATTACAACCAGAAGTCCGTAAGTTTGTGGAGCTACAAAGACCAGCCACCCTGCAAGCTGCAACAGAAGGTGCCAGACTGTACGATGAAGTGGAAGCTAGATTAGCAATGAATACAGGAAGAGGAGTCTTACCTCCTCTGATGCCAGGAATGATGTATCCACCAAATGCAGTCCCAGGGACTGTTCCCTATCCCTACCAACAGATGTCCCCGATATCACAGTACAGTGCACCAAATCCACAGTGGCCACAATCCATGCCTCAAATGGTGGTTCCACCACAACAACCATGGTCTCAACCAATTTCCTCAATGACAAATCAACAGCAACAGTGGAACCCTACCAACTGGAGTCAACAGCCAACAGTTCAAACAGGAGCCCTGAATCAGAACCAGAACAGAGACCCCTCTGTACCAACCCAACCCGTTTATGCAGTGATTACAGAGACTCCTCAAAACCCTCCTGCCAGTACGTCAGGAGGAGAAAGCTTGAAGGACTACTTATCCAACTCAGTTGCAAACATTAAGAAGGAGTTGATGGATGTGATTACAGAACAACTACAGACGTTGAAAGTGAATACCGCTAGCATATCCAACGTTGCAGGAGCAGGAAGAGATGTGATGCGGTCAAATACTTGGTGTGGTAAGTGTCATCAAGCAGGCCATTTAGCCACTGAATGTACACGAAAACCAACCATCCCTGGAGCCTTCTGTTCCTACTGTTTGCGGAAGAATCATACAGAGGACATTTGCTCTCTGAAGGAGATGCATGATAGGAGAAGAAAGGAAGAAGACGCAAGATTTAACTTGTTGGAATCCAAAATGACAACACAAGATATTGGACCCAAGCCTAGAGAGTTTGGTCCTAATTTCAGACCCAGAAGATTTCCTTCTCAAAGTTACAGAGGCAGACAGTCTGGCGGTGGTCAGAGATCAGAAGTGGAATGTTACAGATGCGGAGAAAAGGGACACATTTCACCAAATTGTCCAAATCCTCGAAGGTCAGTGGATTACAAGCCCTTATGCAGTCGATGCAAAGGAGAAGGCCACACTGCAAAAGACTATCCAAGCCCAGCCCCAGTGAAAAATAGTGCTACTGATAGTCCAGCCAAGGCCCAAGAGCCTACCTCCAATTTGGTGGAATTGGAAGTTGCTGCCATCACGCGTGCAAAGCAGAAGGAACCACCTACCCAGAAAGAACATAACCCTCCTGTCAGAACAGTGAAGTTCAATCTTCCACCAGAAGAACAGAACAGAACAGAGCCTAACAGTGCCGTACAGAGCCCTACAGTGCCACAGAGAGTTACAGAGACAGTTGCAGAGACAGGACCAGAGGTCCAGGATACAGAAGAGGAGGAAGTGCCACAAGTGGCAGAAGAAGTTCCTGTAATTCCTCTGATGGAAGGAAGAGGGAAAATGAAAATGGGTGTTGCCCCATTCCCTAACCGATTAGAAAAGCCAGTGGATCCTATTAAGGAATACGATCTAGTTAGAGATCTAGATACCTTTAAACCAAACCTCACATTTCGACAATTATTGATGTTGTCTCCCAGTTGCCGGAAAAGATTCAAAAGTATACTGACAAAAAGACGTGGTTTAAGGATTGCTCCCTCAACAGTAACAAAGTCCAACAAGGCTCCAGAGCCTGTAAAGGAAGTAGATGTGGCTAACGCTTTCCTAGATCCGGGTACCCCAGAGACTGGCGTGTGGATAGAAGGCTGCTTCATTGCAAATGCACTGATTGATGGAGGTTCATCAGTAAACATTATGACGGATGTGACGATGAAGGATCTAGGTTTACAAGGTGTGCAACCAACCCAATGGCTCATCAGACTGGCGGATCAGAGTAGAATCAAGCCTTTGGGCATTCTCCCATATGTGAAGACTACTGTGGCTGGAAAAGATTATTGGCTAACCTATCTGGTGGTGAAGCCAAACTCTTATGGTACATCCTATCCTCTGTTACTAGGTAGACCATGGCTTTTTGAAGCCCGAGCAAGGACGGATTGGTTCAAAGGAACCTTGACCTTGGGTCGAGGACCCAACAAAGTGGTGCTGAAACTGTATGGTTCTCAAAAAGGACATGGCTCCACCTCCTTGGAATTATCTTCTGATTCCCCTAACGAGGCTACAGATGGAACGTCAGCAGACGAAGATGCTGTCAAACAGATCCTTCCCAAGAAAACAGTGGCACATTCCTTAACAATGGATACTGTAAGCCGACTTCCAAAAGATGCAAAGCCATTATCAATGGGTGAATACTTCCTGCCTGAACCAGGAATGCCTTCTGAAATCACTTCTGATAGTGAGATAGAAGCATGGATGTACTGCTCTCCCTGTTATATGGCCACAGCAGAGGCAGAGGCAAGAGAGGAACCAGAGAATTTGTTCTTCTGTTACAGAGCTCCTACAGAAGCAGAAGCAGAAGCATCAACAGAGACAGAAGCAGAAGCAGAGACAGAGACAGAAGAGGATGAGTATGATATGGACAAAGAGAATGATGAAAGTGAGCCAGAAGAGTCTATCCCACCTGAAGAGGATACATTTGAGGAAGAAGTTCCAGAAGCATCAGAAGCCGATGAGCTCATGCTATGGGACAGAATGGCAATGGTACCATTTGGTTTGGTAAATGTATCTTCTCATATGCAAAACCATTATAAGAAATGGATAAAGAAGAGCAAGCCGTCTTTTAAGTGTGGCTCCTGCCGTCCTAACCTATCCTCGCCAAAGAAAGATGATGATGATGCATCGTGCCAACAAGCACCAATCCAACTAACCCAACAGGCATCAGAGGATCCCTGTTATGTGACGTTCCTGGATGTATCATCAGAAGATGAGTCTTCAAGCCAAGAGGTAATTAATTTTGAAACCAAATCCGAAACGGCGCTTATCCCATTCCAACGTCTTAAGGAGCAACCTAAGTCTCCACCAAAAGAAGAAGTTGGTTCTAGTGGGACATCAGAAGAGGATACCACTCCCTTGAAGGAGTCGGATCTGTATCCAGAAGCAGTCCGTGGGACCTTCATCCGTGAAGTAGAAGGTGAAAGGCAGTTAACCTTTATGGATTCAGAAGGCACTGAACGCCACTTGAAGGTGGGTAGCAGTCTCCCAGAAGAGGAGTTGTCAACCTTGTACAACTTGTTGAAAGAAAATTTGGACGTGTTTGCATGGTCTTACAAAGACCTAAAGGGGATTGATCCCACAATATGTCAACATCATATTGACTTGGAGCTTGATGCCAAGCCAGTACGGCAACGCCAGAGGCGAATGAACCCGAATTATTCCACATTGGTGAAAGCAGAGCTGCTGAAGCTTCTGGAAGCCGAGTTCATCTATCCAGTGGCAAATAGTGAATGGGTTTCACCCATCGTGGTTGTACCCAAGAAGAATGGCAAATTGCGAATATGTGTGGATTTCCGAAAGCTTAATTCCAAGACAAAGAAGGATCACTTTCCAATCCCTTTCACAGACCAACTGTTGGACACAGTGGCAGGACATGAGATTTATTCCCTTCTTGATGGATTTAGCGGATACAACCAAGTCCAGATCGCAGAAGAAGACCAGTCCAAAACAACCTTCACCACAGAATGGGGGAGCTACGCTTACCGAGTGATGCCATTTGGGCTCTGCAATGCCCCTGCTACTTTCCAACGAGTCATGATGGCCGCATTTCAAAATCATCTACATGACTTCATTGAGGTATATTTGGATGACTTCTGTGTCTATAGTTTGATCAGTGAACACTGGGAACATCTGGAACAATGCTTTGACCGATGCCGGGAGTATGGGATTTCCCTCAACCCCGACAAATGCATCTTTGGGGTCTCTTCTGGAGTTCTGTTGGGCCACATTGTCTCTACACAAGGGATATCAACAGACCCTGCAAAGATCGAAAAGATTGCAGCTCTGCAAGCACCCACCAACCTCAAACAGTTGAGGGGATTCCTAGGCCATGTGGGTTACTACAGAAGGTTCATAGCCCATTTTGCAACAAAGGCAACTTCCTTGCACAAGCTCCTGAGGAAAGATGCAGAGTTTACTTGGACAGAAGAATGTGACAAAGCCTTCCACACTCTGAAGCAATGTCTGATAGAGGCACCCATCCTGCAACCTCCTGATTGGACGAAAGAGTTCCACGTACACACTGATGCATCAATTGAAGGCTTAGGCGCAGTCCTTTGCCAAAAGGGCTCCTCGAAGCTGGATCAACCGATCTATTATGCAAGCCGAAAAGTCACTGATAGGGAACGAAACTATACAGTGACAGAGCTGGAGTGCTTGGCAATGGTGTTTGCCCTGGAGAAGTTTCGCCATTACCTCCTATCTACCCCCTTTAAATTTTATGTGGATCATGAGGCCCTGTCCTTCTTAATGAACAAAGCAGATGTGAAAGGACGAATGATGAGATGGCTCCTTTTATTCCAGGAGTTCGACTTTGAGGTGATTACTAAGCCTCGTCGTTCCCATGTCCTGGCTGATCATCTGTCGCGTATCCCACAAACTGCAGACGAGGAACGAGATGATCCAGACCTCCCTGATGCTTCCCTATTCTTGGTGGAAACTGTCACTCCCTGGTATGCGGATATTGCCAATCTGTTGGCAACCCAACAATACCCTCCTGGTATCTCCAGTCGGGAAAGGAAGAAGCTCATGCTAGAATCAGCCCCATACACCCTGCTAGGTGGTGCACTGTACAAGAAAGGCAAAGATGAAGTACTCAGAAGATGTGTTGCAGGAGATGAGATTGGGATTGTTCTGAAGGCTTGCCACGACGAGCCATGTGGAGGTCACTTTGCAGGAGAAGCTACAGCCAGGAAGGCTCTGCTAGCAGGATATTGGTGGCCTACCATTCACAAAGATTCCTATGATTACTGTAAAAGATGTGATGCTTGTCAAAGAATGGGGAAACCCACGAAGACAAGTGCCATGCCATTGCAACCTATCCTTCCGTTGAAGCCGTTTGAGAAGTGGGGCATCGACTTCGTAGGTCCAATCGATCCTCCTACCAGAAGGAAACAGAACCGATACATCCTCGTATGTACAGATTATGTCACAAAGTGGTGTGAAGCTAAAGCCCTAAAGCGGGACGATGGTAACAGCGTGGCCCTGTTCATGTACGAGAATATCATCACCCGTTTTGGTAGTCCCTTAGAGCTGGTAAGTGACAGAGGCACTCATTTCCTCAACAAAGTCATGGAAGAGTTGACAGAGTTGTATAAGATCCGCCATCGCAAGTCTACTCCCTATTACCCCAGAGCCAATGGCCAAGTCGAAGTCACCAATCGCATCCTCTGCTCGATTCTGACAAGAACAATTGCCGTACATCGTCGTGATTGGGATGATCGACTTATAGAGGCCCTCTGGGCATACAGAACCTCTCATAAAGCAGCAACGGGACAGACACCTTTCCAGCTGGTGTATGGTACAGAAGCAGTTTTTCCTGTTGAACTGGAACTACCCTCTTTGAGAGTGGCTATCAAAGAGCGTTTGGGGGATGATGATTCACTGCAATGCCGTCTCCTGCATTTGGAATGTTTGGACGAAATTCGTCGGATGGCTCTACAGTGCATGGAAGCCACGCAAGCTCGACGTAAGGCTTACCATGATAGTTTCATCAAGCACAAGGAGTTCAAAGAAGGTGATTTGGTCCTAGCTTATGATTCACGATTTGGCAAGTTTCCTGGCAAGCTCCAACAGCGGTGGATGGGCCCCTATAAGGTACTTGCAGTCAACCCTAATGGTTCTGTCCAAGTGCAGACCGTTGATGCCTCTGATGATCCCTTTCTGATCAATGGATATCGCCTGAAGAAGTACTTCCCTCCTTGGGGATCTTCACAATTACGGCCACTTGATCTTTTCCCTCGTTGGCACGGCATTGTACTTCTTATGATGCTACTTCTGTTAGCCGTTCTTCAAACACTCCTGATGAAGTGGACGCAACCCTCTGTCCCCTCCAAACCCCCTTCCAGCCTTGATCACTTATTCTCTATTTTCCACCAGCGACAGTGGCGAGGTGGGTCTTGACACATGGTCTTTCTACCATTCCCTTGTTCAATTTGAAAAAAAAAACAACAAAACATATCGGTCATGGGAGAAAAGGACTTAGGTCCCTGTCATGCCGACCTATTCTTCAAGAAAAGGTGGAAACACCCTCGAGAATAGGGGAAAATTTAAAAAAAAAGAAAAAACAAAGAAGAAAAAGAAAAAAAAACAAACAAAACAAATTTGTTATGAGAGAAAAGGAAGCAATTCCCTGTCATAGCAGGCCTCGTTTCAAGAAAAGGTGGTAAACACCCTTGGGCGGGAAGCCGGCTGTGGAAAAGGTGGTAACACCCAGCAGTCCAGAAAGTGGATTCATTAATTGATATCCCTCGGATCCAATTCCGAAGCTGCCTCCCTTGGTACGCTGTGTCTTGGGTCTCTTTGCAAAGTGAGTACCTGTCCTCCAGCAGACGACATATTCCTATCCAACACAATGTTCGAATTTGATGGCTACCTCCCTGGGTACACCTCTTCCACAACTGATGACGCGATCTTCATCGACAACCCCTTGAGTGATGTGAGCTTTCATCCTAACCGGATGGGGAAGTGAGTATGGTTGCCCTCTCTATCTATCAATAGAGCGTGAGACCGAGGGTGGGGCGAGAGACCAGTCTTTTCCCTTCCAATCGAATGAGAGGCGAGAAGTATGAATGAAGTGTTGCACGCACGGGATGGGCCTCTCAATGCACAACGCACGATTTGTTTCTGTGCACTGCACCATAAGGCTCCCTGGCCTTCCTTCTCGCACCGTATGCCGACACAGGGCGGGATGCACAGTTGCACCATCAAATGCGCACAAGGCATACAATCCTTTGCACAAGTGATTGTGAGGATTACATCAATGGGTTTCAGGAAAAGGCTGCCCTTCTGTATCTATCCACCGAGAGTGAGACAGAGGGTGGGCTGAGTGTGACTGGAGTTTCTTCAATCATTTACCGAGAGGTGAGATTGAGGGACGTTACGACACTTGGAGTCAGGTATGTTCCCGTTTCCCTATGCACCCACGGGATGGGTCTTTACCATCAACACAAAACACGTCACCCTGTTCTGTACATGGCACTGTAAGGCTCCCTTGCCTTCCTCCTTGCACCTATGCCAGACGGGTTGGACGCACTAATGCACCATCAACCGTGCACCCTGGCATACTCTTTCTGCACCAATTCCCCTTTGATGATTCCTCAACCGGGTATGAGATATGGGTTTCAATCCTTATTCCTCAAGTGATATTAGTCATGGGGCGAGTGACTGTTCTTTCATTCCAATTGAGTGACTGTGAGTTGAGTGTAGTATCCCTCATCATCGATGAATTTCCTGTGATTCCTTCCATCAGCTACCTCCCTGGGTACTGCCCCGTGGTCCCTTCCATGACGGACGTGTGCCGAGAAGATGCCTTGGTCCCTCCAGCGCCGACAACAACATTGGACGTGCCGTTGACACTCAACCTTGATTCTTGACGAAACGGGCCAAGTTTTTCTAACCCTACAACTTCTGTTTCTTAGTGATGTTCATGTTTTAAGTGTGGGGAAGTTAGTGGATGGTCTGTGGCATGGTCCTAGGTCCCTAATGTTCGGTTAACCCTATCCGTTAAGGTCTTAAGTGTGGGGACGCGTCCCTGCGCGTCTACATTGCATACTCATCTACATATGCCTTATCTTGCTCATGCATGTATACCATGACTTGCTTTTACCCTCCTGGGGTCCCTTCCCACCCGCCCGGTTATGTTTCACCCACCCTTGGGACTGTTCCCTTGCAGTATTCCTTCATTTCCTGATTTTGAGGTTCTTCTATGTGAATGCACCCTACGTTCACTTAAATCCACATCCAACCTTATAGCCCTATTCCTCCCATTGAACGGTCCATTTTTCCTTTTTACCTACCCCTGTTCCGATGCACGGTTTTTGAGTTATTAATTTTTGAAGCATTTTACGCAATTTAGACGGTTTTCCATGTGAACGCGCTTTTCTTGCTTCGAAACCGTGATTTGACATCATAACCCTGATCACCGTTTTTCCCCTGACATTTTTCCTTTTTATTCCACATCATTCCGATACACGGTTTGTCCGTTATTAATTTTCCGGGTTTTCACGACTTTTTCGTGCGTATTTTTGACATTTTTCCGTGTGAACTTACCCTATTTGTATCGGAATTCTAATTTGATTTGACAGCCGTGTCCCCTGTGCCTTCCCCTCCCTTTTTCCTTTTTTCTCCACCCTTTTTCGACGTTTAGATTTTCACTTATTAAATTTTAAATGACTTTTCGGGAGTATTTTTGGAGTTTTTCACATGTGAACCCCTCCTATTTTCGCCGGAACTGCGTTTTAACGTGATCACCCTGTGCCACCCCTTCCTGCGGACATTTTTCCTTCTTACTGCATGTCCTTCCGGTAAACGGTTCGTCCGATATTAATTTCCGATCCCATTTTCGGGTTTGTTTTTTGGGTTTTTCCCATGTGAACGCGTCTTACCTTAGTCGGAATTCTGCTTTGACAGGATAGGATTGTCGGGCACATCTTTCTGCACAGTTTTCCTTTTTTCCACACTTCATTCCGATGCACGGATCTTTCGGTATTAATTTTTAAATTGCGTTTTTGGTTCGTTTTTTGTGTTTTTTGCATGTGAACGCCCTTTACCCCTCCCGGAACCCCCGTCCCGTATTTTTCCTGTTTCCTCCCTGTCGTCCTGCCCACTTTTACTTTTTACGATATTTCGTTTTGACATCCGGATTGGGAGTTATTAATTTTTCTGTATTTTTGTGTTTTTTCTCGCGCTCGTTTTGCGCGTGAACGCGCCCTTTTTCAATTTAACGCGTCTCCACGCTCCCCGGTCGTGTCCGCGTACCCCGTACCGTCATCCCCGCGTCATTCCAATCCCGTCACGGCAAATTTTTTTACCCCGCCCCGCGCACGTGCGCGGGACGGGGATCCGTCCCCTCTTGAACCCGCCCATCCTCCTTTACCCCTGCCCGCCCACCTTTTATTTAAAAAAATAAAAACAATTTATTTCAAAAAAAAAAATGGATACCCCCTCCCGCCAACCGTCCCTTCTCTTCTCTCTCTTCTCTCTCTTTCTCCTTCCTCTCTCTTCTCTCTCTCTCCCTCTCTGCGCGTATTCTCCTTCTCCACCTTCCTTCTTTCTTCCTCCATCTCCACCATCTCTCTCCTTCCTTTCCTCTCCCTTCTCTCTCCTCCTTCTCTCCTGCACGCCATCGCCCTCTCCCCCCTTCTTCCTTCTCTCCTCCCTCTTCTTTCTTTCTCCATCTCCTCCCTCCTTCCCCCTCTTTCCTCCCTCCTTCCCCCTCTTTCCTCCCTCCTCCTCTCGTCTCCCCCCTCTTCTTCTTCTCCTTCCTCTTTCCCCATCTCCTTCATCCCCTCTTCTCCCCCATCATATCACCACCCCGAGACCCGCCAAGTATTCGCCTCGCCAACCGCTGTTGCCGCCCGCCAGAGGGCCCCTCACGGGACATCTCCACTACCACCGCAGGACCGACCTGGCGCCCACAGTACCTGGATCGCGTCGCCCCCACCGGACTGTCGTCGTCGCCGCCACCCGCGCCGTTATGCCGCCCGGCCCACACCGCCGCCGCAGCGCCGCCCGAACGTCGCCCTCCACCTCCCTTCTCCTTCCACTCCACCTCCCACCTCCAACTAACCTAGGTTAGTAACTAACTAACCTAAGTTAGTCACTAACTAACCTAAGTTAGTAACTAACCTAACTTAGTTACCACTTAACTAACCTAACTTAGTTAAAACTTAATTAACTCACTTAGTTAGACTTAACTAACCTAGGTAGTTTTTTCTGACTAACATGACTAACCTAACTTACGTAATTTAAGTAACCTAAGTAACTTCCGTAACTTAAGTGACTTAAGTGACTTGTGACTAATGTGACTTCTGTGATTTATGTGATCAATGTGACTTACTTAATCACAACATTCATTTTTTCATAAAAAAATTTCAAAAAAATTTCTAAAAATTCATTCTGTCTTTTGTTAGTTTTTGGACCTTTGTCTGCTAGGAATTGCCTTTCCTATAATTTTAGAAAAATCCATCTTTCCTAAAATTACCCTTAAATTGCCAAAAAAATAGGAAAAATCATTTAAAAATGGTAAACAATTGTAAAAAATTCTAAACACATTCTAAAAAAATTTCCCTCACCTCCCTTACTCATTTTCCATTTATTCAAATATAAAAAAATTACAACTAAAAATACAATAAAATAAATAAAAATAAAAAACCAACATAAATCAAATTAACACATCTGCTAAGGTGTTCATTGTTGTTTCATCAGTGCTTTTTGATTTTCCTTTACTGGGACTCTTCCGTGCGCATTCCTGCATTCCATACACACCCTGCCAGGTATTTATTTTCTGTTATTTATTTATTTATTTTCCCCCTTAATCACGAATTAATTGTTAAAATAAACCCTTTAATCCACCCACCGTTTCCACGCGCATTCGCGCTAAACACACACATTTTTTTTAATTAAAATAAACCAGCCGTTCACTTAGCACGCGCTACGTGCGCTAAAGAGGCACTCTCAATTTTTAATTAAAATTAACCAGCCGTCACATGAGCACGCACTGGCAAAAAAGCGCTCCACATCACTTTAATTATAATCAATGAATTGCATTTAGAGACCCAGTCGGGAATCGAAGTCCGGGAATCGTATAACTGCACCGTTTAACCTAATAATTGGTAATTAAATTTATAATAAGGAACCGCCGTTTTCTTATTAAGGTTTATCACCTAATAAAAATTCACCCATTTTTAATAATTGATTAAAATCAACCCTTCACTAAATTAAATCCCCCCTCACTGCACTTAATCCCTTTTTTAATGAAGCGTTTCGTGGGATGGGTATACGCAGTTCTTAGTGCTGTTTTCCATGGTCCAGTCTTGGTTCTATCATAGATGTCGTATTGATAGATGTTGGATATGATATGGTTTTGGTTTCATGTCTTTGTTACGGTTAAGGGTACGGTATGTAGTTTTTTATTTTGTTGCCTGATACGGGGTTCAGGGTGTTTGTCTGATGCATCGCATGAAGCTTTCGGTCGCATTTGTCTCGAGGTCATGTCAAATTTTTTCTAGGATGTGGTTTGCCTGGGGTTAGTAGGTCGTGTCACGTCTTGATTGGTAATTCTCTTATCCTTCGTTTTTTGTCTGTTGGTTTGCAGGCATTCTCTTTGATTGTCTGTGTTTGTGGTGTGTGTGTAACCATCTGAATGGCGCCTTCTCATGCTCCTCCCCCTATCCAGTACGTTCCATTAGTTAGTAGGGATTACTCGTCCCTACTTACTTTTGAGCCCCTCACGAAGGCAGGACTTGCTGCTTTTGTGGCCACTCCTTTTCCATTACTTCTAGAGGATCCGTCCGTATGTGATGAGTTCCTGGCCTCTTACAGCAAGAAGACAGGAGTAGTCCACGGCATGTCTATGACATTGACGTCTCGAGGCTTAGGGAAGGCTTTGTCCTTACCCTCTAAAGGAGAACCTTTTGTAACCACTCGACAGCTCTTCTCTAATGAAGAGATTCTCAAACTGTTGCAGAAGCAGACAAGGGAGGTCCTTGATGTTAAGAAAGTGATAAACTCTTCAGGAGTTTCGTTTTCTATGATCACTGATCCCGTCTGGAAGACGATGTGCCAGTTCCTTCAGGACAGGTTCATGCCTGCCAAAACGCCATCCCACTATTTGTCCAAAGAGCTTTTCACAGCTTCTAGGATGGTGCTAAAAGGAGTTGCCATTGATTGGAGCACATACCTCCTTACTAAGATGGATCAGCATTTTGTTAAAGTCACAAGGGGTAATGTTACCAATGTTACCTACGGATCCTATTTGTCAGCCTTCTTGACCTATTCAGGTTTACAGAAGACTGTACCTCCACCTCCTCCATCAGATCCAGTACCTCCTCCTCCACCTTCAGAAGAGTCAGCACCTATTGACATTGAGGATGATGATTCTCCGCCTCCCCTGGTCATACAGCGCAAACGCTTGAAGAGGGTAGCGGACAAAGCCCCTGCTGTACTTCCCTCAGTGCCTATCCCTGCTACTTCTGGCAGTGAACTCCCTGGGTTTCTCACTTGCAATAACCTATTCAGGGCACATAGAGAAGGATCCTTGGATATATCAGTTCCTTCCTTAAACAGTCTCGTTTCAGGAGATGCCATTCCTTTCCTCTGCAAGGATATTCAAAGTTCCATTGAGTTGTCAGTGACAGCCTGTGTTCAACAGCTGTACGCATCTTTCTATGAGGAGCTCATGCAGTCCAAAGACCAGTTGCATAAGGCAACATCTGAATTAGCTTCTACTAAGGATACCCTAGCAGATCTATTTAAGCAAATGGAACAGCAAACCCAACTGGTTGCCACTCAAAGTGATGAGATTTCTTCATTGAAGACCCAGTTATTCGAGGCTCAGTCACAGGTTACTAGCCTTTCAGTAGAGAAGGAGAGGATGTCCAGTGAAGCGAAAGAATTCCAAGTTCAATTAGATGACAAGCTTTCAGCTTTACAAATGGCTAATGACACAGTGGCCAACCAAGCCTCCCAAATCCAGCAGTTGCAAGATCAGCTTGCGAAGTCCCGCTCTGTTCCTCCAAGCCCTCCTGTTCCATTATTTCCTTCTCTTTCACAGCAGGACTTGGCTGCCCTACAGAGACAGGCTACTTTGTGCCCTCTATTCCAAGACAAAGTGGAAAGATTGCAGTCCAGAATGGACTTGTTATGGTCTACCTTTGAGCAGTTTCAGGACTTTGTCTTACCAGACCATTCTTTCTTTGTCCACTACCACTTACAGAAGCTGGTCTTCTATATGAAGCTTTCCACGATGGATTTACCTTTTCCAGAGGATGGCTGGAGTGGGGCTTGGTCTGCTGAGTTGTTGACCGAGGTAGTCCGCATGCTCTTTGAAGATTCTGTTACGCCAGACACCATGTTGATGTCATACATGTATCTCCGAGGAGATTTGTTAATTCCAGATGAGGTAGATATGGCATGGTATGTGGGGGATGTGGTCTTACAGGCTGTTCTATATGTCAATCATTTGGAGTTGCGCATAGCTGATATGTTCCAGAGTTATTCCTCCAAAGTGACTGATTGTCAGGATAATTCGTGGCATCCTATGATTGATTCAGTGGTCCTCAATCAAAGACAAAACACAGCTCCTACCTTTGTACAGAGTACTAACCAACTGAGGATGGATCTCTTAACCTATCTTTCCAAACATAATCCATTTGATGCTATTTTCTTTGATGCCTATCAGAGACGATCTCTTTTGGGACCTTCTGTTCCTACCCTCCTTTATTACCAACAATTGGCTCACCGTTATGCTATATATTTTTCCCTTTGTCAAACTAATTCCACAGTAATTTTACCCCTTCTTTTCCAACCTTCCAATTTCCCTCAAATTCCTATTTTTACTTACTGTTCCTTTATTGAGGATAGGGTATTTTCCCCTTCTCCACCCTGTCCTTCACCCCTCATTAATGTACCCTCCACATTTCCTATTTATCAATTAACACCGTTCCTTAGTGATTCCTTACAAATTTCTGCCACTCCTTCTTTAACCTTTTCTTCCTTTTATGATTTTTCCTATCCTTCCCTACATCCACTTTCCCTTATTCCATTACCCTCTCCTAGCACTTCCATATCTCAACCACCTCAGTTGGTTAGTGACTGTGCCGGTTTTGATAATCAGATTTCCAGAAGAAGGGGATGGAGTTCAGATGATTGCCTTACAGGACCGCAGATTAATTGGCCAGTAATTCCAGGGGAATGGACAGTTTCAAGTCAAGCTTATCAAAACTATGTTCATTTTGCCCAACAATATTCACAGTCTGCAGATCCCTCAGTGAGATTAACTGCTCACTTTGCTTGGTACCTGGCGTATATGCATAGGCACTCTCATACTGATTCAAAGCCTATTCCAAAGTTGTGCATGAACGTCAATGTTAGCATTGATTCCCAACAGCTGGAGATACTGTATTTTCATGCCCTTTGTTTGCCTAGCAGATACCTAGTCCTGTTGGAAAGGATGTGCTGTCTCCAATTTTTCCAAAATCCTCCTAAAAACTTTGTAGATGAATCCTTATCTATGGATCGATTCAGACAACATCAATCTTTTAAGAGGGATCATCTTCATTGATGCCTTTCCAATGTATGGTGCAAGCTTTTTAATGCCAAACTCTTCTTTTTGAAGAAGTCATTCAGATGGTTGTGTTGTGTATTAGTGTTGTGAGTTCATTTATGTCAAACGAACGTGGTGGTTTCCTATTGGATTTTGTGTACGAGCTATGTTTTGGAGATTTTTCGAGTTGGGGTCGTGGTTGGAGAGTTGAAGCTGATGCAGAAGAAGAAGAAGCAAACTCTTATATCCTTTACAAATTTGTGGTGATTTTTAGTTTAATAAGAGGTGTTAATGTAAAAAGAGTTTTCCTTTCTTTGTATTTTTATATCAGAAACAGGTTATAAGTTGGGGTCGTGGTGGATGGATTCTTTGTGAGAAGATATTGAAGATCAAAGTGAAGCTTTGAAATGAACTTGTATTACCTTTTTCCTGGGTCGCGAGGACGCTTCCTTATTAAGTGTGGGGATATGTTGAGTGTTGAAATGACTTGTTTTTTGGCTGATTTTTGTTGTTTTTGAGAGCTGAATGGTTGATTTTAAGGGATGATTGATTGATTTGGAAGTGGTTTGAGAGTGTTTTGGATGATATTGATTGTGTTTTGGAAGATCATGATGTTTGTTGATGTTTCTGTGATGTTCTGATAGGTTCTGAATGGTTCTGTATACCTTCTGTTTTGTTCTGTTTTGGTCTGTTTTTGTTCTGATTGTCTTCTGTAAAGAGGGATGGAGTATTGATTGATGAAGAATGAGATATTGTGAAAGCTTAGTGAATGGTTTGTGAGAGTTTTGAATGATTTGAGAGTGAGTTATATAGTTCTGATGACCTTCTGTAACCTTCTGTAGGTCTTCTGTAGAGCTTCTGCTTCTGTTCTGTTTCTGTTCTGTTCTGTACTGTAACTGTTCTGGTACTGTTCTGTAAGTGTTCTGTGGAATGTATGTGTGATTTTGGGAAAGTTTTCTAGCCTTGGAAAGAGGTGAATACAAGTGCAAAAAAGCTGAAAGAAGTGGAAGAAGTAGCTGCTGAAGACTCAAGAGAAGACTAGAGTGAAGTGACAGTAGTGAGCTGTGAAGAGACACTGTAGTGGCTCTGGTGACCTTTCATATCAGACATACCTCTTGGGAGGGGTATCCACGACCAAAGAGTGATTATTGAGAGTAATTTTTGAGAGATTGTAGGGAGGATATGATGTATTATTGATGGAGTGAGAGAGAGAGAGTCAGAGATAGCCAATTCTATTGAAACAGAGTGATTGTATATGAGAGATTGAGAGAGAAGACCATGAAGATATTGAAGATGAATACTATGTGATGTATTTTCAATTCAAAGATGGTGTACTTCTTTGATTTATTTGTTCCATTGATGGATTTTGTGAGGATGTTGAAGAATATGGTTGATTCTATTAAAACCGTGGGAGATTTACATGATGTTGCATGAAGATTTGTTGTGCCTGGTGTTCTTTTCTTCATGGTGATCATATGAAACATGATAAACAAGCTTGTTGATGTTACAAGATAGATTTTCTTGCAAGAGAATTCCCTTTTCCTTGGTGTTCCTCTCGAGGCTCCAGGACGAGTTGATCTTATGCATGTAAAGACAGATGAACAGGTTGCGGATATCTTTACCAAGTCCTTGGGTAAAGATAAGTTCTGTGGTTTTAGACAGCTGCTTGGAGTACAGATGCTATCTTGAGCTTGAGGGGGAGTGTTAGAATATCAAGATCTTACATGTGTGTTTGACCGGACACAGCTAGTCTGCTAGATCAGTTAGGTACATTAAATAACTTGGTTCTACTTCTGGTGTGAATGGTCTTTATGACCTTAGGTTATATATGCACTAAAGTGTGTGTTGAATGAATAATGAGAAGAATGGAGAGAGGAAGCATGTTGCTTCACTGTGTGTCTTGCTCACTACTTGCATCCCTGAAAGCTAACACAGTAGCAACTGCTTCAGCCCAGTAAAAATCTGGCAAGTCTTTTTCGTTGAGCATGGCATGAGATACCTCTCCAATATGCCTGTTTTTCCTCTCTACAATTCCATTTTGTTGTGGGGTATGACTGCATGAATATTGCTGCTTTATGCTATGCTCTTGCAGGAACCTTGCAAACTCATTTGAGAGGTACTCTCCCCCTCCACCTGACCTTAGGCATTTTATTTGCAAGCCTGTTTCTTTTTCAACCATAGCTTTAAGAGTTTTGAAATGCCCAAACACTTCACTTTTCTTTTTCATAAAATACACCCAAAATCTTCTATTATAGTCATCAATAAAAGTGACATAATAATGACAACCTCCAACAGATGCAGCTTTAGTAGTCCACACATCAGAGTGGATTAATTCCAATGGCTTCTTACTCTCTTGAACATGTCTAGGAAATGGTTTCCTTGCATGTTTTCCAAATTGACAAGCTTTACATACCTTATGCATTTCTGCAACCTTGAATTTAGGCAATCCTGCAACAATATTTTGGGCTTGCATTGATTTAAGTCGTTGTACATTAACATGACCAATGCGTTTATGTGAGATATCAATATCTGCAACTACATCGGTCCCATGTGCAAACATTGATGCACTCAATTCAGGCATGTCTGCATCCAATGTAAACATTCTGCCCTTCTTCTTTCCTTTTGCTATCAAGCAACCTTTATTTTTCATATCCTCAACAAAGCATCCATGAGAATTAAATCTGACTTGCAAGCCCTCCTCAACCATTTGACCAACAGAAACCAGGTTCTTGGTGATATTCAGGACATGAAATACATCTGACAAGTATTTCTTTTTCCCATCTTGCATAGACCAAGGAATTTTTCCAATCTGCACAATAGGATGTGCAGTATCATGTCCAGTCTCCAAAATCCTAGTTTTTCCATTTTTCTTGCATCCTGCATCCATTCTGCATGACCTGTCATGTGGTTTGATGCACCTGACTCAACATACCACACATCATTGCTTTCTTCTGCACTTGTCCACAGAATTGGTCATGTGCTGCACCATAAACAAATGCTCATTTCTGTCATCACCCTGTCTACTAGAAGATACATAATTCCCTTGTTGCAATTTTCCATTCATGATGTCATTCTGCTTTTTATAGCATTCTTTAGCCATATGACCCATTTTACCACAGTAGTAGCATTCGACATTGATGTTTGCATTTTGGCCTCTTTGCCATCCACCACGACCTCTTTGGCTCCCCCTGCCTCTAGAGTTACCACGTCTCCTCCATAGGACTGGTTTTCTTGAGTTTGCTGCATATTTTGATTTCTACCATGGCCTCCAGATCGGCCTCCTCTACCTCTGCCTCTACCTCTTCCAGTATTTGAGTAGAAGATAACTTCTTTTGAAGTTTCTCCTGAAGAAGATGCACCACCATTTCTTTGCTCCTCAGAAATTAGAAGAGCAATCAACTCCTCAAAATCAGGAAATCTTTCACGGACGGAAATCGATGTTCGAAACTGTGCATAATCCTTTCCTAGACCATTCAAGGTCACAGAAACTAAATCATCATCTTCCACTGGCAACCCAATGTAAGCAAGTGCATCTGCAATCTTCTTCACCTTCATGTGGTAGTCATTGATGCTCATACTTTCTCTTTGCACATTGTGCAACTCTTGCTTGAGCTGTATTTTCCTGGCTTGCGTATTTGTGCTATACATTTTTGACAAAGTATCCCATGCCTCCTTTGGCGTACTTGCATCCTGAATATGCACAATCATAGAGTTTGAAATACTAAAAGACAACCAGTATATAACTTTTCTAGCTCTCTCATGCCATCCTTTAAATGCCTGCATTTGTTGTTGATTGGGAACATCAGGAAGAACTGGTTCTTCTTCGTTTCCTGCAACGAATTCCCAATATCCTTTTTCCATAAGGAAGTTCTTCATTCTAAACTTCCATGCTTGGAAGTTGTTCTTGTCAAGCTTTTCAGTGACAATCTGTGAAAGAGAATCAGACACCATTACAGAACACTGCAAAAAATTATGTCACTGCAAAAAACACAGCTTCAGCCTCACAAGGGCAAATCTGCAAAACTGACGATAGTGGTATTTGACCACACAGTCACTTCTTAGTGACGATTTTGCATCAACAGGCAACAAGGATGATTTTTCACCTCCCAATGTCTCTATGCACAGGCATACGATGCAATTTCTACAGTAACTTTTCACCGACCTGTAGAACAGTGGTCACACAACAAAAAACAGGGCCTTTTCCTGAGTGCGTGCGAAAAACTTCCGTCTCCAAACAGGCCCCGAAATGGCCTCGAATCAAAACAACAGGGCAACCAAAGGGTGAATCCCTTACCCGCAGCATATACTGACGTCTTGCTACACCACAAAGGGCGTCTCAATCTGAGACAATGCACTCTTGTACTTTCCCACTGTACTACCTGCAGAGACTTGCTCCCAAACTCGAATAATGAAAGCAACATTGGTCCTCTTACCAGAACACCGCGAACTTGGTTTTCTTTCTTGAGCTCCTTACCACGAATCAGGTTCTGATACCATGTTAAGATTGTGGGAGAGAAGGAAGGAGTCTCACTTGTAGCTTTCTCACTTACACAATGGGGGAATACACACAAAGGTAGAGGCTGAAAACAGTTTTCCTCTTCTTAGTTGTGTAAGCCAAAAAGAACTCTCGCACATAGAAATAGAAGAACCCTATATATATGGGTCTCAAACCAAACTCAACTAACTAAGCGGCATACTAACTGAGCCACGAACTAGAGTAGATAAGGATAGCTGTCATCTAGCTATTATTCATGGGCGGTGTACCAATCGCATCTGCAACTAACAAGTCGGTGACATAAATGCACAACGGTCACCCTGGCATATCACAAGTGGAGCTCGATATCTCAACACTAGTGCATATTTTACAATGGCTACCAATGGTGGATCCAAAAAACAAAATGCTATGGTCACTAAAGGACGATGATAGACTGACTGGAGATGTGGTGGTGGTTGAAAATGGAGTATAAAAAAGAATGGATGCTGCAATGGAGGAGAAGGTGAATCACTTTTGTATGTTGCACCATGCCTCTATGGAGACGTGGCTCGCTGGGTACTAGATCACTAGTAGGCAAGATCGAGAGGAAGCGCGATCTGAATTTTGACGTAGTACGTGCCACATCGACCGATTCAATATCCCGAGGGCATGGAGAAGATGCCACGGTTCATGTCAACGCGATAGTTGTGACAAAAGAAATTCAGTATGGTACTCTTTATACTATGCCAAAATCCCTTCTGCCACAAAGTGAATGAGGTAAGGGCACCGCCTAGTCATGGAAGAGTAGACTAGGATGCTATGCAAGAGGGAGAGGAGCTTAAGAGGGAGAAGAGAGGAAAACTAAGAGAGAGAGAGAGAGAGAGAGAGAGAGAGAGAGAGAGAGAGCTACAAAAAATAGATAAATCAATAAAACTTAAGAGGGCACAAGAGATGGAGAACCCTCAAGACATAACCAATATACACAATATGGACACCAATAGCATGGGCTTATTACAGTGTAGAGCATACATAAGCTATAGTAAGGGAATGAACTGCATAACCTCATGAGAGAGAATGGAGAAGGCTCAGTAGGGCTAAAGAAGGCCTCTTGGCTCTCTCTTGCAAATTACAAAGGAAAATGCCTCTTTATATAGGCCTTGAGGATGTTTAGGGAGGAGGTTAATATAGGATAGGAATTAACACCACGAAAGCTGCATTAAGGCGGTTCCACCAATGTGGAAGCTTCATCTAGATGTTTTGTTGACCAATATTATACTTAGTCAAGTTCCATCATAGGTGAGTTGTCTCCATTCTCCCCCCCATAGCTTGAGTCCAAGAGCTTTCCTATAAAAAAATATAGAGAATCTTCATAAAATAAGATCATATCTAGCAATAATGGAGAGAGAGTAGTGAGAATTCATACATTACTATTACAATTAAGGATGATTTGAGGGTGATTTAGGAGGGAAATTCTAATGGTTTATTAGCTTGAGAGAGAGGAGAAGAGAGGAGAAAGGTTTGGGAGTCTAATGAATGATGTTTTATGGAAGTGTTGTGTGGGGAAGAAAGTGTGGGTGTGTATAAAATCGAGAGGTGGTCTCCACTGCAGTTGGAAAAAGTTGGTGTCCACTATTTTGGCCATATCTCCTAAGTCGTAGCTCCAAAAATTTATAAAAAAATACTAGCCAAAACTTCAGCTCACACACTACAACTTTCATGTTGAAAAGGTTTTTTAGATTGGAGTGGAAGTATTTTTAAAAAATCTTACAAAATCATGTGCTTGATTTTTCCTCCATTAATGCTTCCAAGAAGGGTCCCATTTGTTTGAATTATCATAAGGCTCCAAATCCATGACATTATGAGCCTCACATACCCTTTGGATGGCTTGAAATCCATTTCATGTCTTTTCTTTTCACATTACACATTTTCCCTTCACCTTCCTCCATTGATCTTTACTCTTCACCCCCCCTTGGTAAACCAATCCATGAAATATTTCCATCTATTGATTTCTTGGATTTCCCAAGAGGTTGTTCCCACCCTCTTCTTTATTTCAAACCTCCAAATGTACAAAAATTCAACAAAGTGTTAAAAAAATAAATTTTTGTGATTTTCTCGGATCATATAGCCCCCTCCAACCTGGCTAGAGGTATTTATGCCTCTAGATGCTCTTTGGTATCTTAAGCTGATCCCACCCTGATGTGATAGGGTTTTAAGCACCATCCATTTACCCTGGTCTTGTGTACTTTTCCCTCAATGTCTTGAAGTTTGTAGGAGCCATTGTTGAATTTATTTGTGACCCAAAACGGTCCCTCCCACCGATAAAGAAACTTGGCATCCTTTCTTTTATCAAAGCGATTGTCATATCAAAGTACTAAAGATCCCTCCTTGATGTTTTTATATGTTAGCTTCTTGTTGAACTTTTCTCTACGCTTCTCAGCTTCCTGGGAGTAGTGGGGGTTGATGGCTTCTTCACGATCCAATTGTAGCCTCTCTAGATCTAGTAATCTTTGATGTAACTTCTCCTTTTGAGACCCTATTGTGCCACCTAATATCCAAAGGCTAGCTAATTTCACCTCAATAGGAAAAAGAGCCTCTTGTCTATAAACTAGATGAAAAGGTGTGAACCCTAACATGGTTTTGAAGGAGATTCTGTAAGCCCATAGAGCTCCACTAAGGTGCTTGTCCCAATCCCGGGCCTTGAATGTACCTATTTGCTGATGATTTTACAAATCATTCCATTTACCTTCTCCACCAATCCATTGCATTGAGGGTAGTAAGGGGTAGAGTGTCGTCGTTGAATATTTAGCATTTGCATGAGTTCATCCACCACATTATCTCTAAACCTTGGTCCTCTATCTGATAGTATTTCAAGAGGGGTACCAAACCTACAAAAAATGTGGTCAAAGATGAATTTACTCACTTCCTTAGTAGTGATTCTTCTAGTTGGCATAGCCTCGGCCCATCTAGTCATGTAATCTACCCCCATGATAATATACTCTTTTCCTGATGGAGTGCATGGTAGAGGCCCTATGGCATCAATTTCCCACTTCTCAAAGGGTCCATAGACATTAATTGGGGTTTGGGGTTCTGCTATATAAGCTGTCGTAGTCCTAATTTCTGACATTCTTCACATGTTTGACACCAATATTTGACATCTCGGTGTAGACTGGGACAAGTAAAGCCAACTTGTAGAATCTTTCTACTTGTGATGTCATATGCAAAGTGGCCTCCACGAACATCATCATGGCAAGCTTTTAAGATTTCTTCGATTTTTCACTTTGAAGGCACTTTTCTAAGCACACCATCCTTACCAAGACAATACAAACTATCATTTACCATGCGATATCTTGTAGCCTTCCAAGCTAGCCACTATCTTTCTCCCTTAGTCAGGTGTTTAGGAGCTTCTCCTTGCTCTAAGAGGTGTAGAATATCTTCTAAGTCTTCCTTGCGTGAAGTAGGGGTTTGATAGCCACTGCTCCCACCATTGACTCATTCAGCTTTGATGATGCTAGATGGTCGGCATCCTTGTTCTGGTCTCTTGGCACATGATGTACTTGTGCCTCCCTAAATCTTCTCATAAGAGATTTGGCCTCTCTCATTTTACTAGAGAGGTTTGTATTTTTGCATGCCCATGTACCTTGCATCTGCCTTACCAATAGCATGGAGTCTCCAAAAGCATTCAACCTCTCGATTGAATTACTAAGACACCAACAAAGACCATGAATTAAAGCTTGATATTCTGCTTCATTGTTAGAGTGGACACCTTCCAAGATGATTCCTTCACCATAGATTTTCTCTCCTAAAGGAGAGAAAACAACAATGCCTACGGCTGCCTTATCCTTAGTTTTCTTGTATGCACCATCAAAATAGAGGCTATTAGCATCTACAAGAGTCTTTATGGATGGGGATGGTGGAAGGTCCTTTCTTTTCACCCTGAGATTTTTCTCATAGCACCTGTTTGTCAACATATCAACCAGACATGCTCGAGTTGTTTTTTCAACTTGCATAGTATAATCAAACTCTTGAAGTTGGACCACCTACTTTTCTATTTTGTCAGAGAATTCCATATGTTATTGTGCATAGGAAAACATATCCTCCACAGTGATGATCACAAACCTCTTTGGAAGCAAATATAGCTGAAATTTGGCTACTGCAAACATGAGGGCCAACACTAGTTGTTCCATGGAGGTGTAAGCCTTCTCTGAGGATTTCATGAGGCGGCTGGTAAAATACACAGGCCTCATGAAGGATGTTTTTGGATCTTTTTGTAGGATAGCAATACCAATGGCCTCTTCTTCCACGCTAGGGTTTACAAAGAATGTTTCTTCCCAACAAGGCTGGAGGATTATAGGAAGTGACCCCAACATTTTCTTTATCTCCTTAAAATGTCCTTCACTTTATTCACTCCATACAAGTGTTTCTTGGCGTGTCAGTTGCTACGGGGGATATATGGCCTGAGAGAGTAAGTGTATAAATCTACCCAAATATCTTAGCTTTTGTAAGAAGGAGACTATATGTTTGATGGAGGTTGGGGAAGGTAGAGCTAGCAATGTTTCTACCTTTTTTGGATCTACCTCAATTCCTTCAATTGACACTACATGCCCTAGTAGTGTAACCTTGCTTTCCCCAATGTGACATTTATCCTTATTTAGTTGTCCACCCAACCTAGCTAAGCGAGTAAATCCTTCATCAACCTTGCGTAGATGTATGTTCCTTGAGCTGTATATACAAAAGTCATCTATGAAAACCCTTATGGACTTACCAAAGTAAGGTTGGAAGACCATATTCGTGAATTGTTGAAAGGTTGTTGGGGCATTTGTGAGACCAAAGGGCATGACCCGAAAGGCAAAACAGCCCCATGGTGTGATGAAAGTGGTCTTCTTTTGATCCTCCTCTACAATGTGAATCTAAAAGTATCCAGCGTAGCCACTCACACATTGTATACTGCTCATGTCCCGCTACTTCATTCAATATTTCATCCTGAAATGGGAGAGGGAAGTGGTCCCTCTTTGTTGCAGCATTTAGTGGCTTGTAATCTATGCATACTCTCCACTTACAATTTTTCTTTGGCCTCGCTACTACTGGGGAGACCCATTCTGAATCTTCCACTGGGTATATGAATCCTGCATTCAAGAGTCTCTTCACCTCCATCAACAGTGCATCTTGTTGCACAACTCCCAATCTTCTCAATCTTTGTACTACATGTTTGCTTCCTTCTTTGAGTTGGATGTGATGCTTCACTACAGTGACACCTGTAATATGAGTATAATCAGAAATAAACAATGATGCATGCTTCTTGAGAACATTCACATAACCCTCCCTTTCTTCATCCTTTATATCCTTGGATATCATCTTCTCTAGGCTAGCATCCCACACATCTTCTCCTTGGATTCTTCGGTTGTCTTTTGATGAGGTAGGTTCCTTTAAGGTGATGCCCATAACTTCGAGAGTGCTATCACTCTCTCTACTTGAACTCTCTTTCTCTTCTACCGATGAGGAACATCCACTTGAGCTCCACTCATCGACAGACGTTTCTAGTTCAAGGTTCTCTTGACGCCTACTCTTCAAGTTGTAAACCATCTTTTGATTGTGGCCACCCACCTTACGTGGCCTCAACTCTAGATCCCCTGTTGCCCAATCTTGCCTAGCTCCGATGCCCATAAGCCAAGGTCTCCCTAGGATGAGGGGATATCCTTCTCCCTTTACTGGCATCACATAAACATCCACTGCTACAGTGATTCCAAAAACAAAACTCTCAAAGCTTTCACTACACCCACACATGTGACTGCATCATTGTTGGCCATCTTTGCCCTAAAGGTTGAGCATTTCATTACTTCTAAGCCTAATTGATGTATAAGATTTTTTGTCATAACGCAAACCTCTGCTCCACTATAGATGTATGTTTTTCGAATCCGTTGACCTTTGATTTGAGCCTCCACTAAAGGCACTATATCTTTAAGGCCATATGCCTTGATTGCACTAACCATTTTACCTTGCCTTGCCCTTGTTCTTACCATTTTTTACCATTGTCGTCGTAGCTTTGGAGAGGCATGAAGTAGTTGTGGTCAAGTAATTTTTGGCCCTTGAGAGCTCACATCTACTATCAGATCATAAGGTTGTGTTCGAGAACCCAAAGGGAAGTTGCAGATATCAATTTTAGATCTAGTTCGATTCTTTCTCTTCTTCTCTTCATCTCTAGGTGCCCGTGATATACTTGCCTCATTGATTGCTTCCTTGCTTGCCTCAGTTTGGACACGTACCCGCTTGATAGGCATGGTCTCTACTACATCTACCTTCATCTTACCTCTCGATATTTCTTCTTGGAGCCTTCTATCGCTGACCACCTCCTCTATTTTTATGACATTAACATTTGGTTGAACATCAGGGGTTTCAACTTGAACATAAGGTGGTTGTAAAATTGCATGTCATGACTGCTCTTGCTCTTGATTCCTAGCACGAGGAGGGCTTACTTGTTGTCGAGGACCTCTGGCAGGGTGATCATATCTTCTAGGGTGAGGACAATTGTACATGCCATGTCCATTTTCTCCATAGTTGTAACACAACATCTCCCTTGTTTGTCGCCGCATTTGTGGTTTATTCCCACCATTCCCCTCGATAGGTCTTCTTGCACCTTGCACAAGATTCACTCTCAAATCCTCTGGTTGATTAGTAAGATTGTTTATTTTTTTTATCATGTCTTCTTGACCTTGGCCTGGTGCATTAGATACATTTGGGAGAACTTGAGAGGCCTCCATAGTTGTGATGTTGTTTCCCAAAACTGCATGGCTAGCTTGGGATTGGTAGAGAATATTTCGATTCTTTTCCCTAGTGATTCTCAAAGCATCTTCAAAAGTGTTTGGAAATTTCACCTTTACCTTCTCCCTAAGCAAGAGGTACAAACCTGAAATAAATCGATCCTTTCAAAGGCAGTTTGGAGCTCTCTCACTAGGATTTAGTGAGTCTGATCATGCCCCCAAAGATTCAAAAACCCTTCCTCATAAGTTGCATAACCATAAGGATCACTTTGATGGAGGGCCAAAAGCCGTTGCCATAACTCTTCAGCTGAGTTAGTTTGTTGAAATCTCTACAAGAAAGCTGCCTCAATCCCTCCCATTCAGCTCTTTGGACCAAATTTAGAGTTTGGAACCACATTCTAACTTCTTCCTTCAGCACCAAAGGAAAAGCCCTCAACTTTAATGCTTCATCATCCCTCCCAGAGAAAAGGAAGGCCATCTCAAGGTTGTCCAAAAAATCCACTCCATTTTCCCCATTGCGCCCGAAGAAGCTTGGAAATGCCATGTTGCCATAGTAGAGTACAAATATGTACATGTCTAGACTTAAGTTGCATTTTATGAGGGGAAGGATGAATGGGTTCACAGATGCATTGATTTCAGCAAGACGTCTAGGCCCCAGTATGCTTCTAATAATGCCTTGGAATCTAAGCTTTGTGTTGGCTACAATATGCACAGTTTGCATAGCAAGAGGTTGGATTGGTCAATACAACTCGCGGTGATTCATGAGAAAATATTATAATAAAATAAAGACATGTACATTGAAGGATGCTTTGTAGTCTAGCATTGGGAATATTATAGGTTCTAGTGATACATGAATCTCCCTTAATCTTTCAGCCCCAAGTACATGACAAGACGCTACTGGAAGAAAATCTTCCTACTAATGCATACATTAACTCGGATGTTTTGTACAGAGTGGAAGGTGTAAAAATTTGGGTCATTATTATTATTCATAATCTAAGTGGAGACTACTTAAGGGAGTAGAGGGAATGCACTTTCTTAAATTATAAAGGATTTTCCCCAGAGTGTTTCTTTCTACAACCCACCAACTTTGCTATATAGAGAATTTGCTCATCAATGATCGTTCTTGCCTTAGTGTGTCCATCCTCGATGACATATATTTCATAAGGTGTAATGGCCACCTTTTCAACTACACCCAACCTTCGAGCTAGCAACAGTTGAAGGTAGTTTCCATACTTTGCACCTCTACAAAACTCCACACAGTTCATGCATAGTTGTCCTCCTTTGATGTGGATTAGGCCAAAGAGAGGGAGGGATTTGATGATTTGGAGACAAGGACCTCCCGGAAAGGCCTTCACTTTGTTTGCAAAACACTCACCACAATTATGAGAACCTAGCAATTGATGACAACATGATTTTTTCCGTTGTGAGATAATGGAATTTCTAAGGTGAACACCTTTTACCTGCATATGTGCCATCATCCAATAGGCATACTTCCTTTCTTGGGCTTCCTTGGGAGACCATTGTGGGAGTCGTGGACTTTGACCAGCTTCAAAAAGAGTTGGTGAAGGCGTTGGAGAAGAGCCACTTGGAGCACTTTTTGTAGAGGATGCACCACTATGTGTTGTATCGTCTTGCATAAGGAGGTAGAGAATTGTGGATGAGAATGTCGTCAGTGGGGGCACCAATTTATTGTCAAGATTGTGGGAGAGAAGGAAGGAGTCTCACTTGTAGCTTTCTTGCTTGCACAATGGGGGAATGCACACAGAGGTGGAGGCTGAAAATAGTTCTCCTCTTCTTAGTTGTGTAAGCCAAAAGAACTCTTATACAAAGAAATAGAAGAACCCTATATATGGGTCTTAAACCAAACTCAACTAACTAAGGTGGCATACTAACTGAGCCACGAACTAGAGTAGATAAGGATTGCTGTCATGTAGCTATTATTCATGGGCGGTGTACCAACCGTGTCTGCAACTGACAAGTCGGTGACATAAATACACAACGGTCACCCTGGCGTATCACGAGTGGAGCTCGATATCTCAACACTCCCCCTCGAGCTCAATCCCAATTCCTGCACACCAAGCAGGTCTCTGAACTTGCGCAGCTTCTCTGCGCCCAATGCCTTCGTAAATATGTCAGCTACCTGATCCTCTGTGCTGACATAAACTAGATCAATAAGACCTAGTAAAACCCTCTCTCACACATAGTGATAATGCACCTCAATGTGCTTTGTTCTAGCATGATAGATTGGGTTATTTGCCAAGTGTATACTACTCATGTTGTCACAATAAATGACAACTGGCCCATCTGTAGACTGATGCATATCATAAAGTAGCTTATGCAACCAAGCTACCTCACATGCAGCCATTGCTGCACCCCTGTACTCAGTCTCTTTGCTCGACAAGGCAACTGTAGGCCGTTTCTTGCTGCTCCAAGTGACTGCAGCACTCCCAAAAGAGAACACATATCCACTGGTAGATCGTCTATCAGAAATACTACCAGCCCAATCAGCATCAGTGTATCCATGCAACTCTATCTGAACCCCAGTCTCATAAAATAGTCCATATTGCAATGTGGACTTCACATACCTGAGTATGCATCTAGCCGCATCCAAATGGGGTTTCCTTGGAGCCTGCATAAACTGACTTACCAATCCAACAGCATAGCTCAAATCTGGCCTGGTAATAGTCATATAAATCAAACTTCCTACTATGCGTCTGTACATAGTAGGGTCTTCTAGAAGCCCACCTGCATCTGTGCTTAGCTTCACATTCTGCTCCAAAGGAACTGAAATAGGCTTACAGCCTGTCATCCCATATTTGGATAGCATGTCCAATCCATACTGCCTCTGCAAGAGCTGTATCCCACTTGGTGATCTAATCACCTCAATGCCCAAGAAATAACGCAGCTCTCCCAAATCCTTCATCTCAAACTTCTGCTTCAATATAGCATTTTCACATGAAGGATATCTTCATCACTATCACCTGTCATAATCAAATCATCAACATAAATGACAAGTAGCATAATACCTTTCTCTGTTTTTCTCACATAAAGTGAGAAATCTACCTTGGAAATCTGAAAGCCAATAGTGACAAGATACTGTCCTATCTTGTCAGACCATGCTCTAGGTGCTTGCTTCAAGCCATACAAGGCTTTCTTCAACGTGCAAACAAACTCAGGATAAACAGCATGCACATAACCTGGTGGCTGCTCCATATAGACCTCTTCTTGCAAATCACCATGCAAGAAGGCATTCTTTACATCCATCTGATGTAAAGACCATCCCTTTGATGCAGCCATAGCAATGACTACTCTTACGGTTGCCATCCTTGCAACCGGACTGAATGTTTCTTCATAGTCAATGCCATATGTTTGTGCATACCCCTTGACTACTAATCTTGCCTTATATCTGTTCACAGAACCATCTGCATTGTGCTTCACCTTATAAACCCACTTACAGCCAATTGCATTTTTACCTTTAGGTAAAGGTACCAATCTTGCCTAAAGGTAAAAACATAGAGTAATGTTTTTACCTTTAGGCGAAGGATGTGAACCACTGCTAGAGGACGCTCCAGGTCCACTAATATTTTGTGACTACTGCTGTGAATTATGTGCAGCATTACCATTTTGTGCATCTACATCATCAATCACATTTATTGGTTTATACCAGCTACTCATCTCATCAAAAACAACATCTTTGCTCACTGTAAACTTACGAGTAGAAGGGTTATAGCATCTATACCCTTTTTGCTGCAGAGAGTAACCAATAAAGATGCACTTCTCAGCTTTTGGATCCAACTTGGATCTCAACTCATCTGGCACATGTACATAGGCAATGCAACCAAAAATTTTCAAATGAGAAATATCCGGTTTCCTACCAGTATACCTCTCCTCTGGAGTCATTCCATGTATTGCTGCAGTGGGAGTCATGTTCATTATGTAGACTGCTGTAGCAACTGCTTCAGCCCAATAAAAATCTGGCAAGTCTTTTTCATTGAGCATGGCACGAGATACCTCTCCAATATGCCTATTTTTCCTTTCTGCAATTCCATTTTGTTGTGGGGTATGACTGCATGAATATTGCTGCTTTATGCCATGCTCCTGCAGAAACCTTACAAACTTATTGGAGAGGTACTCTCCCCCTCCATCTGACCTTAGGCATTTTATTTGCATGCATGTTTCTTTTTCAACCATAGCTTTAAGAGTTTTGAAGTGCCCAAAAACTTCACTTTTCTTTTTCATAAAATACACCCAAACTTTTTTGCTATAGTCATCAATAAAACTGACAAAATAATGACATCCTCCAAGAGATGCAGCTTTAGTAGTCCACACATCAGAGTGGATTAATTCCAATGGCTTCTTACTCTCTTGAACATGTCTAGGAAATGGTTTCCTTGCCTTTTTTCCAAACTGACAGGCTTCACATACCTTATGCATTTCTGCAACCTTGAATTTAGGCAAACCTGCAACAATATTTTGGGCCTACATTGATTTAAGTCGCTGTACATTAACATGACCAATGCGTTTATGCCAGATATCAATATCTGCAACAACACCGGTCCCATGTGCAAACATTGCTGCACTCAATTCAGACATGTCTGCATCCAACGTAAACATTCTGCCCTTCTTCTTTCCTTTTGCTATCAAGCGACCTTTATTTTTCATATCCTCAACAAAGCATCCATGAGAATTCAATCTGACCTGCAAGCCCTGCTCAACCATTTGACCAACTGAAACCAGATTCTTGGTGATATTCGGGACATGAAATACATTGGACAAGTATTTCTTTTTCCCATCCTGCATAGACAAAGGAAATTTTCCAATCTGCACAATAGGATGTGCAGTATCATCACCAGTCTCCACAAATCCTAGTTTTTCCATTTTCCTTGCATCCTCCATCCATTCTGCATGACCTGTCATGTGGTTTGATGCACCTGACTCAACATACCACACATCATTGCTTTCTTATGCACTTGTCACAGAATTGTTCATGTGCTGCACCATGAACAAATACTCATTTCTGTCATCACCCTGTCTACTAGAAGATGCATAATTCCCTTATTGCAATTTTCCATTCATGATGTCATTCTGATTTTTATAGCATTCTTTAGCCATATGACCCATTTTACCACAGTAGTAGCATTCAACATTGCTGTTTGCATTTTGGCCTCTTTGCCATCCACCACGACCTCTTTGGCTCCCCCTGCCTCTAGAGTTACCACGTCCTCCTCCATAGGACTGGTTTTCTTGAGTTTGCTGCATATTCTGATTTCTACCACGGCCTCCTCTACCTCTGCCTCTACCTCTTCCAACATTTGAGTAGAAGACAGCTTCTTTTGAAGTTCCTCCTGAAGAAGATGCACCACCATTTCTTTGCTACTCAGAAATTAGAAGAGCAATCAGCTCCTCAAAATCAGGAAGTCTTTCATGAAGTGAAATGGATGTCCGAAACTGTGTATAATCCTTTCCTAGACCATTCAAGGTCACAGAAACTAAATCATCATCTTCCACTGGCGACTCGATGGAAGCAAGTGCATCTGCAATCTTCTTCACCTTCATGTGGTAGTCATTGATGCTCATATTTTCTCTTTGCACATTATGCAACTCTTGCTTGAGCTGCATTTTCCTGGCTTGCGTATTTGTGCTATACATTTTTGACAAAGTATCCCATGCCTCCTTTGGCGTACTTGCATCTTGAATATGCACAATCATAGAGTCTGAAATGCTGATAGACAGCCAGTACATAACTTTCCTGGCTCTCTCATGCCATGCTTTAAATGCCTGCATTTGTTGTTGATTGGGAACATCAGGAAGAACTGGTTCTTCTTCATTTCCTGCAACAAATTCCCAATATCCTTTTCCCATAAGGAAATTCGTCATTCTGAACTTCCATGCTTGGAAGTTGTTCTTGTCAAGCTTTTCAGTGACAATCTGTGAGAGAGAATCAGACGCCATTACAGAACACTGCAAAAAATTCTGTCACTACAAAGAACACAGCTTCAGCCTCACAAAGGCAAATCTGCAAAACTGACGAAAGTGGTATTTGACCACACAGTCACTTCCTAGTGACAATTTTGCATCAACAGGCAACAGGGATGATTCTGTAATTCCCAATGTCTCTACGCACAAGCATACGATGCAATTTCTACAGTAACTTTTCACCGACCTGTAGAACAGTGTCTGCACAGCATAAAACTGGGCCTTTTCCTGAGTGCGTGCAGAAAACTTCCGCCTCCAAAACAGGCCCCGAAATGGCCTCAAATCAAAAAAACAAGGTCGCAACCTCTTGCTTCACCGCGAAGGGCGTCTCAACCTGAGACAATGCACTCCTGCACTTTCCGACTGTGCTACCTGCAGAGATATGCTCCCAAAACAGAAAATGAAAGCAACACTGCTCCTCTTACCAGAACACCGCGAGCTTGGCTTGCTTTCTTGAGCTCCTTACCACGAACAAGGCTCTGATACCATGTCAAGATTGTGGGAGAGAAGGAAGGAGTCTCACTTGTAGCTTTCTTGCTTGCACAATGGGGGAATACACACAGAGGTGGAGGCTGAAAACAGTTTTCCTCTTCTTAGTTGTGTAAGCCAAAAGAACTCTCATACAAAGAAATAGAAGAACCCTATATATGGGTCTTAAACCAAACTCAACTAACTAAGGTGGCATACTAACTGAGCCACGAACTAGAGTTAATAAGGATAGCTGTCATGTAGCTATTATTCATGGGCGGTGTACCAACCGCGTTTGCAACAACTGACAAGTTGGTGACATAAATACACAACAGTCACCCTGGCGTATCACGAGTGGAGCTCGATATCTCAACATTTATGATGAAGGAAATTCAGTATGGCAGCCTTTATACTATGCCAAACTCGCTTCTGCCACAAAGTGAATGAGGTAAGGGCACCACCTAGTCATGGAAGAGGGGACTAGGACACTATGCAAGAGGGAGAGGAGCTTGTGAGGGAGAAGAGAGGAAAACTAAGAGAGAGAGAGAGAGAGAGAGAGAGAGAGAGAGAGAACTACAAAAAATAGATGAATCAATAAAACTTAAGAGGGCACAAGAGATGGAGAACCCTCAAGACATAACCAATATACACAATATGGACACCAATAGCATGGGCTTATTACACTATAGAGCATGCATAAGCTATAGTAAGGGAATGAACTGCATAACCTCATGAGAGAGAATGGAGAAGGCTCAATAGGGCTAAAGAAGGCCTCTTGGCTCTCTCTTGCAAATTACAAAGGAGAAGGCCTCTTTATATAGGCCTTTGAGGGTGTTTAGGGAGGAGGTTAATATAGAATAGGAATTAACACCACCAAAGTTGCACTAAGGCAGTTCCACTAATGTGGAAGCTCCATCTAGATGTTTTGTTGACCAATTTTGTACTTAATCAAGTTCCATTATAGGTGAGTTGTCTCCATTCTCCCTCCCATAGCTTGAGTCCAAGAGCTCTCCTATAAAAAATTATAGAGAATCTTCATAAAATAAGATCATATCTAGCAATAATGGAGAGAGAGTAGTGAGAATTCATACATTACTACTACAATTAAGGATGATTTGAGGGTGATTTAGGAGGGAAATTCTAATGGTTTATTAGCTTGAGAGAGAGGAGAAGAGAGGAGAAAGGGTTGGGAGTCTAATGAATGATGTTTTATGGAAGTGTTAAGTGTGGGGAAGAAAGTGTGGGTGTATATAAAATTGGGAGGTGGTCTCCACCATAGTTGAAAAAAGTTGGCGTCCACCATTTTGGCCATATCTCCCGACTCGTAGCTCCAAAAAATTATAAAACAATACCATCTTCAGCTCACGCGCTACAACTTTCATGTTGAAAAGTTTTTTTGGATCGGAGTGGAAGTATTTTTAAAAAATCTTACAAAATCATGTGCCTGATTTTTCTTCCACTAGTACTTCCGAGAAGGGTTCAATTTGTTTGAATTATCATAAGGCTCCAAAGCCATGACATTATGAGCCTCACATGCCCTTTGGATGGCTCCAAATCCATTTGATGTCTTTTCTTTTCGCATTACATATTTTCCCTTCACCTTCCTCTATTGATCTTTACTCTTCACCCCCCCTTGGTAAACCGGTCCATGAAATATTTCCATCCAATGATTTCTTGAATTTTCCAAGAGGTTGTTCCCACCCTCTTCTTTATTTCAAACCTCCAAATGTACAAAAAATCAACAAAGTGTTAGACAATTTTTTTTTTAATTTTATCGGATCAGTTGCATGGAGCTTTGACTACAGCGTCTTGCGAAGGGGCGGAGTTCTCAATTGAGGGGTGGGAATTCTCGAGGGGATGTAGTCCAAAGGTGATGACGTATTTAGGATTTGTCGTATCTATATTTTCTATATGACGACTAATTTGAGTATTTCAATGTACAGTGCAAAATATATAGTGCAGCGTGGTCGCGCGGATGGCATTTTTGCGTGGAGCATATTTACAAAATGCACTCCACAATGGACTGTAGTATCATGGCAAGGTTCAAGCAGGAGAGCCGATGATGAGCAACGGATCCAAACATGGTTATAGATGAGATGGAGTATTTGTGAAACTTGCAAAGTGTTGTTACGATGGATTACCGTAGCTTCTCCATTTATTATTCGATGTGCAGTGGTTCAAAGTGGTACTTGAAGGAGCTGGAGCAACAATTCGACGAGGTTCATCTAGATTCCTTGAAATAGATTCTGAAAAAAAATGGATGGATTTGCGCGACACCTTTGTGTTGCCAGCCCATTGTGAACAGGTGCATAAACTCATTTGTTTGTTAATTGTATTATGACATGGTACATGTCACAATAGTTTAATCTCTCTTGTACGTGTTTGTGAACAGGTAATCTTCTATCCAAACCACTGACAACCTCGATGGTGGTATGTTATATCTTCATCTCCCGAAGTGCGAGAGTATATGATCAAAGCGATGTTCCGAGCATAGATGAGGACAATATGCAAATAGAGGGGTCGATATTGCAAGGGGTGGAGGCCATTGAAAGCTTGGAGCATGTTGAGGAGCCAACATCGGCTAACAATGATGGAAATATAGGAGTCCAAGAATTCTTTGAGAACGAGGTGGACTCATCCTTTTGTGGTGACATATCTATTGACCTTCCAGTGTATGCAGAGTTGTATCAGGAGATTGACATGGGACCATAGGATACTTCATACTTGGAGCATCCACTTACTCAATTTATTGACTAATCGCTTATAAGGGTACATAAGATATGCATTTTAAGTGAGATCATTTTTTTTAGGATTTATATTATCATTCTTTGTATGATTTAAATTGATTATGCTAACAATATTTTTTGTCTGTGCAGGTGACCTTTTTGGATACTTAGATCATCAGGATGAGTCGAGGAATGAGCGATGTGGAATTGCAAGATATCTTCATGCGCATGTCTCCAGATCAGATGGCGAGATTCAGAGACATGGCAGACCAGGAGTTATCTCCGACATCGTCAGGCCGCTCTATTAGATCTACTTCGGCATGATCAGATGCTTCAGCTTCGAGCAGGCGAGGTCGATGCTCCAGAATTGGGCCAGAGGGAGGGAGTGCTTCAGGTTCAGGGGGATGTTGTAGAGATACGGGGGCAGTGAGCCCGCGGTTGGCACGAGATACAGGTGCTACTCCTCGCTCTCATGGCGGTTCCAAGGAGCGTGGCTCAGGTGGTTGCTGTGGAGGCACGGACCCGGTGTCTCCGTCTTGTCGTTCTACTGGAGTTGCATCACCTCCAGGATTTGTCACACCCGTGGGGATGTCTACTCTAGTTACTCCGGTTTTTGCTTAGTCGTCTGCAGGTGGCACCCCTATGGGTGCTACACCGATAGATACTACCCCGGTCGGTACACCGGATGTACAGAGGTCTCTTGGATATGCCCAGGAGCATGGATGCAGGTGGGAGAGGACCCATCTTAGGCATACCCCAGAGGGATATGCCTATCTTGTCGATGATAGGTCAAAGAGCCATCATCATGAATGATGAGGGGAGGAGAGTGGTAGCTCGCATGAGAGAGTTGTGCCAACAAGTTTTTCAGCACAACGTCTTATATCATTGGAAAAACATACCGGAGGGGAGCAAGGAATACAGAGTAGCATCCTTGTATGAGGAGTTTCTAGTTCCAGCCACAACAGATAGATTTTCTATGAGCTGGATGATGGACTGCATGCGTGCATATATGTCACACATACGATCGGATGCATGCAAGGCACTCAAGAGTGGGGCTGCAAAGCCTGAGTGGCTAGACGCGGACGACTGGCGCCGACTGAGGGAGGAGGCTATAGATTCTCCAAGACGTTGGAGTCAGCAGCGCGAGGCGGCAAAGGTACGACTAGAGACCGGAGTGGTCCATCATCTTGGGAGTGGCGACCATAGGACATATCTGGAGGACTTTGTAAGTTTTTCTTTTATTTTTCTTGCTTATTTTTTTGCAATATCCTTTGTACTGACAATCATATTTCTAACAATTAGTATTTTGTTTTCTTTGTAGCACTCCATTACAAATCGCGATCCAACCGGTCTTGAGACTCGATATGCAGAGAGGCACCGTCTCACTGCATTGATTGACCAATTGTATAGACACGACAATCCTGTAAGTCATTCATCTTTCTTGTCCGTAGTTACCATGTTTAATTAGAATGCATTATTGTATGGTGGACTGATGTGTGGTTGTTTCTTTTTTTACAGAGTCCGTTTTGATGCTCCTTTGCGGCGGGACGAGCTTTCAGATGGCGAGGATGTATAGCTCTCCCTTGGATCTTGCCATGATTGTATCAGTCGCTTTCATTATGCGATCATGTATTTATTTCATGTATTAGTGTTATGATTTAAGTACACTTTGTTTTTGTTTACATGAGCATTATACATAGTGCAGAAACTATTTTGTATGGCCCAAATAAATCACACAGTGCTATATGTGGCAAGGCAGCTTGCTACCCTACCACAAAAAAAAAATTCCTATTACCGTCGCTATTAGCGTTGCAAATTTACTGCACGCGTCATTATTGGCATCGTTATTAGCATCCCAGAGCATCGTTATCAGCGTCGTTATTTGTGTCGGTATTAGCGTCGCAAATGCGACGCAAATAGCGGCGCTGATAACGATGCTCATACTGACTGTTCTATGGTGTCACCAATAATGATGTTTTTTGTGATGACGGGGGAAAATTTTGTTATTTACATTTCCGTCACTTTTAACGTTGGTATAAGGCCTATATCTTGTAGTGGGCCATAGAGCACAATATTTTTACAAAATCCAGCCATTGTTATCTTTTATTATTAGTAGCCATATGCTAGGATTTTTACAAGGAATATTTACAAATGGCAGATGTTTACAAGTAGAGATACATTAGCATCAATAGGATAGGCTAGATGCTAGGTACAATTTCCAAAACAGGATATCATTATATCTTTCCTTTTCAAGGATGGATATCAGTTACATTCGTGTAGAAGAAAGTAGGCCAATTACTATCTATGTCTAGAGACCTATATTGTGGAAATGACAGATCTCGAAAAACCATGGATACGGTAATCTCGATACTTGCGACGTCGTTAGATTATAGTCCTCTCGGTTGGGATTACCTTTAGTACCTTGTCATAGACATAACGGTCTAGACATATTTGCCGACCACTGGTAATCATAAGTGGATTCTTTCTTGATGGACAAAAGATAAAGGCCTCAACTACTTTTAAATTTTCCATCCATTCAAGGCATTTCAGATTAGCCTGCATGTTGAAGAATTGATTGGCCTTGATGTAACAATAATCCTCATCCCAGAACCATCTTCTTTCACGATTCACAGGGGATGGATCGTATAGGCGATCGAGTATCCTCATCATTTCTCTTCTACACTCATCATCCGTGGAGTTTAGCACAGATGTATACATTACTCGAAAAATAAGAAAATCATTCCATGATTCATTATTCTACCAAAGTTTATTTCTTAACAATTAGCAAGCTAATTGTTACTTAGAACAATTAGTCTTAAAAACCATAGATAATTTTTATTTCAATTATGCTCTGATACCATGTGTCACGTGCCTGGCTTCTGACGGCATGTTTTAGTGGTCCATCATGGAACTATCCTAGACGACTTCACTCACTACTCGCAAGAATGCACGGGGTTTATCGCCTAGGTTTTCGAGAGCCCAACCCATAACAAAAGGTACAAACCATCCCCACGAGGATCAACCAACAAGCTTAGGGTCCTAATTTAACAAGTGAGGTCTTGATACATTAGCTAGCTCCATCGAAGGTGTCTCACAAGGGGTTCTCATCCAACTAGAGTAATCGTAGTTACCCTTTGGTTTATG